>NC_064629.1:304720533-305345533 GCF_023864275.1 Schistocerca cancellata
CGCAGAGATGTTTGGTACTGTTTTTTTTTAATTATATGTCCTTTTTCAGCTGTCGAATTCTAGTGGTAGGTAGGTTTTGAAATCTTAGAGTGAGTCATATTTTTCTTTGGGAGCATAATGTGCAAAATAACCTAGGGTCCAGCTGGTGCATACATTTTTTCGCTTCAGGATACGGCCACTGGGCCGCACTTCTAACTCTTGAAATGACTGATCATCTCAGGATTATGTGTTTTGCCATTCACACATCGGATGTGCTACGAGTACGTAAGGATGGCAAAGTTAGAGTATATTTTGTACATCAAGGGGGTGATACCTCGCAGTTTTCACAACTATGGAGAAATTAATATAATTTACTACTACTACTGTCACAATGAGTGAGTCATCACAAAACGTTGAGAAGAACATATTTTACTATAAATAAATGTGTAACAAATTTTGGAACGGTGAATGCACTATAATACTTTATTATTTTCGAGTGTGAGATATATAAATACACCCACACACAGTACAAAGAGAAAAATATTTTATTCAAAATTTAGAAATGTCACAGATACGATTATTCACCGTTCACAGCTAATCAGAAGGGGTGAATACTGTACAAAATGCAGGTAAAACGAAAATACATCACTGAAGAGTTTAATAAATCGGTAATCCATTACGGAACCAGAGACGTAATACAAATGCAGACTACAGGACACGTACACGAGGTGTACAAAAATATGGAAACACCAAAAACACACCATATTTCCATGCCTAATACGGTGTAGAAAAGCCATTGGCATTCTCACAGCTTCCAGTCGTCTCGGAATGGATGAATACAGGACATGTATGGTTTTCACGGCAATCTTATACCATTCTTCCTGCAAAATAATGGCGAGTTCAGGTAACGATGATGGAGGTGCATAGGGATCACATTCCTTTCCTTTCAAAGTAGCCCACAATGACTCAATAATACTGAGATCTAGTGAGTGTGGTGACAATTCATCCTCGTGCTCACGAAACCACTCCTGTACGATGAGAGGTGTGGGAACAGGGGTTCTGCCGCCTTGGAACACAGCATCACCATTGGGGAACAAATATTGTACCAAAATAATCAGAAAATCATTGACCGTAATGCGACCTTGTAGAGTAACCACTGGTCCTATGGTATACCTCGAAATAACCGCCCAAATCGTCACCGAAACCCTGCCATGTTTCACTCTTGCCAGGAAGCAATCTGCACCGTGGGGTCTGCACGGCGTACGCCAGACGTATACTCGGCCAGAAGTTGGAAACAGTTTGAAACAAGACACATCCCACGAAATGGCTTTCCTCCATTGCTCCATAGTCCACGTTTATGGGTTCGGCACCACGGTCTGCTGTTACGGGTACTTGCACACTGATGTGTGGTTTTGGAATTTCAACTGGTTCTACAATTCTCTGCTTATGGAGCTCCCATCGTGTTATTTTTCTGCTAACAGGGTTCTCAAGTGCGACATTCAGTTCTGCAGTTGTCGTTCTTCCATTTTTCGTCACAGTCCACGTCAATGTCCGTCTTTCACGATCACTCAAACACACACTTTCGTCTACGTTGTGATGAGCAGATGACGTTCTTCCGCTTTCGCTGTATATATTATAAATCTTCGAAACAGTGCCTCTTGAAACACCAACCACTTCGGCTACCGTGGTTATGGAAAAACCCACCATGCGAACACCAACAGTTTGCCCATATTGTAATTCACTTGGCTCCGAAATAACGCACACACGGCATTTATGTTGAAGCACGCATTTCTCGCGGTGTTCCCATACTTTCGTCCAACCCCTGTAGGGTTATGCGCAGAACAACACTGCCACGTGCCATGCCGGCTAGCAGCTGATTTGTTACAAGACGCTCTCTCGTATGCTTATAACACTGCAGTACACAGTGGCGGGGTGTACCTGCCTTACGGTTTGCAGTTCCCGTACCACAACATAATTTTTTTTTATTCCTTACACGTATATCTTATTTACTCAAGAAAGTTTATTATTTTATGTTACACAAAAGACTGTTTTCTTCCAAGAATCAGACTGGGCTTCGTCGTTGCTGCTCTTCCACTGTTGTCAAAACTAGTCACCCACTGTCAACAAGACAGTACCTCCTAATATACGGATTAAAACTAACTTACACATTTTTGTTGTAAGTGCTGCATCTCTCTCCAGCGCATTTCACCAATCGATACAGTCACATTATTGTCTGAAGAAAAGGTTTGCGTAACGAAACGCATGGTGCTTAAGAAATTAAATAATACCCCCACACAAAAAAAGAAAACCAACAGAGTCACTAAAATTCTCAGACGTTGTTGTATATCAGGTAACAAACATTCGGGTTTTCACCGTTGTGTTATAGATTCAATTTTGCACATTCTGCTTCGAGATGTATCTCAGTCGTGTTCTTCAGATGTTATGCTCTTTGGTGCTAGCTATTAGAACTCCGGTAAGAACTGTAAGAGAGTCCTCACAACGAAACCTTCATAGGTCCCTTGTGCGGATAATTAGAACCGATACACCGACTGCTGGATACATCAATTTGTTTTCCAAAATCTGCTTACTGTTTGTTCCTTTAATTACGCACTCACGGTCAACTTTACGTTGTACAGCAGCGATAGTGAACACCTTCATATATTTGCCTTTGGAAGTTTTAATATTTAAAAAAATTATCTTTTGTATATCCGCGATTTAAATGTAGTCTAGAGTCATAAACAGGCACTTTAAACAGGTAACAGCTGAAGTATAGAAGCAGTACCGCTAGATATTGTGCAAATGAAATACACTAACCATACACATATACAGGAACTTAGATTAGAGTAAAATGGAAGATTAATTTGGACAGAATAGCATAGAAGACAGATTTTAGGCAGCGCCTCTATGTTCATTCGCAAATACTTCCTTATAATTTGTCGTCACTGGGATTAGAAATCACTATGCCACGCAGAGGTGAGTGGCTGGAAGTGTACTACCGAGGTCATTTTGCATTTGTAATGGCACTGATGTAGGTATCTTACATTTTCAATCTTATCTTCTTCCTCTCTTCTTTCCTAATCAAATAATCTGGAGTTAAGTTGTTCTAATTTTTCAATCTAATGTTAAAGTTGTTTTTGTTTGTTACGATTATAAGTATATAGTACGATAAAATAAAAAAAGTCTTTTGTACAATTTGTGAAAAAGTGCAAGCCAAAAAACGGTCCATGTAGTTAGATAGGTGAGGGACCATCAAAAAGAAGAAACGTAAATGTGCTGCTGAGCATGATGGCTTTATTACCAAAAAATGGTTCAAATGGCTCTGAGCTCTATGGGACTTAACATCTGAGGTCATCAATCCCCTAGAACTTAGAACTACTCAAACCTAACTAACCTAAAGACATCACACACATCCATGCCCGAGGTAGGATTCGAACCTGCGACCGTAGTGGTCGCGCGGTTCCAGACTGAAGCGCCTAGAACCTCTCGGTCACTCAAGCCGGCCTGCTCGCTGCAGGGTCGTTACTGTTTATAAGCTATATTAAAATTATCTAATGGATGCCATCAGAAGTTCCATTGCCTATTTGCAGACGAAGCTCTTGCATATAGGAAAGTAGCAAAGGAAATGAAGAATAGAGTTTAACGTTCCGTCGACGACGACGTCATTAGAGACTGAGCACAAGCTAGGAACATGAAAGGAAATCAGCCGTGCCCTATCGAAGGAATTACCATGATATTTTCCTTAAGCGATTGAGGTAAATGACGGCAAACCTAAATCAAGATAGCCAGAGGGGAGATTTGAACCACGGTCCTCCCGAATACGAACCCACTGCCTTGTCACTGGACCACCTCACTCTGTCGTGGAGTGCAAAGCCAGAAAATCGTAGTGAAATGCAGCAAGGGTCGCAGAGGAGCTGTCGAAGACAGTCAACATAAGTAAATGTAGCATAATGCTTGCAAATAGGCGGAAACACCAATTACCGTTCGATTACATAATCGGTTAGCTATCACTGGAAACAGGAAGAAGTATACCACCTGT
This sequence comes from Schistocerca cancellata, assembly GCF_023864275.1. Lineage (NCBI taxonomy): Eukaryota > Metazoa > Arthropoda > Insecta > Orthoptera > Acrididae > Schistocerca > Schistocerca cancellata. The sequence continues at coordinate 304,724,549 of NC_064629.1, forward strand.
AGGGATTTTAAGTGCAACGATCACGTAAAACTAGTTGTAGCAAAACAGATAGCAGACTGCGATTGATTGGAAGAAACTAAAGACTCTCCAAAGAACTACTTTACAAAAACCTCGCTGAAGTGGTTCTTGGGCACTGCCCGTATGGGACCTTTACAATGTACGATTGGCAGAAGAGATTGAGAAAATGCAACGAAGAGCAGCGCGTTTCGTTGCGGGTCTGTTTAGTAAACGTGAGGACATCATCAAACTCCATTGGCACACACTAAGAGAACGATGATGTGCATCATCACAGAGTCGTTTACTATCAAAATTCCCAGAGTGTACGGTCCAAAAAAATTCGACCGAGTATTTCTTTCTTTCACACAAATACCGTGGAATGACCGCGACGGCAAATCACAGAAATTAGAGTTCACACGTGGATTCACCGACTACCGTTCTTCACGCGCACAATTCTCAAACCGGAGAGAAATGAGGATAAATGACAGTAGTACCAGAGAATCCTCCGCCATACACGGCTTTCTCAATGCGCTACAGGACTCGCTGTTGCTGCTTTCCTTCACTGGTCAACAACGATGGCATTACTGTAGTGATACTTGAACACCTGGCAAATACTACCACGTTATGATGCAACATTTGCGTTCCATTCACTCTTTTAATCTGTTGATATCTAGGCTCTTATAAAAGGAGAATCGGTCCAAATTTGATTTCGACAAGGGATGGACATAGCTAATTATCCAACCGTCCATAAACAGAGGTTTAGGAGACAACTGAAAATCATTGTGAACCGTGTTTCGATTTGTGACCTCTCGAATAAGGATACACCCCATCAGTCTGTGAGCGATATAAGCATCCTACGTTAATAGCTAGCTGGTCATTTTACGTAATAATTTCACTTCACCTGTTGCCCAAAATTAAGACTTGGTTCGCAATTACTCGCTGCAAGATCTTTCAAATCTGGGCAGCTCACAGCTGCCGTGACACTACAGATCGACGTCGCAGCTTAACCTGGAGCCAAACTACTATTCGTATCTCTGACTGTAAACAGGAAAGAAATTACATTAGTGATTAATGTCCCGCCGACAATGAACCGAGACGGAGCACAAGCACAAATTAGGGAAGAATAGGGGAGAAACTCGGCCGAGCGCTTTCGTAGGAACCATCCTGGCATTTACTTTATGCGATTTAGGAAAATCACGGAAAACGTAAACTAGGATGGCCGGACGGGGATCTGAACCGTCGTCTTCTCGAACACGAGTCCAGTGAGCCAACCAATGCGCAACCTCTGTCGGCCTCTCCCAGCGCAGTTCTTCCTGCGGATTAAGGAGCAGTTTATATGCGTTTTCCTACGAGGTTTAATTTATTAATACCCCACACTGCAGATGATGATCGAAGGGATTGTTTCATTAAAAAGAAGTGTACGGATACCAGTGACTGTATGCTGGCCCCCACTTTGGTGTACAAGATGAGGGATTCTTCAAACATGTTGCTCAGGGGCCTGAGGGTGGCGTTGAGTGACGCTGAAACTGATAGCAAAAATATAATAAAACTAGAAATTTAGATGTCTGAAGGTGTTTTGATTTGACATTTTTAAATATAAATACAACAGTTACCGTTTTCTGAACGATATCTGATGATAGGCTAAAAGTATCTAAAAGTCTCAAGTAATTAAGTATGTGAAAGTTCAGAAAGAGAAGGTATGTTAGAAACAGTGATTTTAATGTATACAAAAGTTTCTTTGAAATTGCAAAAATTGCAACGGAAATTTTGTACATGTTGTCGGAAATCAAAACGCTAAGAATTTTCAACACTGGGAAAAATACAAATTTTAGCTCTACTGTGGAAAGTAGTTGACGATTTGCGCTCCAGTGACCGCTTCCTGATGTGAACGAGTAAACAGTTCGAATAGTGCCGGAAAGGAAATACCTGCGCATCTGTTAGTGGGGATGAATAACAAAAGTGTCCTCAATATTGGTACGCTAATCTGACATGTAAAGTGTCATCACTAACGACCACTGATTACTCTAGTTACAGCATTTAAATAACGAGTAATAAAACACGCAGGTTCCTTTGTGAGTTTCAGGGCAAAAAGGCTACTCCGTAGAGTAGTGCAGCTACCAACGTACTTTCCAGTTTCGACACATAAGCGAATAATTTCTTTACGCGGTTTGATTACAACCACGTTATGACCGTAATTACTGGAAACTTTTTTTTGCGGTTTCCAGTATTCTAAGTGACGAGTCTTGATAGGTGTTCAGTTTGGTTGTAGGGAACGAGTTCAACTTGACATTTTCTATCGGTACTTCCATTCCGAAATTAGTAAGCACTTGACGGATCCGTGAAGCCGAAAGAAGGCATGCTTAGTGTCCAGATTACGGCCTCTGGCGTCGTTTGGTGTCACCAGTTTTGGAGAGGCCATAAATAGCTGCGAGGCCCCCGTGTACTTTTGTTACGACCTGGTGAGGAATGTAACATCTTTCTCTGGCGACCAGCCGGTTGCCTGCTTCGTAGGACAGGGGCCGCGGCAGCTGTTTTTCTTAAACAGCACCTTCTGTTCACGTTAACTGCCTGCACAGAGCACACAGCTACGCTGCCGAGCTTACGTTCCTAACTGCGGATTATCAAAACATACCAGTTCTGGAAGTGTAGGTCACTTTTGCTTAGCTGAAATTGGCGCTTATAGCACTGTGTCCCACCATTAGTAGAAATAATCATTCACAATTCATTCCAGAAAGAAAAAATTCATTATCCATTTGCATCCTGCACTCATATGTTACTATGCAACTTCACAATACTCTAATGTTTTAGCTTCACAAGGGAGTAGCAACATGACCGTCACATTGCGTTTTCTGTCTTTAAAAACAAATGGCTCTGAGCACTATGGGACTTAACTGCTGAGGTCATCAGTCCCCTAGAACTTAGAACTACTTAAACCTAACTAACCTAAGGACATCACACACACCCATGCCCGAGGCAGGATTCGAACCTGCGACCATAGCGGTCGCGCGGTTCCAGACTGAAGAGCCTAGAACCGCTCGGCCACTACGGCCGGCTTTTCTGTCTTTAGATTTGACACGACAGCCCATCCTTCTTTTATATGATTCAATCACGTTCCCATATAAAACTGGTTCTATTAACATGTACGAAGGCTAGGATTAGAGTTGGAGAACTACCGTAAGTTATCGTAGACTATCAGAAGTAAGTGTAGACTACGGTACTCCTCCTAATAGCCTTGGTCAGTCAAGATCATAACCGTGTTACCGGTGCGACAGGTGTGTTGCATAACTATCGGGCGTCACCTCATTTCGATCCCTCTCCTTGCGTACGCGATTAGTCTCTTACTAGATTCCCCTAGAAGCAGGAGGTGGTGAACCGTCTAGAAACTGAGTGAGGATATATAGAGGACCATGTAACCTACGGAACATTTTTGTCGTACATAGTTATCCCCCTATCTTTTACTTAAAAATAAACAGTATTTACAGCAAAATTGAAATTGTCAGTGTTTAATTTTGGTTTTTTCGAAAATTGTTGTTTTTTAATGTGAAACAGAGGGGTCTTGTAGTGAAAAAATTTTAAAAGTGAAGGTTTATCACAAAATGCTACAAAATCCAATTTCCTTCAAAAAGTAAAATTAAAAAAAGACGAAAAACAGAAGCACATTAAAACATCGCTTCAATACTTCGTCGAGCTTAAATAAAACATGTTTCTGTTATTCATAAACAATTACCACACTTATCAATAATAACAGGAAAATCTTGCCTTTGATCATAATAAAGAACGTTCTATTGCGTAGAAAATAACTTTGTGTGTGTTTAAGTAAACTGTGCGTGCACCAAAAATAGTTGCTTTGGTTACATAAAGGCGCAGAAGTTACGCGATCAACTAATTTTTACTACTTATAAAGTGCAATGTATAGAATGCAAGGATATAAAATACACAATGGACTAACACTAGATGATGTGCAGTTCTATTTATATGCAAAACAAACAACCCAACAAACAAACAAAAAAAGAAAATGAAGTTGTCGGCTCCCATTTTCTCTTTTACACACTCATTTACGTATCTTTCCCTTCCAATGTTACCAATATTACCGGTAGTCCTACGACATACTACGCCATTTATCTAATGTACGAAAACCATCGAACCGTAGTTTCGGTAGAGTGAATCCTCGTGAATTCTCGTCTTTTTAATACTCTCCTTTCGGAATCCTCACAATACAAGCGTAATGAAACACTGCAGATAGTTTTTCTATGATTTCCTCGTTCTCTACGTTCGCAGTCAGCCTTATTATAAATTTCAGTATCTTCTCCAAACTTCTGCATAATTTGTGTAGCAATATTTTCGTTCGTCTCATTAACCAATGCCGTTAATGGTCTACCTGAAATAACATGTAAACAAATTGACTATCCCCCTCCTCCCGAGATATACGGTAAGCTTCACACAACTAGTGCAGTAAATGAGTTCAGCCTGTCTTCGGCTCATCTGAACCGGTTAGCACTCTGATAGTCTGAATACATTTGGATGCGAGGTATGGAAAGCATTAAGTACATGAATTCAGATAAAGAAAACTAAATCTAGTTATGGCATTTGAAATGTATCGCATTTCGTGTGCTTCTGGAGGCTGTAGTCTGAAATCTATGGGAAGTATTCACATCAACCAGATTCTGAAACAAATGGCTTTGGTCACTGCAACGGACAAATCTTCGTGCTGCAGTCTATCACACTGTAAGTCAGTATGAACGTGCCTGTCCAGAGAGGATATAACAATTCAAAAGTATAATTTTACAGTATAAGGCAAGATATATCATACTACTAATTTTGCCGCTAATCTTCCTCCGTGTTGTAGAATACAGATGTAGGTAAACTCTGTCCTTCTGTTTACTAGATTGTTGTTACAGCTGACTCGCAAACTTGTTCTTCGCAAAGCACTGTACAGTCATGAACGACTTGACGCCCAAGATTGACTTACGTCCACGTCTCATGTTTCAAACCAATGGAAACTGGGAAAAATTTGCAAGGACACACTATTTTCATAAATTTATTTCAGTGAGTAATCTTAGACAAACGATTACCCAGTGGTGAAAGTAACAACTTGGAAGCAATGCGAATCATTTGGTAAAAAATTAGATTTAGACAAACAGCAGGGATAGTTAGGATTCACGCATCTTGTTAAGCTTCACTTGAAAATATTTTCATTTTGAAACAAGTTATGAGGAAATATATCTTTTAATAGCTTCCACAATTTTCCAGTAAAGCAATTTTCGCTCTGGACAAGAAAGTAATAAAATACGTATTACTGGCTGTATTTGTTTCGAAACCTTTTATCATCAGCCTGTACTGTCGTCTTTTACATGCTGCGAATTGCTGTGGTTACTGAAATCCAGCTGATGTGCTAAAAGGTCTGAGCTTTGGTGCAGCAGAGCAGCAAAACACGTGGTTTATAATTGAGACCATATTCTACTTGAGCGTTTATTGAAATTTATTCCTCCGAAAAAAGTGCATAACTCCTTTTGAAGGCATTTTTATTGGCTACTGAAGTCATCAGTAATTTAACACTGGTATAGCAAAATGCAATGAAATTTAAGGACATATTACACGAAGAAACATGTAGACAAGTTTAGATCAGTATTTCGTGAGAGTATTTCAGGGAAGGCACATTACGAGCGCGGCCCTCTTCTGGTAACTGTGTTAGAACTTATTTGCATGGATGTTGTGTTTGAATAGAATGGTTCAAATGGCTCTGAGCACTATGGGACTTAACATCTGAGGTCATCAGTCCCCTAGAACTTAGAACTACTTAAACCTAACTAACCTAAGGACAACACACACATCCATGCCCGAGGCAGGATTCGAACCTGCGACCGTAGCGATCGCGCGGTTCCAGACTGAATAGTATGGAATACGGTACTTTTATTTTAGTTTAGTTACATGATGTACAAAAACTCAGGTGGCATGCACGGCACAGGGTTCGCGAAGGTACTTGCTTGTGAATTACTCATTGAGTACTACTTTCTTACTAATTAACTAAATACTTCGTGCGAGCGTAAGCTTTCGCGGTCGTTATCGTCTTCACTAAAAAAATTTCTAGGTATATGACGGTGACGTCGTAATGTTTTGTAGATCAATGTTTCGGTCACTGCAGAAAGTACAACGTATTTAAAATATGATAAGTACCATCTTTTAACCAACAATACTGGTTGAAACATTCGTCCACAAAACAACATGGCATCGCGGTAACGTATCGGAAAAGGTTTAACTGAATTACACTTCTATTCTCGCAGCTAGAGAGGTTGCAATATTTTATTTTAGGTTGCTTCCAATTTTGAAAGTTTTAATAGTACGAGGGTTATTCGGAAAGTAAGGCAAGATCGGTTACGAAATGGAAAATACAGTGAAAATCTGATGAAGTTTTGCACAGATGCGTTGGGCATTGTGTCTAGTACGCCCATCGATTGCATCATGTCGCCCTTTTCAGTTCTGAGCTCACAGTGAGAACGTGAAGAGGGCTAGAAATTAGCAAAAATGGTTCAAATGGCTCTGAGCACTATGCGACTCAACTTCTGAGGTCATCAGTCGCCTAGAACTTAGAACTAATTAAACCTAACTAACCTAAGGACATCACGCACATCCATGCCCGAGGCAGGATTCGAACCTGCGACCGTAGCGGTCACGCGGTTCCAGGCTGAAGCGCCTTTAACCGCACGGCCACACCGGCCGGCTTAGAAATTAGCGTCTCCCACCAAGTATGAGGGCCTGGCGAAATATTTCGCCTGAAGCTATGCAACCCACATAACATAACTGCCATGTGGTTCGCTCTACACGACAATTCTCGGCCGCACTCTGCAGGGGCAATGAAGATGCTCCTGCAGCGTTTTCGATGGGAATTGTTTGATCACCCACAATACAGCCCGTAATTGGCTACCGCCTAGGTTTCTCTCTGCTCAAATGAACCGCTGGCTATGAAGACAATATTTTGACATAGACAACGAGCTGCAGTCCAGAGTAGAAAATTTTCGAAAAGCACTGGCGGCTGTCTTCTATAACGAGGGAATTGAAAAGCTGGTACAACGCTACGACAGATATCTGAGCGGCGACTGTGTACAGAAGTAGCTGGAAGGTGTAGCTAACCGTTGCAAATAAAACAGTTTTGATTTTCACAGTGGTTTCCATTTCGCGGCCTATCGTTTCTTACTTTCCGAATAGCCCTCGTATATTGAAGAAGTAGATTAGGTATATGCACTAATCACAGGTTGACTGTCTGTGACTGGTGCTGTAGAGGAAAGAGTCGGTCTGATACAGCCGTTTGTAATCCTATGCACTGTAGGTGGCGCTTGATAGCGATTGGACTGGGCTGCAATTCACCGACTGGCGTTGTCGGCTCCCACTGTGTTGCTACTTCCGCTGCACAAAGCACTGAACTTGCGAGCTCTCAGCAAGCTGTTGCATACAAGATTTGTGTAATGTTTAGTTTCACGAGCCTGTAGGAGGTACTTTTTACGAGTTAAATTTTGCCAAAACTACAAAAAAAAGAAAAAACGTAGTTCAGCAAAGTATATGTACATGCGATAAGCAATTCTGCTTGTTAACGCGACATATTTTGGCAATAAATAAAATAAAAAAGTATTTCAGCGAGTTTAATCGTTCTCGAGACATGACGTGATAAGTTTGAATTTTTTTCCCAGGCGAAAAAAATTCATCCGTTTCAAATAAACTAAGAACATATTTTTGATAGGCTTAGAGACACTGTAGAGATATGTTATCGTACGCGAATTTCAGATTTTTTACGTTATTTCTGCAGGTGCTAGAGACTTTAAAGCGATATTCTATCGCCGTGGAAAGAGAAGTGTTGTGGCGGATGACTGCAGAAATTACTTCTTGCGACTTCGCTGCTTTTGAACTAAACGTCACATACAAACTGGCTTAAATCATGCTAGAGCAGGAAGCACTCGATACTGCCCTCCAGTATCCCAGGCGAAAAAATTCATCCGTTTCAAATAAACTAAGAACATATTTTTGATAGGCTTAGAGACACTGTAGAGATATGTTATCGTACGCGAATTTCAGATTTTTTACGTTATTTCTGCAGGTGTTAGAGACTTTAAAGCGATATTCTATCGCCGTGGAAAGAGAAGTGTTGTGGCGGATGACTGCAGAAATTATTTCTTGCGACTTCGCTGCTTTTGAACTAAACGTCACATACAAACTGGCTTAAATCATGCTAGAGCAGGAAGCACTCGATACTGCCCTCCCTGACGCACGTGCGCACAGTAAACGACCACTGTTGTTTTATATATTTTAAATTTATAAAATCTGTTACTAGAAGAAAATTCTATGATTATAGGCTTATTCGGAATTCATTACGAACTCGTTTCATAAGGTTACTTAGGATTCCAGCTGTTGTAGACGCTGACGGTTCTACGTCTAAGTAACATCGCAAACTTCACTGAGGGCCAGCCTGGTGTGTGGCCGTTCGAAACGACAGACAGTATTTCACGATTCTTGGTTAGACCTTGTGCAACGAGCAGCCCGGCTACTACACGCGCATACGGACACAGCAGGGACAATGCGGCCGCGACGGGTACAAATTCCCTGACTGTCCTGCGCGTTAATAAATGACGAGCGCCACATTCCATACCGGCAGACACAATTCTCACTTCGCGTCTGACATTTACCATTCACTTGGTTTTTGGTTGGCATGACAAAACCACAGGTTCCCAGGACAATCCCCGCTGTCCCTCGCTCGGCCGCTGCCCCTCCCCGCTGCTCGCAGATGGACGAGGATACGGGGGCAGCCAGTTCCCCACCGCATGCGTGGGTAGTGCTAAACGCCAACATTACTCCAACCACCGCCAGCTAGGGGGTAGTGGACGCACTCTCAGACAATATTATTATGAGAAATATTAGCTGTTAAGTTCCAACACTTGGGTATCTCGCTATTCAGCGACAAACAACATGCAATTCAGGGTTGCAGAACGATCAATAACCCGGTCTACATCAATTTTCCATAGACAAAAAGCTTAAGACGTAATTTATACGTATATTGCCACAGTATCGAAAGCTGTTGCAACATGAGACTTGAATTTCGTCCACCTACGCTTTCGCGATTACTTCATTTAGACACGAATATCCATTATAAACATAGGATGTACTAAAAGGTCATTGCCAGAACTTGACCTAGAGTTTTGAATTTCTGTTTCCCCCATAGATCGTTGACTCTGAGCCGTCCTCCTTCTTCGCTGAGTGGTAGCGTGATTACCTACCATACAACGGGCCCGGGTTCGATTCCCCGCCGGGTTGGAGATTTTCTCCGCTCGTGGAGTGGATGTTGTGTTTTCCTCATCATCACCGACACGCAAGTCGGCCAATATGGCGTCACCTGAAATAAGACTTGCAACTAGTCGGCCGAACTTCGGCCGGCCGGAGTGGCCGAGCGGTTAAAGGCGCTACAGTCTGGAACCGCACGACCGCTACGGTCGCAGGTTCGAATCCTGCCTCGGGCATGGATGTGTGTGATGTCCTTAGGTTAGTTAGGTTTAAGTAGTTCTAAGTTCTAGGGGACTTATGACCACAGCAGTTGAGTCCCATAGTGCTCAGAGCCATTTGAACCATTTTTTTCGGCCGAACTTCCCCGGATGGGGTCTCCCGGCCATCAATGCCACACGATCGTTTCATTCGTACTGTAGTAGATATTACTGAAAGCGCTGAATACTAGCTTACTGCTGTAGTAGTAAGTGCCCGTAACACTACACCGAGTCACTACAGAGAAATTGTTGAATTGTTGATCCTACGTATGAAGAAATTTCATCCGGGATTCACTGCAGCCGCGCGGGATTAGCCGAGCGGTCTAGGGCGCTGCAGTCATGGACTGTGCGGCTGGTCCCGGCGGAGGTTCGAGTCCTCCCTCGGGCATGGGGATGTGTGTTTGTCCTTAGGATAATTATTTAGGTTAAGTTGTGTGTAAGCTTAGGGACTGATGACCTTAGCAGTTAAATCCTTTAAGATTTCACACACATTGGAACATTTTTTTGATTCACTGCAGACCTGTGCGAGAAATTGGTGTTTCTATGGGATGTGCTGTGCACTACTCGTTGGCCAATATCTTAATTATTATGCACACACATATTAATGCTGTCGGTCACAAATTTATCTGCGATGAGGCACTAATGGTGTCTTACGGCAACCGTTCACAGCCGAAACGCATTCCAACTTTCACTTAAATTACTCAACGGGTAATGGATTCAGTTTCTTATATCATCCATCCACATCACTTAGGATAGTATTTCTAAATCGAATTTGGTTCACAGCGTTGGTCCTCTGTTGAAATGCGAAGCAGAACGGCGGGTACCAAAAACTTTCTTTTTGAGTAGCATCCGAGATCTACACAATAAATTAAAGATACGTTGTTCTGCAACACGACTACCCAGTTAGATTGCTCATATAAAAACACATTCCGGAATTATGAAAATCCACCAACTACTACTTCCCTGATGGAATGCTTCTGTTGTGTATTCGTGTGTGAAGTGATTCTGAAATGGCAATAAGACTGTAAATAATCAGGTGACGGGTTGGGGCCTTTATCAAAGCCCTTAACAGGAGGCACATACGTAATACTGCAGTGAATAATTAGGACGATACAGTTATTTAACATCAGCCAGTGCAGCACAGAGAAATTAAAATAAAGCGACACCATGTAGCTAACATTGTCACTGTTTCCGTGATCATTATACATGCGAGTACTGAAGAATGACAACACCCACAAGCAGTTTCCTTCGTATGATTGAGTCTAACCTTTGGCGTTCCATACACTTTCCAAATATCTTCAAATAATATTCCCGTGGGCCTAACATCAGTGTAAATGTGGCCGCCAGCTGTTCACTGACAAATTGTGATCGCGGCGGAGGTTCGAGGCCTCCCTCGGGCATGGGTGTGTGTGTTTGTCCTTAGGATAATTTAGGTTAAGTAGTGTGTAAGCTTAGGGACTGATAACCTTAGCAGTTAAGTCCCATAAGATTTCACACACATTTGAAGATTTTTGATAAATTGTGGCTGTTGGAACCAAAGCAGCAACCATGTATTTACACAACTGATTCAGTGTTGACATCCTGATGTGAACTGCATACGCAGAAGGACCATAAAGGGTGTCCTCTTTCGTCTTGGAGAGAGACGTGAATGACCAATGATTATGCGACATTGTTGCTGTATGAGTGGGGCTTTCCAGAGCGGAGTTGAGTAAGTAAATAGAATAATGTAACATGCAATCCAAAACTTGTAGGCCGCACAGCCAGCTTTGTGATACATAATCACCATTTCTGTGAATTGGGCATTATTTGAACCCTTCAGACTACACAGGCGCACTGGAAACTAAACAGAGTTAGTTAGGCTACGTAGGATCCGACAGACTATATCACATAAAATTTTGTTCTCATCGTTTGTCAAGCATGAACTGATCCCACGTCATCGCTGTCTACCATCCAGTTCCATGGCGCACCTTCGTGAGCGATCGTGAACCGACCAGGACAGCACTGCTTCTCGCAGTAAAGAATCTGTCTTCCGAATAGTTTCTCATTAACACCTCAACAGTGGCAAGTTGAGCATTATTTGTCTCCTGACTGTCAGCAACGCTATCTGCGAACTTGCGTCGTTTATCTGGTAATTGGCAGCTATGGATCGTAGTCTATAGAAAGGAAACACACTGGCAGTATCATGGGCGTCCGCACAAATTTATCCAAGAGGAGGCCAGATTCCAAAAGTGCTATTTTTTCTATGGTTGGTAAGTTGAACTTGAGAACGTGCTGTTCCCCAAGAAATTAATTTGACATGAATTATAAAAAGGTTACTGTATCTTAAACGTTTGATAGTTATCAAGTGAATATTTTTTGAAGGAATGTCAATGTTATACCTTGATGGTAAGCCTATTTGATTCAAATACCCTAAGTACCTCTTTTTCTATTATTAATACGGGTTGTTGAACCAACTCTTAGCATCTTAGGACTGAACCAAAATGGTCCCCGTCTCACTTGTTTGGCATGGTACTGTGTTGCCATGGCATATGGCCTACAGAACTAACTCTATGGGTGTATAGCGCGCAGGTTTTGCACGCCATACAGCTCAAGAACTGCAATACTTATTTTACAGAGGTCCAGCCACCTTATTGAACTTGATATTTCACATTTTTCCTCTTTTACAGCGCGCATATTGGCATTTCTTCTGCATTTGGGCCCACATATAAGGTATAGGTTAATACACCTACGGCGTAGCATGAGCGTGTTTCACATACTCGACTACACTCGCTCTACTATGTAAAATTGACTGTAGGCTCAGCAAGCTTTGAACGTGTCACATACAAACCAGATGACTAGACCTCCAGACCAGAAGAAAGGAAACGAAGATCAGCAAATTGTAAGTAATTCCTTTTTTACATAACAAAATTGTGCCTTGAACTGTTTAATAATCCAAAATTAACAAAACTGTATCGTTATAGATCCCACTGATGATGCCTTAGAACAACAAAAAGACGAAACGCGTCTGGGATAAATAAAGTGGCAACAGGGAAAGGCGGTTTTATTTACAAAACAAGTATTACAAACCTACTGTTTTGATTAAGATGTGTAAAAGACGAACGAACTGTTCTTCTGGCAATTACGGCGTGTGACGGGCACACTGCAGCCATGGTAGTACTGTGCTGCGTATTGGAAGAGTCACCCCTATTGAAGATCCATTAGTGGCTTTACAAGTAAATGACAGAGTAAAGCTGGAGGGCTCCATTTCGGCGATGTTCTGTAAAAGTTCACATCCGTCAAGACTAAAAAACAATGTTGAAAACGCAACCACGACAGATATAATTTTCCGTGAAGAACCTAACAATCAAACAAACTAGCGTATACTATCATCACAGTGTTTCCCTTTGTATTTGGCAGTGCTAAATCTGCGGTAGGGAAGCACCAGAGAATATCATTTCTACAAATACATAAGAATTCTGAAATTAATGAAAGGTCTAACCTTGATACCAGGAGGGAGCAGGAACACCCCCCCCCCCCCCCACTCCGCACCCGGCGGACGCCTATGGGCAGTACTTGGTCGTAGGGGAGGCAACGAGGAAGCAGTAGCCGCAACCGGGATGCAATAATGACACAGTTAAGCCAACTTCGTCTACGACGTCCCAACATATGTTTCCTACTCTTTTTTGGGGGGGATCATACGGAGGACGCAGAATACGAGTGATCTGAATGGCCAGTTGCAGAAACTATGGCATGATATTCATCGGAAGCATCCAGACCTCTATAATTCGATGCTCGCTCGTAGAGGCGAATGTCTTGGTTATAGAGGATGCCTAACACAGATTTTGAACCGACATGAAATTCGATGTTTGTCTGACATAAATAGTTGATGAAGTACAATACCGTAATGCCCATGCGCCAATTTCACGTTATCTTAGCAGCTTCCTCATTTCCCAAAAGAGTACACAAGTTTGCAAGTTTGCTTACCATCTTACAGGCACACTCATCTTTTAGAATCTCATCAAATTTGTCAGAGCTCATTCGACGACAGAGATTACCACCAATATCAAAATAATATCTTCAGTGAATGTCTGCGTGGCTCTGGGTTTAAGGTATGTTTAGGTACGCTAAGAAATCCACACAAGTCCACTAACGCACTGTCTGCTTGTATGTCACGATTAATCTTCTTAACGCACTCAGCATAGTAACCTAGGAAGGAGAAATTGCGCGGAACGCTGACCACCTTGCCAACATTGTCCTTTTGATTTTCGCAGGCTGGCCAGTAGTGTGTGTGACGTCAACAGGCTCGGGGCAGCGACCCCACCATAAACCAGCGCTAACGACCAGCTAAGCAGCGGCAGATAACGCCGCCCTAACTGGCCATCTCAGTGATGCAGGGCCGGGGGTTAACTCCTGCCAACCTACTACCGCTCTCCCTCTTTGCTACCGGATTATACAATTACATCAAATACCACAGCTGCTTCCAGCCTTCTTATTCGCAACCTTGGAGCGATTCTTTCTTTAATTGACAATTCAAAAGAAGGAGAAGAAGTGCACTGGTGCTCTCTCTTTGGTTCGGAAGTTAATGATAACGTGTCTATCAGCTGACATGACAGAATACTAAACTCATGACAAAATAAGTTTTTCGAGTCATTTCCACCAACCGACGAAAATCTCCTATAGGCGGCCACCATCGTCGTTACAGAAAATATCCCCATTGTTCTTCGAAACTTCCTTAGTGAATGTCTTTTCTGCAGAGAGCAATGAAAAAAAAAGAAACAATTTGCTTAATTCTACGCATACGTCCGGGAAATACAGAATTACTATAACAACAGTTTTGCGTGAAATTAGTGCTAACACTTAAACATCAAACACGCTTATTTTATAACAGCGGGGTCATCAGCACGACGTATTTGACCACTCTGGGGTAAATGGTGGTAAATAATCACTCGTAGTTTCGTTGTAACAATTACATTGGGTCTAGAACGTCCACATCAACTAGTATATCTGCATTCTGTAAGCCACAGTATGGTGTGTGTGTGTGTGTGTGTGTGTGTGTGTGTGTGTGTGTGTGTGTGAGAGAGAGAGAGAGAGAGAGAGAGAGAGAGAGAGAGAGAGACGACGAGGAGGAAGAAGAAGAAGAAGAAGAAGAAGTGAACTATAAGGTTACCCGGAAGGCTGGAATTTGTCAATAACTCAGCAAAGATGGTGCACTAGTGACACCAGGTTTTTTAATAGCTGCAAGCGTAAACGTGAAATAGCGCAGCTGCGGCAGCTAATAAGTTGGCGCACTTGCAGGCCTTGCAGGGGAGCGCGGCGCGCAGATTAGGCTATATATTTTTTGATACTTGGCAGGGAGAATTTCATCCAATTGAGCAGTGAGTCTCCCCAGTTCCCCATAAAACGGGGCGCCTTTAGACAATCGGAGCGGCGCCCGCCGCTTCCAATAGCCCGCCGAGAAAGTGACAATTGCCGCGCAGTGCCTCGTGTCGCGACAACCACGTATTAACGTTTTCATATACACCCGCCTAGGCTCGCCGGATTGCGCTATTTATTTGTGAATGCTCTGCTATATTTCCGGCGAGTACTGCTAGCAGGAAAATACAACCTGTCAGGTGTAATATTAGTATATTAAATTACTGACCGTATTCGCGAAATTCGCACTTCGTATCTTAATACGAACTATACTGCTGACGCAGACAGAAGACAAGCTGTCTCCTAAAGTACATACATATCCCACTACTGCCAAATATCCCAGGATACACTCAACCCAGGTCCACTATTTTCCACAGGGGAGAACAACAAACTTTTATTTTGCCGTTTATTTGAGACGATTATGGATTTATTTCAGACACAGCTAGCCTAGCTGAACTTTTTCTAGTGTTCTTGGACTTTATAGCAGGCAAGAAGGATTTATTTTATTAATGAAAACAAAAAAGCGAAATCATTGACGTATTTATTTCCCTTGCACATCGTTGTCAGATAAAATATAACTATTATCGTAAAAGACATTGTACGCTGATCACCCTGCACAAGAAATTACCCTCGAAAGTTGATTTGTTGGAAATGTAAATGAAATCCAAAAATATAAGCGAAAGTTAAAACTGAAAAATAAATCAATTTATATGAAGCCAAAGCAGAGAACATTACAACAATGCTGCAAATGAATGAGAAGGAAGAAGGCAGGAATTAATTGCAAAAAGAAAGTTAAAATAGATTATAGCACTAAATCAGATTTTGTGATCGCAGATTCTACTGTTTTAAGTTACAAATAATTTAGCACATTTACATAGATTAACATTAAGTTTTAGGTAACTACAGAGAAGATTTCATTTGTAAAGGCAGGAGGTTCTTTAGCAATTTAGAATGCTCTTTTTTTATAAAGCTTTTGGTAATAGGTAAATGTTACACACAATGAACAGTATGATGGACTGATTGCAGAACAGTAGGAAACCATGCGACTAGTGTACAAAAAACATTACTACATAAGCTGTACCTGTACGGAAACGGAAACAGTAACATCAACATGAACGTAGCGATTATCAACTAATGATGATGATGATGATGATGATGATGATAGCAGAAAATTATGCAATCCCTCACAGCTTAAAAGAAACTCTATTTTAAATTACAAAAAAATTTATTACTAGATATTTAAAGCCACAAAAGAAATAAATTTGTGTCCATCTCAAGTCACAACAGCTC
Source organism: Schistocerca cancellata (assembly GCF_023864275.1). Lineage (NCBI taxonomy): Eukaryota > Metazoa > Arthropoda > Insecta > Orthoptera > Acrididae > Schistocerca > Schistocerca cancellata. The sequence goes on from NC_064629.1 coordinate 304,740,748, forward strand.
TAGTCAATCAACGTGGTTACAAGGCAATCGATTCGGATTCGGAACAAGCTGAGATTCAAATCCCCGTGCACCCATCCAAGACAGTTCATTAAAATAAAGAAAGATACGTGGTCACTCGCCCTTTCCATTTTTGTCCTGTCCATACATTTGCCCCGTCTCTAATAGGCTCATCGCCGACGGCTTGATACACACTGCTCTGCCTTCTGAAACAGCTGCTGAATATAAAGCGAAGCTACAATAATATGGAAAACATAGCTCTCAATAATAATGGAGCTAGTACTAAGGTATACAACCAGATATCCAACAAGAAATACAAGGGGAGGAAAGGTGGCTGTTCCTTTATGTCATGTTCAACAGTTGTTGAGCCGAAGAAAAATGTAAGAAATGAGGAATATCTGATAACATTCGTGAAAATCGAATCAATACACTGTCATAGTTACAATATGAACTGCACTGTCTAGACAGAAAGCTTCAGGAGCATACACATCGTTTCTAGAGAGTATGGAACAGTGTAATCACAAAATCCTAAAGAAGTATGAGAGTGAAGTGCATATTCAACGTGTCACAGCAATGAAACAAAATACATACCACTCTAACAACGAGACATTGTTAATACAAGTATAATATAAATCTAACAAGTCATTCGTACGACACAAAAGAGTACAATTACGTGCCACAAATAGCTACACAAGGTCAACAATCACACAACTACAGTGAATTTATATGGAAAGGAGTATGGAGTAGACACGCGTCAAAAAGCCGTCGTCATCCACTGACCGGAACATAAGCAAAATGGATAGAACCAATGCACAACAACGACACAAATACAGTTTTGCCTTTACTGCCAACTTAAAAATAACTTATAAAATTTTTATGAGTGAACGAACGGAGAACAGAAGGAGCGCTAAAATAGCTGAATTAGCAGTACAGTTCTTATTTCTGTGCTGTATGGCGCACATGTCTGAACTATACAGATGAGAAATTACACGCCTTCCTCATACATTTCCCTCTGACAACAGAAGTGACGCGGCCTGCGATGGACTCCTCGGCACACCGAAAGTGTCCGGCAGACATCACCATGATAGATGACCACTCACCCGTAGCCCACAACTTAAGCAGATTACTCGGAGCTGGGTCCAAGGCATGCACATATCACTCGATGGAGTCCCAAATGAGTTCAATATGACTGAGGCCACGTGACTTTTGGTAGAAGTAAATGTGTGGGGGGAGGAGCGGGGGCGAACAAATATCCTCACGTCCGCGACGTTCGCTCAAACAATTGAGATCGACGCGGTGTTAAATTATCTTGATGAAGGTACAGTTCACCTATGGAGTGCTGAAAGCAAGAAAACGAATGCACATTTTAAGATAGTACCTTCTTGTACCATTCACCAGTGTGATACCAATCGATAATCCCTTTTCATCCCCTGTAAGCGTCTCCACATGATAATAGCTCCACTATCCGCCTGAACAATATGGCCTACCCCGCTAGCAGTGAGGATCCATCGTCCATACGTGGTTTTCTACAGTACTGATACCATGTCATAGGCGTGTTCAAACATAGTCCACATATCACTGATCCAGGAGCTCCGTGCGTACGTGATAAGTTTCGCCCGTAGTAGTAAGTATGCCCTGAGATGTGTGCTGATCAGACGAACTCTTATGAGACGGTCACTTCAGGACCCTACAATCACTTCAGGACCCTACAATCCGATGGCGACGGTGGATGCCGGTTGTATTTTGGGAGTTTCACGCAGCCCGTTATTAAAGCACCCCAAAATCCTAATTCTGCTACCCTGCATGTATTCTCCGTCATGCCATTTGTGGTTAATAATATGGAGTTCCTAAAAAGAACTGCAGCATCCACTCGCTGAATACTCAACACAACAACGGTTTGTGGAGGTCGTTACTGTACAGCATTGAAGGAAGGAAGGTAGTAACATTAGGTTTCAACGTCATGTTAAAGACATGGTAATTAAGAAACAGAGTTCAGGCTCAGATTCCGGAACTAAATCGGCCCATTTCTTTACTCTTTAAAGGAACTATACGGACATCTCCCATAAGCGACTTAGCAACGCCACAGTAAACCTGAATATCGAAGGTGAGGCTGAGATCTGAAGCGCTGTTCTACCTCATGAGTGTTACACTGTGCCGGCCGGTGTGGTCGAACGGTTCTAGGCGCTTCAGTCTGGAACCGCGCGACCGCTACGGTCGCAGGTTCGAATCCTGCCTCGGGTATGGATGTATGTGATGTCCTTAGGTTAGTTAGGTTTAAGTAGTTCTAAGTTCTAGGGGACTGATGACCTCAATTGTTAAGTCCCATAGTGCTCAGAGCCATTTTAACCATTTTTTTTTTACCACTGTGCTACCTCGCTCGGTGTACAAGACTGTGATTAACTAGCCGCACTGAGATCTTTCTGGTCGCTGTCATTATACGCGGTCGTCTACGGCGACCCCTGTCAACGGCACGATCCCTGTCAACGGCAGTTTACTTTGGATGCGGTGGCGGGCTTTTTCCGAATCTAGACACTCACGGTACGCCCCTGCACAGTGACACGTGAAAGCACAACCTCCCATATGAAATCTCTGACTCACCAGGCATCCATGATCTCACTCGTTACCAAATGCGTTAATACGGGCGCGTTGTGCTCATTGTGCACTAGACTGCCACGCCCATACCCAATAGAAAATTTGACGTCGTACTGCTCACGTGACATGCCGAAAATGGGTCGTGGATATAGAAAGGCTACTCTCCGACACAGCCACCCTTAACTCAACTGCTCGTGAGTGTATAACGCAGTAGCGCAGTATCAGTTTTTGAAGAGTTCCAGCCAGGTGCTTTTAAGGCTATTATTACTTCGAGGCCAGTACATGAAACATGATGAGACAAATTGTTACTTAATTACAAGGCACTGAACGAGCCAACGCCATGTTTAAAGGGGCAGTACTCTTAGAAAATTAAAAAAAATCGATCTTTTGGCTAAAATGTTCTCTAGGCTGTCTACTTTATTGTAGTGGTCATCCCAGGTTCGCCAAAAACGTCATTATCGAGTTACAAGGAGATTTGTGAAAAAGTGTCTCGGAAAACCATTCGCACCGCGAAAAAAAAATAGTCGACATCGAGACCAATGTGGTAGCAAGTAGTCTCAACAACGGCCTATCAAGCATTCCGGAAATTATGAACGTGCTTGAACTTGAGATCGGACCAACCTGTTACAACTTCTGCACAAAGGAGGACAAAAAGCATATCGAGCGAGCAGAACAGCGGACGACAGGCCTGCAGGACCACCATGGCCACGAAGAAAATGGAGAAGGACTTCCTTTTGGGTCTGGAAGGATTGCTGTATGGTAGAGGGATCGCCGACTAGTTCTAGGCGCTCAGTCCGGAGCCGCGCGACTGCTACGGTCGCAGGTTCGAATCCTGCCTCGGCCATGGATGTGTGTGATGTCCTTAGGTTAGTTAGGTTTAAGTAGTTCTATGTTCTAGGGGACTGATGACCATAGATGTTAAGTCCAATAGTGCTCAGAGCCATTTTTTTTTCATCGCCGACTAGAGATATATTTACTACAAAAAATACAACCCAATACTTTAAACGTGTTTTCTCGTAGCCGCCTTTTTCAAAATAGTGGTAAAAATAACTTGACAAGGGTACACGCGATTTTGTTTGACAATTGATGCAAGCATTCCAAAAGTGCACATAGCCGTTTTGCTATATCTTCATTTTGGCTGTGAAGTACATGTCATTTCTTCAACACGTCACCATTTTGTTAGAACTTAATATTTTTCCAACTATACGAAATTGCTGACAGAGCATATATTGAAAATGACACATCCACGATTATTTTGTTACGAATCCTACTGAAGGGCTTGGGGAATTCCCGCCGACAACCAATGTTTGGGCTGCAAAGGGGTCCTTCCACCAGGCGCAGCGGTTACAGGGAGCGTCCGATGCGGACACAAAAATGATTTCTTAAAGACAAAAGTATAAGGAATAAACCTATATCATGATATTTAGCATAACTGTTTATTCTATTCGAAAAATCACAAAGATCACCAGTTTTTCACGCACTCAACGAGAGTTGTGTCGTTAAGGAGATGAGTGCACTTCACATTTGAGTCCGGCTATCTGTAATTCAGTTTGTCATGGTTTCCTTAAATCTCTCTCTCTCTCTCTCTCTCTCTCTCTCTCTCTCTCTCTCTCTCTCTCTGTGTGTGTGTGTGTGTGTGTGTGTGTGTGTGTGTGTGTGTGTGTGTGTGTGTGTGTGTAAAGGGGGGGGGGGGATAAATATTGTGGAGGAGACCACGCGATGAATAAAGTAAACAGGTTCAAATTGATGTACGTTGTTGTAGTTATTCGGAGATAGACGGTAAGCTGCATTCTACCAGTCTTCGGGCTGTAGACGACGATAATACGGTGAAATATTGATATTACAAAATACAAAGAATACTCTTACAATCACACAAACATAAACTGCATTTTGCTTTTCAAGATAGTGGAGACACTTCTTCTGGAAATACTCATTTCCCTCTTCTGACATGTTTTCGAATTTATATTTTTGCATGGTGTCCTTTTCAGTTGACTAGAAGTACGAAGTATTCAGTAATGGTAAGAAAAGAATTGCAGAATAACGGTTTAAAAATAGAAAGTTCATCTAATCGAAAACGCCATTGGCCAGATGAAATAAAACGTATTTCTAGCAGAGTGTTAGCTTATAATTGCTGATTAAAATGGTTCAGATGGCTCTAAGGCAGTATGGGACGTAACATCTGAGGTCATCAGTCACCTAAACTTAGAGCTACTTAAATCTAACCAACCTAAGGACATCACACACATCCATGCCCGAGACAGGATTCGAACCTGCGACCGTAGCAGCAGTGCGGTTTCGGACTGAAGCGCCTAGATCCGCTCGACCACAGCGACCGGCTATAACTGCTGTATTACAGCAATAACATTGTTTGTTTGCCTTATTTAAGACACTGTTACTTTCATTTATCGAGAAAGCATTTCATGTTGCGTCTGAAGATTTGTCGGATACTGTATCCCTATGCCGCAGCAAATGAAAACACAGCAACCGCATGTTGAGAATACAAATGCTGTCGTGGTTTTCATATGAGTGATATTACAACCCGCTTAATGTCACTGTTAATCAGCTACACAATATCGCACGGTTTTACCCATACCATTCGTGTAATGGCGATAATGGACTGTAAAGAACTGGAAAATTAATTGTTTGTTTAAAATAGTTAGGCATCTCTTCAGTCTGTTCCAAGAAAAGAACAAATATTCTGGTTGAATCTACTGTAAGATACACAAGTTATGCGAAATACTTTTCTTTAAACATTTCCGTAGACTTGTCAGTACTGTTAAATGAAATACACACCCCAAGCTTGAGGCAAGGTGAGAAGTTAGGAGTCATGCAGACAAGAGAGAACGCAGTAGCGCAAACAGCTACAAGCACGAGATTTTGCAATTAGTTTTTATGCGGGTGCGTGCGACCACAGCTAAACATCAAAGCACGGCCGCCAGTTATTAGCAAATCCTGGCTATGATAATTGTTCCAGCGTGGTGGGTGCAAGGAATGCCAGCCCATCTGTTAGCGTAATCACTGAGCCGTCGTGTCCCCCCCTCCCCCGCCGCCGCCCCCGCACGCAAACACACACATACACACACACACACACACACACACACACACACACACACGCACACGCACACGCACGCATACAGGCGGTTTCATCTCTCCCCGCATTTTAGGCTTATGGAAACTAATATATATGTACGCTAGACTACACACAACTTTTATAACGTTTGTTATACAAATAAACGATCGCTGAACAGCAATGAGTCCCCCGTCCCCCCACCCCCTCCTCGCTTCAGACTGCTTCATACCCTCCGAACGTGTTATGTCTCTGTAAACAAGTAAAATTCTAAAAAAATTGCATATCCAGCCAGTACGTGCGTAAATGGTGTCACTAGTGGCATAATGACAGCATTAACTAAAACAGAGACAAGATTGATTTTAAGAAGGCAATCATGCAAACTATTTATAAACTTGGAAACAAAACAAAAAAATGTATGGCGACGGGTACATACTCAAATAGTCGCCAAATTCGGATTCATTCGAATACTATGCAAGTATACAGACAGCTGTTACGCCTCTGTACGTTTAAAAGTCTCGAATTATTCCACTGCCGTTGCTAAGCGGTAAGACAGTGAGTGGTAATTCCCGGAATTTTAAGAGCAAACAGTTTACTGACACCATACTTCTAATGCCATCTTCAGAGTACCGTGGCGATGCCAGTAAAATTCTTGCCTGTCAATAAACGAAAACGTGTCTAACAGTGTATCTTCTGTACCGGTTGTGTTCAACACGTTTGGTAAGCGCCCAGCTACGGAAACGACATTCAGGTATGATTCAGGCAAGAATTTTGCACATGGCCCCCGTGATTGCACAAAAGAGAGCAGTGAGAATAATTAGTGGTGTTCACCCAAGGACGTCATGTAGACACCTACTCAAGGAGTTAGGTATTTTAACTGCACCGTCAGAGTACATATATTCGCACATGAAATTCATTGCCGGCCGAAGTGGCCGTGCGGTTAAAGGCGCTGCAGTCTGGAACCGCAAGACCGCTACGGTCGCAGGTTCGAATCCTGCCTCGGGTATGGATGTTTGTGATGTCCTTAGGTTAGTTAGGTTTAACTAGTTCTAAGTTCTAGGGGACTAATAACCTCAGCAGTTGAGTCCCATAGTGCTCAGAGCCATTTGAACCATTTTTTTGAAATTCATTATAAGTATTCCATCTCAATTCTCGAAGAACAGTGATGTTCATACGTACAACACGAGAGGAAAAAATTAGCTTTCCTATCCGTTACTGAATCTGACAGTTGCTCAAAAAGGAGTAAATTTTTCAGCAACAAAAATCTTTGATCATTTGCCCAACAACATAAAGTGTCTGGCAGGTAGCAGATCACGTTTTAAATCTAGCTTAAAATCATTTCTTTTGGACAACCTCTTCTTTTCAATGGGCCAGTTTCTGTTTCAGAACTGGTAAAAAAAACTTACCTCTAAATGTAGTTGCATGTGTAGAACTAAAAATTTCAGTAATATTAATATTAGCACTATTCATGTGTGTGTATATATATCTTGTAATCTGACTTGTTCTACATCATATCGATAAAATAATCGTGAAAATTATCTACGGAACATGACATAAGTAAACTAAACTTAACTTCGAATATGAACTTGCTAAGAATTCTTCTAATTAATTTCAATCTGGTGCACACTTTCCTGACGCAAGATTTGTTACATGCTGCCCACGGGGCAATAAGCATTAATGGCTTGCTCTTGCCACATGTACTTGGAGGCACTAACAAACCAAAAACATGCTACTCCTAACAGCCATAATTATTAGTCTGCAAATGAGTAAATACCGAAGTAATGTTGTTCAGTACACTGCCCTCAGCAACCAACACACCCTGTGTTTTCTTATATTACGACGCAGTTGCCACTCAATACAATATGTCGACTGACTACAAGGATTTCTGCATTTCCCAACAACTTTCTAGAAAACCACTTCTTTGAGCGCAGGATTTGGCACCTAACTTTTTTTTGCCGCAAATACCTTTTGGTACGTTATATATATTGATGCTCAGCTTCCACCTTAACAAACATTCACAAAGGACTCACAAAACAATGACCACCATGTTTTCGTAACTATACTAACCGTCGAGATGAAAACATCAGACTTGTTCTTTAAATGGAGGACCGCATTTAGTTGTTAACTTGACTTGGAACGTCCACTTCTGAATTTTAAAGGACAAGTATTTCCCAGATGCACAACAAATGTTCTCGGGCATTTCTGGGCGGCTTTCGCACTGACTAAATAAGACCGTGACAAATGCCGCAAATCCTCTTCGAATCTCACTTTCTTCCCTCTTTTCCTTTTGCGTTAGTCCAACAGCATGGGAGGATTATGTTGTGAGGGACCACTTCTGTGAATGACGGACTTCTCCAACGATTGACAGTATACTACTAGCCTTCTTCAGTTTTATGTTGTTAACATTTAAATGGCTCCGAACGGATACCGCTAGATATTTATCTGTTGAGACTGATTCCAGTGAGTGATCTGTTATGGTACAGTCAAACAGCATTGGACTTGGTCAAATATTTTTGTTGGAAAATGCCACATTCTACATGACAGTTAACTTCAGTGAGAAACTGCAATGTGTACTAATCTAAGTTACTGAGAATATATACTGGCACATCATGGTAATCTTCTTCCTTTTCCTTTCCTTGAGTTTATTAATCAAGAAGTGTCACTCTGCAAATGCAATTCCTTTTCTTCCTTTGTTGTTTAGCGCGCTTTCAGGATTTTTTCATCTTCCCATGTTTTCATTTTATTTCTTCCGTTCGTACTAAACGTAATTTCTAATATTTTTGAGTTTCTTCTTCTCGAAGAAGTTTGTTATTTCCAGTTCTTAAATATGATTCCTGTCGACATTTCTTACTTCTGTGATTCAAGTAATCACCAATTTTCTTTTCAAAAATACGAGAATATTTGTTTAGTGAATTTTTTCTCAGTCAATCTGTAAACCTGCCAAAAAAGTAATACTTTTTTTCTCCTATCACATCTGACATTTTTGTATGTACTTCGATGAATTTCCTCGCTATTTCTCAATTTTAATCCCTCTTGTTGTTTGTATAGCGTACGTTATTTGTCTTGCGATTCTACCGGATAGTGCTTCTAACCCATCTAGTTCTTAATTCCTTGTTGGCCATTCGATTGGATAGGCGCATAAACATTGTCGTCTTACGAAATTAGTGCAGCAGGTACGTTAGTTTTGTAGTTTTGGAGTTACACTTCTTGTTATACACATTTATGGCCCACGTCTGTTTCTGTTCTACTAAATCTTCCTTCTGTTACAGGTTTTATAATATATTTTCTTTAATAGTTTCTTGGAGATTTTCTGTTCCAGTTCCAAGTGTTTTCTCTAGGTACCTGGAGCCGGAAATCCATCATTAACGCACATTCAACAATTGCCGATTTGCATCAACATTTTTCTTTCCTCCTTTCTCATTTCATCTCTTTTTGTTAGCACGTATTTCGGTGTCAGACTTAGTTACACTAAAATTCGTACACAAACACAGTCGTTTTCTTTTTATTATATACATAGTAGGACCAATGTAATATTGCAACGCACCGTTCAGCAGGTTATGGAGATATTGGTCGGCTGGAGTGGCCGTGCGGTTCTAGGCGCCACGATATGGAACCGAGGGACCGTTACGGTCGCAGATTCGATTCCTGCCTCGGGCATGGATGTGTGTGATGTCCTTATGTCAGTTAGGTTTAATTAGTTCCAAGTTCTAGGCGACTGATGACCTCAGAAGTTAAGTCGCATAGTGCTCAGAGCCATTTGAACCTTTTTTTTTTTTTTTTTGAGATATTGTCGTTTGCCACCTGTGAATAATGCGGAACCTACTTCCGATCCATTTGCCCGCCTCCAGCACCTGACCGCAATCGCACTGGCAACATCTGGAAACCCATCTAGATCCAAGTAATCTCCGTTAGTATTATACTACAGTTATCGAACACGCTGGCACGCCGTCGCTTTCATTGCTTTATCTAGCCCATGCCAAGGTTCGTTGCCGCCATTATCAGGCCTAAGGAGACCGCTACGCTCTCCTAGATAGCTGTTACTCTTGGTTCAAAAAAATGGTTCAAATGGCTCTGAGCACTATGGGACATAACACCTATAGTCATCAGTCCCCAAGAACTTAGAACTACTTAAACCTAACTAACCTAAGGACATCACACACATCCATGCCCGAGGCAGGATTCGAACCTGCGACCGTAGCGGTCGCGCAGTTCCAGACTGTAGCGCCTAGAACCGCTCAGCCACTCCGGCCGGCAATTCGGTAATCCATTACCGAACCAGAGACGTAATACGAATGCAGGCTACAGGTAATACGAATGCACGCTATAGGACACGTAAACGGGGTATACAAAAATATGGAAACACCAAAAACACAACGTATTTCCATACCTAATACGGTTCAGAAAAACCATTGGCATTCAAACAGCTTCCAGTCGTCTCGGAATGGATGAACACAGAACATGTATGGTTTTCACGGGAATCTTAAACCATTCTTCCTGCAAAACAGTGGCGAGTTCAGGTAACGGTGATGGAGTTGTATAGTGATCACATACTTTTCCTTCCAAAGTACCTCACAATGACTCAATAATACTGAGATCTAGTGACTGTGGTGACAATTCATCCTCGTGCTCACGAAACCATTCCTGTACGATGAGAGGTGTGTGAACGGAGGTTCTGCCGCCTTGGAACACAGCATCACCATTGGGGAACAAATATTGTACCAAAATGATCACAAAATCATTGACCGTAATGCGACCTTGTAGAGTAACCACTCGTCCGATTGAATACCTCGAAATAACTGCCCAAATCGTCACCGAAACCCTGCCATGCTTCACTCTTGACAGGAAGCAGCCTCCATCGTGGGGTCTGCACGTCGTACGCCAGACGTATACTCGGCCAGAAGTTGCCACAGTTCGCCCTATACGAAATTGATGAACTGGCAAAAAACATAGGCACACAATCGTTAGGTTACCGCCTTACCACTGTCATTTCAACCAAGTAGAGTTAATGTGGACCCAAATTAAAGGCTACGTTGCACAAAAGTCACATTCCAAGCTAAGTGGAAACAATTCATTGTTTTCAGAATTGCGTCGAATAACGTTTGAAGTTGTTCTTTCAGGATCAAAATTATCCAACATATCTCAACGTTTGCGATTCCATATTAAGCGACCACGTCGTAAATGAAAATTAACAAAAAAGAAAGGAGATTCACCCAACGTGCAGCTTCTGCCGGGTGACGTATTGCGACAGATATCACATTTTCATATATTTAGTTACCTCCGACTGCAACACTTTCTCCCCACAGTAGAAACAGAACTGCCTTGCCTGTTTGCGGAATGGAAACTATTTGGAAGCGGAGTGGAGTTGACCGAGAGCTAAATGAAGACTGCCCGGAGGCAGCTGATTTTCCTTCGGGCAACTCTCACATTCTTCAATCCACTTAGAAGGTGCACCTCTACAGGCGAACAGTTACAGCGTACTCCTAAGCATTCATCCATCTCACTTTTTTTTTTCTTCGTAAACAGTCTTTCGTTATCTTTCTGGTTGCAGTTTTCTTCGTTGTCATTTAATGAACTTTTCATCTCCTCCACTGAATTTTCCAGAACTGCTTCATTCTACCATGCTCTTTCCATGTTTCTCTGCGTATGTTTGACGGCTTCCTTAGAATCTTCAGAACTGACTTTCCTGGCAGCTTCTCTTGCGAGTGCTTCGACTGCAGAGAGAGTAAATTTATTATTATTCGTGGCTTATGGAGAGATATTCTTTCCATAAGCTCCATCTTTTTAAGGTAATCACTTACACCGGTGTTATGACGCTGAAGCCAATCAATCATTTTCTCGTTTTGGTTTGGCATGGTAGGTGTCTTATCAACAACAACTGAATGTTACGGAGCATTATCTAGAACAGTTGTCGATGATTTTTCAAGGTTTTGTATTAGTGAGTCTTCGAGCCACTTTGTAAATGTAAGGTGGTACATTCCATCGTGATTATCTCTTGCTTTATGTGATTTAAAAAGCAGGAAACTGGGAGAAAATCTTGCGAGATGCCTGCTTGAAGAAGAATAGTCTGCCCCCTTGCCAGAAGGCATTGCCATTGTTCCTTTATCTGTGTCGTTTGTTCAGCCCTGCTTGACAACGTGGCCAGAATTGACCCACGTTTCGTCAGGCCACACCACTTCGTCGCCATGCAGCTATATCCTCCTCCTCCATCAACAGTTTACGGCCACAGAAATGTCCACAGTGAAAATCTAGGTTGTGTAAACCTGTGGAAAAGGACGAGCGACTGGCATGAAAAACTCCTTGTTTTGTTCTTCAAATGTGAGCAGTAACTTCCAGAGTTTCGCATGTTCCTTCCAGCGAAAATAATCATAAACATCCTCTGCAAACGGATCGTACTGGCAATCCGCTTATTCACAAGACGTTTTTCTCGAAGGTTGTTAGTTTCGATGGTTCTTCAGCTTCCTTTTTTTCTGTCGAGCATTTCCTTCCCAATTTTCACAATAGTGCTTTTGTTTATATTCAAAGCTGCACCAGTTCTGTCGGTTGCTTTGTAAATCAAGAGCAGAGGGGCAGCATTAAGTTTTTCATTCTCAAAGTAGGCACGTAACGCGCAACCATTTCTCTGGACTGCCCTCGTGCGGCAGTCCTTTGGCCAAGAGAACGACGTCGAACTTCTTCACTTATAACTTTCGATGAAGTTCCCGCTGAGATCGTTTAGTAACACACACAACGAATAACAGTAATAACGCATAAAGCTAAAAACGAATAAAGGTAACAACGAATAAAACAGTAACGCCTACAACTCTAAAAACGAAAACACGGAAAATCACAGGGAGCAACGATCACACAATACAGCAAGCTGACTGCAACTGACGTTCACCGCAAGCAGGAAATTTTGTGGTGTGGGGAGACGGTTTGGCAAATTTGGGGATTTGCTACGGTTGCAGGTATTGTGGTATTTGGCGGAAAGCGGCCTGGGCCCGTCGCATGGGCTTCCCTCCCTATCACTTCCGTTCACGCTGTCAATCCTACAGTAATTTTGGACAAACTACGTATTTTTCACATTTTTAAACATTTTTTCGTATTTTTCCACAATTTTACGTATTACATCCAAGTACTTGCGTTTCGTCCCGCTGCTCTCGATGTCACATCAATGTCACATCGCGTCACATTGTGTCGCGACATCACGCCAATATCGCATCGCGTCGACATCATGATGCTCTCAGCTAATAACAATGCAGCATGTGTCCAAAAGTAACCAAATTGATTATCATTGTTAAGCCATCATTACACTACTAGGATGTGTGATGTCATAGTCCGTGTGTTAGAAACGAACAAGGTACCCTACTGATTGAAATAATGACATCACGACATATTCTACAAAATTAATGACGTCATAGCAAGTTCTATAAGCATTACAATTTTAATCATTTGAACCACGACACTGTACGTTTAAGAAACACCACACTGCGACAAATAAACCGTTGCTAAGCCACGACTACATTACTAGATTGTGTGATGTCCTCGTTTACGAGTTAAAACAACTGCGTTGGAAATAATGATACCATGGTAAATCTATGAAATTATAACAAAATTCTCAAGTTTACCGATTCCTAACTAAAGTTACATTATGTGGGTATCAAAATAAGAACAGTACTAAATAATACGTATCTAAAGAGCTAACCAGTATCTCCAACCAACCCACCAGGGAAAACTAAGTCAGTAGCAGGGTAGAGTACACTTCGAACGCCGACGCTTGGAGTGTGGCCGTGAACACAATGTGCCAATCGAGCAATGACCAGGAAACTAGCATTATTTTACGTGCAGTTGTTTCCAACGCAACCCACTTGCTTGTTGAGGCAAAAGACACTGCTGCTATATCGAGCATCTGGCGGGGCCCTCCCACTCTGACAAACATGTCCCAGAATGTCAGTGGAGCTGTGTGGGCTGCACTGCAGATAAGAGTAATCCCCTCCCCCAACAACAATGCTTTCTAAACTAGCGCTTATTGGTGAGTGGTGTCAGTCTCGGTCAGATAGAGCTCTCAGGCAGAATAAAAAGACGTGTCATCTAGCTCAACACGATATAAACTATTCCTTTATTAATGAGTGTGGGACGTTGCTAGAAGATACGTAAATAAATACGAAAAAAATCGGAATAGGCACGTTACCAATCCTTCTGTGTACATCACTTTGGTAAGGTTAGTGTCGAGTTAACTTCAAACGTGGTAAAGAGTGGAGCCATGCAGTGAAACAACACGTGGACCATAATGAGCATATAAGGAAATTTGTCGACAAATACAATACTCGAGTACACCGTTGGTGGGCGAGTTCTCCTTGTACTTCCATGCAAAATAAAAGAGACATGTAACACAGATCAAACTCCAACATTATTGTTTGTACTGCTCTCGGCTGTCCAGCAGGGTGCAGTCGTCTTCATAACATGATATTTTGACACTGTACCTTGCTGTCATCTTTATGTGATACCTGTAGAATGAGCGTCTTCGCTGCAACTCGCCTCCTTTATACTGCGATCTCTCCCCACCCTCCCTCCACTACCCAGTCGCGATTTGCGTTGGGTGGAGTGGTGGGGGGGACGACGTCGCCGAAGACTGCGCGTGAACCCCAGTCCCACAGTGCTTCTGTAGGCGAAGTCAGGCGCGGAAGTGGCTCTAGCCGACAATATGATTTCAGTTGGCTCAGCGCTGCGTCCCAAGCTTTGCTTAGAGGGCAGCCACCGTCTCTATTGATCACTCAGTCGGTCATTCGAATTTCAATAGCCTCCTTCAGAACACAGTCCCAAATGACAACGTCTGTTTTAACACGTCCGTTTCTTCATTCTTCATTGAATCCCGTGTAGCCATGCAGTGTTCTGCAACTGCAGAGTTTGTTGATTGCTTGAGTTCAGAGTGTTTCTAGCAGTATTAGTATGCGACATCACTGTAAGAGTTGTAAATACACTGAAGGAAAAAAAAATCGCAACACCAAGGAGGAGTTGTGTGACATAAACGAAAATTGTTACGCGGGTTTCTACATCTGAAATATGATGTCTACTCATATTTCAGGCCAGTCGCATCAGACTAGCGCCAGTAGCTCCAGTACGAGGGTGAAAATCAGGTTTGCTTTAAGTACACGCTCTAACGATCGTGAGCGTTAGTTACCTTTGAGATTGGCCGTGATGAGTTGATGTTAGTCAAGAATGCATTAAGGCGACAAAGACACCATTATCAACAACTCACTGTGTTTGAACGAGGTCGTGTACTAGGGCTACGATTAGCTGGACGTTCCTTCTGCGATATTACATAAATGCGAAATACTTAGCAGGAATGTAGTCACTGTACATGATTGCTGGCAGCTGTTGTCACGGGAATGTACGGTCTCAAGAAGACCGCGCTCTGGACGGCCACGTGGCACTATCGAGAGGGACGACCATCGTGATCGGCGTGGAGCTCTGGCACATCGTACAACATCTGCAGCAGCAATTTGAGCAGCAGGTGGCACCAAAATGATACAACGAACCGTTACAAATCGGTTACTTCAAGGACAGTTCCAAGCCAGACGCCCTGTGGCGTACATTCCACTGACCCCAACCAAACCATATTTGGGACTTCAGTGGTGTCAAGAGACAGCTCGTTGGAGAGCTGGGTGGAGGTCTGTAGTGTTTTCTGATGAAAGCTGGTTCTGCCTCGGTGCCAGTGATGGCCGAATGTTGGTCCGAAGGTCAGTTGAGGACCTACAAGCAACAATTTGCGTCCTAGACGCACTGGACCTACACTTTTTGGCGTTACGGCCTGGGGTGCGATTTCACAGTAGGAACGCTCTTGTGGTTATCCCACACATCCTCACTGCAAAATTGTATGCCAGTCTGGTGATTCGATCTGTCGTGCTGCCATTGATGAACAGCTTTCGTGGGAGCGTTCTCCAACTGGATAACACTCCCCAACATACCGCTGTTGTAACCCCACATGCTCTACAGAGATTCGACAGGTTGCGTTAGTCTGCTCGATCACAAGATCTGTCTTCAATCGAGCATATGCGATACCATCGGACGACAACTCCAGCGTCTTTCACAAACAGAGTTAACCGTTCCTGTATTGACCAACCAAGTGCCACAGGCATGGAACTCCATCCCACAAACTGACATCCGGCACCTGTACAACACAATGCATGCACGTTTGCACGCTTCCATTCAACATTCTTGCGGTTACACCGGTTATTAATGTACCAGCGTTTCACATCTGCAACGGCTTATCTTGGACTTACATTAACCTGTTATCTTGCAATGTGACTCAAACATCTTACCCAGACAAATGTATTCGCGAAATTTCATCACAGTACATTAATTATTTTTTGGTGTTGCGATTATTATCCGTCAGTGTAGATACGGAAATAATTCGAAGCATATATACACGCCTTTGCCACGGCAATGGGACTGAGCAATTGCCACAGTGTAGCAAAAATAAACTATTTCTACTTACGAAGACAGAGGTCACGATAACTCTGTTCCTATACGATGAAATGCCGGCATCGAGAGCTGCGGCGTTCACACACCGTCTGTCGAAAAGTCGAGACGATTAACAATTTCATCGTGTCTCACTCAACAACATTCCAAAGATGTGTGCCTACAAAACATTGAACCAAACAACTACGTACAAGGAACTGGGCCGCGCACATCTCTGCTGGAGTTACTGCCGACACAACCGCCACAGCCGCCGCTGCAGCGGCTGACCGCGAGGCCATGAACGATGCACATCACCATGTCTGTCCAACAATACACCAGCCAGCCACGTCATACACCACTGACGCCCACGTCCGCCCTCGACACCGCCTCCGGCGCTTCGACGTCGGCAGCTGCAGCCTCCAGCACTGCGAGTTTCCAGCCAGACCTGGGAATACTGGCCGGGCCGCGATCCTCCAACAACTCTCTGTACTCGCGTATAGCTCAGGGGGGTACCACCATGTGTACAACGCTCAGCTCGTTGGTACGAAGTAACCACGAGAGATCTTCCTAAGCGTCAGGGATTCCGCGCGCTGTCTATCACTCGCAGTAATGGTCGAATACCTTTCCCCTACCATGGAATCTCCAATCGCAATGTCCATAACACAGAGGCTGCTCAATGACAAATAAACAAACAGGAGCTGAGGTGTGTCACGCAGTAACGACATCTGTAATAGCCGAAGTCAGTGCTTGATAAGGCGGCCAGGGCGTCACCTGCCAAAGTGACGTGTGACAGCCAGCAGACACAGCGTGCAGGTACCTGTAAAACATTCTAAAATTTGTTTTCTTACTATACATCTGTCTAACTACCGAGAATAATACCAGTAATGATATACTCCTAATGGGGGCAGAGTTTTTCCTTGCAACAGCAATTTATTAAGTTCATTGAACTAAAAAAGTTCTGAGACAGATGTGTAGTAAGTTGTGTCATGTGGACCACTGCGATGTGATCATTAAACATCCATTTTTCTTACGTATGCAGTCGTAAACTAAGATGGATGTATCACAGGACAGGTCCACACACTGCTTCCTATAAAGAAGCAAAATTAAGATAGAAATAAAAAAGTTACAGCCAATCCACGTTGTTTATAAAGTTTCTGGTCACACTTTGTAGTAGTGAATCTTCTGTTGCTTGCGGAAATGCTGTATCACATTCATTACCAACATAGTATAACGCTTTTCGCAAAACCAATAACGTAATGCTGTACTTGTTACCAGTAGATTCAATCAACACACTAGTACTACGTGAACTCAAATTGTATAACGGTCTTTTCGCGAAAGCAGTATTGAGAACTGACATTCATAGCCAACACGTATTTCAAGTGAAAAATTAGGGCTCGTACAGCGGCATAAGGAGAGTCGTTTTTATCCATTTATCTTTCTTTGTGCGAGTGGCACAATATACCCTCTGTCGCTGACAAAGTATGTACTAGAAAAATTTTGGGAGAAACGTCATGGCCTCGTGACAAAGTCAAAATTGTACAGCTCTGTCGCAGGGCAGTTTTGTGAAATTTGAAAGGTAGGAGACGAGGTACTAGCGGAATTACAGCTGTGAGGGCGGGTCGTGAGTCGTGGTTGGGTGGCTCAGTCGGTAGAGCACTTGTCTGCGAAAGGCAAAGGTCCCGAGTTCGAGTCTCGGTCCAGCACACAGTTTTAATCTGCCTGGTAGTTTCATATCAGCGCATACTCCGCTGCAGAGAGAAAACTTCGTTCTGGAAGTCAGACCTTATACGACATCGTCAGAGCGTCGTTACCAGTAGTGACTATGATGCTATTATAGCAACTATGGTTACGAAAGTTAATAAATCACTCAGGAAGGCTAGGAGAATGTTTCTGCTAGAAACAGTAGATAAGCAGTTGTTAGCATCTCACTTAAACAATGAGCTGACATCACTTAGTTCCAGTAACATGGACGTAGAGGGATTATGGGCAAAGTTGAAACAGGTTGTAAATCGTGGTCTGGAAAACTACATGCCTCGTAAGTTGATCGAGGATGGAAAATACCCACCATGGTTTGACAACGAAATTAGAAAAATCTGAGGAGCAGCACTCTCGGTTCAAAAGAGTACGCGTAAATGACGACAGGCAAAGGTTAGCAGAAATTTGGGTATCTGTGAAAATATCTAGGGGCGAAGCATACAACAAAGATCACCGTCATACCTTAGCGAAAGATATGGACGAGAACCCGAGAAAATTCTGGTCCAATGTAAAATCGCTAAGCGGGTCTAAGACTGCCATCTAGTCATTCACTGACCAGTCTGGTGTGGCTGTTGAAAATAGCAAAACGAGAGTCGAAGTTTTAAATTTCGTATCTACGAAATAGTTCACGCTGGAGAATCGTTTGACGAAATAGTTCACGCTGTAGAATCGTACAAACATTTTAAATAATCTCTCGCCCAGCGTAAAGTCCCAAGCTACTGGAAAAAAGCGCACGTGACTCCTGTATATAAGAAGGATAAAAGAAAAAATGGTTCAAATGACTCTGAGCACTATGGGACTTAACATCTGAGGTCATAAGTCCCCTAGAACTTAGAACTACTTAAACCTAACTAACCTAAGAGACATCACACACAACCATGCCCGAGGCAGGATTCGAACCTGCGACCGTAGCAGTCACGCGGTTCCAAGCGCCTAGAGCCGCTCGGCCACCGCGGCCGGCGAAGGATAAAAGAACGGACCCGTAAAATTACAGACCAACATCCCTAACTTACGTTTGCTGCGGAATCCTTGAACATACTCTCAGTTCGAATATAATAAATTTTCTTGACATCGAGAAGCTTATGTTCACGAATCAGCATTATTTTAGAAAGCATCGCTTGTGCGAAACTCAGCTTGCCCTTTTCTCACATGACATACTGCAAACTATGGATAATACAACAGGCAGAATCCATATTTCTAGATTCCCGAACACGGTGCCTCACTGCAGACTGTTAACCATGGTACGAGCAGATTCCCAGCAGATTCCCAGATATGTGGGGGGCTCGAAGACCTCTTACGAAACAGAACTTGGTATGTTGTCCTCCAGGCCGGCCGATGTGGCCGAGCGGTTCTAGGCGCTTCAGTCTGGAACCGCGCGACCTTGTTACCAGTAGTTTCTTGGTCATCAGAGATCCCACTAAATTTGTGGTCATTGTGAAGTACGTGTGAAGTGTTACTGCATACACCGAAGCACTGACCAGCAATATTATCTTTCAATGTAAACTACCTTTAAAAGAAAACAATAACTTAGTGCTTCTTTTTTACACAGAAAATATCTAATTATAAAGTTATAGTAACTGTAGACAGCAAAATAGTAAAGAGAATCTCTAAAACTGATCCTACTACTAGTGAATTTTAAAGATTTGTGAGAACAGTGAATATTTCGAAAATCACAGTGGCGTGGTAGCAATGCAAAACAGAATCATTTCGGTAGATATTGTTCTAAACTTACATGGAGAAAACTTTTCACAAACCGATTTAATTTTGAGACACGCTATAATATTATGTTAAGAACTGCTATTCGGGCTCGCTTAAGAAATCCGTTCTGCCTACGGAACGACTTTTCAGTAAAAGTAAACAATTTCAGTGCCGTATTTCCAAGAAGTTAATAGTTTGAGGTAAAAATGTAACTACTTCTAAACATTACACATCTGGATAAATAACTGTTTCAATAAAGCATCATAGAAAAGTAAACTTGTATTCAATGGAACAGATTCAAAAACACTCTCAGTACGAACACCGCCTGCAGAATCACTCCTTGATTGTTATTTGGTACCTGACGACACTTGATGTATTAAGTTCCGCGCTGTTGGTGGCATCCATCTTGGTATTTATTAAGCTTATAGAAAGATCGAGAAGAACCACTTACGGTTAACGGTTTTCATTTTCGCGTCAACAATATGTAAGAAGGCGAGGTGAATCAACAGTATCGATGCCATGAGGCAGACGACTTTAAGAATTAGACATAAATACACTATACTATCAGCTAGAGGATAAAATTGTGTAAGTAATGTCTCTAGACCGTGACATTCTGGCTTAACGGTATTGACAGTGGGACAAATGGAAATTTCATTAATCAGAATTGGTGGACAAACAAGTAAGAGAAAGCGTTAATGAAAGACACGCTTCACTGCTTATGTCAGCAAATGCACCATTTCGCAACACTTCTCGCTGCAGGTCAAATCTACGTAGCACTGCTGTTTCTTGCTTTCATATTAGGTAGGGCAGTAGTGACAATTGCGTTATATATTTAGGTAAGCAGCGAAACAGGGTAGAGATTAGAGCTTCGGTTGTTCTCAGCGACAGTAGACAGCTTAGGTGAATCCCTTCAGATCGCATAGCACTTTACCTAAGTAGATGTATTAACTGACCGAATCAATACGCAGTAATCACGCCCTCTACATACAGTATTACAGCAAATTGCTGTGACACTGTTCTATCTTGTTAGTGATAACCAAGTTGGTTATAGTCATTCAAAATTTACAGGGCGCTACCACAAACGTATGAAAATAACGCCCTCCTGTGTTTTTTGTAACAAACCGAGTTGTTATAGCTGAATCGCACATTTAAAGTAAGCTGGTAGTACTTCTGAAACCGTCATGTGATGTATGCCGAGGATGCCGTCACGGGTAAAAGTAGTTTCGCCATTAAACAGTATTACCAGTTAGCGTATCAACTATATTTGAACTGCCTGGTCACATCGAGCTGACTGGCGTCAATAAAAAGCCAAGTTGACGACGTACGTACTTAGCACTGTACGGGCCAGGAAGGTCAGAGCCTCTGAAAAAATAATTCCTCGGTGCAGGGTTTGCCGGCCTCCAAGGTTTCGGGCAATGTCGCTACATCGTAAAGCGAAGACAATGGGTTCAAGTTCCGCCTCGGGAAGGGGCGTTAGATTTAAATATGACGTGGACTTTGTTTGTTATAAAATAACCTTTGATGCTGCCAGCCAAGAATTTCTTTAATAATTTTTCACTCGACGCGCTTCGGGAAATAATTACAATCATGACTGGCATTTTTCGTGTATTATGACATCCTTACGGGCAACGGCCTTGCCGCAGTGAATACTCCGGTTATCGTCAGAGCACCAATGTTAAGCGCTGCTGTGCGTGGCCGGCACTTGGATGGGTGACCGTCCGGGTCGCCATGCGCTGTTGCCATTTTTCGGGGTGCACTCAGCTTCGTGATGCCAACTCGACAGAATAGTACGTCTCCGGTCAAAGAAAACCATCATTACGACCGGGAGAGCGGTGTGCTGACCATACACCCCTCCTATCGCATCCTCAGTTGAGGATGACACGGTGGTCGGATGGTCCCGATGGGCCACTTGTGGCCTGACGATGGAGTGCTGTGAATGACATTCTTAGGCGTGATATTTGCGACGTCTGAGATGCTGCAATATTCTGATGCATTTATTGTAAAATAAACAAGCGCAACGCAACTTTGTAGTTACTGAAGTATCTTTCCCTAAATATTACGGTGATGTTCGGAAGAACTTCTACTTACGGATTTCTTGTTGTACGAAGAAACTCTTGCATATTATGCATCACTTACGCTGATGACAGTTCACACAATACGTTAAAAACAGAAATATGCAGTAGCAACCAGTTACAAAGATGTGTTACTTACTGTCAACAGGGATATGACGTTAAACGTCGTCCACAGAGTATGCATACTGCTCTGCACTAAAAAAAATCCTTAGGTGAAAGTTATTTCCAAACATCAATTATTTATAGAATGAAAGACATCAGTAACTGCAAATCTGCGCTTGTTTTATTTGCAGCAGCTCGCAAGTCGCAAACGTTAAGCCTGATAGCGTCATAATGACCATAATTTTTACAGTCTCAGAGCTTCACTAACCATGCCCAATGGATAGAACAAAATCTAAACGTGACGTTACAATATGCGCATCTTTTATAGCAAGGGGTTGAACATAAAGCAAGCATACGTGTACATGTGCCTAGTTGCGGAGTATGAGAAGTTCAAACTAAGACTGATCGACAGCCGGAGTGGCCGAGCGGTTCTAGGCGCTACAGTCTGGAACCGCGCGACCGCTACGGTCGCAGGTTCGAATCCTGCCTCGGGCATGGATGTCTGTGATGTCCTTAGGTTAGTTAGGTTTAAGTAGTTCGAAGTTCTAGGGGGCTGATGACCTCAGAAGTTCCATAGCGCTCAGAGCCATTTTGAAGAATTTGTTTTATTTTTTTAAGACTGATCATCGACAGCTAACAATACCGGGGTCTCCTCGGAAACAGAGCCTCGCTTCAATAGTAAAATACAAATGGCTCTGAGCACTATGTGACTTAACATCTGAGGTCTTCAGTCCCCTAGAACTTAGAACTACTTAAACTTAACTAACCTAGGGACATCACACACATCCATGCCCGAGGCAGGATTCGAACCTGCGACCGCAGCGGTCGCTCGGTTGCAGACTGAAGCGCCTAGAACCGCTCGGCCACACCGGCCGGCAGTAAAATACAACAGCTATATAACTGTTAAAGGAAAGTATCACGATTTTTGTGCATCAGGATTGACGCGGTAACATCGCTCAGCTGACATTAAATATGTTAGAAAAAGACAGAGAGATATTTACGTAACTCACAATTGGCCATACTCTCATCTTTCAAAGACATACTGCTCCCCCTGGAAGACACGGCATTCGTTGGCCATATGCCGTTAGTAAATTAACTACTAGTCTAATGACTTCTATGGTTACACGTACAGGAGAAACGATAAATTGTACTCGATTTCATGGAGAATAATACTGTATGACAATAGTAACTAGCACAACTAGCTTTTCATTCACGGTTAGCTCAAAGTGGCGGCAGCAAAATTATTTGTAAGTATGAGAGTGTTGTTGTCGAAAGCCAGGAGAGCGTGTGTGCTGGAGACGGCGAGGGAGCCCTGTGAGCAGTGGCAGGTAGCCGGCAACCGGTAGCAGTAGCGGGCAGCGGGCATTGTGCAGCGTGCAGCGGCGCGGCGCTAACGCAGTTATTAATATGGCCGCGCGAAAGGCCGCGCAGATGTGCGTGTCAGGCCGGCCCATTAGCTTTGAAGAGCGCGCGCCCGGAAGGAGCGCCACAATGGCCGCGCAGACTTGTCCGCGCCAAATTGATCCACTTTATTGGTGACCTCTGGCGGTGCCAGATGCAAGACGCGCCATGTCCCCAGCTGCAGCTGTCCCGGCCCACGACACCGTGTAATCCCTGTCAACATTTTCCGCGACTACACCGTCGTCATTCCACACCTTATGTTAGCGTACTGAAACTCACGTGGCTCGCATGACGGCACCCATCCACACCCGCTAAAATACAGAGTGAGGCAAAAGGAGAGCACTTTTTTGCCACCGATGGTTCGTGGGAGAGGGGGGGTATTAACTTTATTGACTTTATAAAAAATAATACTTGCACCGGAAGAAACCGAGTTTTCCATCGAAATTGAATTACGGAAGATTATGACCTTCCAGGTCACACATCCGGAGCTTCTAATATAGCTGTCATTTCTTCACGAGTGCTACACTACTGGCCATTAAAATTGCTACACCACGAAGATGACGTGCTACGGACGCGAAATTTAACCGACAGGAAGAAGATGCTGTGATATGCAAATGATTAGCTTTCCAGAGCATTCACACAAAGTTGGCGCGGGTGGCGACACCTACAACGTGATGGCATGAGGAAAGTTTCCAACCTATTTCTCATACACAAACAGCAGTTGACCGGCGTTGCCTGGTGAAACATTTTTGTGATGCCGCGTGTAAGGAGGAGAAATGCGTACCATCACGTCTGCGACTTTGATAAAGGTCGGATTGCACCCTATCGCGATTGCGGTTTATCGTATCGCAACATTGCGTTGGTCGAGATCCAATCACTGTTAGCAGAATATGGAATCGGTGGGTTCAGGAGGGTAATACGGCCCCGTATCACTAGCAGTCGAGATGACAGGCAACTTATCCGCATGGCTGTAACGGATCGTGCAGCCACGTCTCGATCCCTCAGTCAACAGATGGGGACGTTTGCAAGACAACAACAATCTGCACGAACAGTTCGACGACGTTTGCAGCAGCATGGACTATCAGCTCGGAGACCATGGCTGGGGTTACTCTTGACGCTGCATCACAGACAGGAGCGACTGCGATGGTGCACTCAAAGACGAACCTGGGTGCACGAATGGCAAAGCGTCATTTTTCCGGATGAAACCAGGTTCTGTTTACAGCATCATGATGGTCGCATCCGTGTTTGGCGACATCGCTTTGAACGCACATTGGAAGCGTGTATTCGTCATCGCCATACTGGCGTATCACCCGGCGTGATGGTACGGGGTGCCATTGGTTACACGTCTCTGTCACCTCCTGTTCGCATTGACGGCACTTTGAACAGTCGACGTTACATTTCAGATGTGTTACGACCCGTGGCTCTACCCTTCATTCGATCCCTGCAAAACCCTACATTTCAGCGGGATAATGCACGACCGCATGTTGCAGGTCCTGTACGGGCCTTTCTGGATACATAAAATGTTCGACTGCAGCCCTGGCCAGCACATTCTCCAGATCTCTCACCAATTGAAAACGTCTGGTCAATGGTGGCCGAGCAACTGGCTCGTCACAATACGCCAGTCACTACTCTTGATGAACTGTGATACCGTGTTGAAGCTGCATGGGCAGCCAAGCCATCCAAGCTCTGTTTGACTCAATGCCCAGGCGTATTAAGGCCGTTATTACGGCCAGAGGTGATTGTTCTGGGTACTGATTTCTCAGGATCTATGCACCCAAATTGCGTGAAAATGTAATCACATGTCAGTTCTAGTATAATATATTTGTCCAATGAATACCCGTTTATCATCTGCATTTCTTTTTGGTGTAGCAATTTTAATGGCCAGTAGTGTAATTTCACGCCGCACGAGGTTCGTGAATGTAGACTAGATCACAGGTATTCCCACACGGAAGAAATCAGAAACAGATTTCGTGACTGTGAGAGCCCAGGATCATCGCGGGAGAGCGAGTAAATTAATTCACGTAATAATAGCTGTGATTACTTCTAGTTGGATCTGCGTTTTTTCACGTTGACTGGCAATCCTTGACGATCCCTAATAGCAAAACGTCATGTGGAACTGCAACATTACTAACATGGATAGATCTCTGGCGTTTTTTCGTGGGTTCCCTACGACCAAAAATCTGTTGTATCCATACGGAAGCAAGGAAACCTCATCGCTCATCTACGCAAGGTTATCGGAAGTAATGATTTCAAGCATTCTTTCACAAAAGAGCCTACATTGGACAAAATCAAATTCACGTAGCTCTTGAACACTCATCTTTTTTTATGTAGCCCGTAATGTAGTAGGAAGACTTAGTGTTGGAGCACGACGCCTAGAGGAGCGACGAGGACTCAGAAGAACTGTTATTCTTACATTCTTGAATGCGTACTGTCTTTCTTCAGAACAGATCCAGTTCTGTGAAACGCTCAGCGATCGCACCATGTCATCTGTATTACACTCTGGACGAAACAAAGACGTTGCACAATACTAATAGAATCCATAGTTTTGAATTATTGTTCGAAAAGAAATACACAATGCTCTATGTTCCCATAGGTCAAGATTATTAAAACTGCACGGTCTGAAATTTTCACAACCGATGGAGGAAAAATCATCTTTCAGTCTCTTCTGAAGTACTACCTGCGTTAGAAACACGTGATCCTTTTTTCTGCGACAAATTCCTGGCTGATAAACAAAATAAATTAATTAATGAATAAAATGAGTGTCTTACAGATTAGAAATAATTAGATACATCACACTCGAAAAACAAGTATGAGCATTTCCGTTTGCCATCGACATCGAACGCATATGCAAAGTTGTTTACAATAGCAAATACTGAATAATGTCGGCAAAATCTGTATCACCTGTAACCGAGAAGACTGCACTGGTTCTCCGGAAATCGTCCTTAGCATTCACTCTGATTTTAAACTTTTGTACAGTGTCTCTTCACGCATGGCTGCTAAAGGTGTTGCAGCAAAAATAACAATTTTCCAATGCGAAACATCTGGTGTTATCCCCACGGCTAGTTAAACATTAACGAGCACAACATAGCATCGCATATACGTCTGGTATGTTTTATAGGTCCTCCCCGTCTGGTGACGTTATTGGTAATCTAAACTATCATTTTTTTATAGAAAAACATTCTCCGGTTACATTTGTAGTAAAGTACACAATTAGTGCTACTTCACACAGCGAGGGGCAACTGGCTCTGAACGTAAACAGATGCAGTGTAAGCACGAAAATAGTTTTCCTTTCTCAGTTCACTTTTCTTTCTTTTTATTCTTTCACTTTGGCTTCTCCTCTTATTTTCAGTTCAAGTGTCCAGAAACGACAAGTTCCTCGGAAGAAAACCAAGGATGAAGCAATGTACAACTAGGAGAAATCTCTGTATTATTCAAGCACACAATCGGTGATGACATTCCAGAGTCAATGTAATCAGTCAGTACTTTTGGTGAATTTTCAAGGCATACATATGATGGTACCTGAAGAGAATTTTGAAGTGGGAAATGTCTGACTACGGTTCATCGGGAGGATTCTAGAAAGGTGTTCTGAGACTAGATATTTCATATCACATGATGAACTTCATGCACAGTTCCGCGACACATATCAAAATCAAAAGCAAGATATGGGTATTAAAACGAACTATATTGTACAGAATGGCTATGAGGGAATTTTCAGAGTATTTATGATGGTACAAAAGGCAGTCGGAACTTGAGAAGCGCGAATGGATCACAATACTTGCAACTGCGATGGGAAAGGAAATAAAGTGCGATCTCACGATTTTGGAAATCTAATGTTGTCAAACAAACAGCACAGCATGCATCTGTGGAGGTAATGGAAAATGTTCAACAGGAAAGCAAACCCTGTAGAGAGCGCGGCTAGCGATAATAAATATACTGTGTGCAAAAGTATCCGGACATCCCCAAAACATACGTTTTTCATATTACGTGCATTTTGCTGCCACATACTGCCAGGTACTCCAGATCAGCGACCTCAGTAATCACCATCGTGAGAGAGAAAAATGGGGAGCTCCGCGGAAATCACGGACTTCGAAAGTGGTCAGGTGACTGGGTGTCACTTGTGTCATACGTCTGTACGCGAGATTTCCATACTCCTAAACATCCCTAGATCCACTGTTTCCGATGTGATAGTCAAGTGGAAAAGTGAAGGGACACGTACAGCACAAAAGCGTACAGGCCGACCTCGTCTGTTGACTGACAGAGACCGCCGACAGTTGGAGAGGGTCGGAATGTGTAACAGGCAGACATCTATCCAGACCATCACACAGGAATTACAAATTGCATCAGGATCCACTGCAAGTACTATGACAGTTAGGCGGGATGTGAGAAAAATTAGATTTAATGGTCGAGCGGCTTCTCATAAGCCACACATCACGCCGATAAATGCCGAACGACGCCTCGCTTGGCGTAAGGAGCGTAAAAACAGTGAAAAATCTTTGTGTGGAATGACAAACCACGGTGCAAAAAATGTTCAAATGTGTGTGAAATCGTATGGGACTTAACTGCTAAGGTCATCAGTCCCTAAGCTTACACACTACTTAAGCTAAATTATCTTACGGACAAACACAAACACACACCCATGCCCGAGGGAGGACTCGAACCTCCACCGGGACTAGCCGCATAGAATCACGGTGCACAATGTGGCGATCCGATGGCAGTGTGTGGGTATGGCGAATGCCCGGTGAACGTCATTTGCCAGCGTATGGTGCCAACAGTAAAACTCGAAGGTGGTGGTGTTACTGTGTGGTCGTGTTTTTCTTGGAGGGGGCTTGCACCATTGGTTGTTCTGCGTGGCACTATCACAGCACAGACCTACATTGATGGTTTAAGCACCTTCTTGCTTCCCACTGTTGATGGCGATTGCATCTTTCAACACGATCGAGCACCTGATCATAATGCACGGCCTGAAGCAGAGTGGTTACACGACAATAACATCCCTGTAAAGGACTGGCCTGCACAGCGTCCTGACCTGAATCCTGTAGAACACCTTTGGGATGTTTTGGAACGTCGACTTCGTCCCAGGCCTCGTCGACCGACATCGATACCTCTCCTCAGTGAAACACTCCGTGAGGAATGGGCTGCCATTCCCCAAGAAACCTTCCTGTACCTGATAGAATGTATGCCTGCGACAGTGGAAGCCGTCATCAAGGCTAAGGGTGGGCCAACACCATACTGAATTCCAGCATTACCGATGGAGGGCGCCACGAACTTTTAAGCCATTTTCAGCCAGGGGTCCGGATACCTTTGATCACATAGCGTAGATCGGCTACTGCTACATCAAATTTTATCGACCCTAATAGAGTTTCGGACATTCAAGCCCCGCTCCTTTAGATACATTTCATAGCATAAAATTACCTTACGATATACTCGAAACCATTGAAAATTTAAGACCGTGTTTGGGGTAGGTTCAAAATAACGTGTAATTCTGAACCTCAACTGATGTAGTGAGAACATAGTACTGGAATGTGACAATTACAGTGTATGTGGAATCTTCATCTGGGTTAGTACAAGCAATACAAGAACACTTGCTTGTATTATTGTAGAAACGTATTGCACCAAGATGGGGTGAGGGTATGTTTTCGCGGTGTAGTGTGTGTTCGCATCGACGAAAATTGCGGCCAACTCTGTTCCGGAGACGTTGCATAGTGAGGAATAAAAACATGGATGGGACACTCTCGGAAAATTGGTGATACATTGGACAGCCAACACTGCGATTTCTTGCAGACTAGCAAGACGAGTCACCACAGGTATTGGAATTTGCATCTACATATACCTGTCCAATGCATCCGAAGTTCCGGAAATACTTACTTCGGAAGTCGAACATACTGTCGATACCTTGAGAAAATGTGTTGTTCCAGGTTATGATGAGTCGTCTGTTGATATTCTGAAATTTGCTACGCAGGAAACTTACGAGTTCTTGTCAAAAATCTTTACTTTGTCTACTGACCGTACACCTGCCCCAGCTCCATGGACTAAAGCAATAATACTGTCCCGCAAAAAGGAGCATTCACGACATAAAATACTACCACCCCATAAACCTAATTTGCGTTTTGGTTCAAATGGTTCAAATGGCTCTGAGCACTATGGGACTTAACATCTATGGTCATCAGTCCCCTAGAACTTAGAACTACTTAAACCTAACTAACCTAAGAACAGCACACAACACCCAGCCATCACGAGGCAGAGAAAATCCTTGACCAGCCGGCCGGTGTGGCCGTGCGGTTAAAGGCGCTTCAGTCTAGAACCGCGTGACCGCTACGGTCGCAGGTTCGAATCCTGCCTCGGGCATGGATGTGTGTGATGTCCTTAGGTTAGTTAGGTTTAATTAGTTCTAAGTTCTAGGCGACTGATGACCTCAGAAGTTGAGTCGCATAGTGCTCAGAGCCATTTGAACCAATCCCTGACCCCGCCGGGAATCGAACCCGGGAACCCGGGCGTGGGAAGCGAGAACGCTACCGCACGACCACGAGATGCGGGCTTTGCGTTTTGTACAAAGATTTTACAAGAATGTTGTTAAATCGTATACCCCATTCTTGATGCAGCTCAACTCAACTCATTACGAAGGTTGGATACCGCAGCTGTTTCAGCACATTAGACCATAACCTAAATCTCTGGAAAGTAATAAGTAAAGCAAACCAATCCCGAATGCCTCTATGTGCACCTTTTGTAGATTTCGCAACGGCTTTTAATTTTAATATTTGTGGAAAATTCCGTTGGTACTTGGAGGAACAAAGACATGTTAATAACTTGAATACATAGTATTAATGTTCCACAATAATGTGGAATACTAATACTGTGTATTCAAGTTATTAATAGGCCTTTCATTCAGTTAGCCATCCTACTGCCTTGCAAGCTTCAGCTGAGCAAGGGTAGACGTGGAATATATTAAAATCCTGTATCTTATATACGAGACTTCTACAGTTTTTGTTAATGTCAGCAAACCAACTCAAGAGTTTCCAATTCACAGAAGAGCGAAACAAATCAATGATATCTCTCTCGAAGTGTTCTCTGCCGTCCTGGAAATGGCAACGTCAAAATTGAACTGGGAAGAAAGAGGAATTAGAACCAACGGGGAGAGAGTTAGTCTGATATTTGCAGTTGACAGTGTGCTTTTGGCATATGATTCTGAAGAACTACAGGCGTTGGTATCGGATCTCGCCTCGGAATGTCAGGCAGTGGAACTGAATATAAACCTTTCCAAGACAAAAGTTATGTCTAATAAATAGAGCACGGAAGGAAACGTACATCTCAAAAACATACTACAGGACACTGTTAGCAAATACGTCTATCTTGGCCAGCTTGTAAATATGACTTGAGACACTAGATCGGAAATGTTTCGACGCATAAAGTTAGGCTGGCAAGCAGCTCGAAGACAGTCAACTATCTTCATGTCAAACTTGGCAGTAAAACTGAAAAAAAAAAAATTTTTTTTTATCAGTGTGTGCTCCCCGTGTTGACTTGGGACTGTGAGCACTGGACACTTAATGAACATACAAGATGTAAACTTAGAACTGCACAGCGAGGCATGGACAGATCTATGTTGGGATTTACAACGAAAGACACAAAAAAGCAGAAGACATCAGCTCAACTGACAAAGTAAAAGATGTCCGGGAGAGAGCAGCCACTATCAAATGGCAATGAGCCGGCCATGGTGCCAGACGAAATGATGACCTATGGACTTAGGCGGTGCTGGAACGGAGTCCAAGTGTCACAGACAGACCAGGAAGAAGACCGCCAGATCGATGGGAGTAACAGCTGCTGGAGCTACTCGCTGAATATCGCCCAAGACCGTTTGCTCCTGGAAGAAGTTTGCAGATAAACCTGAACTCAGTACCTGGAGAGGCAATATCTTTTAATGGCAGAAATGGCTGCTAATGATCTGTTGCCATACATGTGACATGTTCTTTCTTGCACTGTGACGATAATGTTCCCACTAAAGTTCCCTGCCCTTTTCTTCCCTGTTCTGCGTCCGTCCATAGTGGTGAATTCCTGTCGAACCACGTCCGCCATATTCTGTATATGTCCATACATTATTTTGATGTCCAGTACTGATGTTAAAAAGAACAAGCATATGACTGTTAAGGAACAATTTCCAATCAAAGTTGATGTGTACCAGGATAGGCTTACAATCCACAGAACGCATACGGTAGCGTCCAACAGTTTTTCTCTGTGCGCAGTTACGCAATGGATCAGCCCTTTGAACACACTCCCGAGGAAGACGAGACATCGTAAATGTAACGAGCGTTTGTGATTTGGGGGCAGCGCGCTGCGCAGCTCTGCAGATACCGAGAGCTGAGTCGGCCGCAAAGGAAATGTAAACGCCGCTGCTGTGATTTGTGAGGAAGCATCTCCTTCCATACGACTCGGTCTTTACGGCCCTCGCGTAAAAAGCATGGGCGTGTTGGCCACTAAAAGGCGGCCGCGGCGCGGCGCGCTCGACGCCAACTAAAACGTCTATAAAATAATCCCGCCCACCTGTTGGGTCGCCCACACACAACCCGCCCTGCCCCGCCCCACCAGCACGTTCCAAAAAAGAACAACAACCAAAACCGAAAAAAAAAGCACACCACTGTCGTCAAGTGCTTCTACGTATTCCAGCCGCAATGCACGCGCGCTTTGCGTCTCGGCAGAATAATACGTGTCGCGCGCAAGCCATCATACCGTGCCGGTAAACACAACTGCACCAAAAACGGTGTTTCAACACGCTAGTAAACTCGTACACATCTTCTCTCACCAGTCAATTATCTATGAAAAAATAGTTGTTCTGCGTTCTTGTGAACCAGTGCGGCGCCGGATTTTTACGATAAACTAGACCTCATCCGTTAAAAATTACAGTTATGGCAACGAGAAAGTGATATGGTCTTCTCTTGGTATTCAAGTGTGTCACAAATTTAGCAGTAGTTTAGTTTAAGTCACTGGAGCAACGGAATGTAACAAGGTAATGGAAGAAGCGCAGGTCATTCCCGTTTTCAATAAGGGACGTAGGACCGATGCACGTAATTATAGGCCTATATCGCTGAAGTTAGTCTGTTGTAGATTATGGAACATGTTTCATGCTCACGATTATGACGGCGGTGAAGGAAGAAAATCGCCTCCACCAAAAGCAACGTCGATTCTACAAACAGAGTCCTTGTGAAACTCTGCTCGCTCCGTTTGTTCACGAGATCCCGAGTACCGTACACATCGGCGCCCAGACTAATGCAGTATTCCCTGACTTCAGGGAGGTACGCGATACAAATCCTTAGCGTCACTTACTGAACAAAATACCGAGTACCGGACCCTATTTGTGATTGGATTCATGACTTCCTACCTGCATATCAAACTCAACACGTCGCTCTTAACGAAACAAAACAGTCAGATGTAAAGACAATCTCATCATACGTACACCGGAGGAGTATGATAGGAACTTTATTGTAAGACAATTAGCTAGTGGATAACGTTGTAAGGTCCATGATGCTATTCGTGAACGATTCCGTTATTCATAGGGAAGTTCGAACGCCAGAAGACTGTAGCGAAGGGCAGCAAGACCTGAAACGGATCGTTGATCGGAATAGGGACAGACAATTGGCTATGAACGTAAACAAATGTAAATACTGTTCTCTAACACTATTGCAGACAACTGGACACAGAACTGCTGCAAAAACCCAATAATAACTGTCCACAACGATCTAAAGTGGAATGAGCGCATAAAATATGTTGTAGGAGAAGCACAGGCCAAGCTGAGATTGACTGGGAGAGTTTTACTTACTTACTTATGCTGGACACACAAAACTCCTTGGCCTCACTCAGTCCAGCCTTCGACACCTTCCTGTCAGCTGTATCTTCATCTCCCTGACCCAGTATGTCTCCCGTGGCATTATCCTTCCATCTCGTTCTCGGCTGTCCTAGTGGAGCCGGCCGCTGTGGTCTAGCGGTTCTAGGCGCTCAGTCCGGAACCGCGCGACTGCTACGGTCGCAGGTTCGAATCCTGCCTCGGGCATGGATGTGTGTGATGTCCTTAGGTTAGTTAGGTTTAAGTAGTTCCAAGTTCTAGGGGACTGATGACCACAGATGTTTAGTCCCATAGTGCTCAGAGCCATTTGTCCTAGTGGTCTCCTTCCTTCGGCTTCTCCATCCATTACTGCCTTTATTACCGTGTTCTCCTCTCTCCTCCTCACATATCAGTCCCACCTGTGTCTTTTAGTTTTCACCCTCGATACGATGTCAGGTAGTGTGTACAATTGTCTGAGTTCTCTGTTTTTTCCTTATTATCCTCTACTAATTTTCTTTTATTGGTCCATATACTTTTCTCAGTACTCTATTCTCAAAAGAGATGAGTTTTTTTCTCTTTTTTTGTCACGGTCCGTGTCTCACTTGCGTAGCACAGTAGCACACTATTGGTTTGATGATTGTCTGATATATTTTTGCCTGCATGTATACTCCTAGACATCTTCCCCCGCCTCGAATTCTCGTTATGATCTCTTGTTCCTTAGGGTTTTGTTGGTTGATGTTCACACCGATGTACGTGAATTTGTCTGTCTTCTGTATTGTTAGGTTCCTGATTGTTAGATGGTTTTGTCCTAACTGAGATTTTCTTCCTATTACCATGAACTTTGTTTTACTTTCATTTATACTTAGACCTAATTTCTTAGCTTCTCCCAATAGCACAGTTCCCATTTTCTCCAGGTTTTCCATGCACTTTCCTACCACGGCAATATCATCCACGAAAGCCACAACATTTATCTTTTTCCCTATGGTAACTCCCCCACATTCTTGAGGTACTCTCTTCAGGGCACTGTTGAGTGCCAAATTGAACAGGATTGGTGATATACATCTCCCTCTTTTAGTCCTGTTTTTACCTCAAATGTTTCTGAAAACTCCCCCTGTACTTTCACTCTACACATTTTAGTTAGTTTTATCAGCTTGTCGAGTATCCCACGCTCTGCCATTGTCCTCGACATCTCCTCTCTCACTATGATGACATATGCTTTGTTGAAGTATATAAAGATACAGAAAATGTCCTGATTCCGCTCCCAGTTCTTATCTAGTATTTGTCTTAACGAGAATGTTTGGTCGGTTGTTGACTTGCCCTTTTGAACCCCGCTTATTCTGTGTCCAATATTTCTTCAATTTATGGGTTGAGCCACATCAGTATAATTCTTTATGTTATTTTATAGCACGTGCATAGTACAGATATGTATCTATAGTTCTATGTCAACATTTTGTCTCACTTCTTGTATACAGGGTATACAGTAGCAGTTTTCCATTCCTCCGGCATCACTTCTTCCCTCCACACCTCTGTTATCAATTCAGCTACAGCTGATGTTAAGTCTATGTCTGGGGCCTTCCCATTTTTCACTCTTTTTATTGCCTCCTTCACCTCCATCAGAAATGGTTCTTTTGTATCCCGCCTGGGAGGCGGCGCGTGGGTAAAGAACAGGAAAAGGTACTAATCTCTCGGTACTGCAAATACGGCTTAAGCACCTTTACTAGTCGATAAACATATGCAAACATATTACATAACTTGCAAGGTGGTGCGAAGTTGAAGCGAAGTGTCCTGGCTGTCTGCACCTGATGAAATGCGCTGAAGCAGTCGCGGAGCTCGTAGACCTCGACAGCACCGGCTAGATGGCGCTGTCGTCGGTGTCTCTCGTAGTGCCAACCTAACAGAGAGGACCTACGTTGTGGCACCGTAGCTATCGATACCACATGTTCTTCGACTAATGATTGTCCGTTCTGATTTTTTCTGCCCCCGCGCGGCTCCACTCGTCGGAGGTTCGAGTCCTCCCTCGGGCATGGGTGTTTGTGTCGTCCTTAGCGCAAGTTAGTTTAAGTTAAATTAAGTAGTGTGTAAGCTTAGGGACCGATGACATCGGCAGTTTGGTCCCATAAGACCTTATCACAAATGTCCAATTTTTTTTTCTGCCTTATTTTCGTTCTCATAGGTCTCTACAGGCTTGTTCTTCAGTTCTTTGAAGTATCTTCTCCAGTTCTCTAGATTCCCTTCATTTATGATCGTCAGTTTTTAATTTTCATCCGTCATTATCACACGCCTAGCTCTATACTCCTTTCTATAGCTTCTCATTTTCCTGTAAAACTGTTTATTATTGTTTTGGCTATAGTCCTCCCTCTGCCTTCTCGATCTGTTTATTTATGAATGATCTTTTCTCTCGCCTGGTTCTTCTCATCATTTCTCTCGTGGCTATTCTGTACTTCATTTCGTTTTCATATTTGTTATTACTCATCACTGCCTGTCTCGCTGGCTTCCTGTCCTGAACTGCTTTTCCACAAGTTTTATTGTAAAATGGTTGATACTGCTATTATTGTTATCTCCTAGTAGTTCCTGTGCTGTCTCCTTTGTAACTATTTTTATCTTGTTCCATTTTATATTGATATCTTCTCCTTCTTTCCTATTGTTTTCGTTCTCTAATTCTGTGAATCTATTTCTGAGCTGTTTATTCATGTCTTCTTCTTTTAGCCTATTCACTTCTACTCTTTGGATTCTTTCGCCACTTTTGCTCTGCGTTGCTTTGGTGAAGACTGTTACGTCGTTTGAAAGACAGACAAGACTTACTGCTATTGCAAAAAGCTTTGTGTAAGGTACTTCCGAAAGGAAAGTGAGACACGTAGGGCTCTGATTTACGTTTGGTACGCATCACAGGCTAACATCAGCCATTAGACCGGAACGGAAATCACAGAAAGTGTAAATACTTGGGCCAAATCTCGGTCGACGCTGCCGGCGAATTATCAGTAGTTTAGCGTTCCTTGCTCGGTAAGAAATAAAGCTGTACGCAACCCGAAGATCGGTTTGAGTACTACAGTAATTTACTAAGCATGGTCCTATTGGGTGCGTTAAGTCCTTGACTTGAAAGACCATTAAACTGCCTTACAGTTAAAGGGGTCTCGAATCGCGTCACACTGTTTGCATTTAGCACTCGCTGCCAGAGGAGAAAGAAATAATCAGTGACACTAAATGTCCTACGACAAAAAATGGTTCAAATGGCTCTGAGCACTATGGGACTTAACATCTGAGGTCATCAGTCCTCTAGAACTTAGAACTACCTAAACCTAACTAACCTAAGGATATCACACACATCCATGCCCGAGGCAGGATTCGAACCTGCGACCGCAGCGGTAGCGCGGTTCCAGACTGAAGCGCCTAGAACCGCTCGGCCACATCGGCCGGCTGTCCTATGACAGATCGAGTATTTAAGTTCGGAGCCTTGTATTGATAGACTGGCACTTACCTATACCGTGAACGGCATGACAACAGGAAATGAATCAACGTCGAAAACTGTTATTCTTGCAGTTCCAGAAGTCACGCAATTTAAGAACTTTGTTTAGGATATAAGGCTGCGTACATTTGATATGGATAGGAAAATTAAAGAGTGCACTCTGTATATCTATGGATGTCGAGTACATAAATACCTGGTATTCAAATAAATATTCTAAAGAAAGTTCCTTTGAAATTTTGGAAAAGAATTTTACGCATATTACACCAACGACGGCAATTATTATGGACTTCAGACGTACCACATGTCTGAAATCACTGTCTCTAACTCAAATCATTTTTTGTCTTGCAAAATGTTGTAGATAAATATCTGTATGGTGCGAAAAGTGGCAATTGACCCTGAATAAAGAAAAGTGTAAAGTTATTCACATGATTACTAAAAGAAATCCGCTAAATTTCGATTACGCGATAAGTCACACAAATCTGAAGGCAGTAAATTCAACTAAATACTTAGTTATTACAAGTAACGTAGATTGGAACGATCACATAGATAATGTTGTGGGTACAGCAAACTAAAGACTGCGATTCATTGGTAGAGAACTTAGAAGGTGCAACAGGTCTACTAAAGAAACTGCTTACACCACGCTTGTCCGCCCTATTCTGGAGTATTGCTGTGCGGTGTGGGATCCGCATCAGATGGGACTGATAGATAACATCGAAAAAGTTCAAAGAAGGACGGCTCGTTTTGTACTATCGCGAAATAGGGGAGATAGTGCCACAGATATGATACGTGAATTGAAATGGCAATCATTAAAACAGAGGCGTTTTTCGTTGCGACGGGATCTCCTCATGAAATTTCTATCACCAATTTTCTCCTCCGATTGCGAAAACATTCTGTTGGCACCCACCTACATAGGGAGAAATGATCATCACGATAAAATAAGAGATATCAGAACTTGCACAGAAAAATTTAAGGTCTCGTTTTTCCCGCGCACCGTTCGAGAGTGGAACGGTAGAGAGACAGCTTGAAGGTGGTTCATTGAACCCTCTGCCAGTCACTTTATTTTGAATAGCAGATAATCACGTAGATGTAGATGTTCTGTAAAGAGTCCGTTATTTTTCTTGTTAACGCATGAACCAGGTGGCTCCGAACACTTATTTCTTGTCTTGTCGTCCAAGGATTCATTTCGACATCACCTAGCTGTGTACGTGGGGCATTGGGAAAGTGAGCCAGATATGGTAACTACACGGGTTTTGCCTACATCGTATACCATTACAAGGATGATAAGGGAGGATAGACTCTTTACCAAAATACGGCCGACATCGGCATCTGAATCACAAATATCTGGCCGTGCCGGAAAAAAAACTCCACACAAGAAAGCGCACCAAAATTCGTGACCGAAATGGTACAAGCATATGGGGGAACTCCATCAAGACGTTATCCGACTCTACAGTTATCACGAAGGCTACAAGAGTACCCAGGAGAATCCCGTTCCTCGTCAAGTACTGTAACTAGAAACGTACTGCAACTCGATGATGAGAGCTATGTGCTATTTCCTGAGGGACTGAGAAGAAAAGGAAGGAAAATAAGAGTTTAACGTCCCGTCGACGGCGCAGTTATTACAGACGAAGCACAAGCTCGGATTACGAAAGAATGGGGAAGGAATCGGCCGTGTCCTTTTCAAAAGATTTTTTTTATTTTTATGACATAGAGGACTGGGAAGTAAAGGAAAAGGATGATTGGGGAACTCGTGACTTCCAGCCGCACAGGCCATTGTGGTAATGCAATGGCGGCAGTTGCTTATAGCGCGCTGCAGTGCAGCGTCCCTCGTCCATTAACCC
This sequence comes from Schistocerca cancellata, assembly GCF_023864275.1. Taxonomy (NCBI): domain Eukaryota; kingdom Metazoa; phylum Arthropoda; class Insecta; order Orthoptera; family Acrididae; genus Schistocerca; species Schistocerca cancellata. The sequence goes on from NC_064629.1 coordinate 304,778,978, forward strand.
CTACTCTCAAGTTATTGATTTTCATAGGATTTCGGACGGTACTAGTACATTCGCATTTAAACAAACGTCAAAGAGCCGTCGCGCTGTTACAGAAATGTATCTGTCCGAGTCGTGTCTGTTCTGTCCAACATGTCCAACAGAAAAGACCCCACTCACATATATAGATTTCTTTTCAAAAGAAACATCCCGCCATTTGCCTGGAGCTATTTAGAGAAAACACGGAAAACCTAAATTTGGAGGGCTGGATTGAGATTTGAACCGTCGTCCTCCAGAACGCGAGGGATTGAGAGTAGCTGATAAATCTCATGTTTGATATGCAAAGACCAACCTTCCATTCATCAATGGAACCAATGATGAAATATGTGGAGTATGATAAAGTACTGAACAGGCAAAGTCATTGCTAGGGGAGCCATTGTCTTCGGCTGGTGTAGGAGAGCTAAAATGAATCTACGACACAATAAGAAAAGAACATTATCTGAACGTTCTAAATAATGTCTACACATAGGTGCGGAGAAACATTTCATGTTTTTGTGTTTTTCAGGATGGGGAATCTAAATGCGGAAAGAACCAATGGCTACACCACACTCGTCCTGAAGTCAGAGATACAGATCAAATTGCCAGTCAGTAAAATGAATTGGAGAGACGAATGAGGCGAACGCTCACTTTTACAAGTGAAAAGCTAAGAAGAAGGGAAAGTAGCGTGTCTGAATACATAAAATAAGAGGAGGAGGAGGAGGAGGGGGGGGGGGGGGGGCGCGAGAGCAACTGCAGCAGGTTGGTATGTGATGAAACTGGGACGTTGTCAAGACATGGGACGTTGTCAAGACACCGAACAAGCAGTCGGTGTCACAAGCGGAGCGCAGAATGGACAAAGCGCGCTACTTCTGCGAACTTGATCTCGACCAGATCGTATGTACTTGGTATGTGGAGTGCTTCACCTCTGAGATCGTGCAGACACTGAACTTTTCGCGTGCCACTCTTTCATGGGCGTGCCATTAATAGCTTGACTTGTCGAAAACTGCTGCCACTGCCAGCTACCATGAACAACAACGTGTTGATGACACAGCCCGACGTCAACTATCGAGGATTTTAACAGCTGTTACACGGGTCAGAAAGCAGCAAAGCACTCATCAAGGGAATGCTGGCTAACATCAGCCCTTTTATTCCTTTTCATTGTTTCTCGGGTTCCGTCGGATCAAATGAACCAAAGCTACTTGCTCAAGGACTACATAATTAATAGAGGCTGAAGATGAAAATTTAGAATTGATCAACAGAAACAAATAATTAAAAATGAAAATATTTGCGATAGTACACACAAATATACAGCGTATACTATCTCTACAAAATTTTAGTGTGTTTAGAGGAAGTAGAAAGAAACACTTTTTAATCTGAAAAATGACACAGGTGCATCGTTTTCCCATTAGGGGTCCGTGAAAGTTTTGACATTGTTGATGTTCAGAAATGGTGATCCAGGTGCCGTGTGATGAATATTGTGTTAACGATCTGTTAATTTTCCGTCGTCTGGTCTCAGGGATCCTGTTTCACGAAGAAGGCCATCAAGTCAGCAATGTGACATGGTTTGGGTACCTTCTCCGTGGAAGTCGTTTTGCATACAGCCACCTTGTTGCTCGACTGTTGCATCCTGCCCCCCAGAAAAATGGTTCAAATGGCTCTGAGCACTATGGGACTCAACATCTGTGGTCATAAGTCCCCTAGAACTTAGAACTACTGAAACCTAACTAACCTAAGGACATCACACACATCCATGCCCGAGGAATGATTCGAACCTGCGACCGTAGCGGTCACGCGGTTCCAGACTGAAGCGCCTTTAGCCCCCCAGAAAAGAGATGTATGTCAGCTAACTCGTTTAGAGTGTAACCAGCTATCAAGAACAGTAAACATTAGTAGAAACCTTCATGTAAATAGAACATAATGTAAACAATAATAACGTGTTTATGCAGAGATGTGGACACTGCCAGCCGTAATGGAAATGAAAATGCCGTGTGGCTAGGGCCTCCCGTCGGGTACACCGTTCGCCTGGTGCAAGTCTTTCAAGTTGACGTCGCTTCGGTGACTTGCGTGTCGATGGGGATGAAATGATGATGATAAGGACAACACAACACCCAGTCCCTGAGCGGAGAAAATCTCCGACCCAGCCGGGAATCGAACCCGGGCCGTTAGATATGACATTGGGTCGCGCTGACCACTCAGCTATCAGGGACGGACGCCGGCAGTAATGAAAACTTACCCTTCCTAGCAGTAAGATGTAATCGTGTTGCAAATCAGATTCCACTGTCAACATGTCGCATACGAAGCAGTCAAAACAGCTGAACTATAGCCTAATGGATGTCCAGCATCGAAACTTTCAAAGATCTCCGGGAAAACTGTGTACCTGTGACATTTGTGTCATATAACAAAATTGTTTCTTTTTATCTTTTCTAATTTGTATACGTCGGTGTTTTTTTACACCCTGTATGTAATGAACAGGAATGCGCTCAAGACTACTGTGGTTATTCACTCTTAGTCCTCTTCGAAGACTATTACAAACAGAACCTACAGAACAGTAATCACATTTCCATTTTAGCTATTTATATTTGTTTTGTTTGTATTTTGTTCATTCATTTTATTTTTTGATGAAATAGTAGACGAGGATGAAGAATGATTCACTTGAAAACACAAATTAATTAAATCCTTAAAACGAATATCTTATTTTTCCCTTCTTTTTCTTAACCTTATCCCATACCTACACGGGTTCGGTATGTTAACCTGAATTAGGAAATGTTGGTGTTAGATGGTACCTCGATGCCCGAGGACGCAATTTGCCTGTGCCTAGTTTTACCCCGGTGTATGGAAATCTGCCTAAAACTCACATCCAGGCTGGTGAGCACACCAGCCCTCGTCGGATTACATCCGGGGCCGGGGCCGGGGCCGGCGCATCCCCATATTCCACGAGCAGCGTGATAACGGGCGCGGCTATCCAGACAGGCTCCTTAAAACGAATATGGGAATAAAGTAAAAACGTGAATCTGAGACTACAATAATCTTAAGTGTTTGTATTTTACCTTGGTGAGAACTGATTACCTTAGAATGTAGCTTCCTATTGACGTTCTGCCAACATGAGTGAGGAAAGTATTCAGACGTGGACGTATCGATGAAACTACTTTAGCGTTCGTCTGAGATACAGGCTATATCTCTGTCATCCGGTTACGAGGTCTACCCTGCGGTGTCCACTATCAATGACTCCTCCGGCGGCCGGTATGATACGCCAGCGGGCAGTCACGTGGGCTTGCCCGCTGACGTCAAGTGAGGGGTAAAACCTGGCCACTGAACGGCTACAACACACTTCGAATCGTGCTGTGCTAACATCTGTACCTCACTTACACGATACTTTCGTAACCCGACTGTTTACTGGATTTCATGTGGACTACGTTTAGGATTGCTGTTCTACAGTTTATTGAAGAATTTGCTTTACTATGGACTATCTGGAATGTTCTCTTGGTGTGTTCAACAATTTACCACGGCCCATTGCGGACTGGAATTGTGAAATATTAAATCATTACAATGTATCCATATTTTCTGTGTAATAAGAGTGTGTTGCACTGTAGTGGGTGTCATATTGGCGACGAGGTGTGTTACAACACATGTTCAGTGATCCTGTATTCACAATTCAGTTTGTACTACAGCAGCTCAAAGTCAGAACGGTACCCATGACAACCATCCGTGCCATTTCGTCCAGAAGATGAAGACTAGGACTCGTACTACTGACACCTGCATGTACACTTTTAGCGAGTAGCATAACTGAAATTGCTAAACAGGGTGGTTTTCTGCTATCTCCCAACCCCAAATACTGTGTCTTCTACAAAAACTACGTCCTCTCGAGAAATCTGAATCTTTAAAATTTGTCTGAAATGCAAACTTTGCTCTCCACGCATTATGAGCAGCCAACGCGTGTTGTGGCAGCGAGGTCCGCATTTTTCGTTTTCCCACGAAGTCTCATGAACTGCATGCTGCATCGGCTGCTGATCTCAAAGGGCTCTACCTAAGTGTGGATTTCTGCGTGAAAATCGAAACTGTAAATAATCCTATGGTGAATCATTAGAGCTTGATATAACAATTACCTATGTACACGATAAACAATTTCGTGCACAGGCACTTAAATTAAGAAATTATTCTGTTGAGGAAGTGTTGTCAACAGCAAAACCTTTTGAAATGTCAGATGCAGCTCAGTAGCATTTTGAGAAAAGCAGCGTATGTTCTGAAAATTGCTTAAAATATCTAATGCGGCACAGGATAATCTCGATGAAAGTGAGGCAGATTCGGCACAAAAGCGTTTCCATTCACATCATAGTAAGCGTGATCAGAACTCATCAAGTTTATCTCCATCATCCGAGTTGGGAGTCAATCCCCAACATTCATTTCGGAACACAGTGCAAATAACATATCACTGACGGTACGTGTTTGACTCATGGTCTTCACGAAGTCTCTCTACTGCACATCCTATCTACTCAGTGCCCGTATAGGTAAGCGCACTATACGCAGTGCTGTCAACAAAGATATGTAATGGTAGTTCGTAAAAGCGGCACCGCACCGCGCCGCACTGACAACGCTGTAGCAGCGTAACATGTCACAGCCACAGGTGGACCCTTTCGCAGAGCAACTGCGATACTTCTGCAACCACTTGCAATGAGCGGGTTAGGCGGCCATTATGCGGGTTATGGTGATGGGTTGATGGAGGTCAGGAGGTTAACGTACCATCACCCAGTGTTGGTATGAACAGAAGTGAGATGAGGTGACGGGACAAATGGTAGACGCCTCGTGGGACGTCAGAGCAAAAGTATTGACAACGTAGACATTTATTATTCAGAGTGCAACAGTAGTCAGGTCGTCACTCGTAGGTCGCAAGTAGCATGAGCCCAGCCAGGGGATGCTGCCGTCAGCGCGCGTCAGCGTTGTCGCCATCAGTTTACGTCGGAGGCGATGCACGGGGGCTGAGGCGAAGGTCGTTCCCCAGCACGTCTACTGCACTGCCTACTGGCAGCTGAACATCTTGACACGGGGCACGCTGACACTCACCAGATCAAGCTGTGTCCCTCAAGAACCGGTGGCGTAATAGCGGCTGCCTGACTCCAGGCTCTTAGTGTGGGATGCCAGGCCTTCTAGACCAATGGCGCCATGTTCGCCACATCGGACTCGGCACGAACAGAAGCGCTGTGGCTAGCACCGCTCACATCCGCAGGGTGGGACGTGCAGTTCACAGAAGCTTCTAGCTTGTGGACAGCTACATTCGTAGAGGGCTGCGCGACATAGTCTGCCGCTTGTAGCTGGATATCAGTGGAATGAGCACATCCGAGAACATCTGAGAACGAAGATACGACTTGGAAGATATTTGTGAGAATCTACTGGCCAGTACTCCTCCAACAGCAGCACCCCATCATCGAAAAGGCAAAATGTCATAGTAGTCAGGCGTCGCCACTGACTGGTGGTAACTTCATTCGTTCTACTCTTCTTGTTTCGTCAGCTCCTGAAGGAACCTAGTCACAACTCTTCAGAGCAGCTGGCTACTTTCTTCTCCTTTGTCAGCTTTCTGAATGAGCGTCTTTTTACTTCACAGTGGTGGTCAGCACAATGATGGAACCTCTGTCTACGATGTCGTTTTGCTGCACTGGTGCCGGGCTGCCATGTCCCACCAGCCTTGTCCGAAGTTGTCGCCCGATGGACACAGTCACGATGTTGACCTTGCGAGCTGAGATCTGCTGATTTCCTTTTAAAGGCACAAAAGAGAGAAAGTCCGCTGATATATTTGGCAGAAGTGATATTGGAACGGAGAGAAGAAGCTTCTAGGAAGTGAATAAGAATGCAAACATTTCCAAAATACAATTTAAGAATTTTATTTTTTCAATAGTTCAACCTTACTTGGAGAGGTGCCTTACAGTGGCTTTTTATCCATCAATGATTACACTCTACCACTCTAGCAACCACCGATTCATGAGTACCGCCTTTTACTATCAGGGACAAGGGCTTTGCTTGCAACTCGTTCCGACGATACTGTGAAATACTCGAATCAAGATATGAGACGAGTGCGAGACAGCACTCCTTCCTTCCCATACACAGAAGACTCTCAATTATTCCTCGTAGTGACACACACAACTAGACACTAGGAGACTAGTGTAAGGTTGCACTTGTTCCTCTGTACATTCTAACACACAGAAATACTATAAGTCTTTGCTACTTCTAGAGACAAACTCTATAGAGCTTGTTCTTTATTAACAGGTAGAAAACTCAATGTAAGAACTGTGGCTGGGTACTTCCTCCCTCGAATGTGTACATTCTTCTCGCAGTTTACTGTAGCATCTGTGACTTTACAGTCACGGCTCCTGACGACTCAGTTGCTCTCTGGTGATGACCGCGGCTCCAACTGTGCGACTCACTGATTAACACGCTCACTGCTTAACTCATCTGCTACTGCCGAGACTGCCTCCGACTGCTGTTTATACACTGCTTTTTTCATGGTCTTGGAGGAGTTTCCCCTGGAAGTGTTACTTTCCCCCGCTTCAACTGAAGGTCCTTCTAATGGCAAAAATCTTTCCAGCAGTTTTTCGAACAGTCAAGAAACGCCCCACCTCGATCAGCACTTCCTTTTTTAGGCCACGGTAGGCTGCCCGTGGCTATTTTCATTGTTTACAGCATGTTGTCGCCCCGACAGTGACCACAACTGCAACACTGTGCCACTTACACCTAGGGTGTGCTAACTCGCCAATTTTACTCCCTGTTCGCTATGTACAGTGTTCTCACCGGGGCCACGCCAGTGCCTTACTACTTAATAAAGCTTTGATTCTTTTCATAGAGTCCATGACACTTCTTAAATCAGTAACATTTGACCTCTTCTATTAACAAACCTTGATATCCATGACAGGATGGTTCAGTGCCACAGAATAGGGCGTTGCTCAACACTCTTCCTCTCCATGGCTTCTTGTGTTACCAGGGAAGGTGTCTTAATTTTTATGCGGGTTCAACAAGTACATTATTTTGCAGCACAACACAATTAATACAATTTCATGTAGGTACCATTTACCAGATTCTACTGTCAATGAGGAAACTTATGCTCAGACTGGTTCTCCATCTCTTCAGCCGAAATCATAACGGTTGCAGTCCTGCAGCAAATATTGCACACTTTTGCATGGTAAATGCACAGCAACAAAAATGGTTCAAATGGCTCTGAGCACTATGGGACTCAACTTCTAAGGTCATCAGTCCCCTAGAACTTAGAACTACTTAAACCTAACTAACCTAAGGACATCACACACATCCATGCCCGAGGCAGGATTCGAACCTGCGACCGTAGCGGCCGCGCGGTTCCAGACTGTAGCGCCTTTAACCGCTTGGCCACCAAGGCCGGCGCACAGCAACAGCGCCGTACAAAGAAGTTAGATGTTTTATTACTTTCTTAATTATGCTATCACGTCAGGCACAAAATATTATTGAGATGAACGCTTTTTCATCATTAGGTTTTAAACCAGTAGATGACGACAACAATATGTCAACAGTTGTACCATTCGATGATCTTAATTCACTATGCAACGAATATTCAGATCTATAGTGGTGGAATTTAGTATAAAGGCACGTGCTTATTTGTGGAAAAAAAAAACATGCTTACTTGCGTAGTTGGTGTTGCATGCATTTTCCCGTACAGTTTACAACAAAGCAAAACAAAATACATTCTCAATTCACCACTATAATTAGGCCGAGTACTTAAAAATTGAAAAAAAGGCGGTCTTTCGGGTAGAAAGGGGCAGACGTTGGTACAAGGGCAGGTCCGCTAGATGACGCACACAGCAGGGAACGTCAACAGTTAGCGGGAGTTACAGTGTAGAGGTTTGATTGCTAACGTCGTACTGTAGTTATTGTGATAATTCCCCGCGGAAAGCCTCCATCGGTTGACGGGAAAGCTATTATTAAGGTGTGCAACGAAATGGAACTGTGTAATCGCCAAACTGCTCAGAAATTTGGGTATTCTAGTTTTTGATAATTTTGTCAGACTGGTTGTACAGTGTGGCAAAAATGGCAAATACGGCTGGACAGGAAAATTATAAGCATCAGATACGGGTTTGATTCTGCGTAAACTAAAAGTCAACAGCTTATGATCCTCTCAAATCGTGGCTAATTTGCAGTTGTCAGTCACTTCCAGACGCCTTAAACAAATCCTGGCTAAAGACGTGAATCTGGCATTAAAGAAACAGCTCCATGAACCACCCTTAAACGAAGTGCATAAGGAGTCTCGGGTGTAGTTTGCGGAAGAACATAGGTCGTGGACCACTGGATGGAACAAAATAATTTTTAGTAATGAGAAGAAGTTTAATTTGGATGAGTAAGATGGTTTTCAGTATTACTGGCATGATCTCCGCACGGAAGAACACGTTCGGATGAGTTGAAACTTTGGTGGTGGTAGCGTTATGGCCTGGGCAGCATTTCGTGCTGATGTCACGTTCAACACTGCGTGGCTGCACCCCAAAATGAATTCCGATCATTATACCTGAAGACTGGAAATTGAACTTGACGATGGTAATTTACTATTCCAAAACCATAACGTTGAGGTTCACAGGTGTGCCACGATAAAGACGTAGTTTTAAAACAAAGGAATTCCACTTTTGAGCTGGCCATCGAGAAGTTCTGATTCAAATCCCACGGAGAATCTATGGGATATCCTAGCATGATGGGGTATCCTAGCATGACCTATTTATCGCAATGGACGAAAGTCTAAGACTGTGGCCGAGATGAAAACTACAATTCGAATGGAATGGACCTCAATATCGGAAGAACAGATCACTGCCCTTATACAATCAATGCCTACGAGTATTTTCGCAGTTATGGCAGTTGGACTAAATACTAGGTCTTAGCTGTGATCCATTTGCTGTATACGTTAGGTTATTCTGATAATAATTCATAAGTGTCTATATACCAATTTCCACCCCAAATGCTTGTTTCTTTAAATGTCTTAAGTGCCAATGTTAGTGGTAAAATGAAATGTATTTGGTTTTGCTTTGTTGTAAACTGTACGGAAAAAATTGCGTGCAATATCAAATACGTAAACATACACGTTTTTCTTACAAACAACCACGTGCCTTTACACTAATTTTCACCACTGTATTTCCTCCAGGGTTAAGGTGTGCCGATTATTAAGTAGTTTACATTCAGCTAAAGTATTTTACAGCATCTCGTTACTTTGGTGCTAAAGCAGTGGCACTAGCATTATTAAATCACTTCAAATCCGAATTAGATCGTCTGGTGCCACAATACATCCTGACAACTGTCACATCCACACAATGGGCAACATACTAGTAGTATTAAGAGAACCACATGGCTCCCTACGTCTTGTGGTGACTTTAAACCAAATGGAAATGCACACTCAGAGATAGCGCATGTCAAGACTATTGGGTGGACAGTACAATAAAACTCATCTGAAGATTATTTACAATCGCTGCTAAATGAACAGCCCCACCTATTCATGACCATGAACACTCCATTTGTATTGTGCAGATACGACAGGTTGCCTTTGGGAACTGCTTGTGCACCAGCAATTTCCCAATGTTTTTTGGAGCAGCTGATTCGAATCATTCCGAACACAGTCAATTATTTGCCCTGTATATAAGTAAGAGGCGTCAAAACAGAGCAATATCTTGTCTACTGTTCCAGAGACTACAACAAAATGAATTAGTGAGATCTACAGAGGTTCGAATTGTTTGAACAGCGAGTACTTTGGCCATATATTGAGCCGTTAGGTACCTCAACCGACTCAGCAACATGTGAAAGCCACAGAAAAAAATCTAAGCCCCTACAAATTTAAAAGATCTTCAGACATTTGTCGAAAAATAAATTATGCAAAATTTACTCTAAATGTTTTCCAGATCGCCAGACCCCTTAATAATCTACACAAGAAAGATGCAAACCAGGAGTAGTCATAACGGTGTCAGGAGGATTTCACAAGCTATAACATTATCTGAAGTTCACTCCTTGTCTGGCGACCTATGGTCCATCAAAACGCCTTATTCAGTCGACCGACGCGTCTTATCATGTTATCAGGATTATTCTTTCTCACAAAAACAATGATGAACACGAACAACCGATCGCATACGCGTCTAAAAAGCTCACTTCAGCCCATATTAATTACTCACAAATCGCAAACAACTACTGGCTATCATATTTGGCTTCCACAAATTCCATACCTTTCTTTACAGCACAAAATTTCACCTCATAACCGATCGTAAACGATTAATTTCCCTGTCTGGTCTTAAGTATTGTCTTCGACAAAAAAAGGCACTACATCTACAATGCTGAGCCCTCTTACTAAGGTATTATTCAATTCACTATCTGTCGACAGTGCAACATGCGAACGCCAATGGGGTATCCGGACTACCTAGGAGACCAGATGCCAAATTTGACCCTCAGGAAACACTGCGCTTACATCTCACAAAACCGCCTACCGGAGTTTCCCGTCACGCATCCATAATTGCGAAGTATACAGCTAAGGACCATATCCTCAAGCAAGTTATGAAATAACATTCAGCACGGTTGACCAGAATGCCTCCTACTCTACTCCCTTGTAGACCGCAGCTCGTGGTCGTGCGGTAGCGTTCTCGCCTCCCACGCCCGGGTTCCCGGGTTCGATTCCCGGCGGGGTCAGGGATTTTCTCTGCCTCGTGATGACTGGGTGTTGTGTGATGTCCATAGGTTAGTTAGGTTTAAGTAGTTCTAAGTTCTAGGGGACTGATGACCATAGATGTTAAGTCCCATAGTGCTCAGAGCCATTTGAACCATTTTTGAATCTACTCCCTTGTATTGTGTCTGTGTGTGTGTGTGTGTGTGTGTGTGTGTGTGTGTGTGTGTGTGTGTGTGTGTGTGTGTGAAACCGGGGACCTAGAAACGACGGAGAGGCTTCGTCCCGCCGTTAGCTCTCAGTGGTTCACAATCCCACAACAGGCCATAGCAGACCACCCACTCCACCGCCGACCCACACCGAACCTTGGGTTATTGTGCGGTTCGGCCCTCAGTCCAAGAAGCAACAAGTTTTGTTGCTACAGGACTGAGATGAACACGTTCCCGGCAAACCACATCTCAAACATGTTTTGATGAGGAAACATAAGCGAACCTGCAGGCCAGGGAAGCGCTCAAATCGATCTTTACACGTCTGGGGTGCGGCGCAGCAGTGTACAGACCGACCTTACGTCCGGTTGACGCAGTCAGCGACACAAGCTGCGCGCGTCACTACTCCCTGCACTGCCGCGAGGTTCTTTTTGTACATCACGTAAAAGAGAGCCAACTACTAATCCAAAACACTTCGCTAAAAACTGACGATTGCTAAAAAATATTTTAGAAGCCTACTTTGGTTTTCATGGTCCTCTTTCATCGAAAATCACCACGTGACAACAGGTGCTTTCAAAACAAAGTACTTTCGTTAAAAGCGAGCGAATCGTCAATACTTTACTACATTAGTGACCATATTTACATATTTTTAATCCAGTGAATCCCTGCGTCTACGTTCATGGAACATGTCCTTACATTCCCAGAACTTTTTTAAGAACAATTTGTCTGTATACTCGGCAACAGAGAGGTGAAAAACAGGACATTAACGAGAGACCCTCACTTACTACATAGTCTTCACGGCCCAAATCTCAACCTTTACTTGGAGGCGAGAGGTAAAGCAATAAATAACAATCAAAGTTTCTCGCTTTCCAAAATTTCCTTTCATGTAAAATGTAAACAAAAAATGTACAGAGTTGAACAGAGAATTATTTTACTTTCGTAGATTTACTGTGATATATAAAGATAACGTATGGTGTTTGTCCGCAGTTCCGATCAACAGCGCAGATAATCAGACTGGGGTCACCACGGTAGCGTCTAAAAAGTATACAGCCATAACTACAGGTCAGATAGTAGACAGACCCGTGTGCAAACACTAAGTCTTGCCGCTCATCACGCCAGGGCAGCGGACAAGTGGCCATTGCACTTACAGACGGTTGTAGTTTCCCAGCCGGATCAACGCCATGGGTGATACAAGTCCGCTACGCAACAGGCCCGTCGAACTGTCGGCAATTCCACAACCTCCGCAGTGTTCTGACATACATCCGACAAAGTGGATGAAGATGCACAGTCTGTTAATGACATGCAGACGAGATGGTGGTCATCATTGGTGTGGTCACACTGTGTGTGCCACGACGTCACAAACGCATTACCCACAGGCTGATCACTCTAACTCGTTGGATCTGTCTCACGCAATTAAATGCCCTTCGACGATGACGAGGGATAATAGCACATGCTTCCACGTTTTCACTTTGTTTAACGTCTCTTCACTGCCTTATCTGGGCATAACACTGATTTTCTAGTTACTGATCAGAGTTCTAGGTGAACGCGCCGTCTCTCTGGAAGCACAATTACTTATATGTGTAGAAATGGCAGTATACAAACTGGTTCGGCATTTACGGCTTACTGCAAGGTCGTCACACACACTACTGTGGTCGCGCTAGTTCAGAATATACGATAACACTACCACACGATGTAATATTTGTTTCCTTTACTTTCTTTTTCCTTGTTTTCTGCTTTATTTTCGTGATATATTGAAAAAGTTATTTCAGGTTGATTTTGTTCAGTTCATTACTTTGTACAACTATGTTTCTGTTAACGTCATGCAGTTATCATGAATGTAATTGCTAATTTTTCGTTTCTTCTTATTCTATATGTTCTCACATTTATTAACATGTTTGTATTTATTTTCCGAGAACAGAATTGTACGAAGTTGAAGGATTTGTATGAAACTGTAACTCGATGTATCCGGAATTTTTGGAAGTGTAATGTGAAACGAGATTTGTTGAGCCGTGTAAAACCATATCAAAGGGTCGACAGAGAAAGCATCAACAAAGACTATGGAGCGAGAATGGAAGGTGATTATCGTGCCGTATGAGTGCCACTTTGTGTACTGTGTACGTGACCGGTGTGAAATAACTGTTTGAACGGTGATACTTTTTGTGATTTCGGCGTGTACTGCGGGTAAGGAATTAATACCCTTACGTGCCTGTTGCTCACTAGTCACAACTGCTACTCAGCATCCTAATGTTGAAAACTAATATGTGCACACCGACAAGCTCCGTGAATGCTGTACGTGTGGTTTTAATGGTAGATAGCACGGACTGTTTAGTGTATACTGCGGACTGTAAAACTGAACAGAACTATGGTAATGCGTTTCCTTGTCGTGAACTTATATTAAAAACTTTAATCTTGAACGTACAAAGTGCCGATCGATGCGCAATTTACGTGACTACGGCAGCTATTGTACACGGTACGGAATGTTTGATGTATTTACCTCGGCAGTGGATATTGTCACTAGAGTGGCAATAGCGTCACATGGAAATTTCCACTCTATGCGCGTCCTCGGCCACGGAGGGTGGTTCATAATGTTTAATAATTCAGAAATAAACATGGAGAAACTAAATTGTTTTGTGCATTGAAAAACACTCGGTATAACATGAGATGTATCTGACGTAATGTTTTGAAAAAATAATTCGAAAAACGATAATTATAAAATGATGACAATGGTATATTTTGCTTTGTTTTTCGCAGGCAGTTTTAACAGAAAACCTGTAATCGGAAACAAGTGTTTGAACATGGGCTCATTTTAGGGGAAAAAGCATGGTTTGTGCTTTGCATGTCTCCATCTGTCTGCATCTACATCTACATGGATACTCTGCAAATCACATTTAAGTGCCTGGCAGAGGGTTCATCGGACAACCTTAACAATAATTCTCTATCCAATCTCTAACAGCGCCCGGATAAAACGAACACCTATATTTTTCCGTGCGAACTCTGATTGCCCTTATTTTATTATGATCCCTATTTAGGTCGGCGCCAACAAAATATTTTCGTATTCGGAGGAGAAATTTGATGATTGAAATTTCGTGAGAAGATTCCGCCGCAGCGAAAAACGCCTTTGAAACTTCCTGGCAGATTAAAACTGTGTGCCCGACCGAGACTCGAACTCGGGACCTTTGCCTTTCGCGGGCAAGCGCTCTACTGGCAGAAGTAAAGCTGTGAGTACCGGGCGTGAGTCGTGCTTCGGTAGCTCAGATGGTAGAGCGCTTGCCCGCGAAAGGCAAAGGTCCCGAGTTCGAGTCTCGGTCGGGCACACAGTTTTAATCTGCCAGGAAGTTTCATATCAGCGCACACTCCGCTGCAGAGTGAAAATCTCATTCTAAAAACGCCTTTGTTTTAACGATGTCAACCCCAAATCCTGAATCATGTCACCCTCTCCCCTATTTCGCGATAATACAAAGCGTGCTGCTCTTCTTTGAACTTTCTCGATGTACTCCGTTAATCCTATCTGGTAGGGATCCCAGATCGCGCATCCGTACTCCAAAAGAGGACGGACAAGCGTAGTGTAGGCAGTCTCTTTAGTAGATCTGTAACATTTTCTAAGTGTTAGGACAGTAAAACGCTGTCTTTGGTTTGCCTTCCCCACAACATTTACTATGGGTTCTTTCCAATTAAAGTTGTACCGAATAGCAATTCCTAGGTATTTACTTGAATTTACGGCCTTTAGGTTTAACTTATTTATCGTGTAACCAAAGTTTAACAGATACGTTTAGCACTCATGTGGATGACACACTTTTCATTATTTAGGGTCAATTTCCAGTTTTTGCGCCATACAGGTATCTTTTCTAAACGGTTTTGTGGTTTGTTTTGATCTTCTGATGACTTTACTAGACGATAAACGACAGCATCATATGCAAACAACGTAAGACGGCTGCTCAGGTTGTGTCCTAAATAGTTTATATAGGTAAGGAACAGCAGAGGGCCTATACTTTGGTGAACGCCAGAAATCACTTCTGAAACTTGCTGGCAGATTAAAACTGTGTGCCGGACCAAGACTCGAACTCGGTACCTTTGCCTTTCGCGGGCAAGTGCTCTACCAACTGAGCTACCCAAGCACGACTCACGCCCCGTCCTCACAGCTTTGCTTCTGCCAGTACCTCGTCTCCTACCTTCCAAGCTTTACAGAAGCTCTCCTGCGAACCTCTCTCCTTCGCAGGAGAGCTTCTGTAAAGCTTGGAAGGTAGGAGACGAGGTACTGGCAGAAGCAAAGCTGTGAGGACGGGGCGTGAGTCGTGCTTGGGTAGCTCAGTTGGTAGAGCACTTGCCCGCGAAAGGCAAAGGTTTCGAGTTCGAGTCTCGGTCCGGCACACAGTTTTAATCTGCCAGGAAGTTTCATATCAGCGCACACTCCGCTATAGAGTGAAAATTTCATTCTAAAAATCACTTCTGCTTTACTCGATGACTTTCGTCAATTACTACGAACTTTGACCGCTCTGACAAGAAATCACAAATCCAGTCATATAACTGAGACGATATTCCCTAAGTATGTAATTTCACTAGGAACCGCTTGTGTTATACAGTGTCAAAAGCCTTCTGGAAATCTAGAAATACGGAATCAATTTGAAATCCCTTGTCAACAGCACTCAACACTTTTTGTGAGTAAATAGCTAGTTGTGTTTCACAAGAACGATGTTTTCTAAATCGGTGTTGACTGTTCGTCAATAGATCGTTCTCTTCGAGGTAATTCATAATGTCTGAACACAATATACGTTCCAAAATACTGCTGCATATTGACGTTAATGATATGCGCGTGTAATTTAGCGTATTACTCCTAATACATACACAGACAATGACGTTACGTGGGTATGAGTGCAGACCATTCACACTGAATTTAGATTTTGTAATTGGATCAAATCGAATCATAGATTTCTTCTTCTTTTGAATACGATGTAAAAATCAGTATTGTGAAATGGAGTTACTTGAAAGAGCGGGGCAACAATAAACGATTGCAGTTATCTTGTTTTTAATGTTGGCCTCACGGTGTGCACAATGTAATTTTAGGTTCTGTCTCAGGTTCTGAACAACCATACGACGAGCGGTAGTTTTAACTACAATTTGAACTAAATGAATGAAGTTACTATCCTCTAGGTATCGTTTATGTTACTGACGATTTTAGACCTGAAAATTTATCTTTGAAAATTTATTTTCTACAAGCCTACGTATGTAATTCCCTGGTAATTTCATGAAAATATGAGCATAGCCTACCTTGTTGCTGAGAATGTCACGTTAACAATTCCTTCTCATCAGGCCTGTTTAAATTTCTATTTTTTATAATTCCATGTCTATACTGGAGTAATTTGGAACAACTATATTTTACATTCACTCAGAAATAGTCAAGGCCAGCAAGAATGAACACACCGGTGTTGTGTTGGTGACTACAGTGCAGTATCATTAAGAATTCAGTGTAAAAACTACCGAGGAAAAATTGGCTAGTTGGTGGCTAGTGGCTTCCTTTGGTCTTCAACGGTATGAAGCAATTTAAAGCGGCACAGCTGCCACCGCATGTGACAGAATTACTGATCCTCGTGTGGCTTACTGCCCTGTGTCGATCAAATACGCGCATTGTGCAGTGCCCGCCACCAAGTTAGCAAACGCTAGTCCATCACGACTTTTTCACAGCGTTTAGTGAAATCTTTTGTTCGGAGGAAACTTTTTGATTTCAGCAGATGTGTGAATGCTCATTACGTTATAGTTTTATGTGCCTTGCTTGCGTGTGTGAGCGCAATATTCAATTAATCCTGGGAAAAGTTAAATATTCTTGTTTCAGTTACCTCAAAACTTATGTTCGTGAGAAATAATGTGAGGCGTATCAAAGTTTCTTCACTTTTATTGGATGAACACGTTTATGTGTAGTTAGAGTGATAATCGAGGGGGGTCGTGTTTCGTCACAAGTGGTCGAAGGAAGGTACGTGACGCCTTCTCCTACAGAACACGTTCAACACAGAACTTTGTTGCTCAGTCTACCCTCTTCACTTCACGGGTAGAAACAGTCGTCTGCGGAGGGTGAAAGGGGTTCTATGCAAGAGAAAGCAGTAAACACAGAGTTGCACAAACTGTCACAAGTGACATTACACGCTCTCATTAAATTCGCGGAGGAGGATTCGACAGGAATATTAGACGAACAAGGCTGGCAAGTCTGAAGAGACACGACCATAAATCGGTAGCCATCATTTGGCGCAACGCAAACCCGGGGTGACGTTTCGGGCGCGATTCATTAAGGGGCTTAATAGGGCCATTGCGAGGCGAGGCACGTGGCAGCCGCACGCATTAGCGCAGCGGTGCCGGCTGCAGGCTGCCGCCAGCGCTCCCACTTATAAAAGATGGAACAAGGCCGCCGCCGCGCCACCCATTTATTTAATTATTACTCCCGCCTAGCTTAATTACAGGCCAAAGAGGATGTTATATTACTCGTACTGAACAAACGCTAAAGATTGCTTGTAGGGGCAGCAGCCGGCGGCAGGCAGCGACACCACTCCCCCGTCCCCTCACGTTCCGCATTCCGATGCTCTGGGTCACGCCACTGTCTGTTTCACGCAGTTTCCCCCTTCTTTCTTGTTTTCCCAGATTTACGTACGTCCCCACAAACAGGTTGCAGCTGAAGTGGTACTTTCCGTTTCTAGGAAAGTATTTCATACAATGAAGTGACAAAAGTCATGGGATACCTCCTAATATCGCGTCGGACCTCCTCCTGCCCTACGTGGTGAAGCATCTCGACATGGCATGGACTCAACAAGTCGTTGGAAGTCCCTTGCAGAAATATTGTGCCCTGATGCCTCTATGTCCGCCCTCGTGGTCTCGCGGTAGCGTTCTCGCTTCCCGAGCACGGGGTCCCGGGTTCGATTCCCGGCGGGGTCAGGGATTTTTCCTGCCTCGAGATGAATGGGTGTTTTTGTGTCGTCTTCATCATCATCATCATCATCATTCATCCCCATTACGGTCGGAGGAAGGCAACGGCAAACCACCTCCATTAGGACCTTGCCTAGTAAGGCGGTGCGGGTCTCCCGCATCGTTCCCCTACGCTCTGTAAAGAAGCATGGGACTTCATTTCCATTTATCAAAAGAAAAATTCGGAGTTGGTATTAAAATTCATGGAGAAGAAGTAAAAACTTTGAGGTTCGCCGATGATATTGCAATTCTGTCAGAGACAGCAAAGGACTTGGAAGAGCAGTTGAACGGAATGGACAGTGTCTTGAAAGGAGGATATAAGATGAACATCAACAAAAGCAAAACGAGGATAATGGAATGTAGTCAAATTAAGTCGGGTGATGCTGATGGAATTAGATTAGGAAATGAGACACTTAAAGTAGTAAAGGAGTTTTGCTATTTAGGGAGTAAAATAACCGATGATGGTCGAAGTAGAGAGGATATAAAATGTAGACTGGCAATGGCAAGGAAAGCGTTTCTCAAGAAGAGGAATTTGTTAACATCGAGTATCGATTTAAGTGTCAGGAAGTCATTTCTGAAAGTATTTGTATGGAGTGTAGCCATGTATGGAAGTGAAACATGGACGATAACTAGTTTGGACAAGAAGAGAATAGAAGCTTTCGAAATGTGGTGCTACAGAAGAATGCTGAAGATAAGGTGGGTAGATCACGTAACTAATGAGGAGGTATTGAATAGGATTGGGGATAAGAGAAGTTTGTGGCTCAACTTGACTAGAAGAAGTGATCGGTTGGTAGGACATGTTTTGAGGCATCAAGGGATCACAAATTTAGCATTGGAGGGCAGTGTGGAGGGTAAAAATCGTAGAGGGAGACCAAGAGATGAATACACTAAGCAGATTCAGAAGGATGTAGGTTGCAGTAGATACTGGGAGATGAAGAAGCTTGCACAGGATAGAGTAGCATGGAGAGCTGCATCAAACCAGTCTCAGGACTGAAGACCACAACAACAACGATGCCTCTATAGCCGTCCGCAGTTACGAAAGCGTTAGCGGTACAGGACTTGGTGCATAGACTGACCTCACGATTATGTCTCACAAATGTACGATGGGATTCACGTCGGGCGATCTGGGTGGCCAAACCACTCGCCCGAATTGTCGAGAATGTTTTCAAACCAATCGCGAACAATTCTGACCCGGTGACATGGCACATTATCATCCATAAAAATTCCATCCTTGTTTGGCAACACAAGGTCCGTGAATGGCTGCAAATGGTCTCCACGTAGCCGAATATCCAGAGGATCCAGTCCATTCCATTCCATTCCATGTAAGCACAGCGCACACTATCAAGGAGCCACCACCAGCTTGCCTTATTGGCGACATAGGTTCGTGGTGGTTGCTTTACACCCTAGCCCTACCATCAGCTCTTACCAACTGAAATCGGGACTCATCTGACCAGGGCACGGTTATCCAGTTATCTAGGGTCCAACCGATATGGCCACATACCGAAGAGAGGCGATGTCGTGCTGTTAACAAAGGCACTCGCGTCAATCGTCTGCTGCCATAGCCCATTAGTGTCCTGTTTCGCCGCATAGTCCCAAATTATACGTTCGTCGTACGTCCCCATTGATTTCTGTGGTTATTACACGCAGTGTTGCTTATCCGTTAGCACTGACAACTCTACGCAAATGACGCTGCTCTCAGTCGTTAAATGAAGGCCGTCGCCCAGAGCGTTGTCCGTGGTAAGACGTATCTCCTAAAATTTAGTATTCTCAGCACACTCTTAACACTGTGGATGTCGGAATATTAACTCCCTGACGATTTCCGAAATGGAATGTCCCATGTGTCTAGCTCCAACTACCATTCTGCGTTCAAAAACTGTTAATCACCGTCGTGCGACCATAATCACGTCGAAAACATTTACACCTGAAACATTTGAGTGTAAGTGACAGCTCCTCCAATGCACTTCCCTTTTACACCTCGTGTACGAGATACTACCGCCATCTGTATATGTGCATAACGCTATCCTATTTCTTTTGTCACATCGATATATAATACCCTCTTTGTGGGCTGGATAGCAAATATTTAGTGCGAAAGTAGCACGATAACAGGGCTGTGAAATTACAAATTAGCTAGCTCCGATCTGGTGTCGTTATTTACCATTATTCCACTAATTCCTATGCTGGATCAGCTAAATCGGATGTTCCCTCCCGATATTGCAGAACTGTGTATATACTGGATGTCAAATTAAATACCTTTCAGCCGTCAACTTTCAAAAAAAAAAAAAATGGTTCAAATGGCTCTGAGCACTATGGGACTTAACATCTTACGTCATCAGTCCCCTATAACTTAGAACTACTTAAACCTAACTAACCTAAGGACATCACACACATCCATGCCCGAGGCAGGATTCGAACCTGCGACCGTAGCAGTCGTGCGGTTCCGGACTGAAGTGCCTAGAACCGCGCGGCCACCGCGGCCGGCGTCAACTTTCAACCTTATTTTATTTGGCAACTAGTTCAATTAAAATTGACACAGTTCTTATGAGCCTGTGAAGAGAAGTCTTTCACTCAATTATTATGGAAAGGAAAGTGCCCACCCTTCGTGAGCTAAATAATACTAAATCCATTTTCTCCTTGTTGTGATAACAAAAATCTCCGAAACGAAGACGTATGTTATACTCGTATATTCTAATAGCGCTGGATCTTCTTTTGTCATCACATAATAAAGATACTGACAAACGAGTCATGAGTAATTGTTATGCCTCGTAAGAGGGTATAATTTCCAGCCCTTTTTTTTTTAGTTATCTTCGACTGTTATCGATGTATCCGACGTCCGATTCATGATCATCAATTTTTTCCTAGTCCACTTCCATATGTGACTGATCACTGTATATGAAAGTATGTGCTAATGTGGCAACGAGGTGTCACTTTAAGAGTACGGCTTCGGCTTGAGGTTTATGTGATGCAACTTTTCACCAGTGGGAACCATAGTGCAGTCACTGTAAAACTTAGCGTAAGTACCCTTACAGTTTCTGTAAGGGTACTTACAGAACTTCGGTGAAGTTGATAGTTCGTGAATTGGCGATAGGCTGTAAATCTGCCTGGTATTAAGTTTTGTGGTCTGTTTGGCATGTATCTAATATCCGTGAAATATCGCCGAATGTATTCCAATGCCATGTGGAGTTCGTTGGTGGAGTCCTGTCTTTGGGATCTAAGATATCAAATATATTTTTTGTAATGCTTGGCCGGCTGTCTTGCAGTATTCTAGCTGTGCTCTTCATGAAGATTGCTGTGCACTGTGATGCAGTATCTCTGATCCTCAGTCCGCCTTTGAGTCGCCATAATGTAGTTGCCTTGCAGCTGAATTCAAATATATTCCTTTTCCAGATATATAGACAACGAGGGTTAATATTTTATCCGCTATAATTGTTGGAATGGGAAGTATCGCAGTCATGTGTTATATTCTGCTAAGTACATATATATGGGAAAAGGTATCTATCTGTATTCGCTTGAAATTCCGCATGATTAGTTCTTTGATCGTATACACTAGTGTGGTGAGTTTCATTTCCCAGTTAATGTTGATCATATCCTTCGGATTCTGGGTCAGTGTGATCCCTAGACGTTTAATCTCATTCGTGTGCTGTAGCCATGTTTGGTCCATGTACTCAGTTTGTGAACGTACGAGCATTATTTATGATTTGTAGAAACTGACTTTTGCCCCGTTTGCATCTTCATACTTCTGTATTAATCGTTTAACTCTGTCAACCTCTTCCCTGAAATTGACTACCACATTCACGTCTTATGCATGTCTGAATATCTTGTAGGGAACTGTGGAATTTATTCAGAAAAGAGTATATTGCTATGGCGGAAAGTGACACTGAGAGTGGACATCACTGTCGTACTCGTTGTTTAATTATCATCGAAGCTGTCAGTTGCTCGTTAATCTTCATCCTCGATCCTGTGTCAGCTATGTATTTCATAATCAGCTTTATGATTGGCTCACTAAGACCCATTTTCTCCATAGTTTGAAATAAAAATTGGCGATTAACCCTATCAAAGGCTTCACTAAAATCTAGAAAAGCTATTGCTAATCTCGTTTTGCAAATCCATATTAAATTTACAGTATCTCTGTACTCGGCTAAAATATGTATCATTGACTGCCCTGTAGATGCACTGGCTTGGTAGGGTCTAATTACTTTACGTAATATTTATTTTATTCTATTGATAACGCACTATAGAATTTTAAAATCGGCATTGAGCAACGCAAGAGGATGGAAATTTTGCAGCCTATTACTCTGGGCAGTCTTTGATTTGGCCGGCCAGTGTGGCCGAGCGGTTCTAGGCGCTACAGTCTGGAACCGCGCGACAGCTACTGTCGCAGGTTCGAATCCTGCCTCGGGCATTGATGTATATGCTGTCCTTAGGTTAGTTAGGTTTAAGTAGTTCTAAGTTCTAGGGGACTGATGACCACAGATGTTAAGTCCCATAGTGCTCAGAGCCATTTGAACCAAGTCTTTGATTTGAGAACTAACATTACCTTCGTAAATAGTGGAAGGAAGACGTTATTTATGAAGATCCCACTGCTCATTTCGGTGAGTTCCTATCCTCTGATATTCCAAAACTGTTCGCAAAATTCGATGAGCAATCCTTCTAATTCAGGAGCGTTCCTCTTGGAACCGTCGGTGATGATTCGTTTGACGTCTTCAAGCCCCTGACCCAACGCTTCGGTTTGATCAGTTGCTCGTTGAAGTTGCACATAAATTACATCAAAATCAAATCGTCTCCTCTGACACGGTGGAGTATCTACGCATAAGCTGGGACACATATTCGTTTATTTTGACGCCTCTTCCACTGAGCGAAGTTCCTGGGAAATCGGGTTATGGCACTTGTCGTGTTTTCCTCGCGAGACTCCATACACTTTCACAATACGTTTTCTCATTTACTTGGGAATTCCATTAAGTCAAGGTTGAAATTTAATCCCGTTGCAAAGAGAGAGACAGCATCCGCTTAGAGTGAAAAATATCCCCGTATTCAGACTACCAGCGTGCTCGCATCATTAGTTACGGTAAGATTACTAAGTGCTGTTGCTTCTTTCTGGGAGCACTAATTAATTGCTTAATACAAGCCCGGGCGCCCTCTACACGGTGTTACCTGCTGGATACTGTCAGTCCGGGCAATATTAAGTTCGCTGGAGGCGATATTGAAACTCGCAATTAACAGCTGTCTATATATCATTAAGGCCGTTACTCGCTGCACAAAAGCAGGAGCTCACCTCAAGGGCGGCTTGAATATCACGGAAGACAAAGTCTGCTCCCATGATGGCATAGGCGGCTGTATATCCCCGGCTTACACGCAGTCTTCCTCACAACCACCTCAGCCTACCGCTAGCTTCCTTTTTCATATTTTCGTATAGCTGTCTCAATTAACTCCACAGCAATCGCCAACAAAATTACTGCATCTAAGGTAAGCCTCATGCTTAAAGAAGAAAACACAATTTTCCAAAGTTACTAGACCAGACATGACATCATTTTCATAGCCGCATTTCCTGTCGTAACAAAACGTTATGTCTCGTTTTCCTAATTGATGACTCTGGATGTTGTTCTTCATCCTACTATGTTATCAGTTATCATGTCTATGTCCTTCCCATTCTCAAACAATATTCACTGTATCACTTACAAAATTTGTGCAAGGTTCAGTGTGGTCGGAATGTAGTGTTCGGGTTTAGCGAAACGTAAAAGCTAACGCACCCGTTTGCCGTTTGACTGATGATTTGCGGTACAAATATTTCAAGTGCAAGGATATTTCTTCAAGCATTCGTCAGTTTGAAACTTAACATACCATTAAAATCAAATACAAGAGTATCACAAACAGAGAGTAGAACTGTGTGACTTGTGAGAGAGAGTGCTAGTTTCACTTTATAGCGTCCAGGAAGTTTATATTCTTGTAGAATATGCCTTTCTGTAATTATACTCTCTGCCAGAAACTCTATTTATTTATTTATTTTTGCAGACAGCGGTCAATGTGTAATTCTCACAGTTTTTTTCCACATAATTTAAGCCATCATCTAAAAGTTATGTCGTGAAGCAAGTACTGTCATGAAACTTACGCTGTGGTTACACGATTCCACAACTCTCGTAGCTAATTCCGGTACACCATCACGACACTCTGTCTTCACTTTGAGCTTATCTTGGCTAATCATTCCCGTTCAAATAATTTCGGTTTCTAATTCAGTTTTTTACTTTTCTGGGCTGAATATTTTTACTTGCTGGAATAAACGAAGCTTTTGTCAGTCCCCAATGAGAATTTCCCTAATTTCGACCTCAGGTTTCGGCCAGCTCTTAGTGCCAAGTGTTAAATGTTTCATGAGTCCTCCCCTGCTCCTTGAAGGGACGTACGTTTTAAGAAGTTTGTTGTGAAAATTTTAGGGAAAACTAGTAGAATCGTAATACTCTCATTCTTGGTTCTACAGGTCTGATTCATTATGTAATTTTCGCAGAAGATGTAACTATTTGCGACATTCAAAAGAAATCCTTTAATTATTTTCCTTCTCAAAATCAGGTCATTATTCCATTCAAATTCAGTTAATCAGCGGCGCACTACATAAGCAGCCTGAAGCGCTCAACAATGTCACAGTCAACTTACGCAAGCACAACATCGTCACCGGACTAAGCCGCACGTAGAAACCAAGAGCATTTTTTAAAATTTACGTGGCTTTAAGCAGGAAACTAAGTATTTACACACTGATTTTCTATATCATACATTGAACATAGCATTACAAATTATACTAATACCATTATATACCGTGTGGCACGACGTTGTGGTGCAAGTCTTTCAACTGGACGCGATTTCCGCGTTCTTGAAACCAACAGCGCCCCGTTTTCCCCAGACGGTCACCTATCCAAGTACTAGCCGGCCCCAACGTTGCTTAACTTCGGTGATCAGGCGGGAACCAGAGTTACCGACGTGGCAAGCCCGTTGGTTACCATTATACATAACGACACACTTTTTTCAATTTAAATGGGACAAATCATGCGATTACTACATTTCACTGCTTAAAATTTCACAGGAACAATGCGCCAACATTGTAAGCAGCTTTCCGTATACGTCTTTAGGAACAGCTTTTTCATACGGAGTCCCATGGAGACCGTACCGTCAGATAGCTGCTCTTCCCACGACATCAAGAGAGTACCTCGCCGGTATACTTCTTGCTTACTCCGATTTTTCGGCCATGTCCGTTTATCATAACTTCATTAGAAAAATTAAACGAGAGTAGCAGGCTTGGAGGACAGAATACAGCCACTATGGATAGTTCTAAAGTCTTTAAGTGAGCTCACGCCGCTACCACCTGGAATTTTCCACGTAACTAGTTGAGGTTGGTTCAAAATGGTTCAAATAGCTCTGCGCACTATGGGACTTAACTTCTGAGGTCATCAGTCCCCTAGATCTTAGAACTAATTAAACCTAACTAACCTAAAGACATCACACACATCCATGCCCGAGGCAGGATTCGAACCTGCGACCGTAGCGGTCGCGCGGTTCCAGACTGTAGCGCCTAGAACCGCACGGTCATTCCGGCCGGCAGTTGAGGTTGGAACCAGTGACCTAACAAACAGTGCTACTCCGCCTTTTCCATCGTATCCATACTGCCGAAAAAATATGGAAGCCTGGTAGCGAGAACAAAGAATTTGGTTTAAACATCGTTTCCGAAAGAGTCGCATGTGCTCGTTTTGCGAAGTTAACACTCTTCGCAGGGATTCTCTATTTCAGATGGCCGGCCATTGGTGGCCGAGCGGTTCTAGGCGCTTCAGTCTGGAACCGCGCGACAGCTACGGTCGCAGGTTCGAATCCTGCCTCGGGAATGGATGTGTCTGATGTCCTTAGGTTAGTTAGGTTTAAGTAGTGCTAAGTTCTAGGGGACTGATGACCTCAGATGTTAAGTCCCATAGTGCTCAGAGCCATTTGAACCATCTGTTTGAGATGAACGACCTAGAGTTGTAGAATGTCAGTTATCACGTTATCGTGTCAAAGTTTACGATAACAACTGACGTATCGCTGTAGATTTTAACTGGTCCTTTGGGCGCTCTTCAGATTTAGAGAATAGCCTGCACGATTAGATTGAAATATTCTTGTTGCAATGTGGCTGATCTTAGAGAAGACGGTCTTCCTGTTCCCGGCTGTGGCACGGCTGTTCTGTCGTCCCGTACTCTGGTGCTCGGGAGGGTCTGGATGGCAGCGAATTGGGCGAAGTGGCCTGGCATCGGGGTGCAGCGGTGGTGGTGATTTCCATCGGGTAGTGGCCGACCCGATATCGCTGTTGTGTTACTGTGGTTCTGTGCGGCAGGACCGGCACGGCTTGGAGGGCTGATTGCGTGACGCCTTGCCTTGTAGCGATTTCCTTCTGGCGCGCGTATGCCGCGACGCTCCGTTCGCTGCGTCGTATGGCTGGTTGCAATGTATTCAGCGCGTCCGATTGTGGGGCAGTCGGCGCGGGCCTGATTATCGCCATAGTTGGCCATCTTACGGAACAGCGGCACTGGCTGCTTATACGATTAAGCTTGAGACAGATAAAAAAAAATGACAGACAGAACGGACATATATTTCCAGCGCGCAACACATTACCTAAATTTCAATAAAATCTTAGCAGCAGCTACAAGTGAAACTGAACTACGCACGTTCTCAATGGTACATGGGTGTCAATTCCGTTCTTCGTCAGCGTTTTCGTCATACGTCTTACACGCAATATGGTGGAACGTTCGAGAGTAGTTCTTCACTTAAGTTGGTTTGAGTTTCCCGAATTCATGCAAGATCTAACTCATTCCCGTTAAATCGCTTAGTTATTTATTACAGATTCATCGCGAGCATACATCACTCGAAATAAAACAATTAAACCTAGTTACATCAATACCATCAAGAACAAGCTACACCTACCGCAGAAAGCACATTTTTGAATTGTTCGGTAATACGTATACGGGCTCTTCAGATCGATACTTTATTGGAAAGACGCAGCGAACAGTCAAAACAAGGTTCTCTATCAACTGATCGGTGGACAACCAATTAGCACGGAAAACGTCGGTGGTCGTTGTGCGGCAAGCTTTTTGATACAAAAAAAGTTATGCGGCAACGAAGAACACTAACAACGTGTTTGATTGGTGGAAATGAAACTAGCCGAGCATCAGTAACGGGCAGGTCGCGGGAACGTACAGTCGACTCTTTCATCTGAAATATCCTCTTTTTTCAATTTTTTTCGTTCGACGATAGAATGAGGGGAGAGTCTCTCCTGCCAACTGTAAATTTGGTCTGTCCACGCGGAAAATGGCTAATCATTAATTGGCAATCGGGAACAGGAAGGGTGGGGAAGCGGGTGGACAGGGGAAGGGGGGAGGGGGTTGCGGAAAGGTGAGAACAGGCGTGCGCACAGCGTCACGGTCCACTAACATGACACTTCCTTCCCACAAGGAAACAGAGGAGGGCACTCCCACACGCCAGCACAGCGCAGTCACAACACGCCTTCGAAACTTCGTTACTGCAATACTGTAACAACAGTCTGCCTCCACGCAACGTCGGAAGAGTACAAAATATATATATATATAGTTTTCCTTTCTTTATTTGCAGCATGTTCCATTACAGTATTTATAACAATATCTTCTGTGTGCGTGCGTGAAGTGTAGCGTAATGTTTGTATTGTATAATGAAGATGAGAGAATGAAGAGCGTGAAACCCGGTGCCGGCACATAGCTATTTTTTATTTATTTATTTATTATTATTATTTTTTTTGCATCAGTCTTCTGACTAGTAGCACTTGCAACATACGTCCTCAATTATTTGCTGGATGTACTCCAGTCCCTGTCTTCCTCTACAGTTTTTGCCGTCTAGAGCACTCTCTGGTATCATGGAAGTCGTTCCTTGATATCTTAACAGATGACCTATCATCCTGCCCCTTCTCCTCATCAGTGTTTTCCACATATTCCTTCCCTCTCCGATTCTGCGCAGAACTTCCTCATTCCTTATTTTATCAGTCCACCTAATTTTCAACATTAGTCTGTAGCACCACATCTCAAATGCTTCGATTCTCTCGTGTTCCGGTTTTCCCACAGTCAGCGTTCCAGTACCATACAATGCTGTTCTCCAAGCGTACATCCTCAGAAATTTCTTCCTCAAATTAAGGCCTATTTTTTATACTAGTAGACTTCTCTTGCCCAGGAACGCCCTTTTTCCCAGTGCTATTCTGCTTTTGATGCCCTCGTTACTCCGTCTGTCATTCGTTATTTTGCTGCCTAGGTAGCGGAAATCCTTAACTTCATCTACTTCATGACCATCAATGCTGATGTTAAGTTTCTCGGCCGGCCGCGGTGGTCTAGCGGTTCTGGCGCTGCAGTCCGGAACCGCGGGACTGCTACGGTCGCAGGTTCGAATCCTGCCTCGGGCATGGGTGTGTGTGATGTCCTTAGGTTAGTTAGGTTTAAGTAGTTCTAAGTTCTAGGGGACTTATGACCTAAGATGTTGAGTCCCATAGTGCTCAGAGCCATTTTTTAAGTTTCTCGTTGTTCTCATTTCTGCTACTTCTCATTACTTTCGTCTTTCTTCGATTTACTTTCAATCCATATTCTGTACTCATTAGATTGTTCATTCCAATTAGCAGATCATGTCATTCTTCTCCACTCTTATTCAGGATAGCAATGTCACCAGCAAATCGCAGCACTGGTAAGCTTTCACCTTGAATTTTAATTTCACTCCTGAACCTTTCTTTTATTTCCATCATTGCTCCTTCGATGAACAGACTGAACAGTAAGGTCGAAAGACTTTATCCCTTTCTTACATCCTTTTTAATCCGAGCACTTCGTTCTTGGTCGTCCAGTCTTGTTATTCCCTCTTGGCTCTTGTACATACTGTGTGTTACCCGTCACTCCCTATAGCTTACCTCTATTTTTCTCAGAATTTCGAACACCTTGCACCACTATACATTATCGAACGCACGTAGCACACAGCCACTTCTTTCAAATAGCACCAAAGGGGTCCCTAAGCTTTACGTCCCCATCCGACCGACGGATCACCATCAACAGTGTCACATGCTCTCACTTTATGACAAACTGTGGAGCGGTTTTGTATTTAAATCGGGACACTGCCGCAAAGTCTGGTGATCAGAAACTTAACGTCAACACCACCAGGATTCGAACCGACTTACTCCTGGGTTGAGAGCCACCGTACAAGTGTATGTTAGCGAACACTTTTTCCTGTCTTACGTAGATTAATTTCCGTAACCAGTTAGAGCCACTTATAAAATAGCAGCATTATAATTTTAGATGAAGTGACATTTCATATAACACTGTTCTGCAAACAGACCTGTACCTACACTAGTATTGGTGAAGATAAAGCTAGGAATCATGATCATTATCATCATCATTTACTCGAAGGATTATTCTCTTAATTCTGCTGCGTAGACAGATAACATTTATCGTCGGCCTTCCCATTTGGTTTCGACCTACCCAAACTATCACAATATTTTAACTGTTCTGTAAGACTTCAGCAGCGTTCTTTCCTCATACTGTATTGAGTTCTACTTTATGTAGTAGTAATCATTCTGTAAAATTTTTCGATTTTTTCTAGTATCAGCATCCTTAAAAGTGTATACTTAAGAAAGGTAAAGTTTGTGACTAATAACCAGTTTGCACTGTACTTACAATTAATCATAAAAATCCTTCGAATCTTTTCTCAAAGAGTTTTGCAATTACACGTTCTCATTATTTTCTTAATTTTAATCAGCGATTGTTGTAATTCCTCGTCGGAGTTCCAATTAATTAACTGCTTTCTAGACAGAAGCTCAAAGTGAAATGACCAGTATACGTTTCACTGACAAATCCAAAATACAGGAGCTGAAGTTCCGGTCTCGGAGGCCTCGTCAATCTATAACGTAAATTGAAAAGGTGACATAGAACATCTATGTCTACGCATTCTAAGATGATTTCTTGACACAAATTAGAGTCTTTTCGCAGAGGTTTTGCAATATTTCTTCAAGATGATTTCCTCCTTTATCCATGACGCCAGAGAAATATTCCATAAAAGGGTTTGACACAGTTAACTAATCTTCTTATGAAGTTTGACAACATTATTCTCTTCCTCCAATCATTTTTCCATTAAATGCTTTCTATATTAAATATCGACGAAAACTGTACAAATTTTTCACTCCACAAGAAATATTAATTCCACTTCGAGCCGAGGTAGTCGGTTGCTAGAAGAAAGCCTAGATTAGCTTCCGTAATGTGTTCTGAGAAAGTAGAATCAAGCGATAGTTTTTAAACAATCTACGATCAATAAATACTGCGGATGAATGTTAATGTGCCGTGTAGTTGGTATTACAGTCCCAAGGTCAGTCACGTACCGGTAGCTATGTGTTATTCCAGGCGTGTTGTATCTGTGTATGCGCTGAGAAATTGAGGTATAACGAAACGATGGCGTTAAAGATGTAGTGAAACACCGTGAAAAAGTGAAATTCGCAAAACGGCAACACAATATCACAACACGCTGCGCCAGGTGTATCACAACCAAAGAAGAGTGTTTAAAATTGGTACAAGCACTTGCGTGGCAACTGGCCACCCGCCGCCTAACGCCAGGTGCCGTCCACCATGTGAACGAGAGGCGGGACTGTGAGTGTATTTATCAACTGTCATTTTCTTACTTGAAGCTCTACTATTTATCTTGCAGTTACATACTTGAAACTTAAGAACGTTCTTCAAGAGTTATGAAACAGAATCGCAAGTGGGAAAATGTCTAACATTTGCGACATATTATTCGCTTTGGATTTATTAGAGGAGTGAAGGCAGCAAGGCATCTTGGAATCTTTGTACTGAGTATTGACGAATGCCCCTGGCCAAAATGTGTCAGAAAAGGACTTGCTTGTTTCACAAAAGATCGTTCTGGCATGAATTATTTTCCACATTCAGGAAGTCTCGATAGTAGACACATGTGATGAACTGCGACCATTTAAGCGTCGTGCGACATTTGCATTCAATAGGCGAGATTCAGAAGTCGGGCAAAGGAGTACTCCATATTCTAATTCAAAGCAACAAAATTCAAATAGTGATTGTTACCTCATTTTTGCTTGAACACCGTCAGTTTATACATCGAGCTTTTCTATGCAACATTGTTACTTGTGGCGAGTTATGATGCGTTTATGTTAATTTCTTAAGAAGAAATTAACGGCTGAGTCGTAACAAGAGACATATGCTTGAGAGCAAAGGCGAATGTGAACATATTTTGCATCTGTTGGCTAAGAAATGGAGCTGTGTACGAGGCGCTCCTCCGTAGGGGGTGTGTCCATCGCAGCTGGTATTTGTTGCCAACAACTGAGACGCCTTTCGGATGAGTGTAAGAAAAACTACAGACAAAACTGCATAGCGTTTTGCTGCTACACGATAACGCAATCTGCTAATTTCAATAACAACAATATCCAGGAGGTTGTTTGGGAAATCATCCCTCACGCACATTATTCTGACCCTACGCTCTCAAATGTTTAATCTTCCCGCTCCTTATCGAACAACCATCAAGAAAATTAGTTTCCGGACTACAATGCACTGCAGACCCGATTTGACAACATTTTAAACTTAAAATCTGTAGGTTTCTACAGGTGAGAAATCGGTAGACCACCTAAGCATTATCACGTTGTTTTAGATAATATGAGGGACTATATTTTTGTTGATTGATTAACATCTACTGTTGTGTTCAATAAATTAAGGGAAATCGCTATTGAAATTTGTATTTTACTAATACAAATGAAATACAACTTACCGCGACGAAAGTCTATTTAAATAAAACATGAAGAAACCGTACCACGAGTGTGTGTCTATATCACCATGAATTAGTAATGACTTAAATAATGAAATCTGCTTTTTTGCTGCTGAGCACAATACGTCTGGAGAATTTATTCTATGAGTAAACAAACAAAAATACCATTTATACAATGGTTCAAATGGCTCTGAGCACTATGGGACCTAACATATGAGGTCATCAGTCCCCTAGAACTACTTAAACCTAACTAACCTAAGGACATCAGACACATCCATGCCCGAGGCAGGATTCAAACCTGCGACCGTAGCGGTCGCGCGGTTCCAAACTGAAGCGCCTAGAACCGCTCAGCCATAGCGGCCGGCGCAAAATCACTTATTTGGTTTATTAAATGCCACGTTTTCATACTACTGAAGAGTGATTTACATATATACAGTTCCGAAGTCAAGAGCGAGTAACATCTCACTAATTCATGCCAATATAGGCAGGTTCTGGTTACAGATACCTTATACTTTATTAAAAGAGGTTTTTATCATACGGTTATTGTGGTATGCTGTATTTTATTTGTATTAGTACAGTGCATATTTTAATAGCGTTTTCCGTTAGTTTGTTGTACACAACGATAAAAATCAGAGAGAAATAAATCATCAACAATATATTCTCTCACATATTCTAAAACAGTTTGACAATACTTAAAGAGTTAACCGATTCCACGCCTGTGGAAACATAATGGATATGATGAGTTAAAGATGCCAAACAAAGATTCGGAGTGCATTTTCGTCCTGAAAGGAAATTTCTTGACCATTTTTCATTGAACATCTAAGATTATACATGAACACTGATGCACACCTGCTCTACACTACTGCCTGCTCTGTGCTACAGAAACCCATTTGCCATGTATATATTGTGAATATTCGAGGGATTAACACGAGAAGAAAAAGAGCATGACAGAAATAAATTTCTGGGCAGTTTTGCTTGTGAAATCAGCACAGTTCACTATCTTGTAGTAACAACACGTGATGTAGTTTTGTCGATCGTGTTTCCTACTGCGACCAAAAAGGGTCTCAAGTTGTTGGCAACAAATACCAGCCGCGATGGACACATTCCTGGGGAGGAGTTCATAGTGTACAATGCTCTATTTGAGCTATCAGATGCAAAATATTATGTTCTCACTGCCCTATGCTCGAGTATATGTCACTTGTTGGGGCTCAGCCACTAATTTCTTAAGAAGTTACAATGCCTGCAGGAGAATGCTCAGTGAGCGAACTGATGACACCAAGCAAAAATTCAGCAACAGTGACCCTGTCGATTTTTGTTGCAGTACTCTTACTCCCGACTTCTGAACCTTGCCTATTGAATGCCAATGCTGAATAATGCTTAAATGGCCGCAGTTCATCACATATCTCTGTTATAGTGTCTTCCTGAATGTGGAAAATTATTCATGACAGAACGATCTTCCGTGAAGAAAATCCTTCTCTGACGTATTTTGCACAGAAGCACTTGCCTCATGGACAATACGAAGATTTAGAGCTGCCTATGTTACCTTTTATCGAACCGAAAGCAAATAATATGTTGCAAATGTTAGACCATTGTCCACTTGTGACTCTATTTTACAACTCTTGATCGATGTTAATTAGTTCAAAGTTCTTGTAGATTGTAAGTAATTTACGATTACGGGAGACTACTCACCGAAAAGCATAAGCGTTGAATTGTCAATAGGCACATACAAAAGGAAGAAAACTTGCTAGCTTTCGGATTTTATCCTTTTATAATCTAGAGTAAAACAAAATACACACACACATATTCACACACACGTATAGACATGCCTATGCTCCTACATGGTGCCAGTATGCAAACTCCAATACGTAACTACAAGATGAATACAACAACATCAAATAAGAAAGTAATAAATCCGCCAGGGTAGCCGAGCGCGCTAACGCGCTGCTTCCTTGGACTCGGGTAGGCGGGCCGGCCCCGGATCGAATCCGCCCGGCGGATTAACGACGAGGGCCGGTGTGCCGGCCAGCCTGGATGTGGTTTTTAGGCGGTTTTCCACATCCCGCTAGGTGAATACCGGGCTGGTCCCAACGTTCCGCCTCAGTTACACGCGTCGCAGACATTTGAAACACGGTCGCACTATTTCACGATTTACACTAGATGCAGACAGCTTGGGTACACTGATTCCATCCCAGGGAGGTACGCGGTGGCGGCAGGAAGGGCATCCGGCCACCCCTAAAAAAAACTAACCTTGCCAAATCCGTTCTAATCACGCCGACCCTGCGATCGCTGCGGGACTATGGCGTAAGCGAAAGAAGAAGGTAATAAGAAAGTGACAGGTGATAAATACAACGATTGCGCCGCACCTTGGTCGTCTGGTCGGAAGGCGGCTCACGTTCTGCGGCGAGTTGCGTGAGGCCAAGCAGCCGTAGCCGGTTGCCGCCATACAGCAAGGAAACTCTCGATCATAAAGTGATATTGACGCTGCCACGAGCTGTTTGGCGGAAACGTTCCTAGATGTTTTTGCTATTACAGGTGGGTTGAAAAGCGAAGAGAATTATCTTTGAGGTTCCATTAAAATGATAACTTTAGCAGTCAACCGAAATACGATTTAAAAATATAGGGAATGGAGTGGACTAGAACTCGAGACTTTATTTCTACATCGCACGACACTCCCGCGAGCAGATACATCACTCTAACAGCTCGTGAAGTGTGAGTATCTCCTCCACACACTTCCACATCGTACAGTGTTGCCAGATCGTGCATATGCCTGGACTTAGGATTCTGAGGGGGGGGGGGGGGGTGGCCCGTTATATTGGCCACCTTAAGTGAACGACTCCAAATTAGTCTCTACAGCAGCAGGCCGGCGGTCGAGTTCTATGTCTAAGACTGTACACGAAGCTACGTCACGTCATGCACCGGCAACATTCACAACTCTCCGCCAAACATCTTTGATGGTCGGTTCGAGGCCTCTATATGCGTTGTCAGAAATGCATAACCACGACATACAATTTTTTTGAAAGGAAGTTGCTTACATGCATCGCCTTTACAAGAACTACATAATTCACCATATTTACCGATCACGCATTGCTCTCAGGCTCTTAACTCAATACTTTTTAGCAGATACATGCTCTTGTTTTGAAGCTTTATCCACAGGAAGCGCAACTTCTGTTAAAGAATCATCTCGGCGTTTGGAAATGGATCAACTTGAGATCTGTGAGAGGGTGGTTTCCAAAATGATATTACATTGTTTCGAATATCTTTCAGAAGTGACACCGGTCTCATCAGTCCATTTTCCCCCTCCTTGTAAAATGACGCCAGATTGCGATGGCACCGACAGCAAGATAAGAGTAGGACATATGATAACGTCGTAACATATAAGCAGTAAGTTATAAGTGCCGGTTCTGGATATAGTGGGCATTCCAGATAAGATAAAGACTTCCGTCATCAGGCTACTCAAGGTCAAATTCCACTTCTCTCCCCCCACCCCTCCAGCAAACCATCAGGAATTAATCGAAGTCGTCCAGCGGATAACCCCCCCCCCACCACACACACACACACACACACACACACACACACACACACACACACACACGCCTTAGACAACTGTGTGAGTTACATTCAAGATCATGACGTAACTCCATACCGGTCATCACATAATCCTACCCACACACCTTAGGCAAGTGGACTATTTATATTCCGGATCATGATGTAACTCGATAGTGGTCACGTGATATAAAATTTGTGGGGAAACCCTTGAACCAATAGGAACACACTGAATCGGTGGGAAACCCCTGGACCAATAAGATTCGAGCTCCCACTCCTCCCCCTTATCAGCATCATTTCTAATTAGCTCATCAGATAAGACCTCTACATTCCCGGTATGTGTCTCATAGGGACAGGTTCAGGTTTGTTATACAGAAATTATTATTGACACTAATTCTATGGTAGCAGGGTTTGGAAATAACAACAATGATATAACGAATTAATTAATAGTTTTATCAACAATTTATTTTTGCAACATATTATTTACAATTTATTTGTCTTTTTACAAATCTATTTGTTTTTATTTACAACCCTTTTAATTGACACAGTTGTTTTACAAACCTTCTTTATATATAGGGGTTACTACCAAAGAAATTTTTTCTGAAGACTTACAAGTATCAGGTACAAGAAGAAAAACTTAAATACACAGTTTCCAATCATATGTCTATTTAAATTTTCTAACTAGCAGGTTTCACCATCATATGTATAGTATTTACATTTCTTTCCATGTATACAGTGTTCATATGTCAATAAATTCTTTTCTATACACAATATATACATGGCAAATGGGTTTCTGTAGCACAGAGCAGGCAGTAGTGTAGAGCAGGTGTGCATCAGTGTTCATGTATAATCTTAGATGTTCTCTTACATCAAGGATGCCGAATTCCTGTCAAATATTCACCACGTGATCATACTCCGCAGACATTATGGCAGCGCCTGTTAGTTTAATGGAGAATGCAGTTATGTTGGGATATGTGGTTTTGTAGAGTCTGTCCATCGAACACAGGTGTTTGTATGGAAAAATCTCATTCTTCACCAGAAGCTGAAACTTCGCATCAATAGGATATGCAGCTCTGGTGATATGGTTGTCCTCCAGACACATCATCTCGCCAAGTTCCTGAAGAGACGCATGCATGAAGCAAAGTGAATCCAGGAAGCAAAGGGGTATCCTTACATGATTCTCTTGCAAGAAAAAATGTACTTTTCGATAGATTCAGGAATGACGCTGACCTTATCACACTTCACACTGAAATCACCCAGATGCTGGACAAGAAAGTGGGCATCATACCCATTTAAATTGTGGAAACTGTGGAAGAAGAGAGGAAGTGCGATGGCAGTTGGTACATCAAGTAGCATGCACTGCGAGCTGTGCTGCAGCATTTCCCTGTTACATGTAAACAGTCTCTTCAAGGAGTTTATGCTTCTCTATCCAACAGCAGCCCATAAATAGGACCATCAACAGCTCGCTCGTATAAGGCATCATACTCCTCCGAGTTGGTTATGGAGACATTGCTGTGATAAATCCCATCAACTTCCCATAGGTATTTCGAGCCCAGAAAGCAAAAATCTCGCAGGTTGATCCCCGAAATAAGATCCGAATTTGTTGCAAGTAGAGCCATACATGCATACAACTTGATACAATGCCAAATACAGTACGTGCACTTCAGTGAAGATAGTATTGGAGGAAGTGTGATCGCTTTCACAATGCACCACAGGAGCTAGGAGGCACTCGACATCAGCGTACATGCTGAAGGGTATCTGTCCACATGGTGGACATTCTTAAACTTGATGAACTTTTTATCCTCGGTAGGCACTTCCATATGTACCAGTTTCTGGCTCAAGCAATCAATGAGATGCCTTTCTATATACTTACTCTTTGTAAACGAGTTGAGGCATCTATGGCACGAACGTTGTTTATGCCCATCTTTACTCAATAAGGCAGAAAGTATGTGGGACATGCTTAAGGCATGCTTGACTTCTTTGTTCTGTAGAGTGCGCTCATGGCCTTCATCTTCTGGCTTGCTATCATCAACATCCACGGTGTATATGTGAACTTAATATCAGGGTTCTGCCTCTCGAATTTTGGTTGGTCCTAGAGTTCTATGGGGAATGAGATGTCTTGGGAACTGCCATTCCCACGAACACCGTATCTTTCATATTCACTCGAACATTGTTCATCTTCTGGATAATTTCTATTGCTAGCCAGAAGTGACCATGCAAAGCAATATAAATCCCTGTCATATATAATCTGGACATTAATACATGCCTGTTAAGCAGCAATATATTTCAGAAGAAGGATGCCCCCCCCCCCCCCGCCCCAGTAAATGTGTCACAGACATGTGAATATATATTGAGGTGGGGTACTACTTGCCTGAGTGCCTGATCAAACACTCTTTCCTGCATGTTGGAGAAATGACTAAATATGACACTCTTTAAGAAAGTTCCAAACCCCTCTCCATGATTCAACAGCCCCCAAAGTTGAACGAAGGGCGTCTCCTTGCCAGCATC
Organism: Schistocerca cancellata; assembly: GCF_023864275.1. Classification (NCBI taxonomy): domain Eukaryota; kingdom Metazoa; phylum Arthropoda; class Insecta; order Orthoptera; family Acrididae; genus Schistocerca; species Schistocerca cancellata. The sequence goes on from NC_064629.1 coordinate 304,816,607, forward strand.
ACTGTCCTCCTTCAGGAGGTACCAGTGTAGAGCTGTATTACATTTAATGGCAGGATACCGTGGACTGTTCACAATTTTGGGGAGCATCCATTCCAAAAATCTTCGCAGGCAGGCATCGAGGAAAGTGGCAGGATCGTGGCAGCCTGCATTCGAATTATCAATGCAAGCTTGTGAGATTATGTCTGCAAAAGTGTCAGTAACAACAGAGTAGTCCAATGTGGCTGCAGGATTTACCTGGTGATCCATAACACTGCAGCTAAGGGTACTGCTGCTGGTAGGCCAAGAGTAATGTCGAAGCCATGTCCAACGCCATGAAAGTCAGTTATGATTGACAGATTGTCCAGGGCACAGCTGCATCAGCAAACGAGCCGGTGTCTTCAACCCGTATATTGTTGATGATGACAGACCCAGCTGATGTTGTATTTACGGGCACAGCATATACATCGTTGATGAAATGGGGTGGGGGAACGTACACCGCATAGTCAAGTTAGTAGCAGGTGCAAGCCGGCATCTGCGACAATGCTGTATACGACCAAGACGCCTCGTCATGTCACTAATATCAGCAATGGCTTGTAGTATCATATACTTCGAGCCTTCACGACATTATCATCGAGTGCATCAGGAAACAAAGGTCCATGTGAGATGTTCCAGGCCAAGGATAAGTTGGCAGACAAGCTGGTGTCACCAACCCACAACACAGTGATTACAGTGGTCTGGGATGTGGTGCTGTTTGCAGGCACAGCAAGTACAACGCAGGCAAACTGGGCTGTGGCGATGAAAACATCATCGTCTCGACAGGTATGGACTAGTAGTTGTTGCAGGTGCATCTCCAAGTCCACACGTCCATCACATCTGCAACAGAAGAAGGAGAAGAAGAAGAAGAAACTAATCATCAGCATGTAGCTGTAACAAGCACACAAACATAAAACAAAATCATCTTAAATGCATACCTGTAGGATCACTGGAGTCAAATTAGGGTTGCTTATTAGCCCGTGATAAACCATAATTTTCATTATGGTGTTTCTTCTCTGCTGATTCTGTTGACGCTGTTGTTGATAATGCTAGCAAGTCTCAGACTGGAATGACCTCTCGCCCTGAAACGACTCATATTTATAGTCGAAAACCACATTCTTTTGCTTATCTCAACCAATGAGGAACGAGTATTCATATCTCTAGTCATGTGCTTTAGGCAGGATAGCGCTTTCTCGCGGCTGTGCGTAGGCACTGCTATTTTACACGGCTTCTGTCGATGTTCTTAAATATCTTAAATATTTTAGTGCAGGTGTGTGGTGCGCTGGTCCATCACGTGAGTGTGACATCCGCTGTTCAAAGAGAAAAAGACTTTTCTAGTGAGTACACAGGTACACCAAGGCGAATAACTCATGAATGAGTGAGGAGGAGAACAGGCCATTTGACATTTTAGGTTACATCTTTTACCTGGATGTAAACAACCTCTATAATTATGTCATGCAACAAAGTCTACCACTTGGAGCGTTCTGATGGATGTCCAAAAGGGGAAAACGCCTAACTGAAGGAAAAGATACAGGATGTCGCTGTGGATGATGGTGCGCGATATGTTCTGGAGGTAAAACTGGAACATTCCACCCACTTGCGAGACGACCACAGCAACTTGCCACTGTGTCTGGAGTCACTAGCTTCGTGAAATGGTTCCATCCTAACGTTGTTGACAATGCTGGGGAATAGGCAGTGACATACTTTGTACTATAGAAACCTTCAGCAATGTCTCAGGTTGGCAACTGTACTTGTCAGAATCACCTGCTGTATCTGCTTCACTGAGATCGAGTACATTGATGTTAACAACACACTGAGAATTCTCACAATGTGTGGCTATGAAAAAGATTTTTCTAGGTTCAGAAAAAATTCAATTTTTGGAAAACCCTTGGGAAATGTTACAAAATGTCGTGACGTTCATTTAATGTACCAGTGGGCTGGGCGTTATGGCACAAGACATTACATGGCAAGGCCAAATTTCAAGCAGACCACCATCTTTAATGAACGGCTGGTCGTGGTGGAGATGGCCAAGGTTTCAGCGCAGTTCACGAAGCCTGTCTAGCGATAAATCGGTGGGTGAGTTCTAGATCCCCACAAACTCCACGTTACCGCTTTCACTATGCATTTGCAAAGCCAAACTTCGCTGATTCCAAGTTATATTATATGGATACAGACAGTTTCATCTAATGGGTGAAAACCTGTGATTCATATGAAGTAATTAGATACAATCGCGAACCATTTGACATGTCTGGATATGTGGCCGCTAATCCTTTTAGAATAACACATCAAAACCGGAAGATTATCGGTCTGATGAAAGATGAGGTGTATGGGATGCAGACTGTTGAGTTTGGCGGGCTCATGTCAAAGATGCACCGTATAGATGTAGGTGTCACGCAGAGGCAGTTTATGTGTATGCGTTGTGTGGCATCGAAGGCTCTCACGGTTGAGGATTACACCAGATGTCTCCTCGATGGAGTTGGCGCCACTCCACATACGGTGGATAAGGCAATCTTTCAATTGAGAGGCCATGAGATACGTACTGCACTGCAGCAGACAGTAGGGTGATCACATCATGACGACAAACGTTGTATCTGTTGGGATGGGATTGGCACTCTCATGTACTCAATCTATTAAATGGAGTTACTGATATTGTGGGTGTGGCTGCGTATTCATGCGTGTGTGATTTTTTCTTCACCTGATGTTGCTAGTCTCGGTTTTCCCATGTATATATCGTATATAGAACACAGATGATTGAAATGTAAATAGATAGAATGATCAGAAATGACTGATACGTAAACAATGTTTATATAAAATGATAAAAACAGTCAAAAAATGATTAAAATGTAAGATGATGGGAAACACAGTGTTTAAGTTTTTAATATACCAAATAGTAGTAAGTCTGCATAAAAAATTACTTTGTAAATAAAACCAGTATACGTGAAAAAACCTGTGTAAACACATAAAGATAAACTGCAAATTATTACTTATAGGATAATAGCTTCACAGAAAAAACAATGTGAATGACAGACTTGTAAATAAAAAAATTGTTAATAAACAATAACGATTGTAAATAATGTATTGTAAAAAAGCAACTCTCCATGATAACTATCAGTCAATTTGTTACATCACTTATTTCCAAACCCTACCACTACAGAATTATTGATAATAATTATTTCATAATTTTAAACATGGCTGACAGCAGCTACTGTAAATAAACTTTCAATAAAGGATGTATTCAGTCAGTTGGTTACATTAACTTTATTGCAATAAGCCTTGACAAGTTTTCAGTACCACTACAGGTATCTTCTTCAGAATAAATAAAAGTCACGTAACTTACATTAAGTTAAAATTATAAGCATAGATTATTAGATGAAACGCTTAAGTCCTGCTATTTGACTTGAGTGTTTTAGCTCATAATGTTATAATTTTAGCGTAATGTAAATTACGTGATTTTGTTCCTTCTCAAGAAGATACCCCTAGTGGTATTGAAACCTGGTGAAGGTTTACCACACTAAACTTTATAATTTGTTCATAACAGCCCTTAACCTCTCCTCCATGATGTAGAGACCACTAATGAAGATTCCTACACAGCTGAGCTAGTTATGAAGGATAATGAGGGGGAAGGGGACCATGACTCTTAATGTTTCACAGAGATTCCTGCCATTTTAACGTGCTCCCACTGGTCCAGGAGTTTCTCACCAATTTTATATCACATGACCAGCATCGAAACACGTGTCTACTTAGCTACGGTGCTTAGGTAGGGTAGTCGTTCCCCTGGATGACCTTGAATATATCTCACATAACTGCCTAAGTGGGGGTTCCTATGGATGACCTTGAATGTACCACAAAACCGTGCCGCTGATTCCCCAAGGGGGAGAGAGTGTGGGGTGATCTGGATTAAAAGTCGCCCAGGTGTGTAACTTGACACTGGAAGTCTTTATCAGTCACCTTGAGATAAGACAGTTTTCGTTCCTCCACTGATAACTTTCTGTTTATCTGTTACGGTGTTAACAGTTTCCGATAATTCTTCCCACAATGCACTGTAATTACTTGCTCACTGACACATACTGTCTTTTCCCACTCCTCCAACTGCCTCGTGATGCAAGGCCAGTCCCATGTGCCACTATAGCCCCGCTGACATCACGCCATATGACTTCCAGCTTCCTGTACACGACTGGGAGACCTCTAGCAACATGCTCCCGCACTTCCTTTCATTCCCACCGAGTAGTTAAAACGTTAAGGTACTTTATCTAGGTTGTCCTTAAGTTTTGCAGAGCGTCTGTCTGGAGACGTCAGCACTTACTTACTACATCTATGCTACACTACTGGCCATTAAAATTGCTACACCACGAAGCTAACGTGCTACAGACGCGAAATTTGACCGACAGGAAGAAGATGCTGTAATATGCAAATGATTAGCTTTTCAGAGCATTCATACAAGGTTGGCGCCGGCGGCGACACCTACAACGTGCTGACATGAGGAAAGTTTCCAACCGATTTCTCATACACAAACAGCAGTTGACCGGCGTTGCCTGGTGAAACGTTGTTGTTATGCCTCGTTTAAGGAGGAGAAAAGCGTACCATCAAGTTTCCGACTTTGATAAAGGTCGGATTGTAGCCTATCGCGATTGCGGTTTATCGTATCGCGATATTGCTGCTCGCGTTGGTTGAGATCCAATGACTGTTAGCAGAATATGGAACCGGGAGAGTTCAGGAGGGAAATACGGAACGCCGTGCTGGATCCCAACGGCCTCGTATCACTAGCAGTCGAGATGACAGGCATCTTATCCGCATGGCTGTAACGGATCGAGTAGCCACGTCTCGATCCCTCAGTCAACAGATGGGGACGTTTGCAAGACAACAACCATCTGCACGAACAGTTCGACGACGTTTGCAACAGTACAGACTACCAGCTCGGAGACCATGGCTGCAGTTACCCTTGACGCTGTATCACAGATAGGAGCGCCTGCAATGGTGTACTCAACGACGAACCTGGGTGCACGAATGGCAAAATGTCATTTTTTCGGATGAATCTAGGATCTGTTTACAGCATCATGATGGTCGCATCCGTGTTTGACGACATCGCGGTGAACGCACATTGGAAGCGTGTATTCGTCACCGCCATACTGACGTATCACCCGGCGTGATGGTCTGGGGTGCCATTGGTTACACGTCTCGGTCATCTCTTGTTCGCATTGACGGCACTTTGAACAGTGGACGCTACATTCCAGATGTGTTACGACCCGTGGCTCTACTCTTCATTCGATCCCTGCAAAACCCTACATTTCAGCAGGATAATGCACGACAGCATGTTGCAGGTCCTGTACGGGCCTTTCTGGATACAGAAAATGTTCGACTGCTGCGCTGGCCAGCACATTCTCCAGATCTCTCACCAACTGAAAACGTCTGGTGAATGGTGGCCGAGCAACTGGCTCGTCACAATATGCCAGTCACTACTCTTGATGAACTGTGGTATCGTGTTGAAGCTGCATGGGCAGCTGTACCTGTACACGCCATCCAAGCTCTGTTTGACTCAATGCCCAGACGTATCGAGGCCGTTATTACGGCCAGAGGTGGTTGTTCTGGGTACTGATTTCTCAGGATCTATGCACTCAAATTGCGTGAATATGTAATCACATGTCAGTTCTAGTATAATATATTTGTCCAATGAATACCCGTTTATCATCTGTATTTCTTCTTCGTGTAGCAATTTTAATGGCCAGTAGTGTATTACATATATGTAATGGTTCAGACAATTCACTTCATTTATTAGTAAGGATTTTCAACTGAATATTTTCGAAAATAAATACGAACAGCTCTACTGTTCTTATCGATTGCGTTACAATGAGTCATGTATCGTGCAAGTGAAGCGAAAGGATCATTCCTCTTTGCGCAAGTAATACTATCTCTATGTCTTTTTTTTTAATGTAAAATCGACATCATCATATTTTACAATAAACAGCTCAATATAACTAGTGTTTCATATGATTCCTGGTAGAATCGTGAGTAGCACAGATGGTTGGTTTGTTAAAAGATCATTAAAAAACGGCATCTTGACAGGAACAGCACCTGCAATTTTCCTGACATGACTTTCAGGAATACAAAGAAATTTTTATGCTATCCTGCGGACTACCTCTCATAATGTATGGGGAACAGATCTCCTTCAGTGTAGGCACGTACTTACGCCATAACTGTAATGGCTAATAAGCGCGGCTGTACGAATAATTTCACACTTGCCGTTTCCCTCAAGCCTCGCAGATCAGCGTTAAGGTCCCGATTTATTTGTGTGCGCAAAGAAACAGTACTTTCTGTAATCCCCGCAAACAGGGGGCGCGCAGACAAAGAAAACGTGCTGGAAGACGTGTACGCTGGTGCTATAATTTACTGAATTAAGCCTTAATTGTAGGCAATAACAGCTGCGTAGGAACGGCTGATCCATTTTTATTCCGACCATCACGCACTATTTGCGCAGCAGTAGCTACAATTAAACGGCTATCATAGCACCTTTATCCAAAACCTGACACGGTGTTTCACGCGAAGCAACGCCAAAGCAGAAGCAGAAGCACCGCCTGCTCCCCTCGCGGCGAGCGCCAAAGAGAAGGGGCGCCGGGGGACGCGCCGCCACGGGCTCTTGCTTTGCTCCATTTCCTTCTGCTGATGGGCGCGCATCTGTCTGCGTACCACTACTGCACTCATACGTTTCAGTCTATATTCATATCCTTTAGTTCAGCTCTAAATATGGTCAATGCATGTTTACTCATAAAACCGCCAACTTCGTGATTCCATAAAAATTATTAAAATTGATTTGCCTTTGCGTACTACATCGATAAAAATAAACCTAGAGTAACGTTAACGTTAGATTGAGGAGAAAAATGCATGCCAAATAAATCTGCAACGGAAGAATCTGAAAACATTACCAGCCTCTTACTTCTTAAGTAATAGAATCCAGTACGTTGTCCTCGATGGTGAGTGCCCCAGGGAAGCGTGGTAGGTTCGCTGTTGTTTTCTATCTACATAAATGATCTTTTGGATAGGGTGGATAGCGATGTGCGCCTGTTTGCTGATGATGCTGTGGTGTACAGGAAGGTGTCGTCGTTGAGTGACTGTATGAGGATACAAGATGACTTGGACAGGATTTGTGATTGGTGTAAAGAATGGCAGCTAACTCTAAATATAGATAAATGTAAATTAATGCAGATGAATAGGAAAAAGAATCCCGTAATGTTTGAATACTCCAATAGCAGTGTAGCGCTTAACACAGTAACGTCGATTAAATATTTGGGCGTAACAATGCAGAGCGATATGAAGTGGGACAAGCATGTAATGGCAGTTGTGGGGAAGGCGGATAGTCGTCTTAGGTTCATTGGTAGAATTTTGGAAAGATGTGGTTCATCTGTATAGGAGACCGCTTATAAAACACTAATACGACCTATTCTTGAGTACTGCTCGAGCTTTTAGGATCCCTATCAGGTCGGATTGAGGGAGGACATACAAGCAATTCAGAGGCGGGTTGCTAGATTTGTTATTGGTAGGTTTGATCATCACGCGAGTGTTACGGAAATGCTTCAGGAACTCATCTGGGAGCCTCTAGAGGAAAGGAGGCGTTCTTTTCGTGAATCGCTACTGAGGAAATTTGGAGAACCAGCATTTGAGGCTGACTGCAGTACAATTTTACTGCCGCCAACTTACATTTCGCGGAAAGACCACAATGATAAGAGAGATTAGGGCTCTTACAGAGGCATATAGGCAGTCATTTTTCCCTCGTTTTGTTGGGAGTGGAACAGGGAGAGAAGATGCTAGTTGTGGTACGAGGTACCCTCCGCCACGCACCGTATGGTGGATTGCGGAGTATGTATGTAGATGTAGATGTAGCCTCCGCCAGTTTGTAAGCATCGTTTAGAATCTTTTAATACAGTTCAAAATCTTCTTGTCACAGACTTTATTTAAAAAGCCAGGAAATATATTGGACCCAGCTGAGACGATATTTTTCTCTGTCTTAAGTTATCGCAGCTGGACAGTGAAAAAGTAATTTTGCTTATTTGTAGGAAAGACAGAAAGAGCATTGCACATCCCAAGAAAACTGGTTTGCATTTTCCTCAGTTTTTTCTCAACATTGCATAGTCAAAGAAATGACGAAAAATGTTAGTGGCATTTGAGATGTCAGGCCTGTCTAACGCGTTTTCGTGAGATGTTTCACATGCCTGTAGAAATCACGCGGCCAGCTGCCGAAATATAGTTAGTGCGTGAGTGACAGGGAGAGGGATCTAGCGTGTCAGAACACTACTGACAGAGTATAATTCAAACGTGACTAAACAGATTCCGCCTTCCTGTTGCCTTAAACTACACGAGATGAATACCGGTAGAATTGCTCAACAAGGCGTTTTCCCAATCATTTTTTAATCCGATCTTGTGCTTCGAAAGAGTGGACCATGACAGAAACAACACGCTCAATTCTAGATATCCTTACTTCACTCCTCCCTTCCTGACAGTTGAGCTCATTTCATGTCAGTCGATACTTAGAACAAAACTTACAGTACCTGTCTCCACATTTTGGCGAATACATTGCGTTTTTGGTAACATTTTGCTAATATGAGATGCATTTTGTTCCCTAGGATTTTGAAACAGTTCCTATTAACGAACGAGGTGACCAGACTGTGATTCTAATTTGGTTGAGACCCAAACATACACAAACCACGTGGCCATAACAACACAGTTCGCTTGTTTGTAAATCCAAATCGACTAATGTGAAGAATTTTTCCCTTAAAAATCTGAGCACAGTTTACAGAATCTATCTGACTGCTATTTAATTACACTTCCTCACTCTTCATATTAATGTTTCTCATACGACAATACAAAACCGGCGCATCGTAAACTAAAACGTGCTTATCACGAACCGTCTTCATGCTGTACTAACGACAGGTTGTCAGAAGGCGGCAACAGCAGCAGCACCAGGAGGAGGGCGTGAGGCTGCGACATGTCTTCATTCATCAAGTTTTGGGACGAATCCTAAGTTACAATACCTCTGAACCTGTTTTTGGCTGCTTCTAGGAGTCTGTGCACCGGACGCTATAACTGAAATCACATTCTTAGCCAGCGTGACGTGAACAACTATGGCATTATCGACAGTTCGAGTATTTGCCTATCTGCGCACAGAACGCAGCTCTTCGTGAAGAGGTTTTCTGTTACAATAAAATGCAACTCATTGAGGAACGGAATAAATTGTTCCGAATTTGAGCTGTGCACAGATGAGCTGGAGAAAGTGTTAGAAGATAACGACAATGAACAAATCTGTCTGTAGCAGAAATCGATTTGTTCAAGATAAACATAGTACGTCGTCACACGCTTAGAACGAGTACAAAATCGTACACCTCCATATCCAGAAATATGTGGGGATTGCTATGAGCATCTCTGGTTATTGTGTGCAGGATGTCCTCCTCTGATGCCTGGACATCTTCAGTATCACAGTTATGTCATAGCTTCTGGTTTTACTGATCTGTGTATATATTTTTGACTCAGCCTACTTTATTAAAAATGCCGTGCAATTTGTTTCGATGGACTGTGCTTTCAATAGTCACACGGACCCAAAAACATAGTATATAAATTATTGAGGAACAGAAAATCGATTAAAAGTTACCCGATAGATAAGAAATCACTGGACCGGGAAGAGTACCTATTTTATGTGACTTTGAGTTATGTGTACATACTCATTTGCAATGTGTCCAAATCACCAAATCAAAAACGACCCAACATTTGTGTAATGAAAAAATTGGGTGTTTCCCAAGGGAGGTTTTTCACAGGAATTCTGAGAACCGCCAATAAGTGGTGAAACGTCCCCTTGCTCGGATGCAGACTTGAATCCATCGTGGTATACCATCTATAAGATCATCTAGCCAGCCTTGATCCAAACAATCCTTGATCCTTCAATGGTGATTCTGCCGAAGTCGTGCAGAGTACGTAGCCGTTGTCGACGTCGAAAAGCAGCTCGTTTCAAACGATCCCACATATTTTCGATTGGGTTCATGTACAAAGAATAAGCAGACCACTCATTCTGGTGATCCTAGCACCCTGAAGGAACCTGTTCACGGCCGGCCGGAGTGGCCGAGCGGTTAAAGGCGCTACAGCCTGGAACCGCACGACCGCTACGGTCGCAGGTTCGAATCCTGCCTCGGGCATGGATGTGTGTGATGTCCTTAGGTTAGTTAGGTTTAAGTAGTTCTAAGTTCTAGGGGACTTTTGACCACAGCAGTTGAGTCCCACAGTGCTCAGAGCCATTTGAACCATTTTTTTGAACCTGTTCACGAGAACAGTACGATGAGCACGCAGGTTGTCATCCATAAAAATGTTGGCGGTACGTTCCCCTTACAGGTCGCAGAATCTCGTCCCTGTACAGTCAAACAGTGAGACTGCAGTAAACAACCAGGAGAGGTGTACCGTGGTCTCATGCAATGCTACCTAATAACGTCACTTCACCGCTACCTTGTTGCACATGTGGGACACGATATTGGAGGCGTTCGATATTATCGAACTGTCCCTAAACTCGATGACGCCGTTTTTCTAGCCATTCTCGGTTACTCTATATGTCAGTAATCCCCCACGAAGGGAAGATCATTAACGTTGTCTGCAGTTATCAAGGTACCAACGGACCCGAGTTTCGACCGTAAACAACACTGACTCCAATCATGGGGCATCCATTCTGCATGATTTGTGGCCTACAAAAAATTTGTTGTAGATATCTGTAGCTATGGGGAGTCTCAGTAATCGGAAAAAGGTATGAGACTCTTAAGTGGTGTAGGAGACAGATGGGGTGGGATGTGAGGGAGGGGAGGGGGCAGGTATTAAAGAAGTAGAGATCCTATGCGAATATGTTGTAAAATTACGTATCGGTTGTTCAACGTTACAACCCTCGGTACTTAACGGTGATCCCTGTCAACGTGTAGCTGAATGCACCAGTTGACCAAGACGGCAGTTTTCCGTGAATTGAGGCCCTTACCGCCCAGTCCTTAAAGGAAGGCACGTGTAAAGCCCAGAGCCTGCACACGTCGGGCTCTCACGAGACGACTGCTAGTAAACTGCGCTCATATGGTGTGACTCGACCATCACGTGTTTGATCGTCACACCGAAGGGCAGTGCAAGATTTCACAATATCCCACTATCGTGGTAGCTCCAACTATCCCTTTCGCCATAGAGACAGCAGCCGTCTCTAATTTAATGGCTCACTGAGTGTAAATTTTACTGGATGTTTTTATTATTGTAATAAAAGTATTGAATTTGTCGCTAAAGAAAGGCAGAAGAGTGATGACAACGCCTATCACGTAGGTACTTTCCTGCACGACTGACTCGCGAAGAAACTGACTACGCCACAGGTGCTGGTACAGCACGTACTGTCGTAGAGTCAGATAATTGGAAAGACGCCTCGAAACACCTGCACACACCAGGGCGCCTCGTTTTATCTTAGTGCCTTGCCAGAAGCTTCACATAACAATATACTGAACGTGCAATAACAGTTGGTAAACCGAGTAATCTCTTTTCGGTACAAGTCGGGCGTAGCGCCCAGAATGGCTGCAAATGGACGCAAGGAGGCTGGCGTGGACGCCGACTTTTACGAGTCAACATCAACCCACAAGCGCTGTTAATATCGAGTAACATTTACGACTCGAAATTGACTGAGGCAGTAAAATCACAGAACATTGTAATATCCTGTCAGGCGCGGACGTAGCACGGCCTGGAAATTAGCATAAATGTGCGCCGATTGTGCCATTAGGTGGGTTAAAGTCCGTGCTGCAGGCGTCGCTCCACTCGTAAAACACGGCTGCGCTCGCGCCCGCGCCCGGCTGGGCCTTACGCTGCTCTCTCAGGATCAAAATTATCTCTCCGTCTGCAGCTGGCGCTAAGCCACTGCCTGCTGCGACACAAAGCCGTTTTTTAAAGAGCCACTTGGAGACAATTTGTGAGTAATAAGTTACGGCAAACTACGAGACCGGAGGATAACTGTTCGTTGCAGTGCATCACGCCCTCGAACGTGCATGAGGTAATGCTCAGTTGGAACTGATCATCATTCAGTCACGGGGCTTATGCACTGCTTGCTGGAGACTGAGCCAAATACTTCTTTCTTCTGGACTTGACTAATCATCTTACAAATCGAGAAGATGATGTTACTTACATATCTATCACTTTACCCTCACGGACTTCTTGATCACATGTGGCCAAGTTTTTAGAATGTAATCTATTTTCCATGGCCACCACAACAAATACACGTTGCATACCACCAATTCATATTCTAAAGGTATGTAACTGAAAGACGCAAAGAAAAAATAATTGTGGGTTCTCATTAATAACTAAGTTAACAAGCCCAGGATTCTGTTTTTGGAATGACAGCATTGTTGCCAAGAGACTGTCTGATATAATAATTTATTCCACTGCTTCATATTGGTCTGGAAATAATTATTCTCCGAAACTCATCGTACATTAAGTCAACGCACAGATATTAAGAATAAAATACAGGTTTCATTCCACAACTGAAGCGCAAATTTAGTCGTTTAATTATGAAGAAAATATCGAGTTAAAAGTGTATGTAACACTTTTTTACTCTCGTAATGACTAACAGAAATGGCACTGGAAGCGTAGGTTGCGAAATAACATTCTGTTTATGCAATTTATGTTTTCAGTGACTTCTGTGATCGTGAATCTCCACCAAACTTCTCTGTTAACCTGAAGACTCAACCAGTCACTCTCTCCACACTGCGCTACAGCTAGCTGCAAGCTTCTGCTGGTGCGAAGTCTGCCTCTGATCTGGGTAGACACTGTTGTGGTGAGCTGCCTGTTCTTAACTGGGCCCACTCGTGATTTCTAGCCAGCGCGGCTGCCGCAGTTGGACGCTGACTTGCTGGTGTTAGTGGCCTTGCCTCGCCGTAGGTGTCTTCACTTCCTGGCCTGCACAACACCACCGAGCAGTGCGCTAATCACAACGCATTCCCCGTCGGCTGCGTACGGCTTATGTCCCGAGGGCATTGGCCTCTCTGGAGATCGTTATGACTGTTTTAGTATTGACTAACGAATGTGTGGTTTACCGATGCTGTTTCATTGATCAGGCATCGAACGCCAACCTGGCAACTTCTCACCTATACCTGACTGCTACCCACCTGGGTAGTGGAATCCCGGCATCATGACCTCCAACTACCACGTTCCACCACCCACCGTAGAAGCAAATCGCACTGGTGGAGTGGTCACTGACGACTCCTGAGGGGATCCAGGACCATGTGCAGCGTGCAGTTCAGCGGTAGGGTCTTCATGAGTGAGATTTTTATTTTTGTGGCCTTTCTTGTTTCCTTTTGTTCACGGCCACAGTAAATAGGCACGACGCACGTAGAAATTAGAATTATGGCCATTGAAATGAAAGTATTGTAATTTACTAGGTCATGCATTACCATGTATGCGGGCAGGGTCAGTTACGTATAGCACACGCTGACGTTATAGGCATGAAGGACATAAGTGCTCAGAGGCTTGATACGCTATGATCCACTATAGGAATTAATGTCACTTTCCTTGAACCTCTGTCTGAGTGATTCGTGATAGATGTCCTCGCTTTGTGGTGTACTTTGAATGTACTGTATTGTATTGATAGATACCAGCTGCACAAATGCCAGGAACACGGGCAATGACAATGGAGAAAATGGTCGAGATTTCCAGGAAACGGATGTTTGAACTGGAAGCGAAGAACGCCACATTAGCAAAGTAGGTAGACACGTAAATGGCAGACAGTAACCGTTGACAACAAGAAATGGTGAAGGCGAAAGTCCACAAGTCTACGTGTCAGTGTAGCTGTGCTTCCTATGGATCCTAGTGCGGCTAGTTCAGTGACTCCCTTTTTGGGCAAACCAAATGAGGATATGTCCGCATTTACTGACAATCTGGGAGCTGCTGCTACTAGTCTGAGTAACTGATCAGATGTCGTACGTCTGTATATGGCTAATTTACGATTAGTAGGTGACATAAAGATGTACATCATGCATCATGAAGGTTTAAATAAGGTGCGTACGTCCGAGAAAATTAAGAATGAACTATATCACCGATACCACAAGCAAAATAGTGCTAGATTCTTCAGGAAACAACTTAATGCGATGTCGCAGAAACAAAACGAGTTAGCAGAGGCATTCTTGGATAGAATCATAGAATTCACAAACATACGAGTTGCAACATGAAGAGGCTGATAAGCTAATTCTCCATGAGACAGAACTTGGGGCAGCAGATGTATTTTTGTGGGAACGTCCAGCCGATACGTCCAGGAGTGTAGACATGGAAAACCCAAAGGATTTGATGCTGTCTTTAAGTTTGCTACACAGCTCGAGAAGGTGGACATAGCGACTCTGTGGCAGGATAAAAGGAGTGTTTTTTTCCGGAGGTGAAATGCTATAGGTGTGGACGTATGTATCGCATCTGGCAACAATGCTGCCACCATATTCTTATGAATGCGGGGTGGTGGGGCATCAAGCGAGGGACCGTCGAAACAGAAAGCAAAGTGAACAGTGTCATAACAAGCATTCAGTCTGCGTTTGCGAAATTGTTGTTTGAATGTATTCAAAGTCAGGCTATACGTGGCAAGGAACAACTGATAGCATGTGTGTCAAGACAATTGAATAAGTATCTGAATTCCTAAGGGACCAAACTGCTGAGGTCATCGGTCAATTGAATAAAGCCAAAAGGAATTACTCAACCACAGAGAAAGAAATGCTGACGGTCATTTGGGGTATTACCTAATCCCATTGTTACCAGTAAGGTAGGAAATTCAAAATTATACTAGACCAAGCCTCATTGAAATGATCCTTCGTGTAGATTAACCAGTGGGGCATTAATGTTGAGCGAATTCGACTATGAGGTAGTACACAAACCCAGCAGGAAATATAGCAATGCCGATAGCTTGAGCAGAAAGATAGGGGTCATATGAGCACTTGGCAGAAGCCTTGTCGAGTGGCACGAAGCACTACTGATACGCAGCGGTCACTTAGGACAGAGTCGTAGTTCACGACACATGAGGAACTATTGTATAGTATAATGAAGTACATCCACACAATTCCGAAGACGGCAAGAGCTGACAAGTGCGAGAATTATCGCACAATCAGCTTAACAGCTCATGCATCGAAGCTGCTTGCAAGAATAATATACAGAAGAATGGAAAAGAAAATTGAGAATGCGCTAGGTGACGATCAGTTAGGCTTTAGGAAAAGTAAAGGGACGAGAGAGGCAATTCTGACGTTGCGGCTAATAATGGAAGCAAGGCTAAAGAAAAATCAAGACACTTTCATGCGATTTGTCGACCTGGAAAAAGCGTTCGACAATATAAAATGGTGCAAGCTGTTCGAGATTCTGAAAAAAGTAGGGGTAAGTTATAGGGAGAGACGGGTCATATACAATATGTACAACAACCAAGAGGGAATAATAAGAGTGGACGATCAAGAACGAAGTGCTCGTATTAAGAAGGGTGTAAGACAAGGCTGTAGCCTTTCGCCCCTACTCTTCAATCTGTACATCGAGGAAGCAATGATGGAAAAAAAAGAAAGGTTCAGGAGTGGAATTAAAATACAAGCTGAAAGGATATCAATGATACGATTCGCTGATGACATTGCTATCCTGAGTGAAAGTGAAGAAGAATTAAATGATCTGCTGAACGGAATGAACAGTCTAATGAGTACACAGTATAGTTTGAGAGTAAATCGGAGAAAGACGAAGGTAATGAGAAGTAGTAGAAATGAGAACAGCGAGAAACTTAACATCAGGATTGATGATCACGAAGTCAATGAAGTTAAGGAATTCTGCTACCTAGGCAGTAAAATAACCAATGACGGACGGAGCAAGGAGGACATCAAAAGCAGGCTCGTTATGGCAAAAAAGGCATTTCTGGCCAAGAGAAGTCTACTAATATCAAATACCGACCTTAATTTGAGGAAGAAATTTCTGAGGATGTACGTCTGGAGTACAGCATTGTATGGTAGCGAAACATGGACTGTGGGAAAACCGGAACAGAAGAGAATCGAAGCATTTGAGATGTGGTGCTATAGACGAATGTTGAAAATTAGGTGGACTGATAAAGGTAAGGAATGAGGAGGTTCTACGCAGAATCGGAGAGGAAAGGAATATGTGGAAAACACTGATAAGGAGAAGGGACAGGGTGATAGGACATCTGCTAAGACATGAGGGAATGACTTCCATGGTACTAGAGAGAGCTGTAGAGGGCAAAAACTGTAGAGGAAGACAGAGATTGGAATACGTCAAGCAAATAATTGAGGACGTAGGTTGCAAGTGCTACTGAGATGAAGAGGATAGCGCAGGAAAGGAATTCGTGGCGGGCCGCATCAAACCAGTCAGTAGACTGATGGCTAAAAAAAAAAATAAATAAATAAATAAAAAAAATAATGAAGTATGGGCCATGCATTGTGGCACATACATCTTTGAAGGATGAAATGTTGAGGGCAGCACATCACCATGTGTTAGAAGGCCATGATGGGTGAAAGACTACTGATCGTCGAATAGCTCAGCAATACTGCGAGACGGCGAGGCAGGATGGCTACCAGTATGTGAGGAATTGTAATGCACACAATGTACTGACCTCAGTCATCAATGAGTATTATTGCACAGATTACCAGTGGCATCCAAGCGATTTTAAATGGTATGGATGGACATTTTGGGTCCATTTAACCTAAAACTGGCAGATAACCATTACGTTTTAACCACCATAGAACACTTTTCATGTTATGTCACGATGAAGTACATACC
Organism: Schistocerca cancellata; assembly: GCF_023864275.1. NCBI lineage: Eukaryota > Metazoa > Arthropoda > Insecta > Orthoptera > Acrididae > Schistocerca > Schistocerca cancellata. The sequence continues at coordinate 304,833,386 of NC_064629.1, forward strand.
GGCGTTGGGCTTTCAGTGAATGTGGTGGTATATGGTAGAGAGATGTCATAGCCTTTTAAAGTGATTACGTCTAAAACTGGAAAAATAAGAAGTCAGAGAACACATCTGTGGAGATGCCACAGGGTGTTTGGAAATATACGGAAAAATCAAATACAAAAGTACTCAAATGTCAAGATCAAGTGGGACGACTTGCTGGTAAATTATCTGAGTACAGAGTTGGTCAATGAATCACGCTGGCAAATCCCTGCACATCAAAGAGAAAACAAAAATTCTTACTCAGTACCAATGACCAATGACGTCATCTGTGAATGTGAAGTTGCAGTTACCAACATGAATTTCCATTGTTCAAGTAGGGCACAACAAGCATTTTCAAGAACAGTGAACTCTTCTCCTCAAGTGCCAATGTCGTGATCAACAAAGTATGCTAAGACTACGAAGGGAAGAAAGAAAACCGGAGATGACGAGAAGGATGTATTCAGAGTGCCTTGTGCACTCAGGTCACGCCAATAGATACCAGCGGGATAGAATACATGAAGACGACTGTGGGAACAATTAACAAGGATTTGGATAGAGTACAGGCTCGACTGAATGCACTCAGTGGGCGAATGGGCGCAGCAAAGTTTGCTGTGATCCCTGGCAAACAGCCTAGATGATGCAGGAATGGGGGTGACCACATTGTAGGGTCCGCCCACGGTAGCTGAGTGGTCAGCGCAACAGAATGTCAATCCTAAGGTCCCGGGTTTGATTCCCGGCTGGGTCGGGGTGTTGTGTTGTCCTAATCATCATCATTTCATCCCTATCGACGCACAAGTCACCGAAGTGACGTCAAATCGAAAGACTTGCACTCGGCGAATGGTATGCCCGACGGGATGCCCTAGTCACACATTTCATTTTACCACATCGTAGGACGTGGTACATCATGCACTGCATGGACAATTAAGTCCTGCACTGATGCCTCCATGACTGTACTTAGATTCACTAGGCAAACTATACAAAAAGGTGAAGGCAGAGCTGCAACACACAGTTTAACTAATGGAACAGAATTTGTCATTATTTTATCATACATTCACGATCACGACTAACTCTGACAGAGTTAGACTTCACGAGTTGGTTTGCTTCAGAGTGGCGAGTGTGGATGTGCGTTCCCAATGAAATGGGCACCATATCTGTACAGACGAAAATGCAGGAGGCAGTGTTATCTCCAAGAATAAGGAGAGCTATTTATTGATGTCAACAGATGAGCTACGTTCGTGCCAGAGAGAGAATCACGAAATGCCCAACTAGGATGGTTCACACTGGCGCACACGCCTGTGAAATTCAGTTATTCTTAGGTAAAGGGGAAGCAACAAGCTGTCAAAGAGAAGTGCTGATGCCACACCCATACTTACGGAGGGTGGGTAGGCACTGTGTTTACTCCGTGTTCACTCCAGAGTAGTTATAGTAACCTGCTACGAAGAGGAAGGTCCAAAGGAATGACGAGGTTGGACTTACGAGATAGTGGACTTTTAATCAATGGTACGACATGTGACACAATAGGTACGATGTTCCGTCTGCTGGCTACCGTCACTGGAATAACCATAATGAATCTAACACAGCCTTCGTTGTATTTGTTGGAGAAGTCAGTAGATGTGTTAGCAACCCAGAACCTGACCTGGTTTAAAGACATACTAAACCCGGCCCTTTTTATCGATTGGGTGAGTTTACAGAATCATTAAAGGGTCAAAGTAGCGCTGAGAGGATGTTCCAACAAGTATTGCAGTATCACGATCATCAACGCCACAATATTATGACGAAAAGTATCTCAGCTTGTAGTAGTTCCAATTTTGCTCATCTCTCTTAGGCGGGAAACTGTCCTCCCCTGTAAACTTCCGCCGCGTCAACTACCAGTGCATTGGATACATTGGAGCAAGTAAGGTTTACTTAAATAAGAATTAAATAGGAAACTACTTGGTAATTGAAATATAGAAAAGAGTTGAGCAGGATTATTTACGGTGACATGGCCATTGAGGAGTATGTACAGAGGAATTAAGTTAATGATGTTATTGCATTAGTCTGTAAGTGGCAGTCCGGTGGAAACATATTCCACTAGGGGTACGACAGTCCAGTGGACCAAATCTCCAAATGATGATTAGAATTAAGAATACCTCCAGCAAACGTTGTGGTTTAACCTGAGCTAGTATAACAGAAGGAGGGAGACGAGTTACGCTGCAAATAATTAACTGGGCACAGCTGAGTAAAAACAAACACATCTACCACAGCTAACGCAAGGGGCCGCGTAAGTGTGTCGGATCAAAGCTGATCAAATGTTATTGTATTGGGGAACGTTAGTGGTACAACAAAAACTGCACTACGACGCCACTGCAGCATGGCTGCCCAGACTGCTTCATATCCGAGTCACGGACTTGGTGTGGCTTACGTGATAAAAACCGATACTGCAACAAAACCAGGATGGGCCAAGACCAAATAAATAATTGTCATTTTTTGTCAAAGGTATCAAAGACTGCCGACCACCAGTCCAGAGGAGAGCCCTACGTCGATCCACAAGTCTATCAGTCTACATATTTCAACTAGTCGCCCTCTCTGGACCCTCACTGCAAGCAGCAATCCTGCTGCTGGTGCTAGGGCCGATGCTGTTGCCTAAGCGCCACGTACCCAGTGGTCACTTCGGGGGCCCACTTCAGGCTTCCACCCTGGAGGTCTCAGTCTCTCGTCCAGGACCGTGCAGCCGCTCAGCTGCTGTCATTCCTGGCCTGCTTGCCTCTACTCTGCGAAGACACTGTTGTGGTGAGCTGCCCCTTGTACACCTGGTCCACGTGGTGATCTCGCGCGCCATGCCGCGATTTATCGCGACTTTTTAGCTGTTTCTAGACACCACGGCTGCCGCAGTCGACCGCTGACTTGCTGACTTGCCTTGCCGTAGGCGTTTCGCTTCCTCGCCTTCACAACACCACCGAGCCCTGTGCTGACCACAGCGCCCTCCCCATCGGCTTTGTACGGTTTACCTCTTGCGGGCGTTGACTTCTCTGGACACCGGTACGACTGCTGTAGTACTGCGTAATTAACTTGTGTTTCACCAGTGCTACTGAAGATACGTCAGATGCCTACCAGGCCTCCGCTTACGGCGTCACCTCTATTCCGCTTGGGTGGTGGACTACCAGCATCCTGACCTCCAACTACTCCGTTCGACCACCACAGTCGATACAGAAGTCTAAAGTGGGATGTTTATTAAAGTGCGCCCTTAACGTGAGGTGTGACAATAATAAAATTTTCTGACGCTAATTTCTCTTTACTTACAAGTTTGGTTAGATGAAGTTGACAACTGCTTGCAATCTCAGCTCCTGTAAAGCGTGCTGTGGTAGAGTACAACAATTGAGAAACTGAGCAGTTTGCGTACAGCAGATCGGAGTTTTAATTACACTCCCTGCGGCAGAGAAGAAAAAATTTAACACTGACAACCAGTTCATTGAAATAGCGTGTGACGCTGCGGATTTGAAGTAGTCTAAAACCATAGAAGCAACTACTATTGCAGATATACACTTATTTTTGCATCTCAAATGGCTCAAAATGGCTCTGAGCACTATGGGACTTAACAGCGGAGGTCATCAGTCCCCTAGAACTTGGAACTACTTAAACCCAACTAACCTAAGGACATTACACACATCCATGCAAGAGGCAGGATTCGAACCTGCGACCGTAGCGGTCGCGCGGTTCCTGACTGTAGCGCCTAGAACGGCTCGGCCACACCGGCCGCCTTTGCATCTCAAGGCCCTTGTGTTCCGTTATGGACTTCTCCAGTAAATTAGGCAATACAATCACGGTCTATTTCATTCAAAACAGAAACTTCAAACTTGCCGATGAGTGGCAGAATTACGTCACATGTGTCACCGTGTGATAACAGAAATGTTACATTTGACGACCTATAACTCGACTAGATGAAACCCTAATAGGTTTAGACAGAAGGAGAGACGTTACGTGCTTCCTAATGATAAACTGCGAGTTGACAAGAATGAATATATAACTACTACTCTACATGCGTCCTTTTCAAAGATGATGTAAACGACAGAAAGCGGAAGAATCGGATTGACATTGTCCACAAGTTATCTCTTCCTTTTTTGTACAAGGGTGCAGTAACGAGTTATGAAACTCTATCATCTGTACGTCAATCCGTGAAAAAACTACTCAGCTCTCCATACTTGCACATACCACTGCCGAAAAATCACCTTTCCACTGCAGAATCTCGTAAAAATCGCTATTTGCCATTGTCAAGTGACACTAGAAAAGTGGGAGCGAAAAGCAGTTGCGAGGCGAGGCGAGTAACTAGGAAAGATAGCGCGGGCGAGCAGGACGCGCCGGGGGCGTGATGTATGGGTTTTTGGAGCGGCGGCTGCGGCCGTGCTTATTCAGCTATTAGCCCACTTATCGGCGCCGCCCGCGGTGACGGAAACATGACACCCGCAATCGTTACTCATAATTACCGCCGCTGATTGGTTTAGCGACGACTAAGCCCCGCCATCAACTAGTACACTTTGAATCTCGTTTATCCCCGCGAGGCAACATTTTGCGGTCAGAAAGTATCGTATTAGCATGAACTGGATGAATTGCAAGTTAGCGTGCCGCGTTCAAGGAGGCCGCAAACAGTGGGCTCGCTAACAACGACTGTATTGTTTTCCCTTCGTGCTGGAAATTAACCATTTTAACGGGCGTCATATTCTTCACAGTGTTTCTGTTTGTGCAATAAATTGCGGGCCTGTGAAAAATATAACTCGGAAACTTTTCTGACATCTGTCACAAGCAGCAATTTTGTGTAGTGAATGACAAACCAGTACAAAAAGCAACATGCGAGTAATAAAATTTAACAGGAACCATCTTTAAAAGTAATTTCGCAGTGTTACGTACAACATATTATGAGAAACTTTCTGCTTTTCACTTTACAGATATTTCCGAAATAAGCGAAATGCACTGTATTTCCTAGAAATACACTTTGAACATTTTACACTGGTTACGATTTCGGGTGTTTTGCCGCATTCAAAAAAATAGTTCAAATGGCTCTAAGCACTATGGGACTTAACTGCTGAGGTCATCAGCCCCCTAGAACTTAGAACTACTTAAACCTAACTAACCTAAGGACATCACACACATCCATGCCCGAGGCAGGATTCGAACCTGCGACCGTAGCGGTCGCGCGGTTCCAGACTGTAGCGCCTAGAACCGCTCGTCCACTCCGGCCGGCTTTGCCGCATTCATCCTTAAACTTGTTCCCCTAGATTTGGGCACATGTTGGCCAATTACATGAGTATCTACACTGTGTCCTAGGAGAAAAGTCACTATTTCAAACGGTGATAACAAATATTTATTTGAAGCAAAAATATTCAAATTTTCATATTCTTTGTTTCCAACGGTCCCGACGTAGAAACCTACTCAAGCAAATGTGCTTTTTCGCCAGCGGTGCTCCATTTGTTGCTCTGTACGATAAGTTCAGTGTCTCATTCACATGTCGTTCTGTAGGAACGAATGACAGGATGCAATTACTTGCATTTCTCTGTAAAATTTGTTAGCTGCATAATTGTAATCCGTTCCCCTGGCTACGAACAATGCAGATTAGTTGCAGTATGATGGAGCTCCAGCACACTCTACCACAAGCCTGAGACAATACGTCAACTGCACTTACCATATTTGGTGTATTGGTCGTGGCAGAACAACTACAGGGTCCAAGTTATTGATCTATATGACAAAAAACGTCAATTTGTTACAAACTACGGCATGCACACACTTTATTCAACATGTAAACATCACTTCAGATATTCGCATTTAGGGTATGACAAGTTCGATATGCCTGCCATCATTGGCGATGATGTGGCGCAGAAGAATAGCGAAATTCTGCATGACCCGCTGAAGTGTCGGAACATCGATGCTGTCGATTACCTCTTGAATGACTTCTTTCAACTCAGCTACTGTTTTTGGGTTATTGCTGTACACTTTGTCTTTAATATACCACACAAAAAGGAGTCGCATGTGTTCAGATCCGGAGAATATGGCTGTCAATCGAGGCCCATGCCAGTGGCTTCTGGTTACCCAAGAACCAGAATGCATCCCCAGAGTCCTCCTCCAGGACATCAAACACACTCCTGCTCCGATGGGGTTATCTTCAAAACCGTCACGTACCGTTCGGTAGTCACCGCGCCGTCAAGGAATATCGCAACGATTATCCCGTGACTGGACATTCCACACCACATAGTAACCCGTTGAGGGTGAAGAGACTTTTCGATCGTGAAATGCGGATTCTCATACCCCAAATACGCCAATTTTGCTTAATGACGAAACCATCCGAATGAAAGTGGGCTTTGTCGCTAAACCAAATTGAATAAACCATACTAATTATCATCATACACCGCGGCTAACAGTGCAGTTTGAACGTCCTAATGCAAACCGTTGTAAGACGTTTTGACGATTTTAATTTATATATTTCAATAATTGTCACCCTGTATCTGGCCACAAAGATCTCCAAGCAAAATGTGTGTTATATCGTGGTTTATGGGCTTGGATGAAGACGTAGGTGTACTAAAGAAAGATGGAAATGCGAGTTGAACTGGTACGTCAGATCATGCACATAGTTGACCTCGTAAAGGAACATACACACACTCCTACGATGTGCAATGCAATTTATCAATAACTGACTTTCTACTAATATATTCTGAATCATTTAAAACTAAATGTGAACCGTCGAAAAATTTTACCCTAAGAATCAAAAAATACAAAAAATAAACAATAACAATAGAATCATTTCATAATGATAATAAAGATCAGAAGCGTTTCTTTCAGGAAATAGGGCACATATTTTGTTTCAAATAACCATTTCTATCGCCCTCCTCCTCCCCCTGAGACACCATGCAACCCCGTCAGTGCAAAAAATTTTCAGATTTAGTAATAAACCATTTGAGGAAAGAGAAACTGGTGGTTTTATTGCGTTAGGTATTCTACAAAATCACGAGAAACTGTCGGAAAAGTCCTTCTTTGGGCTGTTGTTCAAGTCGCGGTCACATTCACGCCTTCTTCGGTCTTGGCGAAACATCAGAAATCTATTGTGCATTTTGCCGTTTTGTGGTTGTTTTTTATTGATAACATCAAGTTTCTCCACTTGTGATGATTCTTCTCGCAGAAGAATTGCCCACGTTTTTCATTTCAATCACGCCGAGGCAGGCGTCCAAACGTTGTTGTTTTTGTTCGGGGGTCAAGGTATGCCGTACAACTTCGCACACATTTTTTTTTTCCTTAAAAACATTCTGGAGAAAGTCTTGACCACTTCATTCAGAGATGTTGCTTCACTGCGATTTGTGGCACAACAACGATGACACATTACGGCTGCACGTCCACTACTTAATACTGCCTGCTAATAACTGACTGGTCGAATGCATATCTGCTGTTTACAGTTGTTAGTACAAATGGTTCAAATGGCTCTGAGCACTATGGGACTTAACATCTGTGGTCATCAGTCCCCTAGAACTTAGAACTACTTAAACCTAACTAACCTAAGGACATCACACACATCCATGCCCGAGGCAGGATTCGAACCTGCAACCGTAGCGGTCACGCGGTTCCAGACTGAAGCGCCTAGAACCACACGGCCACACCGGCCGGCGTAATTTATCTTTGATCAGCCACAAAGTGTTTATCTGTATCTTAGTTGTAAAATCTTTAGCTTCACAGTATTTTTCTCCATTTTCCTCCGTAACACGATACAGTCGCTCGAAGATGGTCTTTTAGAGTGTATATTTGTTCTCGAAGTACGCCGGCGAGCAGAAAACTACTGCCTCCGAATTTGTTATGTGAAACTCACAGCTTTTTAAATGAAACAAACGTTATTTGCATTCTACGTCTTTAATCTTCATGTTCACGTATTTGCAATCCTCTGCCGCTAGGGCTTCGAACTGTAGAGTGTAACATAGCGGTATGTTGGTGGTTGAAAGGGGGGAGGGGACCAAACAGCGAGGTCATCTGTCCCGTCGTATTACGGAAGGATCGGGAAGGAAGTCGGCCATGCCATCCCACCATTTCCCTGAAGCGATTTATGGAAACCACGGAAAACCTAAATCAGAATAACCGGACGCGAGTTTGAACCGCCGTGCTCCAGAACACGGGTCCAGTGTGCTAACCACTGCGCCTCCTCGCACGGTCAGGCTGTGTGTAGCGTAACTACGTCAGTGCGTGAGAAACAGCGTACTGTAGTCGAGTTTCGAATTCGAAGAGTTTGTCCACACACGGCGTACCCTCTCCTTCAGCATGACAATACCAGACCACACACGAGCGCTGCGACATCTACAACAATCTGACGTCTTGGGTTCACTGTCATCTATTATCCTCAGTACAGTCCCGACTTGGCGCCATCCGATTTTCATCTGTTTCCAGAACTTAAAGATCACCTCCGAGGACTTCACTTTGATAGTGATGAAGTGGTGCAAGCAGAGGTGAAGTTATGACCCCGTCAACGACGTCAGACATTCTACAGTGACTGTATCAACAAACTCATCTCTAATTGTGAGAATCGTGTTCGTCGCTATGGCGACTACGTTGAGAAATACATATCTAGACAGTGAGAACAAAGATGTAGAATGGTAATAACGTTTGTTATATTTAGAAAGCTTTAAGAGTTTTCACATAAGGAATTCGGAGGTATTGCCTTTCAGCACACCCTTGTAAATTAGTACCAGTAGAACTTTCTGGGTTGTGAGACATCCACTCTTCAAGATGAAAATGTTCTTCGTAGGAGTGACGGTAGAATCCATTAAGATAATCCGTACCTAATATGACAACGCACTGTTCAGAAGCGTGTTACAGTAGCTTTACCTTTGGAGTATGTGAAAGGAAATAAGCGGGGGCCGTTTATTGGATTTCACCGACCGCAGTTTATTACATCTCACTTTCTGCCACTCAAACTCCCATTGACACAGGGCTCCCCGCGGCACGCCTCATTGTGCTGTTGTCCGTCATCTGAGGCTTCTGCTGGCTCATTTTCCGCAATCCCATAGTCCCCGGGGCCCTCCAAAACGTCACCTCCATACTCTTCTTTTGTACGCACGGAGCGGATTATTGGATATTTTCGACAACTTTCAATATTGAATAACTCTTAGATTCCAAGCCGGTGACGTCATGAGAATCTATCTTCTTTAGTATTCTAAAACTTTCGTGTAACAGTCCACTAAAGGTATTGAATTCTTTTATTAGGATATTAAAGGTATTAGCCTACTTTCTGAGAAGACAGTTGAGAAGTCAAATGAATAAACGCGCTGAGAGCCAGTGTATATTATCACATAATTACAGTCCTCACTTAAAATACAACAATAATATGAAAACCTACTGAATAAGAACATATGTACCGCAGTCTCCATAGGGGACGGTAATTTTCTTTACACATTCCCGAGAAAGCAGTGTGCCTAGAATCACTTGGGATCGCATTGTTCATTGGCAACATATGAACAGTCTTTTGGAGAACTAGTACAGAATGGGTATGACAATGACAGACAGCACTGTAAAGTGAAGAAACATTAGTGTGCTTATGGCTATTACCAGTCTCATCAAGAAGTCTGCGTGTTAGTAGGTACCATAAAACAACTTCATTCAGAAGAATTTCTTCAACAATGGACATCATCAACGATTTCTCAGATTTTTGGGCAATGACTTACCACAGACTTTGTACACACACTCGAGTTCGGATCGTAAAAATGTCGGAACTTTCTAGTCTGTGTTCTGTTATCTGCACTTAACAAACAGACCACACGGCAATCAAATTTCTGTAATTTTTTACATTTTTGGTACGTGAAGTTCAGAACTCAAATATCAATCATCAAAATCAGTTCTAAGCAACTATCAAAAATTTTCGAGAAAATCGACGTCCATGCTCGTCTGCCATGTGCGGGTCCTGGGTTCGAGTCCTGCCTGATGCAAAATTTTAAGCAAAAGTGAATGCTCTACGAGCATTTGTGAAGTGTAAAATACATAAAGATGGGAAAAATCCGTAGCGGTCGAGACGTAATCGCTGGTTCTAGTCTCGTTTCGAACACTCCTATTTTTTTTGTTTTGTTTTTTGCCATTACTTCGAATATTTACGTCATTCATGTAATCGCACACAACAATGCAGCTTTTATGGGAAAAATAAATTTTTAATTGCCGATGTTTCACAAAATATTGTTAATAAAAACAGTTTAAATCATAAAAACATTATAAATTATCCTTTTTTCATCGCTATGTATTTTACGTTTCTTTAGAATCGCTACCTACTACAAAACAGCGAAAGGCACTGTCTTAAGATGGCGAACAATCAGATGGGAATGTAAGCTGATTGAAAAAAGAAACATGGAAACGTCTGAAATCACGTATACATCTAAGCGTCGTCGACATAAAAACTCAGTTGCTCGTCGGGACTATAACTCTGATCTACCGCTTGGGCCATGCTAACACGTCTTACTGCCCACCTCAAACCTTGGGTCTGCAGTTACCTCTCTTCATTGCAATGGCACTCACTCATCTTTTGTTTCATTTCCAGATCGTACGTATGTCCGTAAAAAAAATTCCTCCAAAACTGAATATTTTCAAATGAAATTTTACAGTTCAAGTTCTATAGCCAAGTAAAGTAGCTGACTAAAAATCATCTCTGATCTGGCCAGTGATCAAAATGTACCTTAAGGCTCCACAGTCTTATAGTGTACGACTATAGCTGGGAGTCTGCTAGCCGTAACACCGCATCCTTTGCAGGGAACACCACGTGTAGTATACCGCTCTCTTGGCGGCACAAGTATCAAGATCGTAGAAGGATAGCACTACGACGACGTAATACTACGACGCTGATATATGTACCAACGATCTCTGATTTTGGAAATTTTGGAAGTCACTCGTCACATAGCATTACGCGACGCATTACTCGATGGCGATGAATTTATTACGAAAATTGTGGTATTTTTGAACGGAGTAAAAGGACTTAATAAACGGGATCTCTTTAATGAACGCTGACGTCGTGACTTTTCTAAAACACACTGATATTGGCGAGGTTTACTGTGACAACTATACAATTTCTTGACACAGTCTCTCGTATCTTACGACTGACTACAGTATTATTTGTGAGATGCGAAATACGCACCATTCTAATTTGAAATTCAATTTCTATATTTAACAGCTCGTCAGCAGTGAGATTCTCACTGTTACTTGTATATATTTCCACGAAGGCGAAAGATGTAGCATCCTGCGAATTCCCTTCAAAAGCGGAGACGAAGCTGCCTCCTCCGCTCGACTGCCACCTTGTGGTTTTCAAGGTGCCCCTCGCCAACGCCCAAACTTGGCCCCGGAGAAGCCATTAAAATGACAAACGGCAATACATTTTGGACTCACACGGATCGCAGCGGCGGTGTAAATACGCGCGCGGGCATAAATATTCCGTCAACACCTGGGCTTCCCGGCAGAATCATATTACGGCGCCAGGTCATTTGACCGGCATCATTCACAGGATTAGGCCCGCCTTGGCAAAACTTGTTAATTGCGAGTGCTAGCCCCTGTAAATCAGGCGGGCTTTAAGAAGCTTACGAGAGCTGCCTCGTGACGAAGACAAGCTAAGGAGCCGGCGGGCAGGAGTCTGCGCCTGCGCCCCTAATCCCCCACCAGGTGCACCCCGTGGCGGGCGTCTTCCCGGAAACCACACCAACTACTGCATCTCACCACCTCTATAAATTAATGGCCGTATCGCTATTGAAACAAACACGTAAACTGTCAATATACAAAACTTCCGTAAATCGTATCGTCTTGTGGGTCTACCTACTTCGACAAAGTCCCTCTGCGGCAGCATTGGCTGTTCATCATTGGACAGCTTTTTCCAAAAGCGCTTCATTGGTGAAAGATTACCGATACGACTTCTGCAAAATTCATGTAATATACAGCACATACTTTCAAAAAATTTTGCTAATAAACTACGCAAAACAAGTATCACTTTTTCGAAGCCCCCTTACTGTCTCCCATTGCGACGCATAAGTTACAAACTGGGCTCTAAGGCGCCTACACACTTCCTCTGTAATGGTGTAAAAGCGTGGCAGTCTGAGATACTTCAAACAGCAATGTGTCGACACAGTTCAGAAGTTAATGTGACGTTCAAAGTAGGGTAATGATGTCACATAAGCAGCAAATTTCACCACAATGCCGCCCATGGTGGCCGAGCGGTTCTAGGCGCTCAGTCCGGAACCGCGAGACTGCTACGGTCGCAGGTTCGAATCCTGCCTAGGGCATGGATGTGTGTGATGTCCTTAGGTTAGTTAGGTTGAAGTAGTTTTAAGTCTAGGGGACTGATGACCACAGCTGTTAAGTCCTATAGTGCTCAGAGCCATTTGAACCATTTTTTTTTTCACCACAATTCTGATCAGTGTCATTGTGAACGTGTCACATGATGGGAAAATCGTCACCCCCCCCCTTTTACCCGCATTTCACCCATTCTTTTGACGCCTCTGGAGCAATCCCATCGATATCCCGTAGGTGGGGCTGTCTTGTCTTCAGGTGCTAGAGCAGCCGGGGGCACCACTCAACCAATTGGTTTCGAAGTCTCTGAAAGATAAATTTTTAATGTGCTCAACAAAGATGGGTGGGTGGCACCACGGATGTTTCCGAACTGTGGAGTCCTAGAGGAACCCTTTGTCATTTTATTCACGCACATGTCAAAGATCACGACACTGGAGGGCGCGAAACATGAGGGCTGAAAAAGCCTAAACACCCTTAGCTGCTTCGGATCACGTTCAAATTTGTTAGAATGGTTTTGAACGGTCCCTAGTGGTTCCACGCTGTATACCAGAGGAAAATCTGAAGTCGAACTACACTCCTAAGGGGCTGCTGTCCCAAAATTTTCTTAGAGTAAGGTTCAATCGGCCAGAGGGTGTCAGTAGTGCAGAACGTTTGCACGAACATCGTCCTACCGCTCATTCGCTGTCATTTTCGACCGCGAGATGTGTGGGAAACAACGACCCAAGTGAACAAATGGCCTTTATGCCACCCTATGACGGCTTTCCGTTTCCATTCTGGGCGGCGGTGTAGATGAAATGTTTTCCTCGGTCACCCTAAAGATAACTGCGTGATTTCAACGCTGGTTGTCGCGGTTCTGACCTCCATCGCCGAGACGTCAAAAGATGGGGTGAAATGTCCCGCCGTGTGACATGTCCACGATAGCGTTGGACGGAATGCTTGTGAAATTTGGTACCAATGTGACAATATTAATCCATTTGACACCCCACATGAACTTCATAACTGAGGCCTTCTTTTGCGCCTGTGTCAAAACCTCGCTGTTTGAAACGTCGCCGAACCCAAGGATGATATTGCAGGGCGCCACGCTTTTACACCATTACGGAGGACGGCTGTAGGCACCTTCAAGCCCAATTTCTGAATTAACCGTCGCAATGGGAGACAATATGCGGTTTCGAAAAAGTGATACTTCATTTGCGCAGGGTACAAGTGCGTAAGCTTTTACGGCCAGGGTCTATTTGGAATTATGGAGCACTAAGATACAGATAAAACTGACTTCTCGATCGTCTTTGCTCCGTTCCTCTTCATGGCGACAAAACTGTAGCCGTTTTATTGCCGTCAAGACGACAGCAATAAAGACAGTCGATAAGTCTGTATTATAACTGTTTTAGACCTTTATAATAATGCGACGTAACACCCGAAAGCATTTTATTCAAAATTTGCTAACAAAGAGAGGTCCCCAGCGGTGACATCAAATTTTTGAAATCATCTATACTGTGATGTAGGTTAGGATCCCAAGTTTCACACCCCGCAGCCATTCACCCTAGTAGGTCTTGTTTGCGACTAATTGACGGAAAAATAGGACTTCCGCATGATGCCCTTCAGCTTTAAAAAAGCTGATGTTCAGAATATGGTTGCGCAGTGTAACTGTTACGGTACAGGCCCCTTGTGCGTGATGATGTGGGTTCGAATCTTGTCAGGTGGTTTGAAATTTTCTATTTTTAAATATTTACCGAAATGACTTTGACCTTTAGTTTTCTTTAGTCAATTTGTTAAATGTAATTTTTTATTTCTATTGCTCCGTCACATAATTTTAATCAACATATAAACTTTTTCAAATTGTTCTTGTTTCTGCTCCCTATAATTCTTTTCCACTTGAACTCTTTGTGAATGTGATTTTAATTATTTACATGTATTAACTTCGATTTAATTTCCTCCATTTTATCATATTTTTTTACCATGTTATTTCATTAATTATTTCCGTTTCTCATTTGATTTGAATTTTGTTTTATTTATAATCCCTTCTTTATCTGCGTTGCTTTCTCCAGAACGGAAAAAAATTAATGTTTTTATGACATTAACTAGCCAAAAAATGCACTTCTAGTAACAAAAAATTCTTTTTGATATAATTGCACAGTCAATGTAAATAGATTCCATTGTCTTTTGTTTTTATAACTGAGACATCAGCAGTTTCAACTTTTGCCTTTATGACAATTAAATAAATTCACATTCACAGAGATCCCAAATAGAAAAAGACTAATAGGAAGAAAAATGAGAGCAATTGTAACAATTAAAACACTCATAACATGTAAGCTTTCACGGCCGGAGTCTTCACTAATTAAAACTTCCGGGCTGAATTGCCGTGGTCCATATATAAAACTACTACTCCTTCCTGACGTTTCATTGCCTACTGCGGGCAAAATCTTCTGAGGTGAGTCGGCGACTGGCTGCTAGGCGCTGGAGGTCCCGCTTATATAGAGCGCTTAGATGGCGCCACCACTCATCACGTGCTTTCGACTTTAAAGCTACCTCTGGCTAGTGCCATCTCTCTCGATTACAGGTAATCGATTGTCACTTCGTTGGTACAAAGTCGACCGCCATATCTTGTCTAGTTTTAATCCTTCTTCTTTTTTATTAAAATTATTTTCGTGCTTGTAGATCTCTATACATGCGGGTATAATAATGTGAGATCCTAGCTATCACGTTTGTCTCACTAAATTTTATTTCGTGATCGCCGTCTTTGAAAACGTGTTCCACTACAGCTGATTTATCAATTTGTCCCAATCTACAGTTTCTTTTGTGTTCCGTTAGGCGGGTATTAACACGCCTTTTAGTTGTTCCAATATAAACCATGCCACAGTTACACGGAATTTTATACACACCTGGGGTATGAATTAAAACACTGATTAAAATGATGTAACAAAGCAACAGAAATAAAAAATTACATTTAATCAAATTAACTGAATAAAAGTAATGATCAATTCATTTCGATAAAGATTTAGAAATAAAAAAAATTTACAAACACCTGACAAGATTCGAACCCACAGTTACTTTTACATGAGGTCTGTACCTTAACCGTTATGCTGCAAAACCAGTCTGCTAAACACCCCTTTTTTAAAGTTGAAGACCACCATGAAATGTTCCAGAATATTTTTTCGTCGATTACTCGCAAGCGAGGGTCCACCGTGGTGAATTTCTGCAAGGTGTAACACTTGGGACCTTTACCTTCATCACCGTATAGATGATTTCAAGACGTCCATCACACCGCTGGGGACCTCTCCTTGTAAGATGAAAGATCAAGGCCACGAATAATCCGATGTGACGTACAACAGGCTTATTTATTAGTCTAATATATACGAGTTAATGGAGTTCAGTGGATTCTTTCACACAGACATGCTTTGTATATAGCACTACAAAGTGTCAAATACGCCAATCTCTGGACCTCTTTGATTTTCCGTAAAGGAGAAAATTGCAGAGTTTTCAAATTCATGCACACCATTTATAGAGCCTGTATTCCTCGGTATCTACATTTACGGACCATTATCTACTCCGAACCGCGCTACGGAGGATACCAGACACCATGCTTTGAAAGACACCCGTGCCTTTACGTTCCCAGGCGCAGCATTGGAACGTAGACTGCCTTCACGCATCTGTCAAGCAAGGTGGCGGGGTGGAAAAAGGTTTGAAGTCTGATTACACAGAGAGGGAAGGAAGGAAGGTTACAGTTCAACATCTTGTTGACGACGATGTCATTAGAGAATGATTATTGGCTCAACGGCAGAAGGAAATGGGCGGGAACAATTGCTGATTTCGCTTGGAATGATACAGGAAGACCACAGGAAAAGTAAATTTGGTCTTCAGATGCAAGCAGCGAGTGAAGACTAGTATGTAATAAATCTTGTTGCACCTGCTCGGTCGCATTTTGGAGGGTCGGGATTATGTAGAACTTCACGTGCAATGAACAGTCTTTATGTCAGCGGGGCGTTAAAAATCCTGCCCAGATTTCATATCTACGCTTCTCCGTGCACTCTAAACTCGCTAACCTTAGCAGTGAATGTCTGGAGTAACGGCATGTTCTTAAAATCCAAAATGAAAACAGTTTAAGGAATTTTAAAAGTGGCTCTTCCAGTGACGCATACGCCTTTGCTCGTGGTGATCAAATAAACAGGAAAAGGAAACTGTTCTCAACTTCTGCAATAATTCCAATTTCGTGACTTCTTATCTTCAACACAAATATTAATCTCCGTTTGCGTCACTATAAAATTTCACGTCTGTTTGTCGAGAAAGCCGGAAGCAATATCGAGTTTGCAAGACACACGAGGAAAAACACTGTCAGTACACACGATGGTTTTCTTACTACTGTTCTCGTAGTGTCGACTACGTACCAGATGTCAATAGAACTATCCGCAGTTCTTTATTTATTCGGATGAAATTCAGTTCCTTTGCAGTTGTATTTTTTTTTAATTTTGATGTTTATCTCATGTATTTACTATTGATTTCAAGACAATACTGTCTCATCTTCAGCTACCAATGTAACTTGCTACTGTGGTCTCAAATAATTCAAAAGTTGTATGTCAGAGGTTTCGGATGAAACAGAAATATATTTCAGAAACTTGGTAAGATATTCCTTTTTCTGAATCTTAATAAGGCGGCGGTTTAAATGGCGGCTCTGGAGCCCGACTGCGGTGCCTGGCGTGCAGCGAGGCGAAGCGGGTGCCGCGGTGTGGGCGGCCGGCCGCGTTGTTTGGCGGGCAGCACGATCCGCCGCCTGCAAACAATGGCAAAGACTGCGGAAATAGTTAATTCGCGGCAGCGATGCTTCGCGCGGCAGCCGCCACGTTCGTCCCGCATTCCTGCGTGAAAATCCCGACACGTCAAAAAGCGACGCTGCCTGTTCCCTCGACTGAGAAAATTAAAGGTCTGGAAATAATCCTTGCACCCCGTCTGGCAGCCATATTCACATCGGAACATCGGTCGCCCTAAATCAGCAAAACAATGGCGACAGTTTAGTGGCGCAGTAGTGGGGTGCGGCCTACTGCTTCTAACCGCATTACTCCGTCCAATGAGCGCGAATATGTCGGCCAGGCTAGCGGTACAAAAATAAAACTCGACAACAAACTCTGTACAAAAATACTTTAAGCGGAATTCTCGTATCACCCGTATTTTGAAATAGTTACTGAAGCTATGTTCGTAATTGCGTTAAAAGGCCACGGAACACAAATGCCGGTATAGAAAAATTGGAAACTATCTGTATGAAGAAGGAAGCCGTATCTCGTTACAGGGTTCCGATACCATAAAGTAACCAAGCAAATTCAATTGCGAAAGTAATGCCTACATATTCTCACAGTTTAAAAATACATGTTATGACATTCTACTACGCACAGCATTCGTACAGAACGAAACGAACAAACTACAGATGGTACAAAGTGGGTGAAAAGAGAAAAACAAAAGTGATGTGAGAGACTAAGCCGACTTTTTCAGAATGGCTCTGAGCACTATGCGACTGAACTTCTGAGGTCATCAGTCACCTAGAACTTAGAACTAATTAAACCTAACTAACCTAAGGACATCACACACATCCATGCCCGAGGCAGGATTCGAACCTGCGACCGTAGCAGCAGCGCGGCTCCGGACTGGAGCGCCTAGAACCGCACGACCACCGCGGCCGGCTAGAACTAATTAAACGTAACTAACCTAAGGACATCACACACATCCATGCCCGAGGCAGGATTCGAACCTGCGACCGTAGCGGTCGTTCGGTTCCAGACTGCAGCGCCCAGAACCGCACGGCCACTCCGGCCGGCTGACTTCGTCAGAATATTTCCAACCTAAAGTCGTAACCACAGAATCTGTGTTGGGTGGCTTACTGAGACACACTTCTTACTCCTAAAATTTTCTATCGCCATTTGGATAACTGGAGAAACAACAACAGACCACTACATGCTGGAAACAAGATCATGAGCGCCTCTACCACTTGATGGGCAAGAAATTTCAAAGAACGAAAGCAAATTTAGCGCAATGCTCAGAAACGGAAGTCACGTGTTCACTGAGAACACATTTGGCGATTAATAACACGACTTTACAATTAAACAATATAATATTGTATATTGTAACAATATAATATTGTAAGCGATATAAAACGAAACAGCCAAATAAGTCTAGCAATTAGGAATACAATTTCCTTTCGAAGAATTCTGAGACTGAGTACCCAATGTACAAGGCTCGTGGTGGTGAAAAATAAAGGCTCCGAATTTTTAAATGAAAACTTATGCTTTATAAACAAAATTCTTCATCTTTATTGGTCAACACAGTTAACCTGGCGACGAGCACATTTCTCCCAGCGAGTACCAATTTGTTGTAATCGCCCTTGTAAAATGTTTGTAATTGTTGACGAAATCATAACTTCGCTTCTGCTTGCACGACCGCGTCACTGGCAAAGCGAAGTCCTCGACAGTGTTCTATAAGTTTTGGAAACTGATGAAAATCTGATGGGGCCAGAGTCGGGTCGGCATGAAGGACGATCGATAGCAGTGAACCCACGACGTCGAATTGTTGCAGATGTGGCAGCGCTCGTGTGTGGTCTGGCACTGGCGTGCTGAAGGAAAGGGTGCTCCATGTGTGGACGAACTCTTCGGGCCGGCCACGGTGGCCGAGCGGTTCTAGGCGCTTCAGTCGGGAGTCGCGCGACTGCTACGGTCGCAGGTTTGAATCCTGGGGCATGGATGTGTGTCATGTCCTTAGGTTAGTTAGGTTTAAGTACGTTCTAGGGGACTGATGACCTCCGATGTTGAGTCCCATAGTGCTCAGAGTCATTTTTGTTCTCTTCGAATTCGGAAGTAGATTACAGCACGCAGTTTCTCTAACAACGACATAGCTGCGTTACACACCGCCATGTTACACGCAACAATTCGGAGCCCTCTACCGGCTGAAGCTGCAAATATGTAGACACAAAGATGAAGACGTAGAATGCTAATACCGTTCGTTTTTATCAAAAAAGTTTAAGAGTTTTCACACGAAAAATTCGGAGGCATTATTTTCCAGGATGCCCTCGTACCAAGGGCTGCCGGACAAAACTCTCGAATTGCCCGGTATACAGCTCTATGTGCGATTCCTATCAAACGTCATCAACACGAGAATGTACACAATATTCAAATAGCAGATGAAATATTCGTCACGAAATTCACTGGTCAGAACGGATAAATCACAGAAATTTTCTAAAAACTTCAGTAATTTGCTTTGAGCGAATTAGGAAATCCATGGAAAACCTAAATCTGGATGGCCGTACGGGAATCTTAACTACCGTTCTCCTGAATGCGTATATAGTAGTATCTCCATTCATAGCTACTAGTCTGGAGTTAGTCAACCCATTCCCCAAATCGCATTCTCCTTCAAATCAGCAAATATGTCAAGTTGCAACCTAGCACTATTACAGCCCACGGTTAGACTAAAATTGCTTATGAATGTGACGTACACCGGCCAAAGAGCGACAACGAAACTAGTAGCAACGATGGAAATCAAAGGCAAAGTTGTTCCATACTCAGGACTTGAGCATCGGGGAACAGATGCAGGAATTCTGCATCGCCGTTCTAGGGAACGTCCTTGTGAAGGTGGTTGGCGGTGCCTTCTTACTACCTGTTATTAAATGTCCAGTGTGTATCTGTGTCGTTTGGCTGACTGTGATGTTTGCTTGTACAGTACTGTGGTGGGTTGCGTTTGTGTTATTATGGATGAAAGGAATGGAGAGAGTGAACACCGGGGCCAGTACATAGGCTACTCCTCTCTAATACCATCACGGAGACCACCGAGCTTAACTTCAGCATCCGGCGAACGAATCAACATTAAAAGAGTGGCATGCCCTGACTTCACTAGACACTACGGGAATGTTTGGAATTTAATCCAGGATATCGATACAAAGACAGATATCAGGGACTTCACCCCAAATACTGGCAGTGAAAATTTTCTATCACCAGGATTCGAAACGACACACATCCCAGTCGAGTGCCATCACACAGGCATGCGTTAGCGACCTCAGCTATGGAGGCGCTTTAAAGAAGGAAATATAAATACAAAAAATAAAACATAGCTCTGGAATAACTATTTCGAGGAATTTATGATATTGACACAACGGTGAATATATGATAGAAGCAAATGTAGAAAATTTAACAGAAATATCCTTACATAACAGCCTCAACTGCCAAGTGTCACCTAACACTATCTACGTTACAAGTTAAGAGGACTTCCACGGCTACAATACTCAGATTATACGGTATTTACTTCGTAATATTATGCGAAGTTAGATCTATTTAACAGTAGTGGATTTTTTTCATCTGTGTAGCATGGACCTTGACGTGAAGTGCTCGCTTGGAGTAGCTCTTACATAACTCCGCCAGCGTAATAGCGTGCAGCTCACAAAGAAACTGCACATTTGCATTAATGATGACAATTTCTCATCATCTAATTACGATAAAACTTCGTTAACTCGGTCGTAGAGTCATGTGCATTAAAGGTGGTCCGCCATTCAGGCTTAGATATTGAGCGCAGCAGGCAGGCTCCTCTGCGCTTTCAAGAGCGGCAGACCCCCAAGTACTGGTAGTTGAGATAACCCTTTCACTTTCTTTTGTATCACAGTGACCCAAATAAATAAATAAATGCGACAACAACACTGCATAAGCAGGAAAGATGGTCACCGTGAAAGTGCCACATTTTGAACTTGACACATAGGTCGGAAGAAAGTCCCGTAGACCGAAGCAATGCTGAATACCAGTGTATGGGACTCAGAAATCTGCAGCGGTCTGACATAAAAGTAACACTTGCCACACACAATCACTGAATATGGATAATTTCCCTTTTTTCTACTCATAAAAGAGTTAATAAAGAAATAACATTAACAGCCAAATAGTTTATTGTCGTTAAAATCTCTTGAAATTACGCATGAGTCGAGAAAAAATGAAAAAGCCAACACTTACGAGAGGTGTTCAAAAATTAATATAAAATATTTTTTTCTGAAAGATGGTTGGCTTTATTCAGGATTCCATTATACCATATTATTCCCTACTCTTTTGGTTACAAAACTCTATTTTGTTTACTGCCAGGTCTCCGAAGGCATTCTGCAAACGCCTACGAATATCTGCGATGCTCTAGTTTTCCGCCAAAAGAAATTCAATGAAAGCTCTCTGCTTGGAACGCAACTCCGTTACAGACGCCATTCTGAAGGCTACGTATTACGCCACCCCTATCGGATTTTCGTGAAACTATAGGGGCTGAAGCGGGAATTTTCCAGGATATTCCACAACAAATTCGACATTTTTTCCACCTAAATTGGCAGAGGAAAAATGTGTTGCATTACTTATTGAACGCTCCTCGTAGAATACTGGAATACCAAATGACACAATGTAAATGAATGTTATCTATTAATACTGACATGAGAGTAGCTGTGGTAATTCAAATGCCTAACTCACAAAATAACTGTGGATTCATTTTCAACTGGTTGTGTTCTTACAGCGCCTTCGTGTATCTATCCATCTGATTATTATATGTAATACACACAAAGAATGTGATAACAAATCACAAAAAGGAACCTCATAAAAAGACGCTTGTAGACGTTATAAAAAAAGAAGCACCTGCAAATGGGTTCAACGGATCTGAAATGATATAATGCATAATTTATACAGAGTTATTTTGTGGCTTAAGGCAGTATTTACAAAAACATTAATTAAAATAACAGTTTATTTACCGATGTTTGGTTTCTATTTAATGAATAACAACTGACATTTCTCTGAATATGTTGAGACTCAATTCTGAAAGCACTGTTGGTGGCGAATTTTGCTTATTTTCTGCAT
This sequence comes from Schistocerca cancellata, assembly GCF_023864275.1. Taxonomy (NCBI): domain Eukaryota; kingdom Metazoa; phylum Arthropoda; class Insecta; order Orthoptera; family Acrididae; genus Schistocerca; species Schistocerca cancellata. The sequence goes on from NC_064629.1 coordinate 304,855,486, forward strand.
CGGTATTGACCTGGTACTGTTTCCCAATGCACATCGATGTCCAATATTGGCTCAACCTGTAAATGTGCGGTTGTGCGGTAGCGTTCTCGCTTCCCGCGCCCGGGTTCCCGGGTTCGATTCCCGGCGGGGTCAGGGATTTTCTCTGCCTCGTGATGACTGGGTGTTGTGTGCTGTCCTTAGGTTAGTTAGGTTTAAGTAGTTCTAAGTTCTAGGGGACTGACGACCATAGATGTTAAGTCCCATAGTGCTCAGAGTCATTTGAACCATTTTTTGTAAATGTGCGACCAGTGATGGCACAGAACAATTAACACAATGGAAAATCGCTTAGTCCAACGTCGATGTGAAGCAGTAATAAAACTAGCCACATGAAATTCTTTAAAAATAAAAGCTAAATATGTTAGCGCAACACTGTCGTCGTCAAAAATGGTTCAAATGGCTCTAAGCATTATGGGACTTAACATCTGAGATCATCAGCCCCTTAGAACTACTTAAACCTAACTAACCTAAGGACATCACACACATCCATGCCCGAGGCAGGATTCGAACCTGCGATCGTAGCAGCAGCGCAGTTTCGGACTGAAGCGCCTAGAACCGCTCGGCCACAGCGGTCGTCGTCGTCGTCGTCATCGTCACCGTCATCACCATCGACTGCACAGACGATCGCTAGTATTTAATAACAGTACCTTAACAGGTACACCGAAGGAATATAGGTCTCGTACGCAGAACTGTTTACAATCAACATGTTTACTCGTGTACGATGTCCAAGCTGCTGTCCAAGACAGCAGACGTTCAGAATTTTCGTATTCCTTATCAGACTACGGGGGCAGTATTGTCGCGAGCGCAGTTGGAATAAATATGTCTCTGTGTGTGTGTGTGTGTGTGTGTGTGTGTGTGTGTGTGTGTGTGTGTGTGTGGCGCCTATGCCGTATTTAATCTGTGGGTTTTTGCGCGTTATAGTGTATGTGATGAGAGTTTGATTGAGATAAATCTGATTGTCGGGCGAGTGGCAACAGGCACGCCTGGGCCGCTACGGCTCTATTAGCGCGGCGCGGCGCGGCGTGGCCAGGTGTAGCCAGCGACCCTCGCTCCGACAATTACACACTAACTAATGGCACTAGCCGAGTGATTAATGACTCTCCGCGGCTTAGCCGCCGCACCGCCGTCATCCACAACAAAAAGAAGAAAAAACTAAGGCCGCAGTGTGCACAGCTATAAGCTTTAGCTCCGACTAACGTATGCGAACGGAACGAAACGAAACTTCTGAAAAAGGAGGCCGACGAAAACGTCGTGTAGTGGAATGCGGCCGGCTTCCGATCGTTCCGGCTGAGTTAGGAGCCGAGGGGACGCCGACAAGTGAGTGACAACGCGGACAAGACGTTCGACAACGGGCGAGCGTTCCGCCCCTCGCAAGAAAAGAAACGAAAAGCGGCCGGCGATGGAAATAAGAGGTAAAAGGTTGCAGGCAGCGCCGCGCGGCAGATGCTATCAGCGAGCCGGCCTCCGCTACACATTACACTGCCACTCGCGCCAAACTCGCCCTTGTTCGCCGCCTACCTTCGTTTTATTCCTTTTGATTTTGTAGCTACTTCCTTTATTCGGGGAGAACTGCAAAATAAAAGTGCTACAATGTTATCATTGTCCTTCGACAAGCCCGGCCGACCCTTCCTCAAAACACGTACGCACACACGCAAACATAAAACACGGACATCTACGAAAAGACGAATATCTGCGCAGTAAATACTATTATTTACGACTAAAGTGCAAAATCGAGAGCACTGTTTTATCTTTCTCGGAGGCGGGCAAATATGGAGACTCCAAAGCGCAATTCGCGACTCCCGAATATTTGATACGAAACGCGTCTTTTACGAGCTTCGTTCACAAAGGAGACTCTTCGGCAATCGAAAAAGCGTCGCTGACATTCCAAAGAAAAAAAAAAGTGATAGTAGCAATGAGTTCTGAGATAAGAAAATATAAACCCAGTAATTTCCAACTTTGTTTCATTTGCTCGAGATACTGGACTTCCAAGAGGTTGAGGGGCGGAGTCGAAGGCAGGATAATTTTTTGTACTATCTCGGCACAGAACTCTCAGTTTATCCATCACATACCGCTGTCTTCAACATTTTAATGTATATGGGAGTTGTAGTCTCGTCACGCAAGAGAATTTGTATAGCTGCGTGTAGTTTAATCGCTCAGTACTACAAAGAACACTACGCTAAATACAGTGACTAACAAACGAAAGTGGTCCCGGATACGAGATAATCTGGTTAGAGATAAACAGATGCGAATGTTCACATACCTCAAATACCAACTGTTAGAATCCAACTCCTATTTGCTTATAGATCTTCCGTATGTCAAGGACGTATGTGAATAACGACAGCCGTAAATACATTTCTTTTTTGCAGTAGTGGCATTATGTCAAACGCGATTGGCATATTTACGCTCACATTCTTATTTCAAAGGCCAAAGGCATACTGACTTGGAAGGAAAGCCACAGCTATCAAGTTATATAGAAAGAATGTCATGTCTGTAATAAATTACGATGGTCTGCGTTAGAAAAAAAAAGCATGCGTCCAAAATAAATTACTTTTTCTATTGCTAGAAATTCATGTAAACGATTTTACTATGATGGGGAGGCAGACTTTTCCATGTTGCAGCACAAGTGTTTGTAAAATTTAAACTATGAGCCTTCCGGCGAACGAATCACCATCAAAAGAGTGGCATGCCCTGACTTCACGAGACATTGCGGGGATGTTTGGAATTTAATCCAGCATATCGATACAAAGACTGGTATCAGGGACTTCACCCCAAATACTGGCTGGTTACGCTGATCTCACTGTTTCCAGAAAATAAAAATTCTTACCGTAGACGCAAAACGACGAAGAACACTGAGTAATTTTAAAAGATTCTTTGTGTTAACTGAAATCACTAACACCGCCAATGTTAAGTTGACGTAAAAAAATAGGTACTGCCCTCTATCAGATGCATCTCTTCCTCGACTGCTCAACTTGTGGTGTGTTTAACAATATAGACGACGAGGTCGTTACAGATTGAGCGCAAGTTCAAGTAGGACAAACATGGGAGACGAGATCGGTCGCTCCCTTTGCTAAAGGAAATCAATCTGTGTGAGCCATAATTAATTTAAGGAAATCACTGAAAAGCTAATCTGGATGGCCGGACGAGGATCTGAAGCACTCTCCTACTGAATGTGAGTACAGGGCCCTAGTTATTGCGTTTCCTCTCTCGGTGTTCCGCTTCTGCCATGAGAATTCGACTATTCTACCAAAATTAAATATGCTTAATTGACAGGACCGCTTATTGCCATTTCCAGATTACTGAGCCCGCAAACGTCAATGGCACAGGAAGAACGTAACACGCATTGCTCTGCGTTCCTAGCGTACGCTATGAGTATGGCCAGGTTGAGCAGTTCCGTAAACCGAGCGCAGTGAAGTACATAAAACGAACTTCCATTCCTTCAGAATTGCTGATATTCAGCATTTAGCCAGAGAACCGATGAACCCATGCATTATACGAGGCGTGTTTTTTAAGTAAGTACCGTTTTGAAATTTAAAAAAAAGACGTGCTAAGATATCTCAACAATTTTATTTTTACATGAAAGCCTGTACCTTAATCTACGCACTGACGCCATTACAGTCTGATTCCTCCTTGTTTACGCAGTGTACTGAGTGTTTAAGATGCCTCCGATAGTCCTGAGTTCCGCCGACTGTGAAGTACGGGCTGTTATAAGATTTCTTAGTGCTAAAGGCCTAAAAGCGATCGATATTCATCGTGAGATCTGTGCAGTTTACGGAGAAAACATTATGAGTGATGGAATGGTAAGAAAGGGGGTGAGAACATTTAAAGATGGCCGCACAAATGTGCATGATGAACAACGGAGTGGGCGTCCTTCGGTCGTTAATGAAAGTTTGGTGCAGGAAGTGGACAATAAGGTGAGAGAAAACAGACGCTTTACGATTTCCTCCTTGCGGGATGACTTTCCTAATGGTTCAAATGGCTCTGAGCACTATGGGACTTAACATCTATGGTCATCAGTCCCCTAGAACTTAGAACTACTTAAACCTAACTAACCTAAGGACAGCACACAACACCCAGTCATCACGAGGCAGAGAAAATCCCTGACCCCGCCGGGAATCGAACTCGGGAACCCGGGCGTGGGAAGCGAGAACGCTACCGCACGACCACGAGCTGCGGACGACTTTCCTAATGTTTCTCGTAGGGTTTTGTACGGCACTGTGACCGAGCACTTGAATTATCGAAAATTGTGCGCACGTTCGGTACCGAAAATGTTGTCCGCAGCTCGTGGTCGTGCGGTAGCGTTCTCGCTTCCCGCGCCCGGGTTCCCGGGTTCGATTCCCGGCGGGGTCAGCGATTTTCTCTGCCTCGTGATGACTGGGTGTTGTGTGCTGTCCTTAGGTTAGTTAGGTTTAAGTAGTTCTAAGTTCTAGGGGACTGATGACCGTAGATGTTAAGTCCCATAGTGCTCAGAGCCATTTGAACCATTTTGAACCGAAAATGTTGACGGATGTGCACAAAACCAAATGTTTAGACAGTGCATTGACTTTCCTTGAGCGGTACCACAACGACGGTGATGATTTCTTATGCTAAATTGTTACGGGCGATGAAACATGGGTGGCCTACGTCACAGCAAAATCAAAGCAACAGTCCATGGAAGTTGAGCAAGGGCATCGTTTTGCTGCAAGACAATGCCCGTCCGCATGTGGCGAATCAGACCAAAGATCTCATCACATCTTTTCGATGGGAAACTCGAAATCATCCTCCGTACAGCCCCGATCTTGTGCCCAGTGACTACCATCTGTTCCTGCACTTGAAGAAACACCTGGGCGGTCAGCGTCTTCAAGACGACGACGACAAAGTCAAAACAGTGGAGATGCAGTGGTTAACAAGTCAGGCGGCAGACTTCTATGATGATGATGATGATGTTTGGTTTGTGGGGCGCTCAACTGCGTGGTTATCAGCGCCCGTACAATTTCCCAATCTTTGCTCAGTCCAATTTCGCCACTTTCCTGGATGATGATGAAATGATGAGGACGACACAAACACCCAGTCATCTCGAGGCAGGTGAAAATCCCTGACCCCGCCGGGAATCGAACCCGGGACCACGTGCTCGGGAAGCGAGAACGCTACCGCGAGACCACGAGCGGCGGACAGACTTCTATGAGAAGGGTATTCAAAAACTGGTACAACGTTATGACAAGTGCCTCAATATTGACGGAAATTATGTAGAAAAGTAGATTAAGGTACAGGCTTTCATGTAAATATAAAATTATTGAGATATCTTAGCACGTCTTTTTTTAATTTCAAAACGGTACTTACTTAAAAAAAACACGCCTCGTACATACGCTGGTGAGCCGAAACATTGTGACCATCTGCTTAACAGCATTGTGATCCACCCTTGAAACGGAGTACGAGCAGCGATTCTGCATGGCATGCGCTCCGAAAGTACTTGATAAGTTTACGGAGGTTTGTTGCTGTAAATTTCTACACACAGGTAACGCAATTCCCACAAATCACGGGCCGTTGGTTTGGTAGCGCGGAGCTGGCGCCCTTTAGAATCTCAGATATCTTCCATGTAGTTCAAATCAGGCGCATTTGGAGGCCAAAACATCAACGTAAATTAACTATCACCCTTCTCAAACCACTGTAGCACGATTTTGTCCTTGTGACACGGACAGTTATTCTGCTAAAGACGCCATTGGCGTCGGGAAAGACATTTATCATGAAGGGATGCAAGTGATCGCCTGGATGGTGGAGTATCCACATAGGACCACAGACGTAGGGTAACTAAAAACGTGATTCGTCCGACCAGACGACACGTTTCCATTCATTCGTGGTCTAATTTCGATTATCCCGTGCCAATGTTATCATAATTGACGATGTCGTTTAGTCAACACTGGAACACGTAGCGTTCGTCTGCTGCGCAGCCCCGAGTTCAACGACGAGCGCTGATCACTGTGCTCAAAAACACTTGGGCCTGCACCATCAGTGTACTCTGTAATCAGACCAGACACAGATCGCCGCCTATAGTGCTTTACAGAGCGGGTAAGCCTTCGATCTCCACATTCTATTATGAGGGCTGGATGTCCAACACTTTGTCCCACGACTCTTGGTTTCACCGTCCTTCAACCACTTAACACACATTCTCACGGCAGGGGTAAGCGAACAGCCGACCAATTTCTCCAAAAAAAAAGACTTAACATCTGAGGTCATCAGTCCCCTAGAACTTAGAACAACTTAAACCTAAATAACCTAAGGACCTCACACACATCCATGCCCGATGGCAGGATTCGAACCTGCGACCGTAGCGGTCGCGCGGTTCCGGACTGAAGCGCCTAGAACAGCTCGGCCACTCCGGCCGGCACAAACTTCTCAGTTTCTGAGTTACTCGTTCCCAGACGCCGGATCATAACAATCTGTCCTTTGTCAGTGTCGCGTATGTCAAGGAGATTCCTCTTTTACGGCCCTTATCGTCGCTAGAATCATTTCATACTGGTCACTGCTCATACGCTTTCCTTACCGCGTCGAATGCCGCAACGCCACCTGGCAGCATTTAACGATACTGTACGCAGTGGTCATGATGTTTTGGTTCATCAGTGTAATCAACGGCTAAAAACTAGAGAAATGTTAGATGGTTTGCTAGCTATTAATCATTAACTTTTAGCAACGATTCAACGATACAAAAAGCAGTGACGTTCGTGTGGAAAACACATTCCGTTGAATTCTGGCGGCACTGCTGCACGGTTGACATTGCGGACATGCGACACGCAAACGTAATTACTTGGTTGGCTGGGAATATATGCTACTGGCATTAGTTGTGAATTGTTTACAGAAATAAGCAGTACTGAAACAGCCATTACTTGTTTTGTGAATTCTTGTTTTCAGAACATTCGGGCAGGGGCAAAAATTCACTCAGTCACGTATGTGAAGTTTACAGAGTTGACGTGCAGTCTCGAGAAATTGGTCCAAGCTGTTGACGTAATAATCAAAGATATCGCATTACATTCCGTCGAGGTAAAGGCTTCAAGGGACGGTTTCATTACAACAGTAGCGGTGTAGATACCAGAAATTTTACAGAAAATTCTGGTTTAAATCGCTATGATCCCAGCGAAAAAACTGTACGAAGAGGGTAAACGGAAACAATAGAAACATAAGTATTGGCAAACGCGAAATTGAATGTAAGATAAACATCACTGTGACGGCTTTTCTTCAGTTCTCAAATCCCATCTCACCCTCGTACGTATTGGCATAAAGAGTAGGCCATGCAATAGCCAGTGGTACCCAACTGTAGATAGTTCATTTACGTCACATGCTCTATTTTTAGAGTGTCTCCCTTTAGCGAGATCATTAAAGATGGAGAATTACATCATCAAGTATACGAGAAAGAACCTAAAGCAGGTTCTTATATCGGCTCTTTCATATGCGCCTTACGCTGCCCTCGCCCAACACGCATGCTCGACTGCAGACACTGACAGACAGAAAAATTCCAATTGTTAAATAACAGTAATTATGTCTGTTAGACTAAAATCTTGACTCTGCCCAGAGAGTTCAAACGGTCTTCAAAGACAGCATTGCATCAAAATCGATGATCTCCGAACTCTACCGAAATGATCGAATAAGCTCTATCGCTTTGTGAAACATGTTTCTAGCATTCTTGCCGAAATTTCGACTGCAGCAAGCTCTCTGAAACGGAAAACTGTAGGCGGGAAAGGACACGGGGGTTCCGCGGCATTTCCGATGGTGATGTTGATGGTACACGGCCCAAACACTTTCTTATTTATGGCCACCTAAACGGAAACATAAAGGGGGAAAAAAAGAGAATACCACGTAACAGCCAGCAACGTAGGCGGCAAAATTTATCTTACACGCACACACACACACACACACACACACACACACACACACACTGAAGAATGGTACCGCAACGAAAACACGGTTGTCATACTGCATTTTAAAATATACACAGACGTATAATATGACAGCGTGGAGGCCCTGAGGGGCAGAAATACTTACAAGACGTTGGACCTGAAAGCCTATATAAAACAAATGGGGATCCATTGTGGTGCATAGTAAATGTTTCAGAAGTTTTCTCATAGAAAGTGTTTCCGCGCGGCTGGCGACTGTTCGCGACGCAATGGAGTGCGTATCATTTGAGGGTTGGTGGGCGGGCGATTCCAGCGCTGCATCCTTACAGCAAACGCCGCTACTGCAGGGCGCTCGCGCTAACAAAAACAACTTTTTCTTGCCTCAAGTACTGGTTGTCCAATTGGGTCACGATAAGAAAAAGGAAAAAGTCAGGCAGTATGCACGCTTCCCGGGACATGGCACATCGTCCAGAAGCCAGTATGTCGTTTTGTAGCAACAATAAAGACACACAAAAAATATTAAAAACAAAAGACCTAGTGCTGAACAGGGAAAAAGTTTGAAAATGGAGCTGTTATAACTAAAATAAACAATGTGATGACTACCCGCTTCGTCACAGGTGTACTGATCAACTAGTCGCCGTACGAGTGCTGTGCAGACTTGGAACCTGGAGCAAAACTGCGTTAGAATTTTTACGTCCTCGTGATCAGAATACTTAGCCACTGCAAAAGGAAACTTTCAACTGAGACCCAGTGGTACTTTTGTGCATCAATAACACCAAAAACACTAAATACGGCAAAGGCAACAGTATGCGTAGAACTTTTGTTTTCTCCTCTGATACAGTAACTTAAAAGTCTACCGAATAGTATCCTCGTGGACGAAACGCTCACTGAAATTACTGCTGATTAACAAGTCTTCTAAATAAATGCGTAATGGAGGGAGAACTTCCAAGCAAACTTTTCTCAGTGTTTCTCCGATTTCCTAGCTTAGTACAGCGCTGATGTAAAGGTGTGATAAAACACAGAGATGTAAAAAGAAACGCTGTTTTTCCTCCCTTACAGTTCGGTATATTTATTTGCCGATGATACAAGTATAGCTATCACACCCAACAGACAAGAATTAACTGGTGAAATTGTAAACGATGTTTTTCAGAAAATCATTAAGTGGTTCTCTGCAAATGGGCTCTCGTTAAACTTTGACAAAGCACAATACATACAGTTCCACACAGTAAATGGAATGACACCATTAATAAATATAGACTTCGATCAGAAATCGGTAGCTAAGGTAGAATATTCAAAATTTCAAGGTGTATGCATTGATGAGGGGCTGGACTGGAAAAAAACACCCTGAAGATCTGCTGAAACTTTTCAGTTCAGCTACTTATGCTATTAGGGTCATTGCAAATTTTGGCGATATACATTTCAGTAAATTAACTTACCACGCCCATTTTCATTCTCTGCTTTCGTATGGCATCATATTCTGGCGTAACTCGTCATTGAGTAAAAGAGTGTTGATTGCACAGAAGCGTGTAACAGGAATAATTGCTGGAGCTCATCCAAGATCATCCTGCAAACACTTACTTAAAGAGCTAGAGATCTTCACTGTAGTGTCACAATATATATATATATATATATATATATATATATATATATATATATATATATATTTATTTATTTATTTATTTATTTATTTATTCACTTATGGAATTTGTTATTAACAATCCTAACGAATTCAAAAGTAATAGCAGTGTACATGGCTACAACACTAGGAGAAAGGATGATCTACACTACTCAAGGTTAAATCTAACTTTGGCTCGGAAGGGGGTAAATTATGCTGCCACAATAGTCTTTGGACACTTACCTAATAGCATCAAAAGTCTGACAGATAGCCATATAGCATTTAAAAGGAAATTTTAAAAAATTCTTAATGGCAACTCCTACTCATTAGATGAATTTTTGGATATAGTAAGTGGGTAATTTCCCCAACCCCCACAAAAAAAAGAAATTAAAAATATTAAGTGTCATGTAATATTTTGTGTAATGTAATATCTTGTATAGACACCTTTTATTAACCTGACACGTTCCACATCATTACGAAGTGTCGTATTCATGATCTATGGAACAAGAACTAATCTAATCTAATTTAATATAATCTAATCTAAATGGTTCCGCTGCCTTCTTTTATTACTTTAACCTGGTTAAATTTGCACCCTTTCGCGTGTAATTAATGAACGCAGAATCCAGATTCAGAGAACAGCACTTACCCAGCTTGCAGAAATATCACCTTACAGAAATAATTCCCCGGCAGGTTTTTTTTAATAAATATATAAAACACCCGGAAATTATCGTGACACATTATAGGTACTTGACCTCGTTTGCAGCTCGGACGTAATCAATCTCCGCCGTTACGTCTAGAAACATAGACCTCAATTCAATGAGGGGAGATATTAAGCTGTCATTAGTTGCGGTAACAAGCAACAAGCGATTGAAAATGATATACTAAGTTATATACAATTACCATTTTATTCTCGTTACGGATACTTCCGTTAATTTATTTCTGTGAACTGTCCAAAATGCAGTATAGTATATGCACGCTTGGTGAGCAAAAAAATAATTACGCGCCCGCTGCCTGGTTCTACAGGAATTAGTTCCAGCACAGAGAACTTACCATTAACCAAATAATCTGTTAAATTAATAAAAGAAGGCGGTGTACACGGTAATAAATACGTGGCGCCGCAGGGGCGCCGAACATCAGCCCACTCGCTGACTTCCGTTCTTTTTATCTCATTTTTACGTTAGTGCTCAACTAAATTGGAAAATCATAGAACCTTAAAAAGTCATTAGCTTACAACATTTATGACACACTCCGGCAAAAAACGCGCGCCGGAGTCGCAGAAAGCACAGCGACATTATATTGTTAGGCACGGAGAGAGATTAGCTGCGGGCCGCGGGTCGTTGCGCAGCTATGCGGAAAACTACCGGTCGCGGATAAAATACATTTAGACGGAAAAAGACAAACGTTGGTTTAATTGGATGCTAAAGGGCACCATCCTGTCAGTCCTCGTTGATATTCTTTCGAGCCTGACAGCCGATGGTACGGAAGTTTAATACCAGGTAACTATTTTCAGCGCTACTTGACTGCACACAAATTGCGTCCGTCACTGTATGCCGTAACTAAAAATGAGCTAGCACTTTGCAGCCAGTCGCTAACATTTAGCAATTATTCACAACGAACACATTCCATCGTCCCTTGGCAATTTTGGCCTCTCGTTCAGCGAATCATACGTCGCACAAAAACAATGACGTCGAAAATTGTGAAAATGATTTGATTTTATCTCCGTGATTACAACCGAATACAGTACACTGAATTAATAAAGTAATATACTTAAAATCTGTCGTCAAGCTGGTGGGGTTCTCCGCATCTGCGATTCGTATTTAAACTCCACATTCTGCTTAGAAATAGTGCCTAATATGATACAGGTTTTTCGTGTCTTTTTAGTTAATAGAGATCCTTATGAATCTGTGATATTTTGTTTTGGTAATCAACACTAAGTTTGGTTGAGGCAGCTCTCCATTTCTGGCACCTGCCAGCTATCCCACCCATTTCAGTATAATCTTTGAATCCCATATCGCTTACGATCAACCTACTAATATCTAGGAACCTGCTGTGATTCTTTCCTACCACTTTACCTTTAACTATAATTTGCAACGACATTTACTGTCGCGATGTGTGCTAACCACTCACTCTCTCTCTCTCTCTCTCTCTCTCTCTCTCTCTCTCTCTCTCTTCGATTAATGTTCAAATGTGTGTGAATTTCTAAGGGACCAAACTGAAAAGGCCACCGGTCCCTAGACTTATACGCTACTTAAACGTTGTGCTAAGAACAGCACAGACACACACACACACACACACACACACACACACACACACACACACACACACACATGCCCGAGGGAGGACTCGAACCTCCGGCGGGAGGGGCCGCGCAACCCGTGACATGGCGCCTCAAACCGCGCGGCGACACCGCACGGCTTAGATTAATTATGTTTTTATTATCTTCAACAGTTTCATATAACACTATATTTCAAAGATTTCTCATCGTTTCCTTTGTGTCCACTCCGTTGTTCACTGCATCGAACCCATACACAGACGTGCCCCCAAACACAGTTCTTCCAGACTGTTTTCCTGATCCCAATCCTATTTTTGAGATTTTATCAGTTGCTTTTTATGTAATGCCAAGAAGAGGATATGTCATATAATTTAAGTAAACTGGGCATGAATGGGTTTCATGAAAGAGCCATGTCTTACTGAAGATCATTTTCCAGCTTTTCATTCAGCAGATGTCACTGTAAACTCCGGTGTTATAAGAACATTTAGCTAATACGAGTAACTCTCGATCGTGTATGATAGATGGTCAGAGCTTTCTTTACATCTGAGTTTGGATCAAGTTTCACGAAGGCGGGGTACAACGACCGATTTTCTGTGTGTGTCCTGTTTAAGGGTTTCCATGTGTTCACTGAAATTTATTCCGGATATTCCTCCCGTCAGTACAACATACTTGACATACGAGATAACGCAACTGAGATCTCGTCGACAAAGATCGCTCGCAGGAACCGGCGGCGATAAATTACACAGATTTATTTGTTCACAAGGATATTACATATGTTCAACCATTCACAGAGACACAGTGGAATACCAGTCTGAAACTTACGGCAGTCATTTCTTTTTCCCTAATCTTAATCATTCAACTCGAGGCCAAGTGCCTGGGAGAAAAGGGGGACGGGGTGAATAACATGCTGCTTTAATGCCTGTAACAGCATGTCCGTACACTGTCAGCCACTGAAGAAGGTAAAGAAACAGAGCCCTCCCTGATTTGAGTTGGGTTAATCAGTTGCCGTTAACCGCAACAGATCCTATTAAAGCGTTAGTGATTACCGTGAAATACAGCCCTACCTCATCTGGAAGAAACTATGTGATTAGAGCTCGGTCGCTAATAGCATCGCTCAATTTCGAAATTAAATCGATTAGTAAGATAATCGAATGTCCGCACACACGGCGCGGCGCGGGGCACATTACTCAAACAGCAGACAATTCGCAGGTCGCCGCCGCCGCGGGCAATTCCTCTTATTCTGTTCTCATTTCCCTCAACACTACACACTAGCTACCCAGCTCTTTCCTCACTGTCCATTACACAAGCAGAGAAAGCAAATACTCGCTTTATGGAGAAACAAAGACTGCCACGCCTTATTATTAATTAAACGTCAACACAGCCGAAAACAGCTCTCTCCGAAGACACAAACAAGCGATCATTTAATATCAGACGGCTACAGTTAGATCGCCAGGAACACTCTCTCACCAACATATGTATCACACAAAGGCCCATCAGAGGCGTTTGCGAAATTCTGCTGCGCATGAAATTTTATTTTTTGTAATAGTAAACTCCCAGTTATCTGGGTTAATGCGGACCCGAGACTGCATGCTTAGCCGAAAAAAACACGAATAATCTAAAATGTTCACCCTTTTACCGGAAACTGTACTACATGTCACAATTCAAAGCCCATTGCATTACTTATGCGTTATTCGCCGAAAACTAACATCTTATTTAGAAAATTACACTTACAACACACTGTATCACTTGCTTTCAGTTCACTTTCGTGTAGTAATTTTTTTCGGTTTTTCATTCGCGTTTTTCCCTGATGGCGGTTCTCACTTTCTGCAGAGGCAAAACATGTGTATAGTCAAACGACTTTTTCATGCATTCTCCAAAAACAAATCAATGCATTTCAGTGCTTCCATGTGTGCGACGACGGTTTCCTACTTCGCCTTGCCTTTGCTCTCTTTCTTTCTTTCTTTCTTTCTGTCTCTCTGCCGATACACTTCGTGTCAGTACATCCGCGTCACTTAACTGCTTAAATCCTAGTTCCTAGGCATCGTTATTTCACCACCTGCGGATGTTTTCGTCATCTACAGTTCACAATCACAAATTTGTATTCTAAACCAAAATATTCCTTCATATAATAACACAATAACATTTTTAAAAAATACTTGTACTATTTTTTGATAATCCGCAAGCGGGATAGGCGGAGGTTTCCTGTAATAGCAAATAAATTGTACCACATTATTTGTGATATGTAAAACAATACCCTTAGTTCGAGACAGGAGAGACTATTTGGCAATCACCAGTACGTACACAGCCAACATACAAACTAACGAAAATCTCTTTCAAATCACAAAAATATTTCAGTACTTATAAATAAAGGTAACGATAGGATGTTTCTCGGGCCAAAGGGGATAAAACTCTGTTCAAGCATTCTTTTTCTGCACTTAAAGCGTTGTTTTTCTGGGTAATAGTCCCTAATATGAGGCGCGTTTAATAAGTTATGCAAATTTTTTTTCTCAGCCAATTTCGGTTGAAAAAATTCGGAATTTGTTGTGGGACATCGTGGAATATTCTCGCTTCAGCCCCTATACATCTACATCTACAAACATAAACCGCAAGCCACTGTACGGTGCGTGGCGGAGGATACATTGTACCATTACTACTCATTTTCTTTCTTGTTCCACTAGCAAATAAAGCGAGGGAAAAACGATTCTCTATATGCCTCTGTACGAGCCCAAATCTGTCGAATCTTATCTTCATGGTCCTTACGCGAAACATATGTTGGCGGCAGCAGAATAGTTCTGCAGTCAACGTCAAATGCCGGTTCTCAATAGTGCTCTTCGAAAATAATGTAGCCTTCCCTCCAGCGACATCCATTTGAGTTCCCGAAGCATCTCCGGCATACCTGCGTGTTGCTCGAATCTACCGGTAACAAATCTAGCAGCGAGCCTCTGAAATGCTTCGATGTCTTCCTTTAATCTGACCTGGTACGGCTCCCAAACACTCGAACAGTACTCAATAATGGGTCGCACCACTGACCTATATGTGGTCTCCTTTACTGATGAACCACACTGTCCTAAAGCCTCCCAATAAACCGAAGTCGAACATTCGCCTTCCCTACTACAGTCCTAACATTCTCGTTCAATTTCATATTTCTTTGCAACATTACGCCTAGGTATTTAACCGACGTGACTGTGTGAAGCAGCACAATGCTAATACTGTATTTTCTCCTACTCATCTGCATTAACTTATATTTTTCAACATATACAGTCAGCTGCCATTTGTCACACCAACTAGACATCTTGTCTAAGTCATCTTGTATTCTGCTACAGTTACTCAGTGACATCTTCCCATATGCCACAGCAGCATCACCAAACAGCAGCAGATTGCTGCTTACTCTGCCCTGTCCACCAGATCCTTTATGCACGTAGAAAATAACAGCAGTCCTATCACACGTTCCTGTGGCACTCCTGACGATATTCTTGTCGTTGACAAACACTCGTCGCTGAGGACAACGCACTGGATACTGTTACTTAAGAAGTCTTCACATACCTGGGAATCTATTCTGTACGTTCGCACCTTCGTTAACAGTCTGCAGTGTGGCCCGTGTCAAATACTTAACGGAAATCTAGGAATATGGAATCCGCCTGCTGTCCTACATCCATAGTTCGGAGTATATCAAGCGAAACATGGGCAAGCCGAGTTTCGCAAGAGCGATGCTTTCTAAAACCTTGGTGAATTGGCACAAAAGCTTTTCTCTCTCAAAGAAATTTATTATATTGAAACTGGGAATATGTTCCAGGGTTCTCCTCCAAACCGATGTTAACGACGTGGGTCTGTAGTTTTCCGGATCCTTTCTTTTACCCTTCTCATATAAAGGAGTCACCTGCGCTTTTTTCCAGTCGCTTAGGGCTTTGTACAGTGCACAGATTCGCCTAAGTAAGGCGCCAGTGCTGTAAAGTACTCTTTGCAGAATGGAATTGTGATTCCATCGCGACCTAGCAACTTTGTTTGCCGTTCTTTCAGTTGTTTCAAAAATGGTTCAAATGGCCCTAAGCACTAATGGCTTTAACATCTGGGGTCATCAGTTCCCTGGACTTCGAACCACTTAAACCTAGCTAACCTAAGGACATCACACACATTCATGTTCGAGGCAGGTTTCGAACCTGCGACCGTAGCAGCAGCGCAGTTCCGGACTGAAGCGTCTAGAACCGCTAGGCCACAGCGGCCGGCTCAGTTGTTTCTCTACATCAGCTAAGCTTATTACTATGTCCTGCATACGGGAGTCCGTGCGATGGTCTTCCCGAAACTCGCACCTTCCGACTTCAATCTGTTTGGCCCAATGAAGGATACAACCCGCGGGAAGCAGTAGGTGGATGATGGGGAGGTTATTGATGCAGCAAGACGCTGGATCCGACGTCGACCAGTAGAGTGGTACCATGCGGACATACAGGACCTCCCAGTAAGCTGGCATAAGGTGGTCGCGTTGAACAGAGATTACGTTCAAAAATATAGTTTTGAGGTTTTGAGCCAAAAGAGTGAGGAACAATACGGTGTTTGGAATCTTGAGTAAAATCAACCTTCTTTCAGAAAAAAAATGTGTTGCATTACTTGTTGAGCGCTTGTCGTAAAAAACTTAAGGTGAAAACTTCCAATGCACAGGTTATGAAAGTCGAAGATCAGTATTGCGCACACATTCCTCGTTTTTATTTCAAAGATGGAACCTGTTCACTGGAAAAATGTTGGATTTAGTGATTGAATCTGGAAGCGGACTACGACGAAAAATGAAATGCATTTCTGGCTCATACCAACAGCCTTTCACTGATATGCTGAGAATGTTTCTTCTTGGACATGTATGTCTGAAACATACTGCCTGGTAAAAAAGGTGAAGCACCCAGAAGACGTGGTCGAATGTCAATGTACCTTCGTACACGTACACACCATCGGCGGGTATGGAAATGATTAGAGTTGCAATTCTCTGTGAAAGATAGAATGGCCGCCAGAATCCATTAGCGTTTTTCGTGTTGAGTGTTGTTACCAGGCCTGGTAGGGTATACAGGGTGGTTCATTGATAGTGACAGGGCCAACTATCTCACGAAATAAGCATCAAACGAAAAAACTACAAAGAACTAAACTCGTCTAGCTTGGAGGGGGAAACTAGATGGCGCTATGGTTGGCCCGCTAGATGGCGCTGACTTACGTCAAACGGATATCAACTGCGTTTTTTTAAATAGGAACCCCCAATTTGACACGGGTAATGTATCACGAAGCAAATACCGTCCGCACTGGCGGAATGTTACGTGATACCACGTACTTATACATTTGTGACTATTACAGCGCCATCTATCATAAAGCGAAAAAAGTGGTCCAACTAAAACATTCATATTTCTTTACGTAATACACGAATATGTAATAAAAAATGGGGGTTCCTATTAAAAAAAAACGCAGTTGATATCCGTTTGACCTATGGCAGCGCCATCTAACGGGCCAACCATAGTGCCATCTGGTTTCCACCTTCAAGCTAGACAAGTTTCGTTCTTTGTAGTATTTTCGTTTGATGTTTATTTCGTGAGATATTTGGCCCGGTCACAATCAATCGACCACCATATATACGAAGTGTGAACAGCGTTAGATGTAGAGTGATCATTGAAGGACACTGAGGTGCCGAGTACTCATGAATGACTGCGTTATCGGCACATGACATTGCCTGAAGGGGTTCTCATTGTGGGTCTCCATTTGGGCGGCTAGTCGAATCATGCAATATTCACATTTTGTGGTACTCGGATGTGACAGTAACCCGATGCTGGACTGCATGGGAACGTCAGGTCAGGCATACTCATCAGGAAGGTTCCGGCTGACCACATCTGACCATTAAAATGGAGAATCGCCGTATTGTGCACCAAGCATGTCGTAACCCCTTTACATCTGAGAATAAGTAATGGACTCCCTGCAACTTTGTTTCATCCTGCACCATTGGTCGGAGACTACTAGTAACCGAACTGGGGAATTGTCATCCCGAGCTTAGGGTGCCGTTAACACCACAACCTTATTTGCTGCGTTTGGAGAGGTGTCGTGAACGGGAAGCATGGTTTCGACGAGTCTGGTGGCGGCCTCAGGAGATGTCCTATTTTCCAGTGGTTTGGAGGGGCACAGTAATGTTACTCCTGGCGCCACAGTGTGCGGAACCATCGGGTATATCTCCAGCTCACGACTGATAGTGACTAACGGGACTGTGACGGCACAACGTCATATTACTGACATCCTGCGTCCTCATGTGACAGTATAGTGGTGCTATTTTTCAGCAGAACAATACTCGTCCACAGATGGCACGTGTGTCTGTGATCTATCTGCGTGATATCGAGGTACTCCCATAGTCAGCAAGATCCCCAGATCTGTTCCCCGATAGAAGATTTGTGGGACCAGCTCGAATGGCAATTCCGTCCCAGTACCATTGGCCAGCTTGCCTCGGGAAAGGATATAACGCCTTTACGATACCCTTCCCAACCGAATTAGTGCATGCATCCAGGCCACCGGAGGTGGTGCAACGTCATACTAATAAGAGGGCTCATACTGCTAAGTTCTTTGTAAATTTGACTCAGTCACGTAATCACTGAAATAACATCACACACTCTCTCAACCCGCGAAGTTTCATTTCGTTTTCTCCTCCCCTCCTCGGTGCTACACCTTTTTGTCAGGCAGAGTACATTATTTCTGTACTCTATAACTGCTGGTTCAAAGTAAGTGATCGAAATTAATTTGCAATACATGCGTTTGACAAGGCTTAAGATCCGTAACCCGTTCATGCAGGTTGT
Organism: Schistocerca cancellata; assembly: GCF_023864275.1. Classification (NCBI taxonomy): domain Eukaryota; kingdom Metazoa; phylum Arthropoda; class Insecta; order Orthoptera; family Acrididae; genus Schistocerca; species Schistocerca cancellata. The sequence goes on from NC_064629.1 coordinate 304,874,074, forward strand.
TCACAGCAAAAAACCAGTACGTTTTATTTAACGGGCGTGACAATTTTCTAGATTCATCATCAAATAAAAGTAGGATGCTTTGAGCTCTGGCGAAAAAGGTTGCCACACCACGCACACATCGTGGGATTGCTACAGTTCGCGGCAATCTCATGTATCTATCATTGCAAATGGTCAAGCAAAGTGGCTTGTGGTCTTTCGTGCATGAACCACATTACACTCGGTTTGTGCAATGGAACGTTCTCTAACAACTCTGATAGCACATTGTAAAAAGGTTTGGGTGTACTCCAGTGTCAACTTTAGTCCAGGTAAATAGTCATCAAGGGCACCCGGCCACGCATTGACCGAAAACCAACACATGATGTTTTGATATCCCAAGAGGAGTGCATCGTTTCATAATTCTCCTTTCGTGTAGAGCAGCTTCATGGAAGCTTTTTTTTTTTTTTTTTTTAAATCCACAGAACACTCTGCTTCGCCTCAGTTGTTGAGGATTCCCGATTCCAGTATTCAATAACAAGACCCATCTCCCTCCCTCCAGCGTATCATCCCATAACGTAAAACCTACAATACGCTTCAGATTTTTTGGCAAAACCCTCATTTTGCACGATAAACGCAAGTCTGACTAAATAAGTAATGTCATACTGTTTCTGTGATCGTTTGCTGTCATTAAATTGTACGTAACTCGATGAGAGCCACTGCTGACTTATAAGGTGTTCAGAGGCCACGCCGCTAATGTTATTGTGGTTTCGCCCACTCCTTGGCCAGAACACTACTGTTGTCTGTAGCGCGAAGGGTCAAGTGAGTCACGGGTATTTTACGAGGTGGGTCGCCCTCCTCCCTCCGTAGGCTCAGCCAACCGGTTTTGTGAACCGCTACGGTTTCCGAGCTGAAAGCGGTAGCACACTAAAATATGGCGGTGGGACGTGAGCATTCGAAGTGAAAAAGTGAAACAGCGGGTTGAGAAACCTAACGACCAGCAGCCCTTACGACAGGGAACCATACAGTACGTTCTATTTAACGGGCGTGACGTGATAATTCTAGATAACTGGAATAATCATTTCAAAATGCGACTAAAGTGCCGAAGTAATATGTTAAAATCCCTTTTGTTGCTTCTGAGATGAAAATTTCTTTTTTCCACTGTAGGAAGCTTTTTCCTCTTAACAATAAAAAACTGAATGCTCAAAGTAATTTATTTACATTGTTAACGGACCAGACAGTCACTATCACTACACAGATGATATTCAACTAGTGCCTTCGACAGTGCACCCATGATATGGCAAAAACGGTTAAAACTACTAGTTAGATAAATGAGATACTAGATTACAGGTTAAAATCTAAATGGTAATAATAAAACCAGTTATTATTAATCTAATATAGGCCAATCATTTGTCTGGGCGTCGGTAATCACATAAACAGAACTGCAAAAGCTATGTTACCTCCAGAAACATTTTTAGATACGACTCATTGCAAGGAAAGATCCCAATAACCACCAGTAATACAAATAATGAATCCTGACTCTAACATTTCAGATCTCCAATTAAATAGCATAAACTTACTGGCAACGTCTCCAAAACGTCTTGTGATTTTGAATGGACAAGGTAAAACGAAATCAAATAGTCTACGAGAGATCGCCGCTAACAACACAGGGGACTTTGTACTTGACGTTAGTTGTAACGCACTTTTCCGATTCATTCAAGATGTGTCGCATTTTTAGTGTTGTGTATGAAAGAGGACTATTAGTGGTCGTCCTAATCACAGTGTTATCATTTTTCTTTATGGGTAAATGCACAAAAATGCTATACTGAGAGGGGCAACCGGACTCCACGTCTGCATCCGAAGAGAGAGAGACGCCATTCAGGGATTGCTAAGCGCTCTGTTGGTAGGACCCCCAGGAAAGAGAAGAAAGTTGCAGCTTACAACGTTACTGAAATCATTACAGAACTAAGCACATGCTCACTTGGAGAAGGATCGGGAAGGAACATTGTGTAGCCCATAAGACGTATTCCCACAAGGTGATTTAAGAAGCCACTCAACACCAAGTGGGGACGTAAACAGCTCTCCTCCACAGCGCCCGACTATGAGTTCAGCAGCCTGACAGCTCAGCTCGCACACACTGCGGCGAGATTCGAAATTTAATCCTGCAGTATGGCGCACAGACCGAGGAAACAGACCTGCAATATGCTAAGTGTACTCTACTTAGTGGTCAAAAACCAGAGAGGGGATATTTTGCACTACCATATTACCAGTAGGCTTCCTCTAAATTGAGAACCATCGTGTAAACATGACTCAACGGACTCGGTCGCAAGGATTGATCCATTTTATTCCAATATAAGGAATAAAACTGTGTGAAAGCTAAAACGATTGCTTGGATACTATGTGGGTTCTTAAGGATAGCAATTGCTGATTCTGCTTCCACACAAGCGGCTCGTAGTAAAATAGCGTGCTTATGGAATATCGTCTCAGTTATGTGAATGGATTTGCGATTTCCTGTCAGAGACGTCACAGTTCGTAGTAACTGACGGAAAGTCATCGAGTAACACAGAAGTGATTTCAGGCGTTCCCCAAGGTAGTGTTATAGGCCCTTTGCTGTTCCTTGGCTATATAAACGATTTGAGAGACAATCTGAGCAGCCGTCTTCGATTGTTTACAGATGACGCTGTCGTTTATCGACTAATAAGGCCATCAGAAGATCAAAACAAACTGAAAACGATTTTAAAAAAATATCTGAATGGTGCGAAAAGTGGAAGTTGACCCTAATAACGAAAAGTATGAGGTCATTCACATGAGTACTAAAAGGAATTCGTTAAACTTCGGTTACACGATAAATCAGTCTTATCTAAAAGTCGTAAATTCAACTAAATACCTAGGTATTACAATTACGAACAACTTAAATTGGAAAGAACATATAGAAAATGTTGTGGGGAAGGCTAACCAAAGGCTGCGTTTTATTGGCAGGACACTTAGAAAATGTAACAGACCTACTAAGGAGACTGCCTACACTACGCTTGTCCGTCCTCTGTTAGAATACTGCTGCACGGCGTGGGATCCTTACCTGATAGGACTGACGGAGTAAATCGAAAAAGTTGAAAGAAAGGCAGCACGTCTTGTATTATCGCGAAATATGGGAGAGAGGGTCACAGAAATGATGCAGGATTTGGACTGGAAATCATTAAAAGAAAGGCGTTTTTCGTTGCAACGGAATCTTCTCGCGGAATTCCAATCACCAGCTTTCTCCTCCGAATGCGAAAATATTTTGTTGATACCGACCTACGTAGGGAGAAACGATCACCACGATAAAATAAGGGAAATCAGATCTCGTACGGAAAGATATAGGTGTTCATTCTTTCCGCGCGCTATACGAGAGTGGAATAATAGAGAATTGTGAAGGTGGTTCGATGAATCCTCTGCCGGGCACTTAAATGTGATTCCCAGAGTATCCATGTAGATGTAGATGCTTCTGTTTATGAGAGCCACGGGTCTCGCCAAACAATAAATAAAACACAAAAAACGTGAAAACGAAGTGCCGAAAAAATTCTAAACTTTTTGTTAGTTATTTCAACCTCATATAAAAAAATAACCAGTTTCGACTTCCTACCAAATCGTCATCAGATTATATGTTTAAAAGTAAGAAAAAAGTGGATAGTGAAACACCAGGAAACCAAAGTACAAATAAAACTAATTCCGATACACAGGAAGAGGAACGCATGTTACACAGTAACTCGTCAACAGAACAGACTTTGGTAGGCGCCCACAAAGTGAGCGTGTCTGCTCTCTCATTATTGGAACTCGAGGCCACAGTTAATTACATTATAGTGGAATGTGCTACTTCTTAAGTCGCAAACACGAGATTAAAAATTCCCGAAGTGAAAACTGCTAGCGTAGATAAGCTGCAAGTGCACTAGATGCAGGGCAGATTACGTCCGCCTTCAGATGCTATCCACGAGTAGCAAACTAGTAGCTGGCGGTCGTAAGTGTACACTGAACATTAGGCATGAAACAAGCGTTAAATCTAGTTTTAGAAAAGTGTGAGCCGCCACAAAAAGGAACTTCAGACAAAACAACACGGAGAAGAATCAACATAACTACATTTAGCTTCTTCCTCTATCGCAGGGGACCACGTTGCGTGTCTGGTTGCTATTTCATTCGAGTGTTTCGTAATCTGCACCCAGTTATTAAGGACGAATTCACGACTTCTATCGTTAAAAAGAGTGTCTGCCGCAGTTTCCCTTAGATGCCAAACTGTCACGGTCGAACAAAGTGATTGGACAGTGTGAAAGGAATTTATTGTGGATGAAGAGCTTAGTTGAGTGCGGAAGAAAGCGCAGCGAAGCGGCAGGCGGCAGGCGGGGGCCCGGCCGGTCACGGGCGAGCGGCGTTAACGCCGTGCTATCGGCGCGCGCGGGGCGGGAGCGGCGCTGACACGATATTAATTGTGATCGGGAGCGGCCGCGGCAGCTGGCAGCAGGCTTAAACAATGGCATATGGCGCGCCTTATCGCCGCCCGCATCACGCACCGCGCTTCAAGATATTGCCAAACTCGCGCCGCCACGGCCTACATACTAATTTGATACGGGCCGGATTTGCAAGTTCTAATAACCGACTGGGCGCTGCCGCTGAATACCTGTCTCGTCGTTTTCTCGTCAAATTGGAATCTCCGCCCTGTTGGGGATGCGATGTTGGCCACCTGACGCGTTACGGGGAAATGCCGATAAAACGTCGGAAAGACAAAGTCGTAACGTCAAGTGCAGGTTATAACGCGAGCGAAACGTAATGTGAATCAGCTGCTCACAACAAGGCGAACCTTGCGCTTTACCTTTAGTAATTTAGTGTGTCCCAAGAATCTACAACAACATACAGTAATCGAAATTTGACCCTTCTCTCCTTACTCGTGGGTATTGGAAGACAAAGTCAATAAACAAATTTACTTGAATAATTATTCCATTTGATCAGGAGAAGTCAGTCACTGTTTGATGCACAAAATGCTTCCAGTTTTACATCATTTGACAATCTTATCAGTAATACGCCATTCGTATAATTCCAACGTTTTTATGTCTGTGCCGTACGAAACAACTGTCCAGAGAGCGAGAGATTATAGGCGCTTCAGTCCGGAACCGCGCTGCTGCTACGGTCGCAAGTTCAAAGAAGTGGTTCCAATGGCTCTGAGCACTATGGGACTCAACATCTGAGGTCATCAGTCCCCTAGAACTTAGAACTACTTAAACCTAACTAACCTAAGGACATCACACACATCCATGCCCGAGGCAGGATTCGAACCTGCGACCGTAGCGGTCGCGCGGTTCCGGACTATAGCGCCTAGAACCTCTCGGCCAAGGAATCAGGTTCGAATCCTGCCTCGGGCATGGATGTGTGTGATGTCCTTAGGTTACTTAGGTTTAAGTAGTTCTAAGTCTAGGGGACTGATGACGTCAGATGTTAAGTCCCATAGTGCTCAGAGCCATTTGAACAATTTTTTGAACCAGATTTACAACAAACAAGGATTTATGTCACATGGTATTAATGTAGCACGGATAAATTCAGAAGGGCTCCAATTACTGTCTGACCATTCTGTTTTATATTTTCCGCAGTTTCTTCAACATGACTCGCTCCCACTGTTCCCTCATCCACTACCCCGTTACGCCTCACAGACTTTGTAACTTGTAAACAAAGAAGAGACTTGTTCCCGATCACACAATGAATACTTATCGTCTGAGACTCATTCAGATTTCCAAATTACTTCAACTACAAGGAAAACAACTGAATTTTCTCAATAATTAAGACACACTAAAAAACGAGATTCTTTTTTTCTTTTTGAAAGATTTACTTGACTGTCACAAAGTCGTAAATACGTGGTTGAACACAGTTTATCGTAATGTTTTATCACTATGCACTTGCCTTGGTTAACGTGTCTTACTGAATCGCTATATTACAAATTTGTATTAACTAAACGAGGCACCTCTTAGGTATTATTCATTTGATAAGTTATTCTTTCGGCAGAAAATCTAGAAAACGTGTATGGGATAGTTTATTACTAAGTTTCATTTCACCCACTTTTATCAATCTGAAAAAAATACAAACGGATTACGTTTATTGTAAGTATTATTCGTTCATAGTATGGTAGGCAATAAGGAATACAACACACTTAATAGCACGGAACAGAATAATGGTACAGCATTACCGTAAAAATAAATTTCTTTCATACGATGCTTCGTTACTAAATTAAATCTGAGACCACAGATTTGCTCGATAACTTTCTCTAATGAAACATTCTGGGTTTCCTTCTGAAGCGAATTTTCCTGCTCGTCATCTCCGCCCGAAAATATTTCATCTGAACTAATTCTTACTTTTACCAGACTGCAGCGATTCTTCAAGGGACATCTAAAACACAGTACGATCTCAAATTCAAAAACATCCTTTCAACGAGACAGCTTTGTTTACAGCTTTTAACAGTGTACGCATATTTTTAGCTAAGATTAATTGTCCTTTCCTCTGCTACCTGACAGCAAAACACGAATCACTGTAAGACAAGCCATTAACCGCACATGACTGAAATCCAGTTATCTAAGATGTGGACTGTCAAACCCAGATTTCTTGCTTGTAGAAACAACTGTTTGAGTATATGTTTTATAATTAGTCTATTTGTTCAGCGTGTTTCACTTTGCAACATGGTACTACATGGACAATTTATGTAGAGGGAAAATTTTGTTGAGTGAACAGAAAAGCTGAGAAGCAACTCGCTGCAACGAAAGTCGAGGAACAACGTCAGATGGTTTCAGGGCGGCAAAGGAAAACATAATCGATTTGAGGAGAGCCAGGAGTTCTGTCTGTGTGCTCTCCACTGCAAGTCCAACATTCCTCTCACTTGATATCTCTTCCTTCGCATCTCACAGCAGAAGAGCCGACGAGAACAAAGTATGCTTTAGCAAGATGATACCTGTACTATGAAAAACATGTCACCATATGAGAGTGAACCAACTTCTGCTTCATGTGCTCGACAAACGAAAGAACAGCCAATCTGATGAAACGTGGAAATTTCCACTTAAATAACGCATCAACACGCCATTAAATCTTGCGACCAGATAGCGTAAAGAGAGATTTTATGGAGTAAACTACGGTTTTGGAGCAGTGTACAAACAACGAAACCAATGTTGATCACTGAATGAGTTAATGCATCACTCCATGCCAATGACTAAGGAAACAACAAAGAAAGATTGGAGTTTAATGTCAAGTCAATATTACGGTCCAGAGAGGTAGCATTAGCTCAGATGGAACAGGAAGGAAGAGTGAAAGACAGTGGTCTTATCCAAGGAATAGTCCTAACATTCATCTCTAGTAATTTAGAGAATGCAAAAAAATCTAACTCAAGAGAGCTTGATGGAATTCGACCGGTGTACCTCCGTAGTATCGGTGGTGGCTCTGAGCACTATGGGACTTAACATCTATGGTCATCAGTCCCCTAGAACTTAGAACTACTTAAACCTAACTAACCCTGCGGGGTCAGGGATTTTCTCTGCCTCGTGATGACTGGGTGTTGTGTGATGTCAGGTTAGTTAGGTTTCAGTAGTTCTAAGTTCTAGGGGACTGATGACCATAGATGTTAAGTCCCATAGTGCTCAGAGCCATTTGAACCATTTGAACCTAACTAACCCAAGGACATCACACAACACCCAGCATCACAAGACAGAGAAAATCCCTGACCCCGTCGGGAATCGAACCCGGGAACCCGGGCGCGTGTAGCGAGAACGCTACCGCACGACCACGAGCTGTGGACGACCATAGTATCAGTCTATTGTTTCAGGAACAGTTGTGTAAAATGATCAGCCATAAAATTATGACCAGCTAGCTAATAGCCGGTATGTCCACATTTGGCACGCATAATAGCGGCGAGTGTCGTGGTATGGAAGCAGTGAGGCCTTGGCTGGAGGTAGTTGGCACCACATCTGCACACACAAGTCACCTAATTCCTGTAAATTCCGAAGGGGGGGGGGGGGGTGATGAGCCCTGGAGCCACGTTCAATAACATCCCAGATGAGTTTGATAGGGTTCAGATCTGGCGAGTTGGGGGGCCATCAGTTGGAATTCGCCACTATGTTCCGGGAACCACACACCAGACTCCTGGCCTTGTGACATGGCGTATTATTTTGTTGAAAAATGCCACTGACGTCGGGGAACATGCTCGTCGTGAAGGGGTGTAGGTGTGGTCTGCAACCAGTGCACGAGCTCCACTGGACCCACTGATGCCCACGGAATGTTCCCTAAATCACCTATGGAGTCGCCGCGAGCTTGTCTCCGTCCTGCAGCGCAGTTGTCAAGGAGCTGTTCCCTGGAAGACGATGGTTTCGTGCCCTCCCATCGGCATGGTGAAGTGGGTACCGCGATTCATCAGACCATGGAATGCTCTGCCACTGCGCCAACGTTCATTGGTGATGGTCACGTGCCCATTTCAGTAGTTGTCGATGTCGTGGTGTTAACCCCTTAATGCTGAGTGTCGAGATTTCGGATCATACTAACGCTGTGCCAATAACTGGAAGGTTAACTGTTTTTAAATGCCAGTGCCGATAGATACTAATTCTTCACGAAGCTACCACCGCTTCTGACGAGTGCTTCATTCTCCTGAATGTTTTGGGTGCCTCTGAAGCACCACGATTTTTGATTTTTATCTTTCATCTAGAAATTTATTTAGGCATTAAGAGGGTAACATTGGCACATGCATAGGTCGTCGGCTGCGGAGTCCCATCGTTAGGTGTGTTCCGTGCACTGTGTGATCAGAGCCGGCCGGGGTGGCCGAGCGGTTCTAGGCGCTACAGTCTGGAACCGCGCGACCGCTACGGTCGCAGTTTCGAATGCTGCCTCGGGCATGGATGTGTGTGATGTCCTTCGGTTAGTTAGGTTTAAGTAGTACTAAGTTCTAGGGGATTGACGATCTCAGAAGTTAAGTCCCATAGTGCTCAGAGCCATTTTTGTGTGATCAGACGCACTTGTACTCTGCCCAGCATTAAAGTCAAATGTTAGTTCCGCCACAGTTCGCTGCCTGTCCTGTTTTACCAGTCTTCCCAGCCTACGACGTCCGACTTCTGTAATGAGGGGTGGCCGCCCAACCCCACGACGTCTGGGCGTGGTTTCACCTTGGTTTCGCCACGTATTGGAGACACTCACCACAGCTCTCCTCCAACACCAGACAAGTCGTGCAGTTTCCGAAATGCTCGTGCTGAGCCTCCGGGACATGACAATTTGCCCTCGGTCGAACTCAGATAGATCTCGCGCGTTCCGTATTCACACACAGACAGCTCGCTCACTGATACAGCATGCACCGTGCGTTTGTCTGACTAGCAGTCATTCCTCGCCAGGCGACGCTGCTATCACCTGGACGGGTTTATATCGATAGTAGGTTGGTGGTAATAATGTTCTGGCTGATCAGTGTATACATCAGCACTCGTCATTTTAGTACTGTCATATACAAGGGGCTGATAAAAGACTACACTAGAAGACCGCCACGTCCTTCGCTTTCCTCTGTTTGTAGCTGTCTCCTATTGATGTAATGAAGCACTGTCGGTTTTTAGTGCATTCTGTGAGAAAATGGCTAGGAAGTTTGTAAAACACAAAATAATAATTGCATTTCAATTACAACGTTAGGAATATTAACGACACGTCAAAATGTTATATCATTTGCGCATATTATAACACTTTACCGCGATTCGCTATGAACCGCTTCCAGAGTGTGAAGTAAAAAAGGGCATGTATTCTTCGTTAAACTGTCTTCAATTACACTTCTGCGGAGAAAAATATTATTAATGCATCCGCATACCAATTGGAACAAGATAACAAGGAAATTTTTCTTTTCAGGATGAAAGAGAATGTAACAATAACAGTCTGCTGCGGCGATCTCAGTCACCATTTATAAATACCTACAAATTTTACTACCCAAAATGGAACAGAAAGAAAATTTGTTCCCCGGTTATATTCAATGAAATTCTAAATTGAAAGATATATTTTAGTCCCAACGACAGTATTTTTAGGGATCTCCTAAGCCATACACCTACAAGGCGCATTATGTCGAAACAACGTGTAAAACATACCGTCATGTGTTTTCCTTTGCTTCTCTTCGTTAGGGGTCTATAAAGCACCTCTCCGCCTTTACGCATATTCCTGTACCTATGTGACGTTGTACTGAACGATAAAGACACAACAAATGTTAGACTTGGGGAAGACATATTTACCACAGGAATTTAACCAAACAGCAGCAGATGTGGCAATTCACCGTTCTGATCGTTATTTTATGTGCACTGGTCATGTACGTTGGATTAAAAATCCAAATCCTTTCACCCTGTCGTCTGAAGCAAGGCATATGATATTTTCGAAGTAATAAGACCACAGTACGGAAGTGTCAAGCTCGTCATCCCCACCGTTTTGCTGGCTATACACTTGCACTAGCTTCATTTAACACATAGTTACATTATCATATTCATCAATAATGGTCGTACACTCCCTTAATTACTGTAACACATCTGACGTCATCCATAGGTCGCAAAGGGACAATAGTAATGTAAAAGCAACAGGAATTTAGCAAATGAGAGCATTGCAGACACAGCTGTAGGGACAACAACTTCGGTCGCTGAATGCAGACACTCGCATTGAAGGACTCATAATATTGCAATGCACACGAATTAAAATCATTTAAGGGACAAAATATTATGTCCCGAGTTCAAATCGGATTGGCGAAACAGGAGTTTCCAGGACAGACTTTCTAACCTAAAGCAATACGCAAAAGCAGAAAAATTAAGAACTAGTTGATAACTGCTTTCGTTCGTTCAAGCTTCAGATGTCAGCGACGGCGCACTTAGCGAAGCCAAGGATTGGGTAGTTTCCATGCCAGCAGAACAAAACGCTACCATAGGTTGCTAAACTTCTGTGCACAGAAGTAACAACCATTTCGTAAGTTACAATCACCACAAGAAAGAAAGAGAAAAAAAGCACTAGAAAAACCGATCTTAAATTATCCACAAGCAAATGTATATGGACTACTACTACTAATAGCTTTCCTTGGAGCAACAATATTAAAGCTTAGTAAAGGAGCGTAGTACAGCTTTCAAGCATGTTATCTGTTAACAAGTAACACAACTAGGGACTAAATACAAGACCATTTTTTAAAAAAAAACCACGACTGGAGTCAAACATATGTCGAGTCGTCAATCCAGTTTATACTGGGTGGTCTGAAACAGCCTTAAAATCTTGTAAGGGTGTTGAAGGATAGGTTGCGCTGAGAATTTATTGTTGAGAAAAAAATTCGATACGTTACGCCGTTTCCGAGTTAATTAGCATTGGAGTTAGTCCACTCAGGCCGTTGCGCGCACAAATTCAAACGGCCCGCCAAATAAAATTAGTGTCACTTGTTCTCATAGCGCAGGCGATAGCACACGGGACTGCTCAGCCCTTGGCTTGTCTTCGATCCTTACTGCCGTCCCCTGTCCTATTTTTGCATCGCTCACTTCTTTGGTTTTAGGAAACAAAATGAAGAACACTTTTGGCGACATCGTCTCTGGCGGGCCGCTTGAATTTGCGCGCATGGGCCTCGTTGGGTAACTTCACACTGCTGATTAACTCGGAGATGCCGCAACGTATCGAATTTTTTCTTAACAATTATTTCTCAAAACAACCTACCCTGCAACACCCATACAAGCATTTCAGACTGTTTCTGACCATTTTGTATACTCGTATCAATCGTATTATATCTATCGTACAGTGCACCAGTGCCAGCTTTGTCAAACTATGTAACAATCTCGGACATATCGATGGCAATTCTTCGTCACGGTCATTTTTGTGTCTGTCACAAGCCAAAAGGATACGGGATATCAATTTTTAGGTCCCAAGAATACTAGTTTCAAATAATAACACAAACAATGCACAGAAAGGTGACTGGACGAAAAGTGGAAGAATAAGTGAGGTGATAATGAAGACGGCGATGATAATGAGGGTGGCGGACGTGTCCCGTGTTTGACAGCGGGCAGCGAGCAGCGGCGGCGTGGGGACAGCGCGGACCGGGGTCCGGGGAACGGGGGTACGCAGGCCGGCCGGCGCGTGCTGATGAGCTATTGATGAGTCGAACGTGTCGCCACCAGCTGAGCCAATTACGACGGAGATCAGTGGCCGGGATTACCCAGCTACACTTTGTCATATTGATACGGATTTCCCGCGCCAGCCGCGCCGAGCTCCAAGGCAGCCGGCCGCATCCGGAATACAAACAGCGTGTCGCCTTTTTCCCCGCGGCCCTAAAGCCAGCACACCAAATCCCCACCGTCAACGTGACGTTCTCATCTCCAGAAACGCGCGCTGCCCTTCTCCCACACCCTCAGTTCGCCCGCGTACACACCTGCGGCAAGGCCGCGAGAGAAAACGTATCACGCAAATCTTGGCCAGAAAGAAACGCCGTTCGCTTTATTCAGCAGGCACTGCTACGTACCGTTCTAACCGTGAACCCATCATTCAGTTGAAAGGTAAACGTACACAGATACGCGAAAGAAAAAAATGGAGAATATTTATTTTCCTTTCCTTGGTAGGGGCTGAGGTTATTATAAAGACTCGAGGCTAAATTACACTATTTCGTGTTTGTGGGGAGGAAAACACCGCGCCTTACTTTCAATTGCGCACTCTGTAAAAGTTTAACTCTTATTATTCGAACAGAGTGACAGGCGAGTCCTATTTTGCTAAGACGCAGAGTACTACACTATCATAACGTATTCAACGTGTGGTAGAGTAGTCTCATTTTTCTGCTTCACAGTATTTTACCCAATGCGTCACCTCGCTCGGAAAACATTTTTGTTCCAAAAATAAATAATTAGTTATTGCCTAATGATAGGCTTGTACGCCGAAAACCCGTTCACCAAATAATCAAATACCATAAATAATGTAGAACATCCGCCTTTTGTGCTTTTTATTTATAAAAGTCAAGAAAGCCTCTTTAGAACCGCTGTGCTATTTTGCTTCTTAAAAGGCCCTTTCATTCTTTTATCATTTCTGGAGAAAAGCTTCGAAAGCCTGTGGCTTTAGATAAATTCTTCACTACTTTCAGAACAGTCACCATCATAGTTACTTGTTTCCAGACGCGTTTCGAAGAATAGTATGTTAGTCTTCCCTGAGGATTCAAGCTGATTCATTTCAGCAGTTCTGATTAATAAAAATACGTCTCTTGCAAAGGACATGTTGTGAGTGTAATGTGCAAAATTTGTGAATTATTTTAGTGAAAAACGTAAACTCCGTAATTTCGAGATGTATCTTCCTATACTCTTGAAACCAAATAAAATACGTTTCATCAGTTTATAGGAAACGGAGCTCTCAAAATATTGACGTCCGCACAGCAAAAGTGAAATAAGGTCTAAACGCCACTGAAGATGATGACAGCTCTCTAAAAACCATCATGAAATATATAATTACGAAACTGATACGTAACGTGATTATTCTGATAATAGGACGTAATTAACTATGCCTGTGAGGCCCTACAATGAATGTTGCAATTACGTAAGTTTGGGAATTGCGCTGCAATCTGAATACACCTGCTAATCTGCTTTTTATGTCGTCTCGTAACAGCACAATCACTCCACACAGATCAACGTATCAATTGCGGACAGAATAGGCCGTTGTCTACCCGAAGAAACAATTTAAGAGATTTTCTTGGATCATGGATAGAGCTGTATTGGAAGCTGGCTCTTCCAGAGTATTGTCCTGGGTCTTGCCAGTGGGTTTGCCCGCTCGCTAGGAATATGTTAGGAAACATATTTGTCTGCTACGGTTACGTGTAATCAGATTTCTTTTTGACAAGTCCAATTTCACAATTAATTAATTAATAATAAAATATCGATGGAGACTTCTGTACTGAAAAATCTACATAACAAATTTTTAGTCCAGCGCTGAATTTAAAACGGTAAACAACGTTGCGTAAAGAAGTAAATCGCAATATAGAAGAGAGACACTACAATGCCTAATCTTGCTTGTCAAGTTACATGCGAGATCAAAGAAAGCTTTTGAATTCCGCAATCACAGGTACGAAACATGTCAGGCAAAGCACGTATATAAATACTATTTTCATAATATTCCACGTGTCGTCATGCTTCGGTGAGCATGAGAATGAGAAACGGAAAAATGACACACCAAACGTAAGCGCAAAATATTTGTGACTACTGATAAGAGCAACAGGGAAAGGCTGATTTCTTTTGTTTAATGGCGCTTTTATTGTGAGCGCAGTGGTATTAATACCTTGGACAGATAATTCTCGCTGTCCTAATAAAAGGACTCATATCTGCTGTGGATTTAACACGAGTTCGTATACTGTAACATGTGTATTATGACGCATTAAAATTAACATCGACGTAATTTTCAGAGCTACTTTGCACCTGAAATGTGATTTTCAGCAATTGCAGTTACATATGGCCTACAAAATATTTCATTTACATCGTTTGCTAAAACCAATACATGTCACGCTGACAACTGTTGAATATCAAATACGACACATTATTGTTGAGTTTCATTTCAGGAACTCTGGAACACACTGATGAATGGCTGTGAGTGTAAACTGTACCAGCGCCGTAACTTACTACTTATTTGAAAGTTCCAATTCCGAAAGAAGAATGCATTCAACTCAGCGACATAAATTTCTTATGTCACGTACTTCCTTGCATTCTAAGTGAAGTAAATCGCTTGCAACACTTACTAATGAAAGTCAGTTGTATTTTTGTTTCCGATACGTTTTATTGAAGCGAAAGATCCATCATAAAGGGTTTCAACATTCACACATAGTTTCCCGTCTTGAACTGGTGAAGTAGTCGCACCTGACATTTGTTACACAACTGTAAAAATATATGAGCGCTAGTGCAAAAACTACAGCACTATAAACTATCTGCTTGTTGCGAGAAACTGCTTTAGTGGTAGCCATGACCGAAATTCCACGATTTTGTTTGCTTTTTATTGCACACACAAATAATCACAAACTAGAGAAGGAAACACTTGAGGATGAAAAAGAAGAAATAAATCACTTTGTCAATAACTATCATCTCACCAATGCGTACTCATCAAATCTATTTCCCGAAATGTCATTAATTTTAGTTTAGTATGCCGACAGCACGATTAACAGATACCATATAGAACCAATAGTCTTGCAGATTGTAAAACCACTAGTAAGAAGTTATAACGTAGCTCAATACGCTGTTCATTTGCCGTGTATCTCAAACACATCCGGGTATAACAGTCTTACACACACATTAGGTTTCGCATTAATACTTCCGCCCGTAAAAGCACAATAACGCTACAATAACTGAGAATGTGCGTTGCTGGAAATTACAGTATGCAGATTACATACTTGCTGATGATGTCCTGATGGAAGGGCACAGATACGGAGTAAACACAGAAGCACTGCAACTCTGAAAATTCTACAGTCTTCATAGAGGAAATGTGTTCTTAACATGTAAGACGTTGATCAACACTCAAAACTACAGGTTCGCTCATTTTGGCCAGGATAGAATGAAGTCAGTAGCCAAGAAATGAGGCAACACTAGGTACCTGAGGGCTAACGTTAACTCACACTATTACAAACGGTACGACATTTTATCCGGATCTTCCTTGGTTTATGCAAAAGCATAACTGTGCAAATCTAGCCTTTCACAGATCTCAGAAAACGAAATGGAGGCAAAACAACATTCCGTTTTAAAAGACTTTGTTGGTGGCTACCTTCATTGGACAAAATTTCGGACCCTATCTGAGTTGTCGTCTCTGTGTCATATCCAAATGTGCTCAACACAAAAATCGCAAAAAGCACCCGAAGAAAACAACAAGTTGCGTCATCGGAATATTGTGCCCAAACCCGACTGGACAGCCGGAAATCACACACCGGTGCTAGAACCCTAATCGAAAAGATACATTATACGGAGATATTTTACCGTAAGAGACAATCATTTACATACGTTCATTTTTGTGACCATAGCCCCGCATTCAGTTTTGCAAATTATAGCGTCTGTACTGCCCTTATTGAAATGAAACGTTTATTTAGAGCAAATGCATTTACTGTTTAACTACAGAGAATATCAAGGGTCACTTTATATTGACTATGCATACTTTAAGAAACTGGCTTCGAGAAGCCAAAGACAGTTATTACGCTTCATTCTGGTTTTGCAGCACTCAACATGTGTCATCTTACATACAGCTAGTGTGTTTTTTCTCAAACTAGGGTCACGGTTTCATCACGTATGGACACTTACTCCAAGTTTAGAACATATTTGCGTGTAACGAAAAATAGATGTCAACATCTGGAAAAATTAACCTAAGCGATGTAAGAAGACAACAAATTTGATTAATGATAAGACAAAATTTAGCCGAAATGTTTCTGGACTATTTCAACGAAACTGTAAGCGTGATTATAATATTTATATCCACCACTGACGATGGTAATTTCGCGTTTCTTCTCGACAATGGTTGCATGTCGTAATTTTAACTTCTTCCTTCGTTACT
Source organism: Schistocerca cancellata (assembly GCF_023864275.1). Taxonomy (NCBI): domain Eukaryota; kingdom Metazoa; phylum Arthropoda; class Insecta; order Orthoptera; family Acrididae; genus Schistocerca; species Schistocerca cancellata. The sequence continues at coordinate 304,890,559 of NC_064629.1, forward strand.
CTTCGGCAGCGTCTAAAGAGCAAGCCACAAAATAAGCCAGTAAACGGGGGACGTGCAGCCTGATGATAATTCAAATATACGAGAACAAATCTAGGCTTTCAATTTATATATAGAATTTTAATACTCAGTATACGGCAGCATCGGTTTCATTTCCTGTTCTGCAACAATGTAAATTGTTCAGTACAAAGACAAGAGTGTCCGACAATATTTGAGGTTAGAATATGCAAACTTAAAAAGCAACAAAATGAAAGCAATATCTTATCACCAATGAACTGTTACGGAAAAAATGCCTATCGAATTACATTTTAAAACTTAACAGCCTCTATTTGTGACGATACTGAATTTTTTTCCCAAATTACAATGGTAATCTGGTTTTACTTTCTTGAAATAAGACATAACTGGTTTTAATTAATCATCACAACGCCATTCTGAGTGGGAGTCCATCTCTGTGTATATTTAACTTAATGAAAGAAGTTGCAGATTTTTTTATTTTCGTATTTCTAATGAATTATTGTGCGATCTTCAATGCATATATTTTCCTATGGCACCTTCCGATTTAAGTGAACTGTGCAATGCATATCATTATCGACAGAAATTTAGCAGCTGGAGGCAATCGATTAATTCTCCTTTAAAAATAATTCACCAATAATATATCGTCTCCATACGAAATATGTTATTTTTCTATCGAAGTGCAATAAGTTTCGGAAATGCAATAAGTTTCGGAAATGCAATAAGTTTCGGAAATGCAATAAGTTTCGGAAATGCAATAAGTTTCGGAAATGCAATAAGTTTCGGAAATGCAATAAGTTTCGGAAATGCAATAAGTTTCGGAAATGCAATAAGTTTCGGAAATGCAATAAGTTTCGGAAATGCAATAAGTTTCGGAAATGCAATAAGTTTCGGAAATGCAATAAGTTTCGGAAATGCAATAAGTTTCGGAAATGCAACTCTACTTAAATGAAATCTATAATCATTTGATGTACAAGCAATTGCTTAACCATTCTTAAAGGCATTCAGACAGACAATATTTGAGGCCTTCATAGGTGAAAAAGTCCACAATTTCATTTACACTGGACGAAAATTGATCTATGAAGAAAATATTATGTTAATGAAAATATGGAAGTATTTCTCCAATCGAGAAAAGTATATTGTGGACGAATCTAGTCAATCATCAAAATTAAATTATTTGAATATTAAATTTTCCTTGATGCGGTACTCTCGCAAAATGAACTATGTCGGTGAGTAATTGCTACGCGAAGACCTGAAACAAATGTCGGAGTCTGTATGTTAATGTAGCCTTGCAAGTGGAGTTGAAGATCCGAAGAGAATTCAATGTAAATATCAAAATAAAATATTGCGACTGATGACCGTATATCATTTTTTAAGTATTTTTAAGAAAAAATACAGCTTGAAAGGATCACACGTAGCCTCAAAGTTTTAGACTAATGTTCACTGAAATGTAGCACAATATACCAAGGATCTTCACACACATTAATGGTATGCAGTTTTCGATATTCATTATAAGATTCGAAATCCTGTATGCAAGACGACAGTCTACATACAACTGTTAAGCGAACCTTTATGACTTCGCTAAGCCCAGATGATGTAACATTTTACACTGATTCGCTTGAAAACCTAATAACTTCAAAGAAAACTATTATACTTTTTAACGATCCAACGGTCAGGTAACAGAGAACAGGTTGTGCATGAATTTGTTAGAATATTACAGTAACAACCATGGTTTGACCGATCACAATCACTATTTCATAGGGCACGAATTATTTGTTAAACTGCAAAAGTTAAGGGAAATCTAATTTGAAAACAAACAAAAAATGTGTAGACTGAATAACAGTCGAGGATAAGTTCCGGGTAAATATTATAGCTTCGCGCGAAACCACTGTATTCAGTTCGCTCGTAAATTTCAATTATATGAACTTGACTGATTTAGCGATGTCAGAAATTTGTGTCCTATAAGTAAATGTGTGGATAGTCCCTAAAAATACACCATGGCTGTCACTTTCAGCATTCTCTACCAGTTTTTACTGCACTTAAAACGTTTATAGTCTTAACTTTATTGAGATGTGGGGGATTAGGTGGAAGTCATAGGGTACCCTGTCTAATGAAGAGGGTGCAGGTTCCATAACTTGTACTTAAAATTCTTTAGTTTCCCGATTCCAAAGCAGCTTTCTTGGCAGGTGCATGTTCTTGATCGAGGTAGATTTTTTCCTTCCGCTGTTCGGGCTGCTTCTCGCGGATTGCTTCAACAAGCAGGTCCAGGAGACTTGCAAAAATTTCGCCAATTATTGTTGTGCCTTTGTGGTCCATCAAATAAGAAGAATCAATTTTGAATCCAAGAGAGCTCTGGTCATAATCTTTCCGGCATAAGAAACAGCTTTTCTTTCGTGCATAGGGCCACCGCCAGTATAAATTTTGTCAAAGAAGTTATTTTCCTGCGACGGTTCTTTCCTCATTTAACATAACCACCTTATTTCACTATTAGAGATTTTCTAATTTCACCTTTTCTTGGTGCTTGGTTGTCAGCTTCGACCCACTGTTTTAACTGCTTTTTGGTTTCTGGCGTGGATTGGTTGAGATACATCTTATCCACAACAACTTATCTGGGTAGAAAATTATGCGGGTGCGTTTTAAAATAAGTCCCAGGGTTACAAAAATATACATGCATATAAAGTAGACACAGAGAGCAGACTAGGTACTTTCTATTCTTATTGTAAACTACGAATGAATTCTTAAGTTTTAACTTTTCTCCTTACATGATGTCACAGGTTTGTTTCGGCTCCTTCCTTCCTTAATTTTTTAAAGCAAATGGAGCATTACACTTCATTGATACCACACTTCGTAAAACACTTCCAGCCTATAGATGGTATAATTCTGTAATACAACTAATTTCCGACGACAACAGAGAGAAATTCCCATATAAACCAGATAGTACAAGTCTAACGCACTGCACGTACATGCGTACCATCCAATAGGTCACGCCACGCCACGTGCTAACAAGTACATTATTGTTTTAGCAATGGTTACCAATTCTTATGCCACATGTTTGTTGCTCCTGATCGCGTCTCTCAGTTTGTACACTAACGCAATATCCCAAAGCAACGGAAATTTTGTAAATAAAAATTAATTCTTTCTTAAAAAATATTTATTTGAAAAACAAAAATTTAGCACTGCTGTTACGGCTAATTGATACTTCTGTTTTTACCCTGTTATCAGCAAAAAGTAAAAGACCTGTTATAACACAGACCAAACAAATACCGAAAAATATGGTTTATTCCAAACTAAAAACACGTATCGGTTTTAACCAATCTGTTTTTCGCAGTCCTATCTATATTAAATGTTCAGGATATATATATCAAAAGAGCTAGGTTGTGGCAGCGGTAACTGAAGCAGACGAGGCTCCAAACATTAACTGTACAATTTCAGCCCAACCAGAAAATGGAGCTAGGTCCCGAAAGGCGTTGTAATCATTAAAGAACGTAAGAGGCAGTGACAGACAACAGTCCAAGTACAGTTCCAGTCGTTCCAGAAATTAAAATTGGTCACGTGACAATGTACAACTGCGTTCCAGTGTAGAGTTTTGTATATTGTTACTTCTACACCTACATGGATACTCTGCAAATCACATGTAAGTGCCTGGCAGAGGGTTCACCGAACCACCTTCACAATTCTCTATTATTCCAAACTCGTTTAGCGCGCGATAAGAATGAACACCCATATCTTTCCGTACGGGCACTGATTTCCATTATTTTATCATGGTGATCGTTTCTCCCTATGTAGGTCGGCGCAAAATGTTTTCGCATTCGGAGGAGAAAGTTGGTGATTTGCATTTCGTGAGAACATTCCTCCGTAACGAAAAACGCATTTGTTTTAATGATGTCCACTCCAAATCCAGTACCATTTCTGTGACACTCTCTCTCCTATTTCGCGATAATAAAAGCGTGCCGCCCTTCGAACGTCTTCGATGTACTTCGCCAATCCTATCTGGTTCGTAGCTGAAAGAATAGAAAAAATAACACAAAATGTGTTCAGTCACATATCATGGCTGGTTCTTAACGCGTTCGTTAACTAACCACCACATCACAAGAAGACAGGGTGCCTATGAAAAGTGTTTCGGTACTGAATAATTACGAGAAAACTGTGAGTAGAATATGGAACAGAAATTGGCACACAGGGGCGAATGAAATTTCATTAATTTTTCAAGAGAGAAAAAGGAAGATGAAAAGTGCTTTGTTTAAAGAAAGAAAGAGAGAACAAAGATTCGGGTTTAACGTCCGTTCACCGAGGAGCTCATAACTGCTGGAGCACAAGCTCGGATTGGGTAACGCTGTGGAAAGAAATCGGCCGTGTCGTTTTCAAAGGAGCCACACCTTAAGAAATTTAGATTAACTACCAGAAACGTTAATCTGAATGGCTGGACCTTCGTCCTCCCGTACAGTTCTGAAGCAGCCGTTGATGTTCTACTTCTTGGCAGAATATGATCGTCGACCTGTCGCTCAGTTTCTAGCGCCTTTTTGTAAACTCACTCCGAAAATTCACAGGTTATATTGCCTCGTCATACTGTCAGTAAACGTAGGTTCATGTGCCACAGCTAAATGTACAGTCCTCCCATACCATTACAATGCCATATTTTACAGTGGTCTAAATATATTTCTTTTGAAATTCTTCGTTGACTTTGCACCACACATTTACCCTTCCACCTAATATGTAAACAATTAATTTACTTTCGCCACACATCTTTCCATCAGTTAGGTCCTTGCAAACGTAACTTTTAAAGAACTTCAGCCTAGTATTGGGCTTCTCATCAATTTAGAGCTTTCTTTTTAGTCCTACTTGGTCACTGTCATCTTGACTGCAAGACATTTTCCTGACCAATTGTTCTTCACACGTTTCTGAAATAGTACAGTTGTTAATTCAGAAGCGTTCAGGCGTTAACGATACTTTATCTCACGTATGATGACGCATCTTTCCCTATTATAAAGATTCTGTAGCTGTGCGCTACATAACAGTTAAAGTATTACTGCCTTTATCAGCGTATGTTACCCACGGTACAGCACGTCATGTTGAGCGTATGTTGACTTTCCCTTCTTTGAATCTTCCATCTCTTGATAAAAGATCGCCAGGTGCCGCTGATCGAAGAAACAAACTTTCGTGTATTTTAGACTGGGGCCAGGCGTAAAAATAAAAAGACACCTACTAGAGTACACGACAAGAAATAGTGTGCGCAAGCGACATTTGTTGTCGTTTCAAGGAGGAAGTAGACTCTCTCACTATATATAGCTGAATATGAAAATACACTAACTTGGCGCAATCTAAATCAAAAGAAAATATTACCTGCGGTTTTAAGTCAAAATTTTGTGAAAAAGAGAAACGTTTTATTGACGCCGTTACGCACTTCTTAATTTCAGAATAATCGAAAACTTTCTTTGTTATTTTATAACACTTACTTCCGACAGTCACAAATACTCTCTTATTTATTATCTGCACGACGCATTTCGGGAAATAATTCACATTATCAAGTGCGCTTCAAATGTGTTATGAATTTTTAGGTGAGATGTTTGCAGATGTGTGAAGTGCTCCATAATCCTAGCGCCTTTGCTGTAATCTCAACACACGCAATCTTATAATTACTGGTATGTCTTTCACTGTAGATAACTGGCACAAGAATAATGCGACAGCTCATACGCCAAAAACAGCACGTCTAAAATGGCGAAATACACGAAAAACGCACTAGATAATGGGAATTACTTCCCGAAACGCGTCGTACAGAAAATTAATAAAGCAATAACCGTGACTGGTAACACCAAATATTATTTTATAACAAACAAAATCAAGATTTAATACGTAAGACATCCGCAACTGAGAGACATGATAATTAATTTAGAGAGATCCGTTTCAGTTGTGCTAATATTTATGTAAACTAGTAGTGGTTGGCGTTCCTACCGTGCGGCTGCCCAATGGCGAACAGTTTCCGCCATCATGCAGTGATTGGAACTCTTGCTCTGACTGACCCGAACGCATGTTATGTATTACCAAATATTGGAATTTCATACACTTGAAGATCTCGAAACCGGTCGTATTTTGGATATATATTATTGCAAGTGAAGCGGATCTCTCTAAATTAATTAACAAACGACAGCATTGTTTTTTACAGTCGCATGCTACCACTAGCCGTTTGTAATGGAAGAAAAGATTCAGAATAAACGCTGACGCAATGGGAGGTGGCTTTGCAATAATAGATTAAATGAAGGCGCTTCCTGTGTGTCGAGGCGCACGCATCATAAGTTCGGAAAAGTGTGCCGGCGTGTATTCAGCGGCGCGTCCGTCCTTGCAGAGAGCAGAGCACGGATAGCGGAGCGCAACCCACAGGCCCGCCCATTCGCTGCACGCGCTCTCCAGGCCGTCAGCATTCATCTGGCGCAGGTGATTACTCACGCGGCTAAACAAGCCTCGAGAGGCCTTCACCGCAGGTACACACTGTTGTTACATACGACGGAAATCGCAAACCGTACGCCACACCCTCTCTGAGCCCTCAACGGCCGCGCATCACAACCAACTCTTCTTGATTTATGCACGTTGCGGACAGAACGTCCTCGTTTCCAGCAATGAAATTCAGCTACGACATAGAGAACAATGTTAAGCCTAAACTTCGTGTCAAAGTTTGTATCGAGTCAATACTACACGAAATTCCGCAAGTGTAGTAGAGAAGAGGATCATAAACTACAAATACGACCAATGGCTTTAATATGACATTTAATTAAGGTCACTTTCACTTTCCTGTCGCTGGTTTCCGGTTTCAGTATTCACAGATTATTCGTGTTAAGTCACATGCTGTCTAGATTGCGAATCTGATGAAATTACATGTGATGATAACAATTTTACAATGCGTAAACGCGCATTAAGACATCTACGTTCGTTTCACTTCACAAGCTACCCCGTAGTAATGTTATTTGCCCCCATCCAATGACTCCTTTCTTTTCTGCAAGAAAAAGAATAGGACTGCCCACACACACGTCTCGATTCTCCTGCTTTATCACTGTGAGCGTCGAAAACGCGTCTGTTGTTTTCCTTTTGTTGAGAGAGAGAGAGAGAGAGAGAGAGAGAGAGAGAGAGATATGCGGATGTCTTCCACAAACCTTTGAGGAGCCGCGATCTTGGAATTTTAACAGGAGCCGTTCAAGTGATTCACGACACACCTCCCTTGCAGGCTCCTATGGAAGTTTCCTGAGCTTCGCAGCAACGATGTAGTGCTGATTAAACCAAGTGTAAGGTTATTCAGTACAGTTTTGCAGTTTATTTAGTCACTTCCACAGGGGTATCTAGGATCCTTATCAGCAATGAGTTTGTAAGAATTCCTTGCGAGCTTCGCTCTCCACAATGCTCCCAGTGACCATCATTACGACCTATGCCTTAAGATTTACATGGTCGTTCTAGCTCATAATTATATGCTTCCGAATGACCACCCTAAGATATTCTGTATGAGTATCACAACAGTTTTTACAATAGGCCATTTCTGTACAAGCGGCTGTTATGCCTCAGAAAGACATTAGAGAGCTATTTGAAGAATTCCACATCCTGTTCCTGAGGTGTAGTATATACAAAGAGCCGCGCTTAAAATGTCGGAAATTACAGTTAACAACAGTCATTGACTTAGATCTAAATGTGCAGACGGTGTATGCAAACACTGAGACATTCTCAAAAACATTTTGCTGCACTAAACTGTAGCAAACGGTACTATTCGAGCAGTAGATAAGGTAACATATATTCAGCTCGCCTTATTACTGTATTATTCGCCTTCAGTGCAGAAAACAGTGTAAATGTGCGTTACTGATTGCTGTAGCCTGAAGTAAAATCCGATCAGCACGGTACTCTGCAGCATTTTTGGCTCTAAAGAAATTATTATAATTAATGTGCTGCACATTGTAGAATGATGACCACGGAAAGTGGAAAGCGATAATCGCTAGACGAGAACTGCAAAATTTTACGAAATTTGAAAGTGAATGGCTGCATTGATTATTCGTTCACCGTTTCAGAAGCACAACCATAGGCTTCTGTAGAAGAAGTGAGTTAACTGTAAAAAAAAATAGCCCTTGCACAATATAACTAAGTATTGGGGAGGGGGGGGGGGGAGAGAGAGAGAGAGAGAGAAAGAGCACAGCAATGGCTGACCTTCTCTTGTGGAAGAGCAGTAACGTAAACAACTGGAAGATGATTTCTGAATGCACCATAAAATTCTGGTAGCCAAAATAAGACTTACAAAAAATCAAAAAGTTAACAGATAAAAGGAAAAGAAAAACAAAGATATGGAAGATAAAGAAGGGCACATGCGAAAAGTTCCAAGAAGATCTTAAAAATTTCCAAAGTCGAAGTAAATAGCATAGAAGAGGAAGAAACGGTTTTGTAAAATGAGCAGTGAACCTTTGTGCAAGTGACTTGGAAGAACAGGAGAGGCAATAAAAGTACTGAAAATTGGCAAAAGTATATAGAAGGCAAAATGCATGTAAAAAATAATACAAGAGGAGGAAAAGAAGAGCTAGAAACTTTCACTGAAATTTTACAGGAAGATGTTGAGGAAAGTAAAAAGGTGTTGTATGGACTGATACAGGGTACGACAAAAAGTAGGGTACATAAGAAATTTGTTACATTCGAGACCGGGGATATACTGCCACTGCCACAGAGATATGATTGTCTAAAAAGATAGGAAGAATACTTTTCCAAACTTTTCTATGTAAAAGACAGTGATGATAGTAGATGACCAGCAAAAAGAAGACAAAACACAAGAAGAAGCAGCACGAGAAAATGAGATCTATGTTAGAAATAGAGGAAGCCATAAGAGTGGTAAAGCAGGAAGAGTGGCTGCGGTGATCACTGAAATATACAAGCAGGACAGGGGCTGTCTAGACTATTTAGAATAAGAAAGAAATCCCATAAGAATGGGAAAAACGTCAGATTATCCCCATAATTACGAAAGGTGATAAGAATCAATGTAATAACTACAGAGAGCTTACCATTACTGTGTATGTGGCTAAGATCTTTCAGAGAGTATCAGAAGGAAGACAGGATGAAGCTTGAAGGAGAAATGGAAGAACATTATGGTTTCGGGACAGACTAATTTGACCTCATGTTTACATTAAGACATTTGGTGAAGAAAAGATGTGAATTTGAAAAAAAAAAGACATATTGAGGATATTGAGAAAGCCTGTGAGTGGGCCTAGGCAGTCGGTATGGGAAACATTAATGGATACACGAGTTTATAAAGTGGAACAGCAAATGATGCAGTTATACATGCACAAAAAAATATATTAGCACAGTGAAGACCGGTATAAGAGAGACAAAATGACTTACAGTTGAAACGGATCTAAGACAGGGAAGTGAGCTGGCCACCAAATTATTCATCCTAGTCATGAACAAAACTCATACGAATATTACACAGAAATTTGGAAGCGAGGCAACAAAAGCCATGTTGTTTGCAGATGGCATAGCGATATGGAACGAGGAGAAAATGGAAGTGCAAAAGCAAATAGATGTATGGAACCAAGAAATATTAAAAATTGGGATAACAGTACGCACAGAGATGAGCAGAGCAGTAGTGCTCATAAGAGGAATGAAAGACGGACGGATGGAAGGAAGGGAAATTGGGAAAAGAATACCTGCAAATAGCTTCTACCAGAGTGTAAGCGGCATTCTGTGGAACAGAGACTCCAAAATAAATGTAAAAACATATTCAGCTTATTATGAACCCACTTTAGTATATGCATCTGGCACACGGACTATGAGAAGAAAGGAAGACAGCAGAATGTAGGCAGCAGAGATAAAATTTTAAGAGGCATCGAAGGCAAGATAAAACAGGATAATATCAGAAATGAGGAGATCAGAACATGGACGGGAATTCCGCAACTTCAGGACAAGAAAGTGTAGTGCCACTACTTTTTTTTGTGTAACACGGTAAGAATATACCAGCGGCCACTGGTAACTGGCGAGCATGAGGTGTTTGCATTTCGATTAAAGTAACAGAGCTGCGGAATTATTGCTAGATGCGGCAGGCTCACTCCGTGAAACCTGCCAGCGCAGCAGTAATGCACGGTTCTTGTAGGAGAGGAAAGAGGCTTTCTCCACTCACGGGTTTCAGTAATATTGTTGAAAACGTGACTGGAAGTGGCGCATCGGCGTAACAGGTGCGCCGCTGCCCTGTATAAATGACAGTAATTTTGGTAGCAGATTCATTCACTCCCCAACAGTTCTATCAGGACAGGCAGGCTACTCCAGATGTAAGGACGACATGGAACAGGCAGCAGCACTCACAAGTTCGGAGTTTATTGCAGTACATGCCCCCTGAACTGATAAGGAGATTCTGCCTACACGTCATCACCGATTTCAAGGAGATTCTGCCTATACGTCATCACCGATTTCGTCCAAATTAATAGCACATGCAGGGCTTGGCCAGAAATGGAAATGACAGAAGCTCCAGACGACCAAGCGTTTCGAACAATTGTTATTTTTGGCGTGGGTAGGCCGAGGCTTGAGCCAATTATGTTAACACAGTTTCTAAGCAGCGTCTGGCGCAGCGAAGGGAGTCCAGAACGGTAATCCGAGGGTCTTGGATCGAATTCTTTTCTTTTCCCTTATTTAATTTTAAATTTTTACAATACTTACACTGCAAATAAACCTAAGTAATGATCAATACTTTACATTTATTAATTTCTCATAAAAGGAATTAAAAGCAGTCGAAAGGCAGCAAGTGCATGAGCCCCGTAGTTTAGCTAACGTTATCCCCAACGGCCGATGGGCCGATTCTACCTGCACCGGGAACCTACTGTTCGCGTGCAGCTGCCGAGGGCGCTCGAAGGTCAAAATTAAACTAATGGAATACGAACTCCTGCACAGTTTAAATCCGGTCTCTTCTTTGCAAGTTATTTGCAGCGTCCTCCTGGGCGCTATTAACAATAACATTTTCTTGGAAATTGATTCGCAATCCCAAATTTTTCTTCATTTTTATTTTTCATAGCTTTTATGAAAATATTAATAAATACAATATATTGAGCATTATTTCAGTTTATCCGCTGTGTGTAAGTAACGCGATAATGGAAAATATGAAATATCTGTGCATATGGATTCAACCCCACGATCCTCGGATTACCGTTCTGAACTCTTTTCATGCAACAACCGGTGCCTGGAAACTACGCAAACATAAGTGTCTCGTGCTCCACTCGACTTGTACCTGCATATACCATAAATTTATATGAAATCGGCGAGTACGAGTAGGCTCGATCCCCTTGTGACTCCTACTCACAGACTTAGAATGGCAGCGCAGTGCATCATTCTATGCATACTCTATCGGTAGGCCAGACTCCTCCTCAGTGGGCAGCGGGTGGTGTAGCGTGCACAGCAGCCGTCTTCCGCCTTCGCGGCGCTGGCATCACCGCGCTACTTGCCAACGGCCGCTGGGGCGCATTCATTCATCGCAGAGCTGCCTACCTAGCAAGATTCCCTACCGTCTTCGAGCGCTGCTGATACAAGAAGCTCGTGGTGCGACTCACGCAGTGGGATCGCTTGTCACATAATGAGCGCTAGCATCAATCAGCAAACCTGGGTGTGTGCGTTGCAGCCAGCTGGCTGGACAGTGACTGTCATCTTGCTGGTCAGTGGGAGGGGGGTCGCTACCCCGTGTGGACAAAGCACAGATGTATGTATAAAATAAGTGTAAACTTTGACATCTGAGTTTCTCTGGGCCGTCACCGGCCTGCAACCCCGCATCAACTTCTCTGCCGTCTGCCATTCTGAACCGTAGCCTCCCCTCCATCCCAGGGATCGGCTACTCGGCTACAACAGAAACAGCAAGCCAGAAGTGGTATGGAAATTTGATGAGAATGAGAGACCTGGGGGTGCCAAAAAAACATTTAAAGAAGGAAAGCGCTTTCCTTACAGTGATTTAAATCCCCACACATGCATTCTAAAAAAATTTAAAAAAGGGAATACAGCATGCTATATTAAACTAGTCTTAATCTCAGGACTCGGGTGGTGGATGAAACAACCATCTTGTCCCAAAAACAGAGAAAGGAATTAGCAATACTAAAAACATCTTCTATATCCTCCACATTTTGACAATAGACTGCATGAACATTTATATCGAATTCGTACCTCACAACAACTTTTCTCGATATATCCAGGGCCAACGGAAGCGCAAATATTTCTATCTTACGCCTGTAATACTGTGTACTGTAAAAGAACTTCATCAAATACCTATCTGTAAAAAATGTTTTTATTGATTTTGACAGTGTATTGTGTGGGACTTTTATCACACGTTCTGTAACATTTAGAGTGTCGTCTAGCTTTTATAAATGATCTCTTAAATATCTTTGACATAAAGGAGATGCAGTAACTTGTTTCTTAATCTCTATTACAAACAGTTAAAAATGAGTATCAGCCATGATCCAAAATTCAGACAGGAAATACGTGCAGTTCTTGATTAAATTGCGTCATGCTATCTCAGTGCCTAAAAGGTTGTTAAGCCTGAGATGTATTATTACGCACTCAGGACCATAGGAGCACACGCACAAGAAACTTCAGCATAATTCACTATCGAGAAACAGATGATATGGTATCTTGAAGCAATGGATTCATCCCCTAAAATGCTCTTCTCGCAGACCTCTGTGTACCGATGTATAACAGAAGAGTGTTGTTGGCCATCAAGTTTTCGATGCAATGACTGGCTTCATACAACTGCTGTAAGTCTTGCAGTCAGATGTTCCATATTTTGAAATTTCTACGTATAGAAAGTAATTTCTTACGGGCTAAGATATTAAAACAAAATCACTACTCTTACAGTTTCAAATGTTTCCTGAAATGTTTGAACATCAAACATACACCACGCAAACGGCTCACACTAAGTGGTGCAATAGAAGAAGGTTTGAACACAGAAATGTAAAATAAGTGTGTTCGTCTTGCATGGACAAACACTCACACTGATACAAAATAAAATACGGTAGCAGACTGGCTGGCCAATTAAGCGCAACGGAAAAAAACATTAACACCTACCCACTTTCCATATACATATTTTATGCTTACAGTGAAACAATATTTAAAACGACTCTGGACAAGTTAAAGGTAAAATATCAATAGGGAGAGAGAAACATTACATAGCTCTCCAACCTGCCGTCTCCATGATCATGGTTCCTTCACTTCCACGCGCCTACAAATGTATTAACTCTGTTAATCATAGTAAGATTAGGACAGGAGTGTTATTCACATTGTTTACTCGTCGAACTGTAATTATTATACCCCAGAAGTTGGTGATGAATACAACAATTTACAGTTAGTATATTCTCGACTCAGACGTCCAGTTTAGCCATTGTAGCCAACGAGTCCTTTAGCTGGTTTCTAGCTACCATGAAGAACGACAAACTGCTACTTACGGATGACGTCGCTTTATATTCAGCTACTTAGAAGGATCTAAACAAACAGTCTTTTTGTGTGTCTAAGACACTCAAATATTTCCGTTACAGAAGATAACAATAATTGTCAACCGAAAATTCCATAGCTTCTGAACAGTGACAACATACTAACTATTTAATTCTACTTCTAGACCTGAAGACGGAACGCACCACAACGTGTTTCTCTATTAGGTTTACCGTAAATTACGAACATGGAGACAAAACTTCAGTGAATAAAATTATTCTTGGCTTCATAAAATTCAAAGTACTAATAAACATACGAATGTTACGTGGTATTCCGTGAAAGCAACAAGTTAGGTATAACAGATGTCACTCACCACATAGCAGTTTCAGACCGCATACCAAAAGGTGGAAAAGCAGTACACTTACCTGTAACAAAAAAGAAAGAAATTAGGAATAAATACGAGCATATAAAATGCTGACATATCTTCACTCATTATAGTAAAAATTCTTAATCGCACGTCTCCTTTGTCTCCTTGACATCGAGATAAGTTGGTCTAAATGATGTGCATTCGGTACAGATATTTAAATATTTAATTTTGCACTGACTTGACACACTTTGTGTAGAATGAAGGTGAACGTAACACAGTTTTTTTCCGTCCTATTCGCACGATCTCCAAATCTGATGTCTACAGGTTTCTTTATAACACAAAAGCATTTAATAAGTTTCTTCTTATAGTTCCCACACATAGTGAAGTGTACATAACGGAGATTTGTGGACACAGCAAGTTATCTGCTCCGATAGCAATTTTAAACAGCGGGAGGAGACTCCGGGATGGCACTTCTTCTTCGAGAAAGCATGGCAAATCTGTCAGGATGGTCACTCCCAATTTCTACGAACCTGCTTTCATAATAGGAGTCTCGTCCAGAATTAAAAGATCACTTCTGCCTGAGGGATAATTTTGGAGTCCACAACTAGCCCCTCTAAACTGCCTCAGGAGCCGTCTAATGAAAAGGAGGTAAGGGCGTTTATCTGTTTTTCACATACCTCAAGATTTTAAACATGGCTGAACCAGCAACTGTTGAAATTCTTCACGGTAAAGGATGACAGCCAAAACAGTTGCAGGATAAAGATTTATTAAAATTCTTGACCAAGGTTTCGGTATATATAAATATACCTTCATCAGAAGTAAAATATCTAAAATTACATCCTGCAATGGAGATTAATAAAACAATTATGCCAAAAGGCGTCGTCGGTAGTTAAGACATCATCTCCATTTATACAACATGATTGTGGACACAGGGTCAATGCGAACACAGTATTAGCATCATTAGCCTTTTGGCACAATTGTTTTATTAATCTCTATTGCTGGGTGTAATTTTAAATATTTTACTTCTGATGAAGGTATATTTATATATACCGAAAACTTGGTCAAGAATTTTAATAAATCTTTATCCTGCAACTATTTTGGCAGTCATCTTTTACCGTGAAAAATTTTTCACATACCTTGAAGAGAACAAAATAAATTCCACCTCAAATGCATTTAATGATGTATACTTTCTGGATGCGTAACAGTGGGGTCCCCAGTATTTAGTGACACCTAACAGAAATCAAGAAAACTGGGAAGAATGTTCCGTGGCAGGTATCGTTGCATCATGATGAACATGTTCGTCCACATAACGTCATTCTTGACGAGAAAAAGAACTAAAAAGGAAATATTTTAGAGTACAAACATTTTTAACAGTTTGCACACCTTTTACCCGAAATTTCGATAACTCTTACTTGTGAAATTTTACTGACAAAAGAATGTCACCTACCGTAACGTGTGTGTGTGTGTGTGTGTGTGTGTGTGTGTGTGTGTGTGTGTGTGTGTGTGTCAGTGAAAATACTGGAGATTTTGCCTTTTACTGCAAAGATTTATTTCCTGGAGTCTTACTATTATACAAAAAAATCCGAAGATAATTGCCTTTTCATCCATAATCGTTTTTATCTATTCACAGTACTCAGATGGTATTAAGAAATAAAATTTTTCCTGGTACGAAAACTGTACGCTTAGTGTCCTCGTCTATGGTGGCAGGTGCAAAGTGGAATGCTTAAAGAAAGAAAAGGCGTCGCGCTTCGTAAAGCATATCTCCACAGCAGCTACAAGCAATCCTCGGAGGGACGCCGGAGCTGTGCTTACGGCTCCCTGTCACACCAGATCAAACGGGGCGCGCCAGATATTGAAAATAATATTCGGGCCAGGAGGCACAAACACCACTGATCCCATGGCTGACGTTCAAATTTCCTGAGATGGGGCGAGAATTGAGACGGCGTGCGAAAAGCTGCGTGCTCCCCCGCTACAGATACATAATATACATCTGGTCGAGCGGACCCCGAAGAGAGCGTTTTATTTGCCAAATTAAATTTCCGCGTTATTACATTTCTGGCGGCGTGCTGTGCGCCTCGGGCAGTGCACTCACATGCGCCCCACCCGCTTCCAACTCCTTCGCCAAATTAAATGATTTCGCGGCGAGATGACAGGCCAAATGATATCAAAGGATCGAGTACATATTTCAATTTTTAAAGCCCGAGTTCACACCGTGATTGAAATTTTTTCCTCCTATCCCTGCTCGGCTGCTTTCGTGCCCCCAACCATTCCACTTCCACCCCTCCTTTTCGCCACGGCCGTACGAAAGAATTTCGCTTTATCCGAAAAGTTGCGAGTAAGACAGGCGCGCTATCTGCGTAGCAGGACTGCGCTTTTGTGGGGCGCTGTGTTTCTAGTCGAGCGCGCGGCTGGAACGCGGCCTGCCGCGGAAACTGCGACGCCATTCTTTTCCGTGTAATGCTTCGCCTTAGGTGACAGGGAAAGAACAAACGAGAAACTGTACTAATTTACGTTCTAACTATGCAGCTACAATGGTTTCTATCAGAATGCTACGCTGTATTACATATATGAGTCTAATGGAAAACAAGAAGATGGGAGTGAAGTTTTCAACCATAGTGTCATCGAATGAAAATAAGCGTACCTACAGATGTTACAGCGACCAACTTTTACTTTCAGTTGTTTTAGCCACTAAGCCGTCGCCAATTACATTTTCTCTGCTAGAAAAGAATAAAAATAAAAGACTAACAACATTTTTTTGTGTTAAAAAAAGTATTGCTACACTAGGACTATGTCTATATATTAAGACACGGACTACTAAAACTGATGTAAGCATATATTAAACAGTTTGGTTGTACGAATTCATGGGTCATAAGTTGTCTTCCAATACAAATAATAACTCCTTCCTTCGAATCCTTAGTGGTATATTACTGGGCTCTTCAGCAAAGCTACACTTCCAAAACGGTCTCTCGTGAAACTGGTCCGTCTCTTTTTAAACTGAGACTCCCAACACTGTTTGGATGGCTATTGTAAGAGCAGTTTGGACATTCTTAAACTTTCGATTCCTTGACGCCGAGTCCGTATAGCTCCTTCAGAAGATTTTTTTGTCCTAGCTTCCCTCAGTGTGTAAGTAAAAACAACACCGCGCGTGCCCACACACCCACCCACCCACCCACCCACCCACCCACCCACACACACACACACACTAACACACACACCTAATGATGCGTTTCCCTCTAACTTTATCCCAGCAATTGTTTTGTTTAATCTCGACACTGTTCTCGTAGCAAAATAAGGGTATTACGTTCCCTTTGACTTTTCAATATCACAATTAAACCAAAATGTGACCTCCAGCGGATGTCACACAGCATTTTTCTGCGAGTTTACCAGTCAACCCATTGACATGTCGGTCGCACTGGCCACTTACCCAGACAGTCATGGTAGTTTCGCACGTGTCTTGTTACCTAACAGAACGCGGTGGTTAAAGTGCTGAATTTGTATTCAGCAGAAGTGGAGTTCTAATCCCTATCCGCCCATCCAGGTTCATGTTTTCCATTGTTTCCCTAAATCGACAAGACGAATGCAGGGATCGTTCCTTTAATAACGACAAGGTGGATTTCGTAATCACTCTTGTCCAGTCTGAGAATGAGCTCCGTCTCTTACAACTTCGCCTCCGGGATGTTAAACACGCATTTTAGCTTGTCTTTGAAACGGGGACAATCTACTTCACTAGTTCATACACTTCATGTTTATTATGGCGCTGCTGTTACACGTCAGTACAACTCCACTGCAGACAGGTGGACGGGATAAGAAGTAAACGAAAACGCTAACTAGAAAGTGAAAAAAATTCAAGATTAAATATATAGAAACTAAAACCATTCAACAACAGCACTAGGTGAAATCCACATTGTTTTATTTACTACAATTCGACTTGCTTACCCTCCTCCAAAGTGAGAACAAACAAACTCTTAATGCACGGTGGGAAATGAAGAAAGATCTACAGCCAAAACTTTGTATTTTTAATTCACACGAAATATTACTGCACGTTACAGCCTTTTCTACCATTACAAAAAACACACGAGCCTACATCCAAAAGCGCTATGAAGGAACATGTTCAGAAACCGAAGAAATATTTCAGAAGAACAGGAACAGCCGACTCTCCACTCATGACGTCGACATCAAGTACACAGTAGCCGCAAAATATCTTACGTTGGCACTGATCAAGTCCGAAAACGTAAACGATGCACAAAAAGATGAGCAACTTTGGCAAAAAGAAACACACAGACAATTCTAAAATTATATTCGACACAATTAGAAACTGTACCATACTGTTAAAGAAACAAAGCTGGCCCTACAGAAGATTGTATGCATTTAGTCGCTATTTTCACACAACCCTCTCCAGGCATCGAGAGCGGAAAAACACTAAGGAACGTTTAAGCTTTAACATTCCATCGATGTCGATATCATTAGAGGCGGAATACTCGCTCAGTTGGAGAAGAATCAGGAAGCGGTCATTTCTGACCTTCAAGAAAGAACCATCTCAGTATTTCCCAGAAATGATTCAATCCAACCGTGGAAAACTGTGAAAAACCAAAAACATGGACTTCACATTCACTTCTTGGAATAAAAATGCAATAAACGCGGCATTTCTTTCGTTCCAAGCATTGACGCTTCGTTGAATATTACAAAATACAAATGATGTCCCTTTGGGCCTCGATGATTGTTTTAAGCGGTTGAGTTTTCATCAAACATTTCACTGTCTGAAATTTAACGACGGCTCTGCACATACAGCACACTACTGTTAGTTATAATCTCTCATATTTGTGAATCGAATCTCGTTCATGAACTAGCGTCATCCTCGCAAATGACTTACGACGGTTAAATGTAAACTTCATTCGCTGATTATGACAGAATATCTCATGAAAACGGAAGAACAACTCACCATGAAGGAAATAGCTAATATACATATCACCGGTACAACAAAGGTGTGGTGAACATAATAAATAAAGAAACAACCAAGGAAAACCGGTAAATACATATAAAGTAGTCAGCAGGAAGCCTTAGGGATACAGAGAGAAGAAAACGAAATAAGAGAAAATGTGACAAACCAGAAAAAGAAACGTTTCACGATAAAGGAGACTCACGTTGGAGGCAGAATTCGTAGATATCGAAAACAAAGGCGGCCCACTACTGCGGAGCGAATTTGAAAAGGTAATGCGAAAGTTTTCGAACAATGCACTAGAAAGAGACGCGATATCATCCGACGTATTGTAGTCTCGGAGTGAAACTGATGTGGGAACCAATTTGCTTTTTCAGACTAGTACACTTTAAGTCCATCACAGCCTGAGAAAAAACTTTAACTGCGAAAACCGCGAGGATGTGCAAGCAAATAAATCTGAAGGCTAGCACAGATAAGATTCACATACCATTCTTCTACCCTCTGTATTATAATTCGGTGCCTTCGGCGTACATTCACTAGCAACATGTAAAAACACACCGCCGGCGATGTGATAGTCAATATGAGATAGAAGGCCGGTTTCTGCTTCATAAAGTAGCCGGACTCACTGAGGAAAGCCTAACAAAGAGCTCCATCGTACATAAAACAAATAAGTTGAAACGCCGCCTCAACGTGACAGGGACCCAGATAAAGTACAAAATTAAAAAATAAAAACCAGCAACGAGCAAAATGTTCAGCCGCTCACTAATTTACGATAACAGCGCGTGTGACGAGTATTTTTAATTTGATAATAAGCGGCAAAGGGATGTCGACAGACGCTTCGATAGGCAATTCCGCGCTCACGTGTACGAGGGGCAGGGCGGCCAAGTGGCCACACGCGGTTCACCCCACCCCGGCCGCTGCCCCACCTCCGCCGCCACCTCCGACCATCCCCGCCGATTTATGCGGCCGTTAAACCCGAGCGCACCTGACTATTCATCTTTCCTCGTTTCAAAGTTATTGCAAAGTCATAAAAGAGCGACGAATGTGTCGTACGAATGCGAGCGCCATCGTGTTTTTTGATGCCGCAGCTACTGCTCCGAACACGAAATACTGGAAACAAAAGCGCGAATAAGATTATCTCAAAGTTTCAGTTGTCAGGAACACAGATATCAGAATCAAGCTGAAAGAAGTTCTGTAAAATCATCGTGTCTTCCGGTGATACACGTTCTACTACAAAAACCGTCACAAAGCGGCCTTCTTGTCATCGAGACTAACAAATAATTTTAAAAAAAGCACTCCGTCTTCAGGCCACGAGTGGCCTACCGGGACCATCCGACCGCCGTGTCATCCTCAGTGGAGGATGCGGATAGGAGGGGTGTGGGGTCAGCACACCGCTCTCCCGGTCGTTATGATGGTATTCTTGACGGAAGCCGCTACCATTCGGTCGAGTAGCTCCTCAATTGGCATCACGAGGCTGAGTGCACCCCGAAAAATGGCAACAGCGCATGGCGACCTGGATGGTCACCCATCCGCTTAACTTCGGTGATCTCACGGGAACCGGTGTATCCACTGCGGCAAGGCCATTGCCCAACAAATAATAATAATAAAACCTACATTATGGACAGGTAGACAATTTAAGAAAATTCTTTATAGAACGAGCAGAAACTAGCAAAATACACAAAGCATTCACTCATATAAATACATCGGCTACACCATTGCAATTTCATAACCACTTCTACAACCCTTTAGATCACATAACACCAACAGATACGAAGAAAGTCAATTGGAAAAAGAAAACACTACATGGCAAGCACCCGTATCATCTAACACAGCCACACATCGATCAAGACGCATCCAACACATGGCTAAGAAAAGGCAATATATACAGTGAGACGGAAGGATTCATGATTGCAATACAGGATCAAACAATAAACACCAGATATTACAGCAAGCATATTATTAAAGATCCCAATACCACGACAGATAAATGCAGACTTCGCAAACAACAAATAGAAACAGTAGATCACATCACAAGTGGATGGAATGATCCTATAATGTTGATCGTCGGTAAAGCAGATGCCAGACTGAGATTCATTGGAAGAATCCTAAGGAAATGCAATCCGAAAACAAAGGAAGTAGGTTACAGTACGCTCGTTCGCCCACTGCTTGAATACTGCTCAGCAGTGTGGGATCCGTACCAGATAGGGTTGATAGTAGATATAGAGAAGATCCAACGGAGAGCAGCGCGCTTCGTTACAGGATCATTTAGTAATCGCGAAAGCGTTACGGAGATGATAGATAAACTCCAGTGGAAGACTTTGCAGGAGAGACGCTCAGTAGCTCGGTACGGGCTTTTGTCAAAGTTTCGAGAACATACCTTCACCGAAGAGTCAAGCAGTATATTGCTCCCTCCTACGTATATCTCGCGAAGAGACCATGAGGATAAAATCAGAGAGATTAGAGCCCACACAGAGGCATACCGACAATCCTCCTTTCCACGAACACTACGAGACTGGAATAGAAGGGAGAACCGATAGAGGTACTCAAGGTACCCTCCGCCACACACCATCAGGTGGCTTGCGGAGTATGGATGTAGATGTAGATGTAGCGCCTAGAACCGCTCGGCCACCCTGGCCGGCAATGTAAAGCAGCAAAGTGCGCACTTCCCTTGCCTCTGGTCTCAGTGCACACAGAACCTCCTAAAGTTAGAGGAGCCACAATGATAGTCAACGACTATCTGAAAATACAGAGCATGTGATACGTTCCTGTATATTACGATCAAATGGGTCCTAAGCGCCTCGCATTCAGGTTTCCGCAACGGGAGACAGGTAAGACACTAAAGAACTTTGGCCGAAAGAGAAATAGAAAGCAATCTACAGCACATGTAGACTGAGAAACCACAGCCTTGTTCCGAAGAAAGCAACAAAGCTGAAGACACAAACATCTGAAAAAAATGGTAGGTATAACTGAACCTACAGAGAATGGGAGCTAAGCAGATGTAGTACGATGCTGACAGCATGGCCCCTACAAGCATCCGTTACGAATGTTGAAAGGCGCTTCCAAGAAACCTCTACATATTCTGTCTAAAATGTCAGTGGATCCAATAATGATTTAACAAACTTGCACTACTACACATTTGCAATGCTGAACAGTAAATTATCAGCGCATCAGTAGGGAAAAAAAGATTTTCCCCGTTTACGCACTTCAATTTTGTATTTTGTGTCTATTAGACATACAATTGTGCATGCCTTTCTAACGCCCATCACATAAAAGAATATATTAACTGTTTGGCCACCTGAAAGCCAGTCGCTTAATTAACGTCTTGGAACAAAGAGGTGAAAGGAAAAGTTATCAGAGTGATGAGGTTCTTTCATGTGCATTATGCGCAGCAGAGATGCCATAATCGTACCCTCCCTCCCCTCTGACAACGTTTGTCTTCTCCAGCGACATTCCGCTGCTTAAAACTCAGGAGGAGGCGAGGTCACTGTAATCTAAGAGGGCGTAAAAAGATCGTATGAATGGAACATCGCCGATATCCTACAAGCTGGTTGTCTCACAAAATGCCTGTCAGCAATGGACAGGAATCTCTTTGGTGTCTCAACTTAATTGAGCAAAAGGCAACGGCAGACAAAGTAAACTAAGCGACTGAAGCAGCCGTGGAATTCCAGAAGCTCTTAATGAAGCGCACCAACCGAGGCCGATTTCTGTCCTGGCGCAAGCTTTCCGTTCCCTTTGTGAGAGCCCCTGGCCGCAGTATATGACTTGCAAAACTGCAGCGCTCGATACACAAGATATTTTCACACGTGGCTGAGCTGTTTTTGTGGATGCAAATGAAAGCTAAGCTAAGCGAAACGCACCCGCAGCCGCTGCGGTGAGAGCAGTCTTGCCGAATAAATATTTCAGTATCTGGAGCGCGACACGCGCCTCCCTAATTCCCTTCACCTTTCCGCCGTGAACAAGTATTTTCCAGTCAAAAAAGCAGACAGCGATGGGGAAAAGGTAGAGGCGCATTCGTAAGAAGCTGAATAGATTGACGTCGGGCCGTCCTCAAGCCGATGTTTAAACGCCGCCATATGTTTGACTTTCAGGGCTCGAGTGGCATATGCAAAACTGAGTGGATTACAAGAGGGGTGGGTTTCTTTCCTCTTGTAAAAAGAAAATTCTCAAAGGCTGTCGAGCGCGTCTTCCGTTTTTACTCCCCCTCGGAAAGGTCCCTGTGATGGCTCGTCTCGAGTGCATGAATTAATCATGCACCGCTACACGAATGAAGATGCGATGAATTTTCATAACCGCCAGCAATACCACCCCCACTCTCCGTCTGCTCTTTAACAGTCACGCGGGTGCGAACAATGAGAGAGACGAAATATGTATGAAGAAGGGAGATCCGCCTTGCCAGGAAATTAAATAGAAATCCCAGTTATTAACCTGCGAAAAAACAGCCACGACTTCGCAATATCTGGAATACTGATTCATTTTAATTAAAATTCGTGAGGAGGATTTTACATAAAGTAAAAATTTCGAAAAATACTTGAGATATTACCGTACTGGACTTGTTAAAATAACGCTTGCCTATATTAATAACGCTTCTGCACCAGTGGCTCCCAAAAGTAATGACATTCGTCCTCCAGATATATTTACTAGCAACTCTTAAACATATCATCCTGTTCTAGATAGTTCCCTTGCACAATCTCTCACAGATTAAGACGTCACGGTCACGAACCTCACCAAAAGTGCGATGAAGTTTGACATGGTGTTGCACGATTTCTATCACATGTTTCTAGAGTTTATAGGAGGAACTCGGCAGATGAAGATAGCCTGAGAACATTTCGACGCAACAAGGTGGGTAGGTCGAGGTGGACCACATTTAGGTCCATAAGATTATTTCTTGTGGGGCTACACGAGGATTCTTGTTTTATGAAACCCCTGTACACGAAGAAGTGTTTGCAGCAGGTAGGTTATACAGTGGAAATCTTCAACTGTACCCAATATTCTTAACACGGATTGTTGAGCAGTTCTTGCAGTGGCATAACATAAATGTAAGCGCCAGAGTTAAAAAAGGGTCCTCATGGACATACGTTCCTACTTAAAGCTATAGTCAAGTCCGAGAAGACGAGCTACATACGAATGCCGACCACTCATCATCTTTAGGTTTTTGAAACGCACTCAAACTCACCCTAAACACCTATTTCTTACATGTGGTAGTCAAAAAATCAAACCTTGGTTTCTTTTCCAGTTACATGTCATTATCGCGAGAATTTTTATGCCAGTTTAGAGCTGAGTAGATAAACTAACCCTTGTTGAAATTCAGATGAAAGTTAAGTGATAGAGTTGTTCTAATTCGGCTACAGGTCGCTCGCATAAGTATCTACTATAATTAGTCTAGCAGGAGACTGAGCATCCTTGATCCTTCATATCATCGGAAATTTTCACAACGTGAAGCTGCCCATAACTGCGTAAAGTCTCAGTCCACAGTAGCGGCTGACCCAGCTCATTTAGACAACTATTACAACACGCGTAATCATGCTCCTTCCGTGATTTACAGTCTCTGTTCCAACCAACAAAAATGACGTTACCTTTTCTTGTTTGAAATTTTAAACACCAACACGCAAAAAATCGATCTCGTATAAATGGTGGCCCGGTTTTGGCGACGACTCTCTAAAGCACATTCATTACTTAAACCTCAGAAATTTGACTTGTCGTAGTTAAAATTGACAGCAACATTACATGCCGTTATGAGAAACAAGGCAAACAGTAGATTGTTTCTGAAACTAGGGCAGAGTTTGTATTTCCATTTCCCGAGTACTACGGCCACATTTTCTTTGTGGACCTTCTTTTCCAGACAACACCCAATTTTGTCCCGATTTTGCAAAATGCTGTTACGAGCTCTGCTCCAATACTGAAGTAACCCCATCTGTTACGGACGTGTAAAGACAGCCTCATGTCGACAAATTTACATTGACAAGGTCGTCTCACAGGATAGCGTTGAATGCTGGGTATCGTGTATCGACGATGCAAATACCTTCTAGATCTAGCGCCATTATTCGAGAAAATACCAGACTTCTCTAGTAGCACGGGGCTGGAACTAATTAATCAGCGCCAGCTGAAGAGCGGTTTTTGTTCGCTGCCAGCCCGGCCCCGTTGAGGGAAACAAATAATAATAAAGAAAAAAAAGGAGGAACAATCGGGCAGTTCCCATCTGAATAGCGACCTGATAAGACGATTCTTTCCAAACGTAATACGAAAAAAGAGGGCCAGTTAGTAAAGTCTGAGCGGGCCGCTGTGGCCGAGCGGTTTTACGCGCTTCAGTCCGGAACCGCGCGACTGCTACGGTCGCAGGTTCGAATCCTGTCTGGGGCATGGATGTGTGTGATGTACTTAGGTTAGTTAGGTTTAAGTAGTTCTAAGTTATAGGGGACTGATGACCTCAGATGTTAATCCCATAGTGCGTAGAGCCATTTGAGTAATGTCGGAAGAGTTTACTGCAGGTATATAGGGCGTGAAGTGTATAGTGACGTGTACTACTATGACCAAAGTGTTTTTGCCGACTGTTTACTGTCTAATAAACTTATCATACCCTACGAAAATGTCTCAGGATAGAAAGAGAAAGTGTCACTTTTCGGATGATTACATAATAGAGTGATCTCTTGTCAAGAAAGGACGCACGGATCAGGAAGCGTTGTGTGATATATGTAGCTGTTTCATTTCAGTGACTCACGGAGGTAAGGCAGATGTGAGGCATCACATTTCCACGAAGAATCATAAAAATAGATTCGCGGTAGCATCGACATCAAAGCCTATTTCGACATTCACGATTAAAGAAGATACCCACGAATAATGGTTTGTTGCTGCTGCTGCTGAACTAACAACAGTTTATAAAGTTGTCAAGCATCATGAATCCTTCAGGTCTTTTTACTGTACCGTAAAACTGAATGTCGAAATATATCCTGACTCCAAAGTTGCCGCAAAGCGGTTTGCACAGCCAGGACCCAAGCTAGAGCGTTTGTAAAAATATTCTCGCACCACAATCCGTGTCCGAATGCATAAAACAATTGCAACAAATTTCATTTTACGGCATGGCCGCCGACGCATTGAACCACAAAGCTGAAGAGATGTTTTCAATGGTTCAAATGGCTCTGAGCACTATGGGACTTAACATCTATGGTCATCAGTCCCCTAGAACTTAGAACTACTTAAACATAACTAACCTAAGGACAGCACATAACACCCAGTCATCACGAGGCAGAGAAAATATCTGACCCCGCCGGGAATCGAACCCGGGCGTGGGAAGCGAGAACGCAACCGCACGACCACGCGCTGCGGACCAGATGTTTTCTTCAGTTGTTCAATACTTTATTGAAACTGACGGAATCCAACAAAATCTGTTGAAGTTTGATTCGCTGAATAACGAAATATCGCAGACAATTGCAAATTTTTGTCTAGACACTTTAAGACAACTGCAAATTCCATTACATAAATTAAGCGCTCTTCGTGGCGACAATACCAATACCAACGTCGGAGGGCTTCTTCCACGAGGCCAGAGGAATTTGTTTCACCAAATTAATGAAGAACTAGGAAAAAATGTAGAAGGGCTTGGATGCCCGGCTCATATTCCCCACAAATTATATCAAGCGCTGCTGGAGTCTTAACTGTCGACACTGAAATATTCGTGATGAAAATATTTATTTATTTTTCAATATACATGGTAAGGACAGAGAAACTCAAAGAATTCTGCTTATACGTTGATGTAAATCATCAGACTCTTCTATCACACTCAAAAACAAGATGGCTGTCGTTAACGCCCGCAGTTGAGCGAATTCTTAAGCTTTGGATTTCATTAAAACAATTTTTTGACACCGAAGACAGGCCAACTAAAATAATTGCAGATTTTTTCAGTAGTTCTCTCAGTGAAATTTACTTCATGTTTCTGCAGTCAAACCTGGCTCTGTTTGAAAAAAATGTAAAAAGCGTGGAGAAGAATAAAGTCTCGACAATTGAAATAAGGAATACATTAATCGACACTCATAGACGTCTGAATGAAAGGAATACTGCCAATTGTATTGGCATGAAAATGAAGAAAACTTTGGACAAATTAAAAAATGGGAATCCTAACCAATAAATAATTAATTCGATTACTTAGAGAAATGGGCTATTTCTTTTAATAAACATCAAGTTTTGATTGGATTACGCTATCTGAAACCCCAGATAGGGTGATGATTGAAACCTTGAGGCCTGGCTGTGTAAACCGCTTTGCGGCGACGTTGGAGTCAAGATACATTGCGAAATTCCGTTTATACCTGACTAAAAATGGTGTAAAGATTTCAGACGACAATTGATTTCAGGAATATACGTATCTGAAGAGCTTTTTAGAAACCAAGGGTGACTCGGAAGAACGGAAGTCTAAACACTCCATGGAAGAAAGGTGAAAAATCGAAAATACTGAACGAAAATGCCAACTGAAAAATTATGAGTGTATTTGTTTTATATTCCCGCACACAACGCCACTGTGGCGTTTCGCTGACGTCGGCCCAGTGGACTGATGAAAGAAAGCAACTACTGCTAAGGAATCAATTTTACAGTGCCAGTTTAACTACAAGCTGACTTAGATGGAGTTTCATAAATGGAAACTCTTGGTGGCGGTCCTTTTTTACATTAAAGAATCTGACAAACAACAAGAAATGGCAGTAATGAAATATTTTATCAGCTATTTCTAGATCAGACAAAAGATGGATGCTTTACTGATTATATGTCAAACTACAGAGATGGAACAACCCAAAATTGAACATGAACGTCTCCTACAGCAGGGCATGAGAGAAAACGTTGAGGATCATAATGAGTAACAGAAAGAAACATGATGCGGAAGTAGTACTGGAACAGAAAAGTGACCAGTATCAGACAGTAGGGGCCCGTTCGAATCCAGTGTACGCCTCGAAGAAATATCACATTTCACATGCACAGATAACGACCATCCAGGGATCTCAGTTGACTGACCACACGAGATATATTTAGTATATTGCTTTCATTTAAGTTAGAGGTTGCCTTAATGGTTTTCATAGCCATAGAGCAGAGATCGAAACTGAAAGGAGACAACTCTTGCGAGGTGTCTGCAACGTCATTTCTCTTGGAAACATTCAGAGTCCACCTGAGTCTTTGCGATGAAGCACAATGGCTCTACCTAAGCCTAGTTTTCGGCATACAAATTGTTTTATTCCTATTTACATGCAGATGCTTCTTTGCATCTTAATATGAAGTACGTAGAGCAAATAACGCTAATTTATAATAATTGCTGCATTACGCGGTAATTTTCACAGAGCTTTGGTGTCGTCGAAATAGTAATTACATAGCACGAACAAATAGGGTATTATCATACTGGAGAATTAACACCAAAATGCACAAATTTAATAAAAATGCCTAAGCTTTCACACTTTCCGACGCACAACGAATTTTTACAAAATCTCTCCAGGAGTTGTTATTCGAAGAGATTGGAAATTGATAGCGGCGCTGCGGGAAAACAGCGGTGAAGGAACAAGGGAACCTTCACATGACTTGTTTCATCAGTGTCTACTAATCTACATACAGAAAAAAAATTTCCTACTGAGACGGTAGTCAGCCATGAAAGTGAAATTTGTTAATAGATATTCAGATGCGCGACTTTCAAGAAACACTGAGGCTGCCTCTTAGCTAGGCAGTTGGCCCCTGCAGAAGCTGGGATTAAGCTGAGACGTTCAGTGAGCTCCATATTAGCTTTGTCACCACAATAAAGAAAGGAAAAGGAGGGATAGGTGGAGGCTGAGGGTATATTATAGAGGGTTCTCAACAGCAGTCCCCTTAGTCGCGAAGGGTTTATTTCCAATCCTACTCCTGAAGTGTCCCACGAAGCCTGCCTGAGGTATAATATACCAACTAATATTTCATGTGGTACAGAACTGATACGGACATAAATCCCGCATTCGAGGTTTAATAAAACAGTTGCAGGTCGCGGTGGCAAGTCTCCTCTTGTAACCATGTTACAGAACGACTACTCGAGCTCTGTCGGTCATTATACAATGTAACGTTATCAGGGCACAAACGCGCGTTTAATTATTTTCATCAACATTTAATCGACAACACGAAAATGCGTTGCAAGAACCTGGAAATTCAAAATGCATTTTGGTCCTAAAAGAGGGGAAAAAAAGAACTGGCGTTGGCTCGGGATCACGTAGCAACCGAAAAATTAACCGCCACTTAAAAATGAAAAAAAAATCTTAGTTTTCCTTTTTTCAGTACATTTCCGAAAAATGTAACTTTGCGCTACGCCAAATGTGCGAGAATCGCCCAGAAAATTCGTCAACAAGTCGCATCCTAAGGCCGCCTGTGGCAACTGGACGCTCAGTGGCCCACCCACGTCGTTGACTTAATGCGTCGAAGTGATGTACGCCAATGTGGCAGCAAATTTACGAGCGCGAGGGCAA
Organism: Schistocerca cancellata; assembly: GCF_023864275.1. Lineage (NCBI taxonomy): Eukaryota > Metazoa > Arthropoda > Insecta > Orthoptera > Acrididae > Schistocerca > Schistocerca cancellata. Next base: position 304,919,720 of record NC_064629.1, read on the forward strand.
AGTTTTCAGAGAAAAGCGCGGCCGGACAAGGGCGGCGGCGATTAGCTATCGCAGTGGCGCGCAAAAAGGGGCCCAGCGCTGTCGCGTTAATTACCGCCGGCAATTAGCAACCGACTGTCAGCGCTTTCTTTGACATACACGCCAAGGGGCGCGTAACTTACACGCGGACACTGTATACTGGTGCGTTACCACCAAAATAAAAAACAAGCCACTTTCCAGGAAGCGACCATTTGCCACATATTACTTCAATCTTCAATCCAACCCCACCGAAAACCAATACCGCTACCATTTACACTAGCGCTGCCAGCTACGCACTGTTTCTCTCTTTTTCTCTGCACGTCATTCTCCTCATTCTCTTCTCATATCTTCCCAGAGAGTTCCCAACCTCCAACAAATCTGGCGAATACCATCTTCCAATAAGTGTTTAGATACAGGGTCTTTGCAGCTCTATCATTATTTATTGTGCCAAAATGGTACACATATACTCATTCTAAGCCGCGCATGAATTTCGGTATAAGAAAATTCTTTTCGTTGTTTCCAGCAACTTATTCACTACCTACGTAAGCCTTCAAAAAAATTTATTGTTTGGTCCCCTAGTATGGCCTAGAAGAGCACAAGTCGACGGGAATCGCTAGAGCATATTATGGTGATCGTGGATGATACTCAATACGATATTATCATCTTGTCGAAATTGTTGCTGGGAGAGTGATGAGATTTGCAGTGTAACATTACGAAAATAATACCCTTTAACTACATTCGAGGCCACTGATTTTATGTAGATCGAAGACTACCTGTAGCGGAACTTAATACGATGCATTGATAAATTTGTTTTCTGTGGACGTGCGTTGATCTCTAAGATTATGTCTTGTCCCTAAAGAGAATAACATTCCCTACACATGCCACTGAACGAAATTTCAGTTTTGACAACGCAGTGTGTCGCGATTCTTATTTGTTTCCGGTTAGTTTCAATGGATTTGAGTTTTCTCAGCATTAACATTTGTTATAATCAAGCTACATTCTCTTATTTTAGGCCAGAAATCAGATTACAAAGCATCTATCCCAGCGACAGCTACACTTGGTGAAACCCACATTCGTCGAGCATAGCTCAACGGATTCTCGGAAATATTGCTTAAATAATTACAAAGTTCTGCAAATACAGTACTACGAAAATATTATATCACTAAGTCGTACTTGACACACACTACCGTCTTCGTTCGAATACTTTCAGCTGTGATAAATCAGCAGCACTATGCTGATTCTTCACATAGCTATCAATTTCAGTAGGTAACACATCTGCACTATTCCGAAACCGAACAAATAATAAAATAACAAGACTACTACGAGGATTGCCCAGAAGGTAATGCACCGCATTTTTTTTTTCTCAGCCGAAAACATACTACGAATGCGAAACGTTTCGTATGTATTATTTGAAGTTTCCTGAGTGCACGTGCCAAGTTTCCGTCACTTCCGACAGATAGCATAGCTGCAGGACACTCAAAATGGCGTTTGTAGGTGATGTTCGTTACAAGCATCGTGTCGTCATTTAATTTCCCGCTGTAGAGAAAGAAACTGTGAGGAAAATTCACAAACGCTTGTGCAACGTCTATGGAGAATCTGCTGTCGACAGAAGTACAGTTAGTCGATGGACGCGGAGGGTGATGTCAGAAGGCGGCCCGGCGGAGCTCCGATATTTGCAGTCGGGGAAACCATCCACGGCTGTCACACCTGACATGTTGCAGCGAGCTGATGTCATTCGCGAGGACAGATGCATCACCACTCGGCAGTTGGCGCTGCATCTGTCAATCAGCAAAGGAAGTATGGATGCAGTTATCCGCCCTCTGGATATTCAAAACTGTGAGCAAGATGGGTCCCGCGGTGTCTCAGGGCGGATAACAAATCGCACAGAAAAAACATTTGCCTTGGATTTGTTGCAACGTTTTTAAGCTGAGGGGAAGCGTTCTTGTCCCAGACTGTGACAGGTGATGAAATCGGGGTTCACCATTTTGGGCCCGAAACAAAACCACAGTCCATGGAATGGCGCCATTCCCACTCCCCACAGAAGAAAAAATTCAAAGCAAGTGCTTCCGCCGGTAAGGTCATGATCACCGTGTTCCGCGACTGTAAGAGTGTGATTCTCATTGATGTGATGCCAAGACGCGGAACCATTCAGAAGCATATGTCAGCACATTAACAAAACTCAAGACGCGCTTCCGGCGATATTGGAGCCACAGCAACTCATGAGATGCTTTACTGCAACACGATAACGCTCGGCCCCACACAAGTCTGATGACTGCTGAACAAGATTGAACTGTGTTATCCACCCTACAGCCCTGACCTAGCCCCCTCGGACTTCCACTTGTTTGGGCCATTAAAGGAAGACATTTTGAGGACGATGAGGTGTTGATCCACACGGTGAAGTGCTGGCTTCACCATCAGGACAAGGATTGGTACTGACAGGGCATACATGCCCTTGTTTCGCGCTGGACGAAGGCCAAAGAACAGAATGGAGATTACGTAGAAAAATAGGGTGTGTACATAAAACACCATTCTTTTGTGTGTGTAATTCCCATTATGTTCAATAAATAATTGTTGAAGGAAAAAATTGCGATGCATTACTTTCTGGGCAACGCTCGTATAATTAGACGCCATCATTTGTCCTAAAATTAGGCTTTGCAGCTTGTGTGAGACGGTCAGATGTCAAGTCTAAAAACAAAACGCACCATGTGTACACACACAACAAGAATGTTCAGCGCGACAGTCATTTTATTTTTGAAGTTCGACTGACGCATTCGTGCATTATTTAATCCGTTTCAGACCTCGAAAAATAGTTTGTAATGAACAAAATAGCACTGTCTAGTGTTCGACCTTTCATTCGTTAACACATACCGCCATGGAGAAATTCTATACAAGTTTAAAGATAAAGAAGTCACAGACGGAAGATTTATTAGTTTCAATGACACCGCATCCCTGAAGCTATGCCAAGTAGCAGCAGACAGCAATATATGCGAGGTGCACCTCTTTGTATGTAAAGTACTGTAAAAACCATGAACGTTATTGGAAATGTAAATTACTCCGATGTATAAATTGAATACAGCAATGTAAAGAAATGATGTCGTCCGCCAACAAAAACTTCATAGTCGCTTCATGATAACGGTTCTTTACTTTCCGAGAGAAGACTAGAGAAAGGTGCAATGAAGTGGCAGCGTTGGCGTTTAGCCAAGATGAAACTCAAACAACGAGATCGTAAATGTAGTGTACGTTTCCACAGTCTACTGGGTGTAAATTTGTTCACTCCACTGTAAAGTTTAACGTTCAACTAGTGCTATTCCCCTTTGTTTATTGCGTTAAACATACACAAGACGCAGAAGTATATATACCAAGCGAGGTGGTGGTGTGGTTCAAGAACGATTGATTGGCAACTGGAAGGAGCAGAGCGCACCTTTCGCCACCTGATCCCAATTTAAGTCAAAGCAACTAAAACGAATGATCTGAGAATTCCTTGTTCAGGTAAAAGGAAAGGGTTGAGGTGAAGGACGGAGGAAGGAAATAGAATGATTTGCTGACGGCACAAATTTCCCAAGTAAAATCACATTTTGTGCATTAAAGTTATGTTTCAATGACGCAACATCCATGTGCTACTTTATTTAGCCTCATTAAACATGCTACCAATAGGTGTCAACGCTATGTCAGTTTCGCTTGTACAGCTTTTAAGTGCCACTGCACAATGCCCTTGTGGTGGTGCGAATATTCTCTCTGCAGCAGGATAAATGGGAAAGATCAAGCTTCTCGTGGCATTAGGGGTACCGACATGTCATCGAGAACATTCTCAGGAAAACTACAGCAGGAACTGTTACGACACTTCGGTCGAAAAAAAAACTGCCTCCTATTTATTTATCGTCTTCTGAAAACCTTGTATTTTTAAAACAAATCGTATAACACTCAAAACATGAACATTCTCTACATAATAGTATTTTTTAACTTCTTAGCTCCAAAAACGGAATGCAAATCATAGTGGTTAAAAACTATAATTTAACAATAAGTATATAAAAATCTCTATTAATTCAAAAGAATCAGAAATGAAAAAAAACTAATAAAAGAAAACTAAATTGGTTAAGTTGCTTCTGATGTTTTCAGGTATGTGGATTCCTCTTTGTGTCCTTCAATCTGTAGCTGCATCGGTATGCCTGCAGTTTTCTGCAACACTGAAAACAGAAGTCGCACTACGTAATCTTAGCTGACGAGCCCCGGTTCTGCGTACATCACGATTGACGTATCTGACTGCGGAGGCTCCGAGGAGGAAGAACGTTGCCAGACTGCATTCGTCATCTTCAAATGGGCCTAGCCCCTGGGCTGAACGTATGAGGAGCCATTCGGTACACGCTACCATCACCTCTGGTTTGTAAAGCCATTAATTTGGAAAGCAGCTATTAGCTGTGCCCTATTTCGGGATCTCCCTGAGGTTATCTTTCAGCAAGACAAAGCACGACTCTCACGTCTAACCGAGGCGGAAGAAAGAAATGTACGCCCTGACGACAAACACGTCATTAGAGACTGAGCACAAGCTCGGATTGAGGAAGGATGGGGAATGAAATCGGCTGTGGCCTCTCAAAGGAGTCATCCCAGCATTTGCCTTAAGATATTTTGGAAATCACGGAAAACCTAAATCAGGATGGCCGGACGGTGGTTTTGTACCGTCGTCCCACTGAACGCGTGACCAGTGTGCTAACCACTGTGCTGGCTCGCTCGGCAGTTGGGGTAGATACATTGCTGCTGCCAGAGGTGGCAGCATCATGTAAACCGCCTGACAAATAAAATGGAGCACCAAGAACGGGAGAAGGAAACGAAAAGATACTTTCACGGACTGAGAAGGTATGTGATGTTATTTCACTAATTATAATATCAAGTCAAGTTTACAAAGAAATTGGCAATATGAGCCCACTCATCAGTACGACGTAGAACCACCTCTGGCCTGGAAGAACGCACTGATTCTGTTGAGAAGGGTGTCATAAAGTGGTTGTATCCTCTCCTGTGCCAAGCTAGCCCACAATTGTTGTAACAGGTTCTTGATATCCTGGATACTGGTACTGGGACAGGGTTCATGTCCGAACTGGTTCCCAGGTATGATCTGCTGGGGAACAGATTTGGGGACCTTGCTGCTCACGATAGTACATCAACACCAGGAAGACATTTCATACACAGACGTCCCATGTGGGGACGAGCAATGTGCTGCTGAAAAAAATAGGACCACGATAGGTGAGGTGTAATCCTGAGGACGCAGGGAGATCTGTAATGTACCGTTATGGCGTCAGAGTTCCCTCAACCACTACCAGCCGCGACCTAAAGTCATACCCGATGGCTCCCACATCATGACATCAGGAGTAACAACGCGGAGCCTCTCCAAAACACTGGAAGAATGGGACCTCTTCCAGGTCTCCATACTCGCTGAAGATGGTCATGCACGGTAGTACAGAACCGCGAGCCATTGCTGACCACAATGCGACGCCATTTATCAGCAGTCCATGCTTCCAGATCAAGGCATAACTCCAAACGCAGCTACCTGTGTTGTGGTATTAACGGCAGCTCACGCATGGAACGCTGATCCTCTAGTCCGGCTGCTGCTTGTCTCCGACAAATGGTGTGGGATGCCACAGAATTTTGCAGGGAGTCCTTTATTTGTTCTTGTATGACAGCTGCAGAAGTCAAAGGGTCAGAATGTGCATCGTACATGATACGGTGACCCTCGCTTGTAATGGTCAGGTGTGATCGACTGGAACGTTAACAACGAGCATTTCTATTCTTAAGTTCCCACGCACTACAACATCAGTCCATTGTCACATCTGAATGCGCCCGTCAGGAATCTTGACTTGCAAGATCCGAGCAGTCGTCCTAATACACTACTGGCCATTAAAATTGCTACACCAAGAAGAAATACAGATGATACACGGATATTCATTGGACAAATATATTATTCTAGAACTGGCATGTGATTACACTTTCACGCAATTTGGATGCATAGATCCTGAGAAATCAGTACCCAGAACAACCACCTCTGGCCGTAATAACGGCCTTGATACGACTGGGCGTTGAGTCAAACAGAGCTTGGATGGCGTCTACAGGTACAGCTGCCCATGCAACTTCAACACGATACCGCAGTTCATCAAGAGTAGTGACTGGCGTATTGTGACGAGCCAGTTGCTCTGCCACCATTGACCACACGTTTTCAATTGGTGAGAGATCTGGAGAATGGGCTGGCCAGGGCAGCAGTCGAACATTTTCTGTATCCGGAAAGACATGTACAGGAGCTGCAACATGCGGTCGTACATTATCCTGATGAAATGTAGGGTTTCGAGGGATCAAATGAAGGGTAGAACCACGGGTCGTAACACATCTGAAATGTAACGTCGACTGTTCAAAGTGCCGTCAATGCGAACAAGAGGCGACCGAGACGGGTAACCAATGGCACCCCATACCATCACGCCGGGTGACACGCCAGTATGGCGATGACGAATACACGCTTCCAATGTACGTTCACCGCGATGACGCCAAACACGGATGCGACCATCATGATACTGTAAACAGAACCTGGATTCATCCGAAAAAATGACGTTTTGCCATTCGTACACCCAGGTTCGTCGCTGAGTACACCATCGCAGGCGCTCTTGTCTGTGATGCAGCGTCAAGGGTAACCGCAGCCATGGTCTCCGAGCTGATAGTCCATGCTGCTTATAACGTCGTCGAACTGTTCGTGTAGCTGGTTGTTGTCTTGCAAACGTCCCTATCTGTTGACTCAGGGATCGAGATGTGGCTGCACGATCCGTTACAGCCAAGCGGATAAGTTGCCTGTCATCTCGACTGCTAGTGATACGAGGCCGTTGGGATCCAGCACGGCGTTCCGTATTACCCTTCTGAACCCACCGATTCCATATTCTGCTAACAGTCATTGGATCTCGACCAACGCGAGGAGCAATTTCGCGATACGATAAACCGCAATCTCGATAGGCTACAATCCAACCTTTATCAAAGTCGGAAACGTGATGGTACACATTTTTCCTCCTTACACGAGGCATCACAACAACGTTTCACCAGGCAATGCCGGTCTACTGCTGTTTGTGCATGAGAAATCGGTTGGAAACTTTCCTCATGTCAGCACGTTGTAGGTGTCGCCACTGGCGCCAACCTTGCGTGAATTCTCTGAAAAGCTAATCATTTGCATATCACAGCATCTTCTTCCTGTCGGTTAAATTTCGCGTCTGTAACACGCCATCTTCGTGGTGTAGCAATTTTAATGGCCAGTAGTGTAGATACCCACATAACATACGAAATACTCACTTTCTCAAGAGTAGAGAAGGAGGCTTGAATCCGAGGATTACAACGTTCAAGAAACCAACTTAGAATTCTTCAAGGCGATTAAGGTGCACAATGGAAAATCTGAAATGTGGAAGACAGCTCTACACGTATATTGCCCGACTGTTCTTACTACGTACGCTCTCGGAATTTCAACAGTAAACCTCTCCGAGATTCACAACGCTATTCTTTCAGCGCCTGTTACTGTTCTCCGTTGGCTTTTTCCGTAAAGCTCTCGCGCTTAGTAAACGACCCCGTGACGAAACACGCCACTCTACAGTGGATCTCTTTTTACCTCATCTATTAACAATTAACTCAACATGATAACGGTACCAGACTGACGATCAATAGTCTCAAGTCGGTAGAACAAATGTTTTATAAGATACTTTTTGCCTGGATGAATTACACATTCTTAACATTCTACAAATGAGTCTCATCCAATGAATATCAGTACGGCATCGGCTTTCATAAGAATTTTTTATGTGATTATCTCACTTTAAGTCACTTCAGCTGGTCATTCCTACGTATTTTACGGTATTTACTGTTTATATTGATTTGTCGCAATAACAGTAGTAGATTTTTTCGGTTATTTATACGTGATGTTACATTTATTTACATCACATTTCGCAAATCGTTAGGGGATCCAATATTCCGAGATCCACAGTGTCAAGAGTAGGCCGAGAATATCAAATTTCAGGCATTACTCCTCACCACGGACAACGATATGGCCGACGGCCTTCACTTAACGACCGAGAGCAGCGGCATTTGTGTGGAACTTTCAGTGCTAACAGACTAGCAACACTGCGTAAAATAACCGCATAAATCAATGTGGAACGTACGACGAACGTTTCCATTAGGACAGTGCGGCGAAATCTGGCGTTAATGTGCTATGGTATCAGACGACCGACGCGAGTGTCTTTGCTAACAACACGACGTCGCCTGCAAAGCCTCTCCTGGGCCCTTGATTTGTCGGCTGGACCGTACACGACTGGAAAATAGTGGTCTGGTCAGATGGTCAGTTGGTAAGAGCTGGATGGCAGGGTTCGAGTGTGGCACAGACCCCACGAAGCCTTGGGTAAGGTGGTGGTGGCTCCACAATAGGGTATATGACTGTTTTGCGGAAATCGTCTTAAATGGTCATTTATGTGATTTTGTGTTCATAGCATGTTTTTATCCCGCTTCAGTTTTAGTATTTTTAGAAAAAAACGGAAACAACATTCAAATAATTTGAAAGTCCACTAAAACGCTCCATTTGAGTCATGTGACGTCACTGGTTTGCTCGTTGCTCATACTGTCCAAAAACCTATTCAAATGGATATCTTCTTGTGGAATTTACGTGTCGGAAAAATGGGTTACAAATGGTGTGTAGTACCACAGCGTATCAACACGTTCATAGGAACGCCCGAAAAATTGTTTTTGCATATTCCGAAGAAGTAGTAGTTTCGTAAATAGGAGTTGAAACTCGTTCGTGGCGATTCGAAAGAGATCGTTTTGATATAAGTAAAGACTTAATGTGAAACTGTATTAGCTCAATATTAAATATTATGCACTGCCACTTCACAGGTGTAGAGTATAATGACGTACAGGTTAGCGTACTTATTCTTACATTTACGAAATAACACTTCACGATGTAACCGACAAACTATTTGAAGCTAATTAAAGTCGTCGAATCTACGTGATGAAAGTACAAATTCCATAATGTTTCAGTTCACTATAAAGTATTACGCTACACTTACAGTTGTCAGTTTTAATATTTAGATCAATGATGCAGTCGTTTCCTACATGATGCAACAACGACTTCTGTTACTTAGGCAAAATGAACCGAATTTCGCTCAGCTAGATTCCCATAAGTATTGTGATTAATTTTTTCGTCATCAGTAGCTGATACTCACACCATAGTCTCAAAAATGCATTTTGTGAAGCAAACATCGATGTAATGTCATGTTGGAAAACATCATTCCACAAAAATAAATAAATACCAAATTTAGAATGCCAATGTAGTTTTCTGTCATTAAATAATCAAGAACCACCCATGAATTCAATTCCACGATGATATCAGTAAAGCATTTGCCACGAAACTAGATAACAAATTCATTTGGTGTAGCGTCATTTCTAACTTAAATTTCAAATTACAGCTACAGATGGATATTCAAAACTTCAGTCATTGGAGATTGTGCTTCAGTAAGAAATTGCTCGTTTTGCATCGAAATTCCATTGCCAACAAGATCGCAGAAAACGTTTCAGTGATTGTAGTACTTCTTGACCACCTCGTACTAAAAGACTCAAAATCAGCCCTATTCGGGAATGTGAAGAAGCAGCTAAGTCAAGTTCAGAAAATGTGACTCCTACCAGCAATCAAAGTGTTCACAGTGAGATGCAGAATGCCAGTGAAATGGAGTCCATAGGTAAGTTAGGAGTTGTTAATGTGATTGTTGAAAAGTGTGAGTGCAATATAAATCAGTCCCTATGATATTTATCATTCTCTATTGTTTTTCAAGTTATATCGAAAAAGAAAATATTTCGTATATTCAGAATCCTGTAACGAAGCATCACAAGAACATACTACATCAGCTAATAAATGTGTAGGCCTACAGATAAATTTCAGCCCCATTACAGAAGCAAGTCAGCGCAGAAAAACTCTGTGATGCTGAAAAAGAATGTTTCTTTGTCTCCTTGTAAAGTGCCAACTACATCTACTTGCACCCCACCAATCACGAAAACTCAAAATAATTTAAATTTACCTAGGAGTAAGGAAAGCAGCCTGGTATTTTACATCCTGTCGTACCTGAGAGTGCCTTTAATGGTATAAATAAAACAGATGGTTTACCTGAAGAACAAAACTCTGTATGTGATGCGTCATCTTTTGGTAGTCAGTCATTTCATTTGTCTGATCCTGATTCCAGTACCACTGAGACAAATGAAGACATTGAAAAAATGCTCAGTGTACGACATACTATGCTCTTCATCCTCAAAAAACCCTTGATATATGTTGGGATTTCAAAAGTGTGCTATTTCATAATTCAGTTAATTAAGAAACATTGTAATATACGAGAAAAACAAATCTTGTTATGTTAAAAAAAAAAAAAGACTAAGTAGCACATCTCTATTTCATATGGCAGTAAATTATTTGTGAAACGTGTACCTTCACTTGCTAGTGTGTTACATTCCTTCATTGTAAAATGAAATAAAAATTCAATTTAAAGAAGTCTCCTTGTTGCCTTTAGGTATAAATATTACGTTGTACGCAGCATAACAGACTACTTACACACTGATATTCAATAGCAACCCAAGGTCTTCCACCGAGCTTTGACTAGGTCAACCTACAAGAAACCTAATATTGTAAACCATTTGATAGCCTGCACACCAAATGGTTAATCAGCTACATTTCATCCAGAATTGGAAGTACCATCATTTTACATAATTTAGAAACAGGTACACTTTTTGCTAGTTGACAGAGGTTTCAAACACGTTGAGCATATGCTGAATGAGAAGGGAATAAAATCACTAAGGCCAAAAAGTGTGGCAGTTGGCTGTAAACTGAGCAAAACAGAAGTTAGACAGGTAAAATGAATTGCAGATTTACGATCACATATACAGAGTGTGATTCGACGTATAAGAGAGTTTCACATGTTGAAGCAGCATTCAGTTTCTTAATGGTAATATACTTTGTGTTCCTGATGATGTTATTTTATAAGGTTGTGCTCTTGTTAGCTTGTAAGACTTTCAGATAAAATCAATATTTATGACTATGGCACTTATTTGTTTCAGCAATCACCTTAAATCTGATTCCATGGCAGAAGAAAGTAACACAAGGTATGTTCTCGTGTGTGTGTGTGTGTGTGTGTGTGTGTGTGTGTGTGTGTGTGTGTGCAGCACGTTCCAAGGCATCCCAGGTATGCTCAACAATGTTCATGTCTGGGGAGTTTGATGGCCAGTGGAAATGTTTAAACTCAGAAGAGTGTTTCTGGAGCCACTCTATAGCAATTCTGGACGTGAGGGGTGTCGCACTGTCCTGCTGGAATTGCCCAAGTCCTTCGGAATGCACAATGGACATTAATGGATGCATGTGGTCAGACAGGATGCTTACGTACGTGTCACCTGTCAAACTCGCATCAAGACGTATCAGGGGTCCCATATCACTCCAACATCACACGCCCCACACCATTACAAAGCATAAACCAGCTTGAACAGTCCCTTGCTGATATTCAGGGTCCATGGATTCATGAGGTTGTGTCCATATCCGTACACGTCCATCCGCTCGATAAAATTTGAAACGAGACTCGTCAGACCAGGCAACAGTTTCCAGCCATCACTAGTCCAATGTCGGTGTTGACGGGCCCAGGCGAGGCGTAAAGCCTTGTGTCGTGCAGTTATCCAGGGTAGACGAGTGGACCTTCGGCTCTGAAAGCCCATATCGCTGATGTTTCGTTGAATGGTTCGCACGCTGTCACTTGATGATGGGCCAGGATTGAATTTTGCAGCAATTTGCGGAAGGGTTGCCCTTCTGTCACGTTGAACGATTCTCTTCAGTCGTCGTTGGTCCTGTTCTTCAAGGATCTTTTTCCGGCCGCAGCGATGACGGATATTTGATGCTTTACCGAATTCCTGGTATTCACGATACACTCATGAAATGCTCGTACGGGAAAATCCCACCTCATCGCTACCTGGGAGATGCTGTATCCAATACCTCGTGCGCCGACTATAACACCACGTTCACTTAAATCTTGATAACCTGCCATTGTAGCAGCAGTAACAGATCTAACAACTGCAACAGACACTTGTTTTGTAAAGGCGTTGGCGACCGCAGCGCCGTATTCTGCCTGTTTACATATATCTGTATTTGAATACGCATGCCTATATCCGTTTCTTTGGCGCGTCAGTGAATTTTTCAATACGGAAGCTAAATTGTTACGTAAATTGCTAATATACACTCCTGCAAATTGAAATAAGAACACCGTGAATTCATTGTCCCAGGAAGGGGAAACTTTATTGGCACATTCCTGGGGTCAGATACATCACATGATCACACTGACAGAACCACAGGCACATAGACACAGGCAACAGAGCATGCACAATGTCGGCACTAGTACAGTGTATATCCACCTTTCGCAGCAATGCAGGCTGCTATTCTCCCATGGAGACGATCGTAGAGATGCTGGATGTAGTCCTGTGGAACGGCTTGCCATGCCATTTCCACCTGGTGCCTCAGTTGGACCAGCGTTCGTGCTGGACGTGCAGACCGCGTGAGACGACGCTTCATCCAGTCCCAAACATGCTCAATGGGGGACAGATCCGGAGATCTTGCTGGCCAGGGTAGTTGACTTACACCTTCTAGAGCACGTTGGGTGGCACGGGATACATGCGGACGTGCATTGTCCTATTGGAACAGCAAGTTCCCTTGCCGGTCAAGGAACGGTAGAACGATGGGTTCGATGACGGTTTGGATGTACCGTGCACTATTCAGTGTCCCCTCGACGATCACCAGTGGTGTACGGCCAGTGTAGGAGATCGCTCCCCACACCATGATGCCGGGTGTTGGCCCTGTGTGCCTCGGTCGTATGCAGTCCTGATTGTGGCGCTCACCTGCACGGCGCCAAACACGCATACGACCATCATTGGCACCAAGGCAGAAGCGACTCTCATCGCTGAAGACGACACGTCTCCATTCGTCCCTCCATTCACGCCTGTCGCGACACCACTGGAGGCGGGCTGCACGATGTTGGGGCGTGAGCGGAAGACGGCCTAACGGTGTGCGGGACCGTAGCCCAGCTTCATGGAGACGGTTGCGAATGGTCCTCGCCGATACCCCATGAGCAACAGTGTCCCTAATTTGCTGGGAAGTGGCGGTGCGGTCCCCTACGGCACTGCGTAGGATCCTACGGTCTTGGCGTGCATCCGTGCGTCGCTGCGGTCCGGTCCCAGGTCGACGGGCACGTGCACCTTCCGCCGACCACTGGCGACAACATCGATGTACTGTGGAGACCTCACGCCCCACGTGTTGAGCAATTCGGCGGTACGTCCACCCGGCCTCCCGCATGCCCACTATACGCCCTCGCTCAAAGTCCGTCAACTGCACATACGGTTCACGTCCACGCTGTCGCGGCATGCTACCAGTGTTACAGACTGCGATGGAGCTCCGTATGCCACGGCAAACTGGCTGACACTGACGGCGGCGGTGCACAAATGCTGCGCAGCTAGCGCCATTAGACGGCCAACACCGCGGTTCCTGGTGTGTCCGCTGTGCCGTGCGTGTGATCATTGCTTGTACAGCCCTCTCGCAGTGTCCGGAGCAAGTATGGTGGGTCTGACACACCGGTGTCAATGTGTTCTTTTTCCCATTTCCAGGAGTGTATTTACTGTCATGATCTACTACAATAATATCAGTATCATTCGTCTTTTCAAAATCTCGGTTACGTACACAGAAATAGCACTTCTTTCTACTTGATGCATACATCTGGAGCTGCACTTGAGTAAAATATCCTTTAGTTAACTCATCGTTTTTAGTATAGTTTATTTTTTTTTCCATTTTTGGACACTTTATTTCAAGAACAGGATCTTTGCTTATACTATCTGTAGTAGTTGCAATCATGGGATAATGCTTTGAAATTAAAGCCCGCAAAATGTAAAATGTTTTTTAAATTTATTTCCCGCAGCCTTACGGACAGCAGTTTCTAAAATCCTACCGCTTCTCACAGCAGAGGAATCTGGTGTTTTGGCCCCCATGATAGGAGCTACTAATGAACCATAACAGTTTCTCAGCGACTTACTTCATAACCCTTGGATGCTGTTATACGCCGATATCGGAGCTTATAGTTTTTTTTTTTTTTTTGCTCCCTTGTAGATTTTTCTGTTAATTCATGGGATTCATTGTCCATCTCTTCCCTAATACGCTGCAGTTTTAAATACCTCAGCTCTTGTACAAGGAAACGATGTAGTGAAATTTGCTTTCCATCATTGTACCTAGTCACTCTGATATTTCAAAAGTTCACAATTTTCAGTTTTCTTCCTTTTGCTTCCTGAAGAAACTCCGAAAGAACTTCTGTGTTTCTATTGCAAAAGAAGTTTCTGTGTTCTGCTTCACAGTGCTACATTTTAGGGATGTCCCCACTCTGGAAAGTGTTAGCTTTTGTCAATAGCACTCTACTGAAGTACCCGATGATTCTTCACTTTATCGATGTGCCAGCGTCAGAAAGGCCACTGCATGCTTAAAACCACCAGCTGTATCTGCACAGTCCTGGCATTGATAACTTACTGTTTCGCCTTGGATTTCATCCACAATCACAGTAGCTGAATACGGACTGCTCCTCACTTTATGTTCACGGGACATCTTGCATTTTATAGTGCAGAGACCATTGTCACGACGCAGTTGCACATAGCCCATAACTTCGTTTCCATGGCATTATCTTGACACCGTTTAAAATCACAAAGGAAACATACACTCCTGGAAATGGAAAAAAGAACACATTGACACCGGTGTGTCAGACCCACCATACTTGCTCCGGACACTGCGAGAGGGCTGTACAAGAAATGATCACACGCACGGCACAGCGGACACACCAGGAACCGCTGTGTTGGCCGTCGAATGGCGCTAGCTGCGCAGCATTTGTGCACCGCCGCCGTCAGTGTCAGCCAGTTTGCCGTGGCATACGGAGCTCCATCGCAGTCTTTAACACTGGTAGCATGCCGCGACAGCGTGGACGTGAACCGTATGTGCAGTTGACGGACTTTGAGCGAGGGCGTATAGTGGGCATGCGGGAGGCCGGGTGGACGTACCGCCGAATTGCTCAACACGTGGGGCGTGAGGTCTCCACAGTACATCGATGTTGTCGCCAGTGGTCGGCGGAAGGTGCACGTGCCCGTCGACCTGGGACCGGACCGCAGCGACGCACGGATGCACGCCAAGACCGTAGGATCCTACGCAGTGCCGTAGGGAACCGCACCGCCACTTCCCAGCAAATTAGGGACACTGTTGCTCCTGGGGTATCGGCGAGGACCATTCGCAACCGTCTCCATGAAGCTGGGCTACGGTCCCGCACACCGTTAGGCCGTCTTCCGCTCACGCCCCAACATCGTGCAGCCCGCCTCCAGTGGTGTCGCGACAGGCGTGAATGGAGGGACGAATGGAGACGTGTCGTCTTCAGCGATGAGAGTCGCTTCTGCCTTGGTGCCAATGATGGTCGTATGCGTGTTTGGCGCCGTGCAGGTGAGCGCCACAATCAGGACTGCATACGACCGAGGCACACAGGGCCAACACCCGGCATCATGGTGTGGGGAGCGATCTCCTACACTGGCCGTACACCACTGGTGATCGTCGAGGGGACACTGAATAGTGCACGGTACATCCAAACCGTCATCGAACCCATCGTTCTACCATTCCTAGACCGGCAAGGGAACTTGCTGTTCCAACAGGACAATGCACGTCCGCATGTATCCCGTGCCACCCAACGTGCTCTAGAAGGTGTAAGTCAACTACCCTGGCCAGCAAGATCTTCGGATCTGTCCCCCATTGAGCATGTTTGGGACTGGATGAAGCGTCGTCTCACGCGGTCTGCACGTCCAGCACGAACGCTGGTCCAACTGTGGCACCAGGTGGAAATGGCATGGCAAGCCGTTCCACAGGACTACATCCAGCATCTCTACGATCGTCTCCATGGGAGAATAGCAGCCTGCATTGCTGCGAAAGGCGGATATACACTGTACTAATGCCGACATTGTGCATGCTCTGTTGCCTGTGTCTATGTGCCTGTGGTTCTGTCAGTGTGAACATGTGATGTATCTGACCCCAGGAATGTGTCAATAAAGTTTCCCCTTCCTGGGACAATGAATCCACGGTGTTCTTATTTCAATTTCCAGGAGTGTACATTGGGGAGATTACACGTATGTCAAGATATTCCCAGGGTATTTCGCCATATGTCACAGTTACAACTAGCTACCAATTTACGAGTAGGCTAATATGAAAGTATTCCCTTAGCTGCGTGCTTTAATGAATAATTTGTGGTCGTTTTTTGTCATAGAACGAATGAGCAGCCAATGGAACGAAAACCGAAGAGTCTAATATAAAACCCATCAACAACGACAACAGGTAGCGAAAACAAGGATGCCACTAAACACGATTTAACTCGAGAAGTTTCTTTGTAACCAAACCTCACGAAAAGTGTCACGCATAATGATTTGCGGAAAGTGAGAAGTACACAAGATGAATTTACGTACACACACTAATCAATCTGAATCAGAGCTGTAACTGCAGAGCCGCGCACATACAGGGTGTGTCACGTGCGACGCAAGACTTGGGTCCACCGTTGCGCGAGAACTAATTCCGGGGAGGCATGCGCCGATCGCCGATGACGCTTTGGCCCATTCCTCGAACACTAGCGGCCCGCTCAAAGAGATGTGCACAAATTCTAACTCTGAGAGAGTATCTGAACTGGTCAGGTCTATACACCACCGGTTATTTGTAAGATTTCACGTGCAGTTTGTGTGTAACTCCATTAGCAGGTGTTACTTACTAACCCTATGTTCGGATAAAACCGGTACGCCACCTGCTAGTGTCCAAGGAACTAGTGAATGTGTCAACGGCAATCGCAGCCTGCCACCCGGTACTGGTTCTCGTACAGCGCCGGACACAACTCTTGGGCCGTACATGAGATATCATGTACTATGGTAATTGCTACTGTGACTACTGAGAGCAATTTTCATTTAAGAACGAAACGCGTGTGTCAGAAAAATGACTTAGATGTAAGTAGCAACCATTTACACACACGGTTTTGATGTGTAATAATTTGTAGTGACTTTAGAATTAGTCTCTGGACACAATTAAATACTTTTCTTCTTCAAATTTTATAAAAATATGTCTAGATATTAACTGCGCCAACTTTCGGAAAGTTTCGGCTATGAGCGTTCACAAAATTGCTTCCCATAGTTACTTAAAAGCGAGTTCCACCATTAAATAACTGAACTGCAGAAAAAAGTAAGGAAAAACATTAGTAGCTTCGACTAACACTCCTATAACACCCGTATCGCTTCGTCTTACTCCAAGCCTATGACATCACAAGAGCGTCAGCCAATAACAGCGTTTTCGATCACAGACCAAATTTTGAAATTAAATTTTTTTTAAACATTAATTACGTAAAAATAGCAGATATTTTGTGAGAATATTGACCGAAAATGCAATTTCAATGTTATGATCATTCAAAACAAAAATCCGAATCTATTTTAACATAGGGAAATAGCCTATGTGGCAGGCTGTGTTTACATGCAACGGACTGGGTACTCTGGTCCAGCTGAACCCATCACTGACTGGAAATGGCTATGTTTGGCTACTTGGAAACCATTTGCAGCCATTCACGGACTTCATATCGCCAAACAAAGATGGAATTTTTATGGATGGCAATGCCCCATGTCACCGGACCACAATTGTTTACGATTGGTTTGAAGAACACTCTGGACAATTTGAGTGCCTCCCTCTCCCCTACCAGGTCGCCCGACATGAAACCCATCGAACATTTATGGGACACAATCGAGACTTCAGTTGTTGTACTAAATCCTGCACCGGTAACACTTTCGTAACTATGGACGGCAATAGAGGCAACATAGCCAACGGCCTCGCTGCAGTGGTTACACCGGTTCCCGTCCGATCACCGAAGGAAACTCTGTTGAGTTTGGCTAGCACTTGGATGGGTCACCGGGTCTGCTGAGAGTTGTTCCCAAGCGGTTGCACTCAGCGCTTGTGAGACCACTTGAGGTGCTACTCGAATGAGAAGTAGCGGCGCGAAAACTGACAACGGCCGGGAGAGCGGTGTGCTGACCACACGTCCTTTCATATCTGCATCCAGTGACGCCTGTTGGCAGAGGATGACACGGGGGTCGGTCGATACCGTTGGGCCTTACGATGTCTGTTCGGAAGGAGTTTAGTGGCAGCATGGCTCAGTATTTCAACAGGGGTCTTCCTACGACTTATTGAATCCATGCCACGTCGAGTTGCTGCACTACGCCGGGCAAAACTAGGTCCGACATGATATTACGAGGTACCTCATGACTTTGTTACACCAGCGTATTTACACTACTGGCCATTAAAATTGCTACTCCAAGAAGAAATGCAGATGATAAACGGGTATTCATTGGACACATATATTATACTAGAACTGACATGTGATTACATTTTCACGCAAATTGGGTGCATAGATCCTGAGAAATCAGAAATCAGTACCCAGAACAACTACCTCTGGCCGTAATAACGGCCTTGATACGCGTGGGCATTGAGTCAAACAGACCTTGGATGGCGTGTACAGGTACAGCTGCCCATGCAGCTTCAACACGATACCACCGTTCATCAAGAGTAGTGACTGGCGTATTGTGACGAGCCAGTTGCTCGGCCACCATTGTCCATACGTTTTCAATTGGTGAGAGATCTGGAGAATGTGCTGGCCAGGGCAGCTGTGGAACATTCTCTGTATCCAGAAGGGCCCGTACAGGACCTGCAACATGCGGTCGTGCATTATTCTGCTGAAATGTAAGGTTTCGTAGGGATCGATTGAAGGGTGGAGCCACGGGTCGTAACACATCTGACATGTAACGCGCACTGTTCAAAGTGCCGTCAATGCGAACAAGAGGTGACCGAGACGTGTAACCAATGGCACCCCATACCATCACGCCTGGTGATACGCCACTATGGCGATGACGAATACACGCTTTCAATGTGCGTTCACCGCGTTGTCGCCAAACACGGATGTGACCATCATGATGCTGTAAACAATACCTGGATTCATCAGAAAAAATGACGTTTTGCCATTCGTGCACCCAGGTTCGTCGTTGAGTACAACATCGCGGGCGCTCCTGTCTGTGATGCAGCGTCAAGGGTATCCGCAGCCATGATCTCCGAGCTGATACCCCATGCTGCTGCAAACGTCGTCGAACTGTTCGTGCAGATGGTTGTCGTCTTGCAAACGTCCCCATCTGTTGACTGAGGGATCGAGACGTGGCTACTCGATCCGTTACAGCCATGCGGATAAGATGCCTGTCATCTCGGCTGCTAGTGATACGAGGCCGTTGGGATCCAGCACGGCGTTCCGTATTACCCTCCTGAACCCTCCCGATTCCATATTCTGCTAACAGTCATTGGATCTCGACCAACGCGAACAGCAATGTCGCCATACGATAAACCACAATCGCGATAGGCTACAATCTGACTTTTATCAAAGTCGGAAACGTGATGGTACGCATTTTTCCTCCTTACACGAGTCATCACAACAACGTTTCACCAGGCAACGCCGGTCAACTGCTGTTTGTGTGTCAGAAATCGGTTGGAAACTTTCCTTAAGTCAGCACATTTTAGGTGTCGCCACCGACGCCAACCTTGTGTGAATGCTCTGAAAAGCTAATCATTTGCATATCACAGCATCTTCTTCCTGTCGGTTAAATTTTGCGTCTGTAGCACGTAATCTTCGTGGTGTAGCAATTTTAATGGCCAGAAGTGTATCATGGAAACACAACGGCGCTATCAAATTCCTTTGTGGTACTCTTGAATTGCGGAATTGTATCGAATGCGTTCCTGAAGTTCTGGAACACGGCATCAGTCTGGATTTCATGGACGAACACAAAGTTTCTCAACATCGTTTACGATATTCATGCTGGTATTTATAGAGACGATTTTCATCCTCCAGGAACGTTATAATGCGTGATCTTAAGTACGACGACCCTTCTCGAAAACAGAGAGGATCTGTGCTTTTTTCTAATAGCTTGGTACCCTTCGTTGTTCCAGCGACTTAAGATAAGCTAGTGCTAACAGGGGAGCAAATTTTTACGCATGATCTCTAGACTCATTGATACTCATCCTGTCCAGACGCCTTTCCGTTACTGAAACATTTTGACAGATTTTCTTTTCCGCGATTATTTATCTCAGTATCTGCATTAGCAACGTTCGAGCGATGGCTGAAATGGAGAACTGTATTACAGTCTCCTCTCTGTCATCTAACGTTACGGTGCCTGTATGGTCACTGAGAATCTGAACAGATGATTTCATTCTACTTATTGACTTTACGTATGACACCAAAAGCTTCCTGGGATTTTTAGTCAGACTGAGTGCCTAAATTTTAGTTTGCAATTTATTAAATACTTCTCGAATTGTTCTATTTACATTCGTTTTGGCTAAGTTCAGATTTAGTTAGTTAACTAGGATTTGAATTCACTCAAATCTGTGATGAACGTTTCTTTATTTTCGTAGAAACATTCAAACACGGCTGCTGAGAGGCGGCGGATATTTTCTATCCCTCAAAATCTTGGTGAGGACATATAATTCTAAGGCGTAATGTACAATCCCTTAAAAATTTTATTCACTTGTTCTCCGCATTTTTGTTCTCAGAGTTGATTATTTGATAATAACTACTCAGCTACTCCGCGATTTGTATCTACTGCTCCCGCCAAGCAAAAATATTTTTCTACATTTCTTAACATTCCCTGTAACATCTACGATCTTTGAAGCTATCTCAGACTTATCATGACTGATGCACCCCTCTACCTTCACTGATTCGTAGAAGGTCGAGTATGCTTTTTGTTAGGTGGTGTAAGACGTTGCCCTCACGATTAAGTTCTCTACCCATCTGCTCGAAACAGTTTTCACACGACACATTTACAACAAAACTGCTATCTATTGGCTAGTTTAATGATTCTGGAACAATTTCGAACCTGAACTTCAGAACCTTTGATAAAACACACACACTCACGCTAGAGAGAGAGAGAGAGAGAGAGAGAGAGAGAGAGAGAGAGAGAGCGCTAGCTTTGATAATGCCCTCAATACGACGAGGAATAGGCCCCATACTTTTCATCTGGTAAACCCCATAAAGCTGAACCCATGATCGATGATTAGATCCTGTAAATCAACAAAATTGCGAGAATGCTGACTACTTCGTTTCACCTGCTGTTTCAAACTGTCCCTGAACTTTTTAAAATGTTGAGAGCCGATGATTTAGCAGGCCAGCCAGCCAGGGTGTTTGAGTATTACGATAAGCAAGAACACAGGCGTGCAGTCAGGTGAACACAACTGTTTACATGTTGGAAGATAGGTGTATCCGTAACATACTCATCACGAAGATGTGGAGGAAAGCGCAACACTTCATCATCGAGAATACTGATATAAACAGCCTCGTTCATGTTCACTTTAAACTGAATCAGTTGGCTACGGTCACGGTATGAGAGACACCCTGAAAACTTCAAAGAACCACTTCCAGCCTTGACTATATCCTCCATACACAGCGGGTTAAATGCCTTATTGTGTCATCGGCACACTCAACAACTTGCTTCATTTAAAAAGGAGGTACTATCGCGACTCCTGTCAACTACTGTGCAGTTTCGTTTATGTTTGGCCAACTGAAGCCGTGTAGCTTTATGATCCACTACGATAATGCTCCTTTGCAAGGTACCCCACCCCAAATGTTCACTGCATGCAGTTCCCGTGACAATTTTCGTTCGGACACTGGTGGAAATCGACTTAGATATCCTGACAGTGGCACTTCCTACCGGGTTTGAAGACTATCGTATCGATAATGCATGGCATTTGTCTAAAGGTCCTTTTTTTACGAGCACTGTTCTTACACCATGTTACATTCCCTTGAATGGTACATCATTCCTTGTCTCTGAGCACTATGGGACTTAACATCTATGGTCATCAGTCCCCTAGAACTTACATCATTCCTTGTAGACACACTGGACAGTCCGCGTTGGTACATCAACAAATTAGGAAACTTTATTCACAGGTTGGTCATGGGCACGTCCAAACAAGACGGCTGCTTTTGTCGTTCTGCTGCGTCTACCCATGTTATTACGCTGATTCTATACAACTGAATGGTTCATACGCACCGCTTCACTGACGTGGCTACATCAGTAGCAGACGGTTGTACACTGCTTGGTACCAGTTCTACACCACTTAAAGCGGACCAGCCTGTTCTTTCAAGAAGATGAAACAAAATTCCATCAAGAAAGCTAGAATTTGTATACTGTGAACGACACAATAGACCAAAAAATTTCAAATTTCCATGTCTCATAGTCAGCCAGAATTTACAAATATATGGCATATTTGCAGTCAAAACCACTCTCCCGCTTATAACATGCATTTAGTTAAAAGTAAGCACAATGCTGGATGCCCACAGTTCCTGAAGCTGGCGGGCGTCAGGGCCGGGACACCAACTGTGCCTTGGGCTCACCATTCAAAGCATCGTCCAAGTTAGTTCCGGTCCTACACATATATATATTAGAGGGGTATCGCAGCTGCCGATTTTGAAAGCCCGCCGGAAGACTGCCACATCCGTGAGTGCTGGCGGCTTCGATGGAGCCTGGCTGCGGAACCTCGCCCGCCTTGCCAGCCAAAGAATTCTACCAGCTGCCCTTTTTAAAGCTAGCATTGCAGTGGCTCTGTTCTCAGTCGTGACTACACTGCTGTCACGTACCGTTCTCACTACACATTGTTGTATTCGCTACATTGTAGTATTCGCTACATTGTAGTATTCGCTACATTGTAGTATTCGCTACATTGTAGTATTCGCTACACTCTAGGTTGTCAGTCTAAATCACTCATTTGGCCTTGTTATTCCGCCATGCCGTCTCTTTCGTCTGTCTTCCTCTTGTGTTCCTGTTCTCCTGTTCACACTCGGCATCTCACTGTTAACTGCCCTTGGCCACCTCTGAGGGTTCTTGGATCGTTCCTGGTATTGTCAAGTTCTTGACAGTACAACTGGTATTGCATTGTGTGAATTCCTAAGGGACCAAACTGCTGAGGTCATCGATCCCTAGACTTCAACACTACTTAAACTAACTTATGCTAAGAACAACACAAATAACCTTGCCCGAGGGAGGACTCGAACCTCCAACGGGACGGGCCTCGCAATCCGTGAATGGCGCCTCAAACGGCGCGGCCACTCCGCGCGGCAGTACAATTGGTGATGACGTAAAAGGTTAGAAGGGTCCTACAAAGCCAAAGCTCGTGCAATTCTTGGAACAGCAACAGTGGTTGTAACACCAGTTTCACCAGCAGTTTCTCTAACAGGAACAACATCAACAGCAGAAAAGTGAGTGCCTTTAAAGGATCAGCTAGCATATTTCGGGTCACAGATGATTCTCCCCAATGGTTGATCTTTCTTTCTTGGGCTTCCCAGGAGACGTTTTTCTTATTGAAGAAGTTGGCACCCCTGTCGAATCCGGTCACTCTCGCCTTTCACGAGATGTACTTGCTGCTTTCGAATTATTATTCGCAACGATTCCACGTGGTCACATCGCGACCCGAGTTTCATCAGTACAGCAAGCAACCTGGGCAGTCACATATGAAGCGCTGAGTTACTGTTTCTATTTGCCTCGTGCGAACTCAGGCTAGCCGGCCGCTGTGGCCGAGCGGTTCTAGAGCGCTTCAGTCCGCAACCATGCGGCTGCTACGGTCGCAGGTTCGAATCCTGTCTCGGGCATGGATGTGTATGATGTCCTTAGGTTAGTTAGGTTTAAGTAGTTCTAAGTCTACGGGACTGATAACCTCAGATGTTAAGACCCATAGTGCTCAGAGCCATTTGAACCATTTTTGAACTCAGGTTGCGAAACTCTCATGCAGACTCTTTGGGAGCCAGTTGAACCATAACTTCTCGACTCAGTCTTAAGCATGCACGGCAGCCATCAAGTTCGACAACCCTTGCATGATTCATCATTTTCTGGTAGGTCATGGCCTCTGAACAATCTGGTCACACCCCTGTCGGTATAGGTAGCAGGGCTTTCCACCATGTCCCAACAGTGGAAGAAATATTTCGGAGACTGGGCAGATATAGTGATCTTAAGCAGCAATTTAAATACCATCTGCAGCAGGCAAGAGCAGAGAGCTGGAACCGATGCGCGACACTGAATATACATCTTGATCCATGGGGCAAGCCATATAAAATCGTCCGTCACAAGTGTACAGGTGCTGACAGATAGAGTACGGGAGTCCTTTATTTTCAATAAAAGAAAAGGGATTTTTTTTTAAATGCGTGAGCTATGGATAGCAATGGATCTTCACAAAGACGTGCACGGGCCCTGGGTTGGCGACACATCAGATTTTTCCAGTATGTGCCGCTATCCCACGGTTTGTTCACGTGCTCGACGAACAGACAACCTTTCTGCTGACGGGGTGACGTTTAGGGAAGCGTCGCTTGCCTAGGCAGGGCCCCTACAGCAGCCAATCAGAAAGGTCCAATAGATCATGTGTGAGCGCCCACCGCGCCGAGCTGCGCGGACGAGGCGGGTGGATCGCCCTCTTTAACTGACAGGCCCCCGACGAGATCAGACGCATTGGCCGGTTGCCTCCGTGCACTTTTCGAGCCCCGGCTCAATCTGTTTGCGCCTTAGGGCCGCTAAACTCACATAATGTACCCCAGCTACGTCAATCAGTAAATGTTTTCTCAATAAATGGGAGGCAGTTTGCCGACCGGAGTTGAAAAATTAACACTCGTTCTTTTTTAGACTCCACTTCCACCTCAGCCACATACTGACATGCACACAAGATAAAATCTCCGAAAATCTTATCAACTCTAAAACGAGCAGACGGCAGCATGACATTCAAACGGCTGAAATCTGCACAGTTACTAAAGGACACTCTTCCAGAAAAAACTGCAAAGGACGAATTTGATGAACACAGAGAATTGTGGAACAAAAGTCGGGAAGCTTCCTGTGGAAATGGGATAGTTTGTTCGTTCTCGGAAGAGGACGTGAGGAAATAACTCTTGAAACTGAGAAGTAATAAATCACCTGGCTCTGACAGCATCTCTGTTGAACTTCATACGCACATACGCTTACATATGTGCCAACTCAACAACACGTATTTATTGCAGGGAAGAATACCAGATATGGGAAAGAAAGCAAATATTGTTATACTGAAAAAGGATGAAGACAAGGATCTCCTAGCTCCAAAGTCCCACAGGCCAATTTGCCTTCTCGAAACCTTAGGGACAGCTCTGGAGAAACTGCTAAGCGGTAGACTACAGGAGAATTCATGGAATGAACTCCCAACAGTATTGTTTCCAAGGCGGTAAATCAACAGAATATGCTGTAAATGACTTATGAACAATGTCCCACATAAATATGTTGTAGCCATAATGGTGGACATCACCGGGAAGTTCGATCATAATGGTGTCCAGCACGTTTGGAGCGCCTGAGAGACTTGGGCTGTTCACGAACGTTATACAACTGTTTATGAACTATTCTGAGAACAGAGAAGCAACGCTGTCGTGCCCAGAAGAGACACAAGAGAAATTTTAAAAGGCTGCCCTCAGGGATCCATAAGCGCCCCTGTTTTCTGGGATCTGGTACTCGGCCCAGTATTACGAAAGCTACAGGATAATGGTCATAGGAGTCGTGGCATAGTCCGGCAATCTTATGAGCCTTGTGAAGGGAAGCTCCAGAGGCAACTTGGAAAATGGATGTAACGCAGTCCTTCAACAACTACATCAGTGGTGTCCAGGAGTCAAATTGTCTGATGTACCAGAAAATACGACGTGTATGTTTTTAAAAGGGGATCTTTTAAGAGACCTAATCACGAAATTAGGCGACAGGTCCGTATAGCGAACGTCCGTCACCACATACTTAGGCATTTTCTTGAACAAACGACAAAATTATAGTGCACATAATGAAGAAATGAGCAGGAGAGGTAGGAACGCCATGAAAACAATTATTAGTCTAGCCAGTAATGATTACAAGCTGCCAATGCAAACAATAACAACGTATGATAACGCTATCCTAACTGCGATCAAGAGATACTGCGCGAGTGCTTGGACAGGCGAACTCCTGCTCATAAAACCAGCACGGCTAATTAACTGAGTGCAACGAAGAATACTTCTTCGGTTGACGGAAGTTTTCGGTAGCGTAAGATGAGGCATTGCAAGTAATCTGTGGAATATGTCCACTAGCTCTCCACATATGGAAAACAGCGGCGATGTATTGGCTGAAGAAAGAACATTATTATGAAGTGCTGTATTTAATAGAAATGGGGACGACACGCAAGCAGCAAACTGACAGTCAGATTCTCCACTTTTGACACTAACAATGGGATGATGGCCAGACAGCGAGGTGCACCTAAAGGTTTCTGCTAAATACAAAATGCAGACTGGAAATGAAGCACCCAAATCCCTCAAGACGCCAGACACACTTCTTGTCTGGCCATAGGCCTACGCCGCCTAATGGCATCGAAATGGCACAAGACAAATATCCCAATGTGCCTGTTGCGAAGAAGGATTGCCAGAACATACTCTCTGGGGATATTCGACGTATGCCGACATTGCTGATATTGTTCGGCAGCAACTGATCGGAGTGGAAGACTCGGTGTCAAGGAAATATTGCATTGCGAGACAGAATGGCAAATTCTGGACAACACTGCCGACACTAATTTGAGAAAGGCTCGGACAGCATGTTATCTTACCAATCAACCCTCGACTAACGTACTACAAGAGGCTGCAACAGAATATCGAGAAACAACGCAGCGAAGTTGTGGTCAACAGTTACAGCAAAAGAGCAGCCACCGAAAAGCAGCCATGGGTCTTGTCTCGCCGGCCAAGGAACTAGAACCGGTGAAGCGCGGGCCGGCATACGGCAACAAACAATGTTCCACGGAACAGGGGAGTCACCCTCGGGACAGCGATGGAGTACATTGTGGACTGTGATAGACAAGAACTGACGTCATTACAACAGTGACAGAGATAGTCTGATTCGGTAGTACGTGTAGTTTTTGTTTGTAGTAGACATCGTTATTCCCAATTATTATTAATATTAGATATAGTTATGGTGACGTGATGTAGTACTGTGTAGCAGGTAATACTGTACAGTGCATAATTTGTGTAATAATCTGTGCAGAAATCAATACAGCTTGAGTTGAAATTATACATAATAGGCTACAACTGAATGAATGAATACATAAATAAATGTCCCAACTGCATCACAGCATTCCTGTGTGCAGACTGTCTATATCGCTGGGCATATTGCACCCACTGTGGAAAAGATGGACATCTGCAAACTGTTTGCCTTTAAACTATCAGGACAGGCAGACCCAGTTGCCCACATGCACCAAGGGACAACGCATGAGCTTCAGACACTTCTTCCTCTGGGCGATCCTTGGAATACCAAGTTGTTTATCGACCTCACGATTGCGAATCAAGATTTGTTTCCCAGATGAACATGGAAGCTACCGCTTCCTTGGTGAACCTCCAAACATCTGCTTGTCTGGGTTACCTTGAGTTATCCCCACCCTTCCATACGTTGGTCACATATGGAAACAGTCGATTCCCCTTTGTGGTCAATTTCCATCACCACCTGATAAGGTTACACGACTGGTGATGCTGTATTTTTTATTGACTGTCACACAGCAAGACACGTTTTCGATCTGGACACCTTGTTATTGTTTGATTTCTACATCACTAACAAGGTTCAACTCATCACTGACACTGTCCCCTTCCAGGAACTATACAACCTTTGTGCTGCTTTTGCACTTATCTTCAAACTTGACCTGGGATGTGCCACACACTTCCAGGCTCATATCTCCGTGTGTCCAGATGCAGTGCCCCATTTTTGCCATACATGGCTCATTCTAGTCTCCTTACAGATGTCTGTTAACCAGGAATCCGATCACCAGTGCATGAGACACGCTCCTGGTAATAGTCAAGAAATCCAATGGCTCCCACCACCTATGCAGAAATTTCACATTGATGATCCGTGTTCAGACCCAAGTGGAAACCTACCCACACCACATCCAGATGACCTCCTAACATAGCTAGTCAGACCGACCTTGCCAACACATATTTGCAGATCCCACTGGACGAGGAGTTACAAAACATCATCGTTATGAACACTTCCAGTTTCTATGGCTGCTTTCACTATCATCAGCATTATCCATCAGGAACACCTGCGCAACCTTTGCGCACTGATTAATAAGTTGCATGAAGCAGGGCTCAAAGGCCATGCACACAAATGCCACTTTTTTCAGGGACAAGGGGAATACCTCAGAAACTTCCTCAACGAGGAAGGTATCCAGTCCACTCACTGCAATATTGCAGCTATTGATTCTACCCAATCCCCAGAACTTACATGAGCTGCAGGCTTTTTTGGGAAAGGTGAATTATTACTCTAAGTTCCTCCCACAAGCAGCCCACATTATGCATCTGACACACCAGCTGCAAAACAAGGAAGCTCAGTATTGGTAAATAGCTGTTAGTGAACATGGTTTTATGGAGTTGAAGCATATACTGCAGTGGGAACCCTGCCTTACGCCTTTCGCCTTTTTCCCCACCACATCTACTGTCTTTCGCCACAGTTGCCTATCCATAAGGCATTGGTACAGTGCTCGTGCATATGAATTACAACAGTACTGAGCAACCGGTTCCCTAGGCATTAAAGACGCTGACCCCACTACCTTCAGACCAAAGAGGAAGCTTTAGCAATTAACTTTGCAGTTAAGAAGTTCCATGTTCAATTATTCAGGAATAGGGTTACATCCATTATGGACAACAAATGACTGGTAGCACTATTTGGGCTGTGCTGCAATCTTCCAGAACAGACAACACAACAGCTCAAATGTTGAAAGCTTCGCACCATTTCCTACAGTTATACCATTAAGCCCACTGCACAACATGCAAATGCAAACGCTTCATGTCGCCTCCCTGCAGGGCCAGACCTATTCTTTGACCAGTAGAGTAGAACATTCCCTGTTTCCACAACGATGTGGAATCGCGACATGCCTTGGATCGTTTTCCCATTACAGCTGTCCAATTGCTCCATACACAAGCTGTGTTCCCATCTTATAGAGTGTCATTCACCATGGCTGGACCACATATTTTTCGAAGAACGTGAATCTGGAGCTCCAGGCATGGGCTCCCCTCTCCCTCTGTCAGTCATCACCAACAATCTCCTGCTTGATATGAGGCAGATACTCACTCACCATGTCGTCGTCTCAACTTCCCTGCGGTCTCAAGTTTTACAACTCCTCCATCACAGGCACTGGGGTATGTCATGGATGAAAGCCCTCGCAGCCACCATAACTGATGCTACAATTAATGCTCTCATCAAGAATTTTGCCCATCAAAGAGCTTCCCCAAACAACTGTGTCAGATAATGGGCCCCAATTCACAGTGATCGCTTTTGATCAATTCTGCGCCTCAAATGGCATCAGACACATCTTTAGTCTGCCATTTCCTCCTGTGGCAAACCTGAGCACATGATGCAGACGTTTAAAAAGCAAATTTTGGAAATGGTGGGAACCCCACAACCCCAAACCTGGCTATGCACAGCTATGAGGGCACACACAGTCTTATAGGGCACACAACACATGGACACCTACTATGATGGTTACCACCCATGGGCAGCACCTCACAACAGTTGACACCCCAATGTGTTTGCAAGTGCAATCATATCAACCAACTCCATCCACGTGCCTCACCTGCAATGCTGCTAATAGCTTAATCAGACCTGGAAAGCGTGCCCTTGCCAGTCCCAGGACAGCACGCTTGTAACTTGCGCTCCTGAGCACCATCGGAATTTCCTGTGGATACAGGCATGAAGTAGGAGGTCTCGTTGTGGCCTCCACACCCCCATTCAACACATCCCATGCCGCCACACGCCAGCATATTGTCGGATGCCCACGTTTCCTCCAACCAGCAGGTGGGCTTCAGCACTGCGACACCAAACGTCCATCAAGTTCACCTTTTGAAGCATTGTCCTGGTTGCTTCCAGCCCCATGCACCCATTCTGAAGGGAGGGATCTGATATCTCAGCTTGGAGATTCTAAAATCCCTGCGGATGACATGCAACTGAATTATAGTCACTGGGCAGCACTGCTGCAGCACTGGCCACAAAGCCATACCCACCTTTCCAGCAAACCAGTACTCGCAGCTGCCCTTTAAAGCTAGCGCCGGCCGATGTGGCCGTGCGGTTCTAGGCACTTCAGTCTGGAACCGCGTGACCGCTACGGTCGCAGGTTCGAATCTTGCCTCGGGCATAGATGTGTGTGATGTCCTTAGGTTAGTTAGGTTTAAGTAGTTCTAAGTTCTAGGGGACTGATGACCTCAGATGTTAAGTCCAATAGTGCTCAGAGCCATTTGAACCATTTTTTTTAAAGCTAGCAGTGTAGCTGCTCTTTCCTCATTCTTGACTGCTCTGCTCTCGTGTGTCGTTCTCACTACAGATCATTGTTTGTTCTGTATTTGCTATGCACTAGGTTGTCAATTTCGAGAAATCGTTTGGATTTGTTATTCAGTTGTGCTATTCAGCTGTCCTGTCTCTGTGGCCCGTCTTTCTTTTGTGTTGGTCGTGCGGTAGCGTTCTCGCTTCCCACGCCCGGGTTCCCGGGTTCGATTCCCGGCGGGGTCAGGGATTTTCTCTGCCTCGTGATGGCTGGGTGTTGTGTGATGTCCTTAGGTTAGTTAGGTTTAAGTAGTTCTAAGTTCTAGGGGGACTGATGACCATAGATGTTAAGTCCCATATTGCTCAGAGCCATTTTTCTCTTGTGTTGTTTATCTCCTGTTCCTATCCCTTCTACTAGCTGCTGTTTTGCACGAAGTCCTTTTCTCACCTATTTCTGCAGAATTGCTGATTTCTTACTTTATCAGCCAACTAATTTTCAGCGTCCTTCTACAACACCATATCTCAGACACTTTGAGTCTCTCCTTTTCCAATCTTCCCACAGTCCATGACACAATGCTATGCTCCAGACGTACTTTCTCAGAAACTGATTTCTGAAATTAAGTCTTATGATGATATCAACAGGTTTCCTCTAACTATGAAGGCGCTCTTTGCCTGGCTAGTCTGCTTCTTATATCCTCCTTGCTTGGTCTGTCATGTATTATTTTGTTTCCAAGCTAGTGTAATTCGTTCACTTCTTTACTAAATTGTCCCAGATTCTCATGATAAAGCGGATTTCTGCTACTCCTCTGTATATAGCCCTGAATTTCTTGTTACCTGTTGATGTCTTACTTTCCCTCAAAACAAGTGTCCCTTGATATGACATTATAAACGACCTGTTTTATGCCTGTTTGCCTTTACGCCCAGATGTACTGGTATCCAGCAGATCAAGACTTTCTTCAATAGCTGTAAATGAAGAAGTGTGTCCTAATTTTTCTCTTATATAAGGACATAAACGTTAATTTGCAGGGCACTTGCGGAATGGGAGTGGACTAAATACATATACATCTTCAATCAACCGGCAGCCGCTCCTGTATCCCCAGAATTGCACACATATCAGCATCGAAGATGGCACTGTTACCTGGGAGGTAGACTGCAAAGACATAAGCAGGTAAAACGACTTAACATTTACCAGCGCTCTTACGTTGGAACCCATCAATGCATACTTGTAAAGTTGCAGTATTCATCTAAAATAGAATAAGACGCCTATTTAAAAAGGTAATTTTAAGATATTGCTGAGCCTCAGTGATAACTGGGGATGAAAATTACCTCCACCTTTGTGACAAAACGTTACAATTTGCCATGAATACTACTCTGAGTATTTCCTTTATTGCAATCGCAAATGGGCTGTGTGTTATCCTGAGCCACGAATAAGTACTCAAAAGGAACTCGAGTGATTGTAGTGTACAATGGCATCGAGTGCACTTGAGTGAAAAGTGTTGTGCAGAAACTACTCACCTGTAGTCTACTATAAAAACGTCTAACAAAACTGGAACATACAGAGTTTATTTGAGCCACGGGCTGTTCTACCGAGGGAACACAGCTGCTGGGGAAATTTGTCCAGAAGTGAATTCCCAACTCGGTAGCGGAAATATATTAGCAAAGACATATTTTTAAAATGCTGACAGCTGCAAAAGAGAACAACAGCTGTGAAGTGGGCAATTTTATACCTGCAAGTTGTATCATAACGTGTCTCAATGTCAAAAAACACACCAACGAGTTGTTACTTCAGTAGAAAAGACTCCTGTATCGCTTTCTTTAAGTGGGTCAAGTAACCAAGAGTTGAACAGTACCTTCTGAACTAACTATGGGAGAGTTTCATTTTAATTGGCATGAGGAGACGAACCAATTTGATTCTTGGTTACTAGAGCAGAAGTCCAAAAGTTCCTTTTCCAGGTTCCCCTAATGAAAGAAAGTGGGATGTGCATCGCTTGACAGTGAAAAATTACAGAGTTTGTCAAACCATTTCACAGGGTGAGGTTAACAGTGTTCTCCTTTTTTCTGTAATAGTGAGGGTCTTAATCTGCCTTTGGATGAGATCTTTCCGACACCCATACAGTGCCTGCTGAAGTAACCCATCTAATTTAGCAACTTCGGTTATGAATTCCTTCCACTTCCTGTAAGTACTCCATAGGCTTTCATTCTTTCTACACATAAGGCTGTAAGGTTTATTATTGACGTCCTAAACCCGAAACATCGCACAGCCTCCCACCTGCTATAACAATTACAGAGAGGCAGTCCGTGCTCCAGCAGAAGGCTGCCAGTCTTATAAACAAACGTCATGATTTGGTGTGGATGCTTCAGTGATCCGGTTAATTTTACTGACACTACGATATACCATATCCTAGACGGTCGTAGCACTGAACAGGGTCCAATTTATACTGTGAAGCGTCCATCTTCAGAGCCTCCTCTTTGGCACTGTTCTTTAAGTTAGCCGAACACACACACACACACACACACACACACACACACACACACACACACTGGTGTGCAAAAGTTAAGAACGAAAGTAACTTTCGCATGTTTCACTGCCAAATACGATTGCTTGATGAAACTTGGACCAAACATAGAAAGACCTTGAGTGTAGTACAGAAGGTAAGTAAAAGAAATGCGGAATGAGGTAGACAGAAATGACGCTTTTATTCAATGACAGTAATTACACTGAAGTCACCGTGATTTATTACAAAAGGCAGGATATGGCTCTTAACAGAATGTGTGATCAACATGGACGGCAACGCAGTGCAATGTTCCTGAGCACATTATGTGTTCCCATCTCTCGCCACATGAGGGTACGTCTAGCATTGTCGAACATGATCACTTTGGTGGTCCAGGTGTTATGGCGTTAGAAGCATAACGTCGCATTGGTGTACCGACATCCTGACGTTTTAACGCTGTCCACTCACTGGTCAACGTTACTGTGACATTGTACTCCTTCCCCATGTGCGTCTTCTCAAGGTTGCAGTCAGACCTGACTTCATTTTTAAGGATGACCATAAGCGACCGCATCAAACAGCACAGGTGGAGGAACTCTCGGAAGGAGATGATATTTGGTGAATGGACTGGCGTGCTGTTACCCGACTCAAATCCCATTGAGTACGTGTCGGATACGTTGGAGGGACATACTGCAGCACATCCACACGCACCAACGGCAATCCAGCATTTGTGAACTACGCTCGTGGAGGAATGGAACGCCCTACCCCAGAAACCCCTTATTAACATTAACGTCAGCATGGGAGCACGTTGCAGAGCATGCACTGCCGTCCGTTGTGATCACATACCCTATTAAGAACCATGTCCCATCTTCTGTAATGTCTAGGGGACCAGCATTAATAGTGATGACTTCAGTGTAATTATTGTCTTTGAATAAAAGTGCCATTTCTGTTCGCCTTATTGCGTATTTCCTTCAGTTACCTTCTGTGTTATATTGCAGCAGTTCTTTCTTTCTATGTATGGTCCAAATTTGATCGAACTATGTTACTTGGCAGTGACACACCAGGTGGAAGTTACTTTCTACATCTACGTAGATACTCCGCAAGCCACCGTACGGTGCATGGCAGGCGCTACTAGTCATTTCTCTACCTGTTCCACTCGCAAATAGAGCGAGGGATAAACGAATGTCTATATGCCTCCGTATGACCCCTAATTTCTATTGTTGTTCTTACATAACTTGCTCAAGGCATGCTATTACGACTCCGAACCTTCAGGTTTTTCAGTTGTTTTAAGAGAGGTGTTCAGCCTCTCAACAAAATTCGACAGATATATTTTACTAAAATATGATAAAGGCACATCTTTTCTGCTGATGATGCTTTACCGAAGTAAAGTGAACTGGATCCGTTTGTGACGTATGCAGCATCAGTAAATATATGTAAAACAACATAATTCCGCCGGCTGCAGTCCGGAACCGTGGGACTGCTACGGTCGCAGGTTCGAATCCTGCCTCGGGCATGGATGTGTGTGATGTCCTTAGGTTAGTTAGGTTTAAGTAGTTCTAAGTTCTAGGGGACTGATGACCTAAGATGTTGATTCCCATAGTGCTCAGAGCCATTTGAACCAACATAATTCCACACAAGGATATTCACTGTTACTGTTCATTTGTTAAAGAAAATTTTATAAATTACAACTAATTTAAACCCATAAGGTAAAGGGTCGTTTACTGATTGGTTACTCTCAACAGCACAAATTGTGGAGGCTGAAGCTCACCTGTTCGTATTTGCTTACATGTAACTTTGTTTTTGGGTGATATCTGCCGCGAGCAAAACACATTTTTTTTTCTTTGCTTCTGCCACACAGTTTCTAGGCGCATCCACAAAGCGCACAAATTTGTTTTATGAGGACCAGAACGAACAAATTGTCGACCAAGCGATATCCCACAAATGTTCAATAGGCAACAAGTCAGGCGAATGGGCAGGCAAGAGAAGAAATGGTACCCGCTGTTTTTCGAAGACGGTTTGCTCGTTCCTCGTCATACGTGGCAGGCCACTGTCCTGCTGTAATATGGCAGGTGGAATCACAGCAGTGGCGGTGTCTCGGGTTCCAAGACTTCCCTGCTCTAGCGGTAGCTGTTCAGGTTACCTTCATTCAGCATGCAGGGTGTGAGATCGTACCGTATAGCCTGTGTCGCCCAAACCATTAGAATTCGCGTTCGTCCACTATGCCGCTCAACAATAAAGTCTGCCCGAAAGCGTTTACTGTGGTAGAGTTTAAAACGCATGTGATCATTACTATGGAACAAGTTGAAGCTGACGTCGTCCGAGAGTACTGTATTTTATAACTTAGCGCACTAGTGGAGGTGTTCACGTGACCACTTTGGTCTGATGCGTTGATCGTTCCTGATTACTGGAAGCCGACGCAACAGCTTGCTTGCTTGCCAGCAGTCCAGACCTCAGCAATCGGCGTCGAAATATCGACGCAGTCATGTCCACACACGTTGCAGTACTCCAACGTCGAGCTAACATTCTACAGGATGCTTTCTGTCATCTGCGGCCATGCGGGAAAGATGGCGGTCATCCAGTACTATGGTCACACTCTGTGTTTCGGTACCCACTCATCGCTCTGAACGACCCTCTTTTATCCACAGGTACCACACACCCGTCACAGTTGAAACAGTGTGCCCTGTACGGGTAGCAATAGTACGGTACGACACATTGGTTTCCCGGAAACCAATCACTCTGCCCCCAGCAAACTCACTCACATGCTGATACAGCGCCCTTTGACGTCGACGAGGCCTACCGGTAAAGACCCGCATGTGTCCACTTCGTTTGGTTGCTCTGCACCGAGAGCGCGGCGTAACAATGGCATGACCGGTCACACAGAGGGCGCCGCTGGATCTACGGGCACGCCATCTGTCTGCAACCCTGATCACTTATTACTGATCCACTGTTCTACACACCCTCCGATTTTGGAGTGATTCAAACCATTCCCTCTGTATGTCACAATTTTCACAAACAGTAGCGTACAAGAAATTAAATCTAATTTCAGCTGACATTAAGAAATATGTAATTTACTGTGTTCCATTTAATAAGACCGTGTGCTGCTCTGATCTTCAATTAGCTTCTGAAATACCCCACCTTCATTTAATATTTGCCGGCCGCGGTGGTCTTGCGGTTCTAGGCGCACAGTCCGGAACCGCGCGACTGCTACGGTCGCAGGTTCGAATCCTACCTCGGGCATGGATGTGTGTGATGTCCTTAGATTAGTTAGGTTTAAGTAGTTCTAAGTTCTAGGGGACTGATGACCACAGCTGTTAAGTCCCATAGTGCTCAGAGCCATTTGAACCATTTAATATTTCTTTCTTTACTTATAGGTACATGCTATGAGAAAAAAACAATAAAACGACGCACCACGAAGGAACTGTCCTAAAGAGACAGAAATCGGTATATGTGATGTACATGCACAGACAAGGAGATGATTACAAATTCAGATAAATTGTATGATTTATTCGAGAGAAGGAGCTTCACAGACTGAACAAGTCAATAACGAGTTTGTTCACCTGTGGGCCTTATGCAAGCAATTATTCTGCTTGGCACTGATTGCCAGACATGTTGGATGTTCCCTTGAGAGATATCGTTCCGAATTCTGTCCAATTGCCGCGTTCGATCATCGAAATAAGCTCTCAATTGGGCGGAGAACCGGAGACCTTGCTGGCTAAGGTAGGGTTTGGCAAGCACAAAGACAAGCAGTAGAAACTCTCACTAAGACCGTCCGGATTTCAAGCCACAGCGCAGCAGACCTTTTCGGCTCACTCCAGCACCAGCCGTACTTCTGCCCTGGGGGCAGCGGGTTGCAGCCCGTGCACAACAGCCATCTTCCGCCACCGCGTTGTGCACGCTTCCACGTTGCACGCGAAGTTGGCTACCTCTGCAAGATTAATGTTCGCGTTCATGCATTGCTGACGCCCGGCGTTTGTGGCTCTCGAAATAGAGTCGCATGCCAGGTTCAGAGTGCAGGCTTCAGCAAAACTGAGCACCCGCGTGTTGCAGCCAGCTGTCACCTGTCGGCCACGTGCCATCTTCCCCTAGACTGGAGTCATGGTCGCCTCCCTGCATCGACACAGAGCTTATATAACAGTGCGCAATAAAACAATTTTCACGGCCGCTTCTCTCTGGGCTTTCACCCGCCTGCTATCCCGCCTCAACCCTTCACCGTCTGCAATGCTGACATTTTAACCTACCCCTCATTCCTAGGTCGGATGCAATACGGTCACGTTCTTTCTAAACTTGACTCGATAACGTGAACACAGAAATAACATCAAATACTCTCTCAACTCGTGACGTTTCATTCTGCTTCCTCCTCCTCTTCTGAGTGTTTCACTTCCTTTGTCAGGCAGTGTAAATATTTCAAGGCGATAGAAGGATTCCTCCTAAACGCATTCCATCATCACGAAACAATAATACGATTCTGTTGTTATTGTATGACTAATGTAACCCACATTAGGGAACACAGGATGAGAAAACATTGTCTTTGACTCCTGTTGCTGTCTTGAGTCGAAAGACCGGTATGATGCAGCTCTGAACACTAATCTATCATCCACCACCTTATATCCAGTATGATAGGCATATAGGAATTAAGGGTAAAGTTTAAACGGATTGTAAATCAAAATCTGGAGACGTATCTGCCGACAAGGTGGATTAAGAACAAAAAGTCCCACCGCGGTGTAACAACATTTGCAAAATGGTGAAGAAGCAAAGACTGTTGCACTGTCGGTTCAAAAGAAAACGTGAAATTGGTGACAAGCCAAAGGTGGTAGACATTCGTGAATCTCTACAAAGATCGATGCGAGAAGCATAAACAACTACCACTTTCGTACCCTAGCAAAACATCTTGCTGAGAACCCGAGAAAATTTTGGTCTTACGTAAAATCTCTACGCGCCTCTAAGGCTGGCATCACTTCTGTGGGACTGATGACCATAGATGTTAAGTCCCATAGTGCTCAGAGCCATTTGAATCACTTCTGTGGCCACCTGCGTGGCATCTTCGTGCCGGTTGCCTTCTCCTGCTACTGCGTGCTGAGGCATGCAAGCACCGCTGGCCAGGGCCAACAAGCACCACTGTACGGAGTCATCCCCAACGACATGCTTCTCATGTAGATGATACAAGCATTAAACCAGGCAGTTCGATGAGTGCGCATGGTTGATGACTAAGCGGAAAGAATTAATTGAGTAGGGTAGTGCTGGAAGTACGTGTCCAGTTGATCCTATTGTATTTTTCCAATTGTTTATCCTAGTCTGTTACACAGAGGTTTCAAAACCAGCGACTCAAAAGAACAGGAGGCTACGACTCAGGAAGTGGTTCAGTATTTGCTAGATCATGTAGCTCAATCGAAACTGGATAAGACAGAGCTGCATAAGCAGTTACATGCTGTGAATGAGGACAGAGGCTCATCTCTACTGGTGCGCAAAACGTAAGGACGGAAGTAACTTTTGCATGATGTGACAATGCCAAGTAACATAACTGGATCAAATAAGGGTCACTCTGCTACTGCAAAGTACAAAAGGTATCCGAAAGAAACACAGTATGAGACGGACAAAAATTACACTTTCATTGAAAGACGATAATGACACTGAAGTTAGTGTGAATCATCATGGTGACCTGGACACTGCAGAACGTGAGACATAGTTCTTAACAGGTTATGTAATCACGACAGACGTCAATGCATGCTCTGCAACTTACTACTGGCCACAACATTAGTAAGGAGTTTTTGTGGTTCCCCATTTGGTTGACAATGAGCACGGTTGACAGCTACTGGATGTTCGTTGGTACACGTGGACATTATGAAATATGTCTCCCCCCCGCCCCCCACCACCACAATGCATACCATACATGCTCATTGTGATTTAAGACGGGGGAATGTACAAGTCACCCATTCGCCAAATATCCTCTCGTTTCAAGACTTCCTCCACCTCTGCTCTTCGATGCAATCGTTTATTGTTAGCCATAAAAAAAAAAAATTCCTGGGCGAATGCACCTCCAAGAAGACCCACATGGGGAAGGAGTACAATGTCACAATAAAGCCGACCTGTGAGTTACAGCATCCAAAGCTCTGGAGGTCAGTACGCGCATGCAACATTATGGCTCCCAATACCTTAAAACATGAACCACTAAACGATCATGTTCGACAATGTTCCTCGGAGCATTACATTTCCCATCTCTCACAAGATGCGGGTACGTCTAGCAGTACCAAATATGATCGTTTTGGTGTTCAGGTATTATGGTGTGGGAATGCATAATGTACCATGGGCATACTGACATCCAAACCTATGAACACTATACACTTACTGGTCAAAAATGGTTCAAATGGCTCTGAGCACTATGCGACTTAACTTCTGAGGTCATCAGTCGCCTAGAACTTAGAACTAATTAAACCTAACTAACCGAAGGGCATCACACACATCCATGCCCGAGGCAGGATTCGAACCTGCGACCGCAACGGTCGCTCGGCTCCAGACTGTAGCGCCTAGAACCGCACGGCCACCCCGGCCGGCACTTACTGGTCAACTGGTCGACTTACTCCCTCCTCATGCATGTGTTTTCAAGAGTGCATTCGCTTCTAATTTCATTTTTATGGATCACAATGTGCAACGCACCAACGTCTATTCAGCAGTTTTCAACCCTGCTCATGGAGGAACGGAAAGCCCTACCACAGGAACTGTTTGCTAATGTTGTGGCCAAGAGTGTGCGTTGTCATTTGTGGTGATCACATACCCTACTAAGAACAATGTCCCACACTTTGTAATTCCCCGGGGACCATCGCGGATCTAGGTGACGTTAGTTTAATTATTGTCTTTGAATAAAAGTGAGAGTTCTGTTTGGCTCACTGCGCATTTGTTTCAGTTACCTTCTGTACTATGCCGTAGCAGTTCTTTCTATGCACAGTCCAATTTGGTTCAAACTGTGATACTTGGCACTGTCACGTGAAAGTTACTTTTGTCCTTCAATTCTGCAGACCAGACAGTTTAGCCATGTCTGTCCTAGATTAAACTACTGCTAGCCTAAATGAGCCTTTCTCAGGCAAGTCAGTGATTAATCTTCATAGATAACCTGTTAGTTGCAAAGCTGGGCTATTGGACAGATGAGTGGTTGTTGCAAATGACCAAATAACGCTTGACAGGAGACACGAAAATTTATTTAATGTATGATGAGGATGTGAGAATGGTTTCTTATATGGTACATGGAACTTTGATGTTAATACCTATTGGATAATGATGATACGAATAGAGACCTTCTACAGTAATCAGAGCAGAGAGCATCAGAGGTGTTTGTACGGGATCTGCCACCTGATGTGTCAAGAAAGACACAGTTTTCACAAGGCAAGGTTGCAGCCATAGTGCAGCAATGGATTTGAAACAAATAGATGTGGTAACTAAAGGCAAGTAAGTGAACAGCGCTGAAAGATTTGGAGGTCAGCATGTCCACGCAACATTTTGCGTCCCCGCACCATAACACCTGGACCACCACAACCATCATGTTTGGCAATGCTGGATATATCCTCATATAGCAAGAGGAGAAATGTAGTTTCCACAGACTTTAAACTCTACCATTGTAGTTGTTCACTTCATATATGAAGAGGTAGAAGTAAATAGCATAATAGGAAGGGACAGAATATGAACTATCAACTGTTAAACAACAATGGAAGCCATATGTCTGCTGGACTGTGCTCTGAGAAAATTTTATTGCTACAAGAATTTGTGCAGAGTTGGAATGTTGTTTGACTGGCACAGTAAACTGTAGGGAACATATGTTATTGTTAGTCAGAGTTGCTGATGTGTCTGTGTCATATTTGGACCTAATGGGGAAGAGGCGATTAAATACTCCACAGTATACGTTATTGGATTTGGGATTATCAATGTGCAGTCGCTAGGTTTAGCAATGTTGAGTTTTCAGGTGTAAGCAGAGCAATTCTGCGAAAACATGGAAGTTTTGATCCATATTGGTGAAGGGAACTAAGAAATCATAGGATTAGATTTTCTGTATAATAATCATGCTAAAATTGATCTCGGGCAATGCACGATAAAACTTGAAGGAATATCGTTCCACCTGAGGGAAACTGTTGTCAGTGACACACTCCCACAAAATTAATCTCTCTTGGAAGATAAGTCAATTAAACAGCTTGCAAGAACACTACGGGTCAATTCGTGTTTTAAAGTACCACAAGGCACTGTGGTTGTGGGTGAAAGTGGAAACAGATCTATCTGTACACATGTGTACGGTGGAAACACTGGGAGAAAACAATGAGTTAGATAAAGCATAGTGTATTGCAGATGTATGGGAAATACACAGTGAGTGACTTGTGCCCACTGGTGTTGATAATTTTTGGACAGGAGAAATCAGTTTGCCTAAGGAAGTGCTGGTCACCAATTTTGATGTTCTAGATGAAGATGAGCTGCACAGGACGAATTTAAGCCCTAGCCGTGAGCTTGCTCCCTGTGTAACTGCACTGTGAGAAAACGACACATCTGAATGGGATGAGAAGCATAGAGATGTTACTATTAGCATTTTTATCCTTGTGTATCGTTATCAGCAGCTCCAGTCACTCAACACAGGATCCCAACTAGAGATCTATCACCTCTGTATTGTAAACCCTATCAGGTGCCCCATCCTCTACATTATATGATGGAGGAGTTTATGAAACAACAGTTATGTGATGATATGATTGAGGAGAGCACTAGCCTGTGGGTCTACATGTGATAATAGTGCTGAAAAAAGCCTAGATGAAACAATTCTACTGCGATTATGGATACATCGGTAGTTTTACGGTTAAAGACATAGCAAAATAGGCATACGACTACATATTCTTCAGTCATGGGGGGTGCAGAACCACCGACTGCAGTGTAGCCAAACATTTCCAGTGGCAAAATGTGGACAAGATGTAGAGCACTACATAAAAAATTGTGTGCTGTGTGTGCAACAGGCAGAGTTCAGCCATCAACATGTTCTGCAGCAAAGATTGCCAGAAGCTGGTACTTTCCACAATGATCAGAATGGATATTTTAGGTCCTTTTAACTAGACACCAGAGGGGAACCGCCGCATTCTGGCCATCAAAGATAATTTCTACCACTGCACATGGATAGTCACTATCCCCAATCAGCAAGATGACACGGTAGCACAAGCAATGGTGAACAATTGGGCACTATGGTTCACTGTTCACATAGTGATTATCATGGATCAGGGCACTAACTTTATGTCAGGCCATTTTTTGGGTATTTGCGAGCTAGAACGAGTTAATGGAAGAACAGAGCACGCACATCTAATCATAGAGAAAATGCTAATCATTTGTGTGAACAGATATCACAATGACTGGAATACTTTACAGTCATATGTGGTAGTGACTAATAATTACAAAACTCATGTAAATACAGGTCTTCGCCACACAAGATGGTATTCAGTCGAAAAATGCCACCTACATTCGAAGTAATCAAACCTAAGGAACAGAAAAACGACGAGCCAGAGAAATATTTCGCGAAAATATTTACAGAAGTATGGAAACGAGTAAAAAAAAATCAACACCAAGGCCCTTGTGCATAGAGAGATAGCAGGGTAGCCCAGTGCTAAGCTACTGGTGTATCAGATTGGGCACTGAGCCGTGATGACACGCCAATACACACCAAAGGGAAAAACAAACAAATTCGTCGCGTGACATCAAGGTCCATCTGATGTTATTAAGATGACTTCAGCAGAACGTCAAAATGCAGCTGTGGACTCTTAAGGCCAGATGCGTACATCCTTTTATGGACAGACCAGATTCATTACCACTGGTACCGATAACGCTCCCAAAGACGAGGGGAGGGGACACGAAGGAGAATATCGCTGCACCTGTGCACATATATGAAGACAAACCAATGATTACAATTTCAGAAAAGTTTGATGATTAATCATAGAGAAAAAACCAGTAACGCATTATTTCACCTCTGGCCCTTATGCGAGCAGTTATTCGGTTTCGATTTGATTGACAGAGTTGTTGGCTCCTCCTGAGAGATATCGTGCCAAATTCTGTCCAATTTTTACGCCAGATCATCAA
Organism: Schistocerca cancellata; assembly: GCF_023864275.1. Lineage (NCBI taxonomy): Eukaryota > Metazoa > Arthropoda > Insecta > Orthoptera > Acrididae > Schistocerca > Schistocerca cancellata. The sequence goes on from NC_064629.1 coordinate 304,962,742, forward strand.
AATCCCGAGCTGGTTGGGGGCACTGTCCATACTGCTCCAAACGTTCTCAACTGGGCAGAGGTCAGACGACCTTGCTGTCCGAAATAGACTTTGACTTTGGTAAGCATGAAGACAAGCAGGAGAAACTCTCGTCGTGTGCGAGTTGGCATTATCTTACTGAAATATAGGCCCGGGGTGGTTTGCCACAAAGGGCAACAAAACGGAGAGTAGAATATCGTCGTTGTACCGCTGGGGCGTTTCCAGGCACTTCGGCCTGGAATCTCATTGAATGGAGTAGAATTGTCTTCAGTGAGGAGTTCCTCTTCGAATTTAGCCCCGATAGCCAGCAAAGACGTGTCTGGAGACGCCCTGGACAGCAGTGGAATAGCAACCTGACTGTTGCCAACCTTGTGGAAGAAAGAGAATATTGACCAGTACGTATCTGAATTCCACTGTAGCAGGACTGTGCTCTATTGAGACTGCGGCTTACCGTTTCTCTGTTTTGTACGTCACATCCTATGAATTTCATAAGAATAAGAGATCAATGGGTTTCGTACGGCCGTGTTCAGTGTCATATAGGATATCAAAAGTTCTACGCGAATAGCGCCCGACGCTTGATGCATACTGCTCCCTCGGTCCGCTACTTCACAAACCTTGAGTCTGGAAAGGGGCAGCAAGAAGCGGATCCACACAGTCAGTATGAAGACGTCTGTGTCACCACAAACCATCCGCACAGAGACCATTTCTGGAGTTTCCCGTAACGCAGCAGCAGAGATTTGCGCTAATAGTGGTGTAGCCCCAAAAACACAGGATACAGGTGTGGTAACACGTATCTCCGAGTACAACATCTCTGTGGATGTAGCCAGGCGTGGACGTTCTGAATGTGAGCTCACAGAAGTTATAGTATATTGAGATGTTTACGTTTTTTGAGCGTGTTTTTAGTGTGTAGTGTATCAAGGAAACAAAAGAGTGAGAATATTATACAAATGAAAAGAATGACGTGGTATTTTGAATGATATTTCTAGAAAAACAATTTCTCATTGGTTGCTTTTGGGGAGATTCTGTGAGATTAATGCGCCATATTGTCACAATATGTCGGGGTTTGTAGAGTTGGCAGTGGAAAAATGACTGGCACGGAGCTTATTTAATGGGGAATATAGTTGTCGGTGAGTTTTTTTAATGATTTTTAAATGAAAGATGACCTGGCTGAGGAGCGACTGAGTGCATTCTTCACAAAAGGGTTTGTTTACTTACATTTTATGTTTGTATACATGAAAAGTTAATATTGGATTCTTTTCTATATTTCATTGGTTCATTTTTTGCTATCAGTTGCATGAATATGATTTCCCTTGGCTGGAATGTTAATGGATTCTCTTGTAGACACTGTAGCTATTTACCCTATGCTGCAGTGCATTTGGGAAGAATGAAGGTGATAGATGATTTGATGTCTAAACAATTCTTTTGGTGTTTGATGAGAGATTTACACAATTTCTAGCACGTTGAAGATTTCTGAGTGGCGACTGAAGACGCAGTTGTTATGTGTATAGAACAACGTGGATTATGAAAGCTATTTCTGACTGATTATTAAATTACACAGTATTTGGGAGTAATTTATTTGTACTTTTGTTTAGAATGTTGTTTATCTGTCTTGTTAAATTTTGTGAGTAGGGGGTTCGATTTATTTTGTTGCAAATAATTGTGTATAGGGCTAGAAAGGGCATATTGTAATTTGTGGAAGATTTTGGACATTGTGCTTGTGAGAAGGGTTTTGTGTAATGCCATTTCAGATGATCTCGTCTGCTACAGGAACATAGGGCGTAGAATTATTCTTAGGAGGAACAGGAGTGGAAGGATGTTCATGGGACATCCTGGCACCACAACCCTATTTCCATATACCACAAGGAATATTCTGCATATATCTAGTGGTAGTTATTGTGAATTGTTGCGAGACTGGGCAACCTAAAGGCACAATATTGTTGGAGTTACAAGGTAACAGTATTTTGATAAATGGTATGACTCATGATATTTCAGGACCAACTTTTCGTCTCCCAGAAGCCATCATACAGGCTACAGTTCTAAAGATAACACATCCATTACTGTACCGGCCTGATGATCCTTTAGATATACTACCCTCCCAGAATCTGAAATATCTGAACATTATCTTGGAATCCAACCTTCTTAACTCACTGGGCGAGCTGATACCATCACAGAACGGGCATATTAGTGTCGAGCAAATGCTTCAGCAAACGCATCATCATCACAGGATTTACCATCACAAAGTCATGGTTACAGCTGTTTCTACTGTCACATGCCATTTTGATCTTGACTCTCACTTGCGCAGCCTATATCTATATCTGAAGTCGTCCATTCCAGCTGGGGGCCTGCGGTGGGCAGCCATCATTCGATTACAGGTTAAGTTCCAGAGTTCCACGGTTCGCTACCAGTGCTCAGACGCGCCTCGTACCTACTTTCTGTTCTTCTGTCATCTGCCCTGTAAGAATGCACTCTGCTTTGACAGACTTGCATCTGTGGACCATTGACCCTGCACCCTAAACTGGAGGTCCTCGGTTTTCAGTTGTGCTTGGGTGCTTCCTGCAATAGATCCACATCCAAGTTGGTTGCTGCATTTGGCCCAAGAATGTGACTGGCTTATACCAGAGTTCACTGCCAGTGCATGATCGCGACTGAAGACCTCATGCAGCTCTACTCTCACTGAGGTGCCGACATTGTGTCTTCTCTGGCTGCCTGTCAACCTGGCATTATCAAGCAGTGGCCATCTCCTGCTGCCAAATGCTAAGTCAACCAAGCAGTGCTGACCACAGCCAACATGCGCCAGGCTCTGACTACATAAAAACGTAGCCTACGGCTGCTGTATGAAGTCTGCAAAATAAACCTATTATTTTTTCACAACCGATATGATTCCACAAAGAACAATGAGCTTGTTCTCCGTGCCCACTGCACTGTATAACATTGTGCAACGTCATCCTGACCTGCAGAGTGGTCAGTAACACTCAGACCATCCTCACTCCAACTCGTTGAGCGGTAGTCCCCACCTAGAGAACTGAATGTGGGTTATTCTATCTTTGGAACGTATTACCCAAGAGAAAACCATCATCATTTTGCCATACAATAGAGCTGCATGCCTTCTAGAGAACTAACTACTATTGTTTCCATTTGCTTTCCGCCCCTTACAGTGCCAATATAGCAGTTCCATGTTATCTACTACTACAAGATCAGATCAGACAAACATCCGGAACGTTTGCACTGCAACTACTGAAATGGCTGCTGCCCCTCTTCTGGAACCAGTCTGGCTTTTCTACAGATATCCCTCTATTGTGGTTGCACTCATAGCTACTTGTATCAGTGAGCACGCAACGTACCCCAACCTGGAAATGCCCATGATTCATAAAGGTGTGTTTGGAATATCGCTTCAGAAAGAAGACACTAGAAATAAGATTTGGGGACTTTGGACACAGGCAACAAATGTTATAAACACCTGGTGACCATTTAATTAACGAAAAGGAAGTTCTGTTACAGATGTTCCAACCATCCCATGTTGAAGAGATGGTTCTCCATATTTCTGGGGAATGTAATCATCCAGATGTGCTGTTCACCCTTTAACCGTTTCATTGTCTTGGAAGGAAAAACAAAAAAAAAAAAAAAGAGATCGTAAACCTTGTTGTTACCCACACCACACCACACCACACCACAGAACAGTACCTTGTTGGCACTAGAGTGTATCATGTGAGTGTTCCCAAATTTCATACACAGTGGCAAATGATGTGACGGTTCATAAGAAATATCACTTCACCAATACAAACACAACGAGAATGCACAAGTTTATTGTCTTTCATGTCCTCTAGTACTTCTGTGCACAAATCCATCGGCTTCTCTTTCTCAGTGCGCGAACGCACATGAAGGAGCCGCATTCCGTAGAATTTCAGCTGACGACATCTCATAACATATCACAGAATAGGCTGATGGGTTGCAAGCTCACGGAGAGCTGAAGATAAAAATGTCTACAGCCCTTATTGAAAAGCTTCCCAGAATCTCCTCAAGTGACTCTCGAAAACTCCCGTCAACTTCATGGTGTGATCAAAACTACCTAATACTCTTTAGAGAGGATGTGAACATGATGTTAAATCCCCTTTACAAATGTAGCGTTTTGTAACATACAATTAACACATGCAAGTGTAGCCCCAAAACAGAGGAGAGATCTTTGTTGGCTGCTGATGGGAAGGGCAAAAAACACCATATGCAGCATTTATCACAATGAGCACTTTCACGGCAGGGAAAAATACCTATCACTCGAGATCGTGTTCCTTTCATAAATCTTTTTTTGTTGTTTTATGGCGCAAAAGCAACTGAGGTCACAAGCGCCCATGTCATAATCTTAGATCATCAAGAACTTAAAAACGACTATACATTAAGCCCAATCGATGGAAGGAAAGAGCTAAGGACAAGGACTTCCTCTTGGAGAAAGGTCCACAATATATTTTATTGAGTCAGCGGAGGTCCCGAACCAAATACTAAATGTCCTTCGCCACATTGCTATCATACGACAAACATACACTAGAAGGTAAGTGGTTAACAAAGGGCAATCGCTCAGGAAATGGCGAACCATCAGAGGTTGAAGACAATGATAACGAAGTGATGGGGATCACCTCTTAACAAACGGCGATGGCTAAAATGACAATTACCAATACACAATCTAACTAAAATGATCGCTTCGCATCGAGGGGGCCGAGATGAGGTTTAATTCCATGGACCTTGTTCCCATGAACAGAATACCAGTGGCGATTCCAAAGTGATGCAACCTCCCAACAGGCGGCAACACTGAGATCACCTGAAGGATGGAAGAGCTAGTGCACCGAGGTAGGAGGAGAGTAGTCTTAGCAGCACAGTCAGCAGCCTGATTTTCCATCAGACCAATGTGGCCAGGAACCCACATAAACATCACAGTGGCTACCTCAACAGCCTATGCCGCCAGATGTACTGGGTGGCCTTATAGAGGGCAAAGAGCTCCGCTGTAACTACTGAGCAGTATTCTGGAAGCCAATACCAAAAATGGTCGGTACCAATGACGGAGGCACACCTGACACCACGGTTGGTCCTAGAGCAACTAGTGTACATTGAGTTGTATGCGAAGAAAGAGAAACTTACAGCAATAGATTGAATCTGGAGTAGTGTCTTTGGGAAGTCAATGAGGTCCAAGATGAACATGGGCTGCCATAAAAAGCCAAGCTGGTGGAGGATTCACACCCATCAGGAACGTGGCAGGTAGTGTGACGTTAAGTTCCCAGAACAGGAGCTGAGAGCGAATTCTGGGAAGTATCAGAGAAGAGGGATATGACCCTTACTGACAGTCAAGGTAAACATTCAAAAAGGAGGCCTGGGATGGGTGGCAAGGCATGGCAGACAAATGGTAAACATATCTGCTGAGGAGAACATTATACCTGTAGGACAGTGGTAATACACTAGCCTCTGCGTAGGGACTCTCAACTGGGCTCGTGTAACAGGTGCCAGTGGTCAAACAGTTCCCATGATGGTGGATTGTATTAAGATGGATGGACGTGATGAAAGAAACACACATAGACTAGCTTCAAATGGACAAGGCATCAGTACAAACGGAGGAGGGGGGTCTGATCCACTCTCGAGGGAAGTACCGCTTAGGACATGTAGGACACAGAGACCGGGTACAGTGTGCGGCCAGGTAAGACACGTTGGTGACCACAAAAGATTTCTATCAAGCATGAGATCCAGGAATTTCGTAGTTTCAGCGAATGGAAGAGCAACAGGCCCAGGATGTAAAGACAGTGGAAGATATTCACTGCGGCGCCAGAAATTCATACAAATGGTTCTGTTAGTGCAAAAGCGAAAGCCATTGTCAATGCTCCACGAATAAAGATGATCGAGACATTGCTGGAGACAAGTCCATGGAGAATTGCTGTAGGTCGTAAAATCGTCGACGAAAAGGAAGTCCGAGACGCCTGGTGGAAGACAGGCCATAATAGGGTTAATGGCTATAGCAAAGAGGACGGCACTGAGAACGGGGCCTTGAGGTACCGCGTTTTCCTGGATAAAGGCGTCCGAACGCACATGTACCTCGAAAACTCAGTCTTTCAAAAATGCATAAAGGAAGTGCGACAGGTAGCTTTAGAAGCCCTATGTGTATAGAGTACAGAAGCTATCATACCTCCAGTAGGTGTCGAAGGCCTTCTCCAAATCAAAAAACATGGCTACAGTCTGGTATTTCCGCAGAAAACCGTTCCTGACATAGGTTGGCAAAGTGGCGAGATCGTCAACTGCAGAGTGGCGCTCTCCAAACCCACATTGTGCAGCGGTTAATAGATAGCAAAACTCGAAACACCATACCGGCCGGCTATGAGTCATACATTCCATCACATTGCAAACACAGCTGGCGAGAGAAATGGGGCAGTAGCTAGAAGGAACATGTCTGTCCTGGCCGGGCTTAGGTATGGGCATGAGAATGGCTTCATGCCAACGTCTGGGAAACATGCCATCTGTCCGAATGCTATTGAATGTGTGAAGGAGAACGTGCTTGCCCACAAGAAAAAGGTGCTGCAACATATGAATATGAACATCATCCCGACCTGGGGTGGAAGCTCGGGATGAAGTGAGAGCATAATCTAGCTCCCTCATAGCAAAGGCGGCATCGTAGCATTCACGGTTCTGAGAGGAGGGGGGTATCACCTGAGCTTCGTCCACTCGTTTCTGAGGGAGAAAGGTGGGGTAATAGTCTACGAATCTCGAAATTTCCGCAAAATAGCGGCCCCAGGTGTTTGAAGTAGCAATAGCGTCCACAATGATACCATCTGCTACTGTCAGGCCAAGAATCAGGAAACGGACCTTGCTACCTTCGCGGTGCGTCCTTTTTTTGTCATAGAGTGTAACAGTCTATTGTTAAGTGAACGGCGAATTTAGCACTTCGTCGTGATAATGCTGGCACCAGCGAAGAGAAAGGTGCTTTAGCTTTTGCCAGACGCTTTGCTGTGGATTCTGCTACAGTAACAGGCATATGCCTTACCAATCATATTCCTGATAGCCGCGTGTGGTGCAGTTAACTCTTCCTAGAGCACCGAATTGTTAGGCGGTTAACCGGCCGGAGTGGCCGTGCGGTTCTAGGCGCTCCGGTCTGGAACCGAGCGACCGCTACGGTCGCAGGTTCGAATCCTGCCTCGGGTATGGATGTGTGTGATGTCCTTAGGTTAGTTAGGTTTAAGTAGTTCTAAGTTCTAGGCGACTGATGACCTCAGAAGTTAAGTCGCATAGTGCTCAGAGCCATTTGAACCATTTGAACCTTGCTACCAAACAGCCGACGGAGGTTGATCCACCCGACGGAAGAAGGAATGAACCTGTTAAAAGAATGAGTAAATGGAATCCAGCTAGCTTTTTTGCTACCACGAAGTATGCAACGACACTGTGCACGCAACTTTTTCTGACAAATACAGTTCGCCGTCGTAGGATGACGCTTAAAAATGCAGAGAGCACGTATCCACGCGCAACTCGCGTCGGAGCACGCCTCACTCGAGATGATGGGCAAGATGGGCAGTGCAGAAAGAGAGGTCCAAAAGGAACATGGGTGCCCCAGACAAAAGAGGTGCAGTTTTCTGAGTAGGTCAGCCAAGAGGCCACTTCTCTGACAGGTTCTGGAAGAGCCCCAAAGGGGATCGTGTGCATTGAAATCGCTGAGCAGCAAAAAGGGGTGAGTGAGCTGGCCAATAAGCTTGAAGAAATCTGCATTAGTGACACCAAATTACAGATGGATGTAGACGTTGCAACGAGTAAAGGTGAACCAAGGAAGAATTATGCGGACTGCAAAAGCTTGCAGCCATGTGTTCAGTGAAATGGTTTGGCTATGAACCACATCCCGCATGAGCAGCACGAGTGCCCCACGAGATGAAATGTCGTCGTCAGGGTGAAGGTCAAAGTGGAACAGAAGAAAATGCGAGACGTCAAAGTGGTCACGCGAAAGCAATTTTGTTTCTTGGAGGCAGAAAACAAGAGGACGATGCGATTCCAAGAGCAGCCATAATTTCTCCTTGTTGGATTTAATGCCGTGAATGTTCCATTGGAGAAGAGTCATAATGGGGAATGGGGAAGAGGGAAGAGGGAACAAATGAAGGGTAGTCACTTCGGCAGCTGCCGGGTACCAAACTTCGAAGACTCATTGTTACAGGGCACAGAGGCTGGAGAAGCCTGTTCCATTAGGTCTACATAGGATTTGGCATTCTCACTGGGTTTAGGTCGACTGGGTATGAACTGGAGACACCATTGAATAGAACCTCTGAATCACGGAAGGAGAAGACTGTTTGCCTTTGTTCGATTTCTTAGAGGCTTGGAGGTTGGCAGATGCCGATTCAGATGTTTGTTAGCTGGATGGACATAAAACGTTTGAGTGGCAGTATTCCTTTCATCGTTTCCGGCCTGCCAGTTGTGTAGCAGGTGATTTCGCCACTGGAGGGGAAGATTAGGTGGCTTGTTGCATAGCTGGAGATGAAGGAGACACGCATACTACCATTATACTGGACGATTTTACAACTGCACTGTTGATATAGAGCTCTAAAGTTTGCATGGCCATGTCCTACATGGAGCAAGGTGTAGCATGAATGGTACTGTAAATGCCGGATGATACTCGAAAAATGCAGGGCTTTCGAGAGAAGACAGCAACTTACAAGCGACATGGCAAGCTACTTTTTCCTTCATGCAGATCTGGACGGCCCGCTCATCAAGATACACGGGACGAGGCTGCATTGTAGCCTTTACTATCCATACAATGGGGAGAAGGAAGCGCGCAACCGCCCTCGTGAGCATTCTACCAAAAGTAACACATTTGGCCATGTTTTTACAGGACATGCGAGTGTGGTTGTAACGTTGACACTGGTAGCAACACATTGGGTTTGGAATGTACAGTCGATGATGGAAACACTAATCGATCAAATGTGGGGAAAAAAGTTGGTGTAGGCTTTAAGGTTGCATCAAACTTTTTCATTACCCAATGGACTGCAGTGACGCTCTGATCAGAAACGTTAGTTTGTATTTTTCCCTCAATCAGACCATCAAGCAGCTGAGTTTAAATAACACCATACGAAGAATTCAGCATTTGATGGCCCTCAACACGAACAGGATAGCAATGGAGGAGCAAAGCTGGAAGCAGTTGTTAGGCTTGAAAATCACAATTTGTCTCCAGAAGTAAAGTCCCATTGTGTATATGAGAGCACCAGTCCACAGGGCCTGCTACTGCATCAAAACCTTTGTGAACAATAAACGGATTAACTGTAGATAAGAACTGACCTCCTTTGGCACATGATACCACGAGGAACTGTGGTGCTGCTGGGAGAGTCTTTGAATCTGTAGCCTCATTTCGTTTACGTTTAGTAGACAGACTGAGATGAAGATGATTGGCTCATTGACAAAAAATCCCCCACGACTGCCAGCATCTCCAATGGTGCGCTCCTTCCAACTGGAGGTCCCCTCAGTGGGGGGCTCACCTACCACCTCCCGAACTCGTAACAGACCAATCGGCAATTTGGGAAGGTCACAGCCCAGGAAATCACCACTCCCTGGGAATGGCCTGTACGGGGTTACGTGTAAACTCTACCTGTCGACCTGGGACTGGGAATTACGCGTTACACAGTCAAGGCGTCAAAGTGTGGGCCAGCGTTCATGAGTGTACAGAGAGGAAGAAGAAACAACGAGGAACCTCAAACGCCGAAGGGAAGGAAGGGTAGGAGATGGACAATGAAGAAACAATAAAAAATACTTCGTAGCAGGTTAGACGAAAGCAGCAGCAAACCACCCTCACTACAACCTTGCCTTGAATGACGAGGCAGGATTTCTGCATCTTCTCCCCTATGCGCATTCCCTGAGTATGGGACTACTTTGGTTTTGAATCTCTACTAAGCTGGAATCTAACTGGTTACTCAATGATGTTCCAGTGAGGCAAACATATGCTAAATGAAGTATACATTTTAGCTTCAGAGTGTAGAATATCAGTTTACTGATGGCTAGTATTCAAAAGCAGCTATAGTAGTGATTCTTAAAGTTGATAACAGTGTTTACAAAAAAACCATCCTAAGGTTAATCAAGTACGAATATCATTAAGCCCATTTATACTTGTGCAAAAGATTGAAGCTTTGTCAAGAAATAAGGGTGCATTTCCACAATTCTGCAGAAAAATTAGTTTAATCACATATAACAGGTGCCTAAAAATGCAGTTACAAAAATCTGATACTGAAGAGCCACACCTCAAACTATAGTAAAAAATGGAAAATATCTCGCACAGGAAAAAGAGTGTGTGACAGTGAGATCAACACAGAGTATGTCTTGCTCCTGAGAAACAGATGTACAGAGGCCTGGTGTTGAAGCGTCACTCGTGGCACCTGTTGGGCTGTATTGCCTCCACCCTCCCCCGACCATCTGTTTCTTACCATTAATTACTTACAAGATTTCGAATACATATATATCATTGGCCAGTCCACACTACAGGTACCTTCAACAGCGATGAATTCATTTCCTAGAGATACTCCGTCTTCACCTGTAACACATCGTACATGTGATTACAGTAATGTATCCCTTTCTGTTGGGGCTTTAATAGTAGTCCTACCAGCAATGAAGATGTGAAACAGTGTTCTCACGCATTATGCAGTTCCGATGTTGCCGACTGCAGTGTGCAAAGTTGTGTGTCTACACTGACGGACCTCTGGCATTTAGACCAATTGCTCTGAGCCTCATACGAATAATTCGAAAACCCAGAAACACCACCTCCTAAGGCAGATTTGAGTTCTGTCGCCAATTTTCTCGCAGGCAGATTTGGATTTTATCGCATAGATAGGTCTAGATATCTTCTTCACTGTACGAGGGCTATTCAGAAAGTAGAGAACGTTTCCGTCTGACGCCGGTAGGCACGCGCCGATCGCGTATATTTTGGTATGTGCGTGCTCGGCAGCTCAATCGGCATCCATCCGTGACAGCGAGAACCGTCAAACTTTGCACAACCTTAGAAGAGCAGTTCGAAACAAACGCCGAGGGAAGCTGACGTCCAAAATTTTGTTTTTGCACGACAATGCCCGACCTCACACGGCAAAACGCACTAAAGAACTCCTTAATTCATTCAAATGGGAAATTCTCTCTCATCCGCCCTACAGCACCGATCTTGCACCAAGCGACTTCCACTTGTTTCCCAAGATGAAGAACTGGCTTGCAACGCAGCGCTTTGATGACGACGCGGAACTCCAGGCGGGCGTGACTCACTGGCTGAAGTTTAAGGCGGCAGAATTTTACGACGAAGGTCTGTCACAGCTTGTCCACGCTGTGGTAAGTGCTTCAACGTGTTTGTTGACTATGTGGAAAAGAAGTATGTCAGTCGCGCTTTCAGATGTATATAATAAAATGTATTTCTTGCACTTAGTTTTTTTAATGCCAAAACGTTACCTACTTTCTGAACAGCCCTCATAAAATGGTTTCTTTTGTTCGTCTCAGGTCAGTAAAAAGAAGGCCGTTTCAAGTGTCATAGAATCGTCACAAAAGGCTTATAATGATACAGTGCTGGCATATTCAACACTGCTGAGATTATGGTCTGTTTCTCACCTGCAAGGCCCAGAGAGTTCTACACTGCAAATCAGGATCAAAATGTCATCAAGAGACTACACTCTACTCACAATGAAAGTCAAAATTGACAGGGAGATTTTGAGTCTAGTGGGTTGCCTGTAGACATCTCAAATAACGTGCTTTCCGTGTACAGATAGAACAATTTTTGTTTGTGGAAATACTGTGATAGTCACTCAAAGTGCTTAACTTTTCTCTTTTGGTTTTATTTTTTACCCGAATAAACATCTACCAGGCCCTAGTATATTAGAAATGCCTGAAACTTTGGGGACACTGATATTTTATTGTTTTATGTCAATAAAATAAGCCAACAAGGCTGGAAGTTTGTTAAAATCATCAGCGTAAAACATTTCTAATCTAAATTAATGGCAGTACCTTCACATACGCTGTTTCTTCGAACACCTGTGTTGAAATCTATACACTAGAGATTAACCTACCCCGTAGAATAGGAGAAGTTAGAAATATTTCCCTTGCTTAAAAAATACACTAACATCTCTCTCAGTGGAGGCTCTCCCTTTTCATCTTCATTAATATACAACACGAACTGCAGTCTGAAGGTTGTTTTGTTACACGAATTCTTAGATGAGTCGTAACTCATTGTCGCCTGTTCTCTTTCTTTTCTTTTCCCAATTTTTCTCCTTTCTCTTCGTAACTTTCGTTGTAGTACATTTAAGTACAACATTAATAAACACAAAAACCTTACATACGTGTACTTTCCCTCCCACGTAAAAATACATAAATAAATGTTGTAAACTGTAAGGGATGACTGAAGGCCCACTGGAGCAAGAACGAATAATCGAATGAATAGATGAAAGAAATTCTGAAAGTTTTCGCTGATCCTTGACACTTGGAGGAATTTAGGGATGTGAGAAAGCTGTATAATCAGTTTCCTCACCAACTACTCATGAACTCAATAACACATACCTCCATCAGCAACGACACCACAACCACGATTTCTTCACACCATCAAGTTGTATGTTGTTGTACACAGGACTACTACTATTTTTCTTGTCTTTTAGAAGCTTTGTTTATATAATAACAATAATCGTCTCAAATTTTAAATTTCTTAACTTTCTGCTTCTCCCTGCTGTAACAGTTGTCATCTCGGTCTCTTTGTTGCGACATTTCGGTCAAAGTAAGCTTGAGAGGTCCTGTGAGGAGCTATCATTTTCATATACCCAAGGGTAGATTACATATTTTCTTATTTGTTCTGAAAGATGCACTGTTAGATTTCTTTGTCCATGGTTTTACAGAGTTACATCTCTCTGGTTGGGACACTTCCTCTCTCACCCTTTTTAAATAATGGAATGCTAACTCTGTGTCCTCTTCAACCTTGCATTAGAGAAAGTGGTTCGGGAGAGTAATTTACATCTATACAATGGTCTCCGATTCGAACACAGTGAAGTAAAACTCCTGTACAACACCACCATTGGGCCGACCCCGTACGAGGTGGAAAGATGCCATAGAGAAGGACATCACAGCATTAGGAATTTGCACAGGGTAGAGAGAGGCTGCGAGAGATAGAAGGCGGTGGAAGCAGATCGTTGATGCAGCGCGTGGTCTACAAGGCCTGTGATCGCTGAGGTGAGAGAGAGAGAACTCTTTTTCCACTGTCATACCGTCTTTTATTTCCGACTTCTGAGTAGAGAACTGTACAGTCACGGCTGCACAATCTCTCCAAGTACTTGGATTATTTCCTCACTGAAATCAATTCTTCTAGCTTTTAATTTTAGATATTGTTCCCTTCATTTCCCACCACTTCATTGTATCTGCCTTTCTGTTATCAGAATCGTGCACTTCATTATCTACAGGAATGACGTCCTCATTACAGCTTAAAAAAGGTATCATTATATCACAATTAAATAAAATATTTGGAACTCCTGAAATATTTGGTTCTTGCTCCTCGCCATCTCAGCACTGGGAAGTCAACTGATTGAATATCGTTTCGGTAGATGAGAATGATGCTCATTAACCCCCAAATATTTCGGCTAAAAGGCGCCTGGTGAATTCATGTTAGGCGCCCTAGCTAGTGCTGGATAAAACATTGACAAAAAAGTGCTTGTCTCAAAACACTGAATAAAAATGTTTCGTTTTTATATAACATGATAATCGTTGTCTAAAGAATTATATAGGGTGAACGTTAATAAAAACGACAAACTACAGGGTCAGATTTCTGACTGCACATGCAGGAAAAAGAGATCCTATGAACATGTGTCCAGAAATGCATCGTTGCTACGGTAGACGGCGCCAGTGAATGGGGGTTCCTCTGACCACTTGTCGTGTGTTCCTTGTGGGTTGCAGGCTGCGTGTTGACGCAGCGTACTCTAAGCAGTAGAATGGGCCGATATTCAGGTTGGGAACAAGCCGAGATGGTGTCGGTGTACGGTCAAGTAGATGGATGCGATCCAGAGGCAGCACTGCCATACCGAAACAAGTACCTCACAGACACCAGCCACATCACACAACATTTTAAGCCCTTTTTGGGTGTTTGTGTGATCATGCGTCCTTTCAGTCAGACGAACGTGAAGGGAGGCTGTGGATTGTGCGTACATCAGATCTGGACGATCGGGTTCTACCGGATATTGAGGCGAAACCTAGTACAAGCTCTAGCAAGTGGCCCGGCATCATGGTGTAAGCCAAAGTGCGGCAATCCATGACGCGACGTGTGAACGGGTGCATCGCATCCCATGGAGGCCATTCTGAACATCTGTTCTTACGTGGATGCGGTGCAGCTTTGTGCTGGATTCAGGGGCGATTTGTTGTCGTTGCACACACTCCGTGCATTTCAGGACACATGCTCATTGGACCACTTTTTCCCTTCATTTTCTGTCAGGAATCCACACCTGCAGTTTGTCGGTTGTATTAATGTTTACTCTGTATATGCGAAAATAGACTTAATCAATGTGGCACTGCAGTATGCTGCGAGAAACACAGAAATCGAGGCGTTGACGGACCAGATCAATGAACTGCTGCGAAGCTTCACCAAATGCTGAACTCATATATAGTCAAAGTATTAAAAAGACGGAAAAAGACGTATTTCAAGATTACATCGTTCTGCAGAAATAAAGTCTCTTGATTTGATGTCATATAACGCAGATATTTGTACAGCACGTGGCAGAAATAATGTGCCTAATATATTAATATTACTGATGATTTCTACCACAGGTAGAAATACGCAACCACAGATAACTTTAAAGCATGACTCTCACAATATCACGCCCAGTAAACCAAGACCAGTTCAGGTCATCAGAATCCCGTTTTATAGGATGAGGGCCTGTTCAGAAAGACAAATCACAATGGTTAGAGAGCAAAAGGTGACTACTCATCTTTGTAGATCACGGATCACATAACTTCTGAACACCCTGCAACATAAACATAAAACCAGTGACTGTACCACACAAAGTGCATCATATGGTAACTGTGTTCTCTGTATCTGAACTGTCATGTGGGACTGAACCAAGACTCTGTCCATGATCTCGTTACATTGTTACATCATCCATTCCATCCCGATTACGATTTTAACATATTAGCTGTAATATAGGACTCTGGTATTGCCTGCCAATGGGTCACGTTTGAGCACCTCATGCTCTTAGAAGATATAGCTATTCTGAAAATCGATCATGTGCTCTAACACTGATATTGGTAGTTTCTCCCCCTCCATCTTTCCTTATGCTCTAGAGGCTTCACTGGTTCCCTCTCGTAGTACGTGATCCTAACTGGACAAACCACATACGGAAAACCGAACAAGGTGTCTCACCATGGAAGAAGTATTATTTACTGCCTGTGTCAAAAATTTGAACGAATAAAACACTAGCTCAAGAGACAGCATTCTCTTGTTTGATGCTAACACAGGACGTCAACTAGCTATTTAAAATAGCAATGGGAGAAAAAATACCATATACAGATATGAATGAATACTTTGAGGTAAGTAATCATGAAACGGTTGCATGTACGATGTTTCCAAATATTATTGGGGATCATCTCAAGCTCAAGGAATAACCACATACAATACGGTCAGTATCTCCATGGTGAAGGGATATAACCAGAAAAAAATATTTGATAGCCATAGACCTGTCCAGATTCTTAAACAAGGGAGTCATTAGAGTAACACCAAACGAATTGTCCTTTCCAGGTATTAAGAGAGGAGTTATAGCATCTTCCTTCCACGACAACGAGAACAGTTCCACTGCTCAAAATATATAGAATTTATTTAAGATCATCAGTGCGGTAGCGGAAGAAGTGTAATGGATTCCGACATGAACTGGTGAAGTGCCATGTGCCGCAGACGACTTAGAACAGTGCTCATATACCACGCAGAGGAACTAGAATGAAAGCATTAATCTCTCTCCTCGGTGGTCATTTGGAAAAGAATGAAACCTGGATCCTGACCGGCTGTGGACTTTCGAGATAAAATGTTCGCTATCGATTGCTCAGTACAGCATTAATACCGTATTTTTCACCTCTCCGTAAAATGAAATACAACTTCGTGTACATATGTTGGATTCATGTGGGAGATGGTGTTCAGAACAGTTTTCCACGGCACTTCTTGCTTTCTTTAACATGACGGAATTTCTCTCTACACAAAAAGGAATCAGAACTTTGCAACAATTACACTATACGCTATGCAATATCTTATGTCTGCACATCACTGCGCAGCGATATTCCTCACTCCATGAATTTTCAGATTGTTACGTTAGTTCCTCTGAATGTTATGGTATGAATAAATGAGATGCCTAAAGAGGTTGAGGATTTCGTCGTAACGCCCACTTTCTGCTACGAGCTACGCTGCATGCAATTTGGCTTAGCAGTTAGCGTTGCCGCCAGGAGTACTGCATGTCGCGAGTTCAAACCTGACCACCAGCAACCATTTGTTACTTACTGTTCATCATTTCTGGAAGGTTCACGAAATTTCGTATGTTTGGGATGTTTGTATATTCTGGAATATTTGACGTTTGTATAAATAACAGGGCCCTCCGTCCAGCAGACAGTTCTTTTCTGTTCTGTCCTACAGGGACTAGACCTGTCTGTATATTCAGGAGACCAATAGACTGGTTGGTTGGTGTTGAAGGGACCAAACTGCAAGGTCATCAGTCCCTTGTTTCAAATGTGGTCCATTACGATAGTGTGACACCTCAGAAAAGTCAGAACGATAAAAGGGAAAACGCTAAACAATGTAAAACGGCAGTCATGTTGTCAATGGTAAAAACAAAATGAGTAACTCAGCAAGAGAGCGAAACCAACGCTATGCTAGAGGCAGGAAATATCCCACCTCTGAAGCAGCAGAGGCAAGACCACCTGCGACTTAAAAGGTGCAACCGCTAAAATGTAGAAGTGCGTATGGGAAAAGGAGACTAACCAATCCTAAAAAAATGATAAAAACAAAGTAAAATGGGAAGAAAAGAGGATCTCGGCCAGGGAGGGTAGTCGGGAATCTCCAAACACGGCTTACAGTGGGAGATACCCCAACACTCACCGCCCTGCCCCAACACCAGAGAGAGATTAAATACCTTAAAACTGAGAATAAAAACCACCTTCCCGGAGGAAACCGAGAACCAGGTCGACCATCCGAGAATCGTCAGCCAACATCAAAGGTAAAGTGCGGGGGAGTCTGTATTTAGTACGCAGAGCCAAAAGAAGGGGGCATTCAACCAAAATGTGGGCTACTGACTGGAAGGCTCCACAAACACAAAGTGGGGGTGGTCATCATGCAAAAGAAAACCATGGATCAGCCTGGTATGGCCAATGTGGAGACGATATACTGTGGTCGATTCCTTTCGGGAGAGGCGAAAGGAAGAACGCCTCACGCCTGGTGTCACCTTAATCGCACGAAGTTTATTAGACAGCCTCCCAAGAATTGGCCCATGATCGTGCGAAGTGGGATTTGATGTGGAGCCGTAAATCCGCTGCAGGAAGGGTTACAGAAAACGGGGGATAAGTGGCTGCTCCCCCCAGCCAAACGATCATCGGAGAGCAATAGATTCAAAAACAGTGGTAACTCAGCTTTACATCAGGCATCCATCAGTGCTTTCTGGAGAAGCTGGTCAGAACCAAGCGAAATGGCTACACTGAGTTGCAAAATACAACAGGTGGGATGACATGATGTGTTCGGCAAATGTGTACTTTCAGTTACGTGTCAAAGCCCAGGAGTGGTTCGAGAACAATGACTAGAAGCTCGTAGTTGGGAGAAATTCTAGGCTACGCTGAAGAAAACATAAGGGGACAAGTTCACACAGCCGAACAATAGTTGAAGGAGAGGGCCCAAAGCCATGGCCGAACGACACATTCAGATTCCTTTATATAGAATGCTTATGGCCCCATCACACATAGTGAATCTGAGTATGACAGAAGCCGAGAAAATCTCACACTTGATCAAAGGAGTCACAAAAGACTTATCACGTTCTTCTGGTGAAGGATGTTACAACAATCGAGGAAGTCACCAAATGTTGCCAGCGCATCAAGCAAATGCGACACACTCGAGAGAGAGAGAGAGAGAGAGAGAGAGAGAGAGAGAGAGAGGTCGAGTGCACGTTCAAGAATGGATTCAGCCAACTCGGATTTAACCAGCAGCCATCAAATGACAACTCAGCATCCGGCCAATGCAGGAACAACCAACTCATTCACCAAGAGTAACGTCCTGCAGAAGAACAGAAGTTTCTAAGACTGAGAACAACTCATCAGTATGTTTCCACTGTGGACATCCTGTATGCTACTGCTGCACGTGCTTACAGCAGATAGGTGGGATGAAGCCCATTGCCATATGGTGGAAGAGGTCTCTCATCAACACGCTGTAGGCGTTCCCCATCATTGTACAGAGGTATTAGTTGCTCACCTAGACTCCGAATTCAGGAGTAAGCACGGAGATCATCTATGAAGGTGAAGCCGTCACAGATGAAATTCGTTCATGGACGGCAATTACCCGTGTCAGAATCTCACCGACGTCCAGCCTGCCAGGGCGCTAATTGACTAGGGGCCTCTTTTACTGTAACGTCGAAAGCTTATTGTTGCTATCTAAAGAAGACTATGTTCTGTGACGAAAAAGTACGAGGGTGGTTTGATAAATCCGGTGAATTTCTATGAAATAATGGAAAACTTTATGGTACCTTCATGGATGGTAAGTTTAATTATTCCAAGGATCGTATACACAATTTCAACAATTTACAGTGTACAGTTCATCGTTGACTGAATTGGTCAGTGTGTCAACTGCGACTGAAAATTGAGAAAACCAAATTTTGTGCTGTTATTAAACATTTCCTTTTGAAGAGTTGGACTGGCACACAAATCAGAAGAGAACTGGATGAAGTTCAGGCAGACTCTGCACCATCATTGAAACCCATTTCCTTCTGGATTCATTGATTTAAATGCGGTCGGACAAGCACCGAAGATGAAGCGCGATCAGGTCGTCCTTTTGAGATCACCACAAAGGAAACCATTGACGAAATACATGGTATGGTAACGAAAGACCACCGAATAAAAATTCATGAGACTGCTGATTAAGTGCGTAATATCCTGCACGTACAATTGGCAATGAAGCAGCTGCCTGTAAGGCGGGTGCCGCAATTGCGGCATTTCAACACAAAATCTGGCGATGTTTAATCGTAATTCGTAACACTTTTTGCGTCCATCCAAGACTGCTGATGAAACCAGGATCCATCATTACACACCAAAAACAAAACGACAGTCAAAAAAATGCACAGACGCTGCTGAAAGTGCACTGAAGGAAGCAAAGACCATTTCGTCTGCTGGTAAGTTCATGGCAACTGTTTTTTGGGATTTTCAACGAGAAGTCCCCACAGATTGCTTGGAAAGAGGCAGAACCATAACTGGGCCCTATTATGTTTCACTGTTGGATCGTCTGAAACTTGCGTTGGCTGAAAAAAACCAAAGTTGCTGTACAGAGAACATAATCGGGTCTACCCTGGAAACGTTGGCCAGTGTGAATGGCTAATTCTTCTACCATCAGGAAACATCGGAGAAAAGTTGGAAGCACACAAAACTGGACACCCTCAAGTACAAAAATTGTGTCAACTTCATTAAATATTAAAAAACTGTCGAGAGAGAAAAAAGTCTTACTATAAGACTGTTGCAAACTACATTCATGGGACATTTTAGCATTGCAAGAAACAGACAGATGGGTAAACGATCAAAGACCAAAAACTGAAGCCATGAAGATGGTATCAGAAGGCCCTCATGAACAATATGGTAGTGCTGTCTTTTAAAAAATCAGATATGGAGATTCAGTCAACAAGCATCTTAGACACAAAAAAACACTGAAATTTTTAACAACTGATCTACAGTCGTGTACTATTACTTTAAGAGTACAAATCATCTACGATTGATTTTACCTTCCATAAGTGAAATAACTTTCATAACCAAAACTTCAAGATTATATTGGGCGATTTTAACTGACAAGATGTCAACTGGGATTAGAACATGGGGAAGAACTACAAAGTTAGACAGAAAGGGGGGGGGGGGGGTAGTGAAGGATATTTTTTTTATCCTAACCGAAGACCATGATTTAATAGCGGCAGATGGTAGAGAAGACATAATCCTTGCAACGTCTTCATCACGGAGAACATCTCTCATCAAATTACAAAAAACAGCAGACGAACCTTGGCCCAGGACGCAACATTGCCCTACATCTTGTATAGTTTCTGGAGTCGTCCAAGTCGAAAGTGTACCCTTCAATCGCAGTTTTAACTTCAAGAAAGCAAATGGAAGGTTTTCCGAAAAGAATTTGATTTCGAAGTTGAAAACATAGAAGCAGGCCCTAGAAACCCAGAAAGAATTTGTCGAATTTGTAAAGAAAACGCCAAGGAGGCACATTCCTCGGGCATGTAGGACTCAATTTATATCTGGACTTGACTCAAGCTCACAAGACCTTTTGATCGTATCACAGCAAGTACAACGCAGGTCCTTTCTCAGCAAGCACAACTCAAGCAATAGGACTACTCTGAAAAACAGTTGAACAAAGAATGTAGAAATGGGCTAAACCACCATTGATTACAAACGTCACTCCGAACCAGACTGCTCACCAACTGCCACTGATGGCAGGTCAAGGCAGAAGGTGACTAGGCTGAATCTCAAGCGAAACATAGGAGGAGGAAGTGAATTTGTAGAAACTCCAGTCTCACCGCAAGAACTGGGAAGAGCAATGCGAAAAATGAAAGAAAATAAAGCTGCAGGCTCTAGTGACATATGAACTGAAGAAATAAAGCAGTCTGGTCCAAAAACTAATGAAATAGCTCGTGAACATGATCAACAGATGTTTCGAAACATTCCACATTCACAAACTGAGGAGGACAGCACAAGTAGTAACATTACTAAAGTATGGCAGAGTAGACTCAGGCAAAAAAATTGTCGTATTTCCACCTATAAAAGTTATTTGAAAGAATGATTCTGTCAAGCATAGCAATCAAAATCAATACAAAACTTCTGCATGAACAAGTTGGATTCAGACCAGGAAAAGCATGTTGTAGTCAGATACTAACAAATATGACTCACCACACTGAAGACGGTTTTGAAAAGAAACTGATAACTGCTGTGGTTTTTGTTGACCTTTCTGCTGCATATGAAGCAGTAAACCACCAACCACTCCTCACAAAATTCTACGAAATAACAGAGGACATTCGACAGACTTACCAAAAGAATTGATTACCACAAGGGAATGTTCCTTCCCCTATTTTGTAGAGTATGTACGCAAATGACCAGCCACATCAGCCGGAAATAATGAGATTCATATATGCAGACGAAACTGCCAATACTGCTCAAGGAAAAACAATTGAAGAAACTGAAATAAAACTGGCAGAGGCTTTGCGTATGGAAAGGGTTTAGACTACAACACTGCGCCAAATCAAATTTCTTGGGAGTCACCGTAGACAGTAAACTGTCATTTTAAAAACACTGCGCCGTCCGGAGTGGCCGTGCGGTTCTAGGCGCTACAGTCTTGAGCCGAGCGACCGCTACGGTCGCAGGTTCGAATCCTGCCTCAGGCATGGATGTGTGTGATGTCCTTAGGTTACTTAGGTTTAATTAGTTCTAAGTTCTAGACGACTGATGACCTCAGAAGTTAAGTCGCATAGTGCTCAGAGCCAAGAGGCAAAAACACTGCACTGATCTAAACGGAAAAATATGTCCAAGAAACAATATAATATGTAAACTGATTGGTTCAACATGGGGAGCACAACTGAAGTTCTTCGATAACCAGCAATGAGAATGTCTTGCAAACGGAAAATATGCGGCATCAGTATGGGAGGCGTCTACCCATTCAAAACAAGTAGACGTCGCTTTTAGAGAGACTGTCAGGATTGTCACCGGATGCCTGAGGCTTACGCCTGTCCAAAAAATTTACCCACTAGTGGCCATAGCGCCACCAAATATCAGACCCAATGTAACTAGTTAAAGAGAGAGGGAAAAGCAGCAAATCGACCCACGGCACTTAATGTAGAACTATCGAGTAGCTTCGTCTAGTCTTAAGTCAAGGAAGACCTTTGTCCAACTTTAAGTATTGTTATAGGGCCGACCTGAGACCTGTCGCCTATCTTTATGGTTGGACGCTCTGTAAAATACAAACCTACACTCCAAACAGGAAATCACGCAAGGGCAGTAACTACAGTACATACAGAGCAATGAATAGATTAAGAACGGGAGTCGCAAAATGCAAACTAAATCTGGACAATTGGAGGTTGCTCTGTAGATGACGAGTGTGAATGTGGAGAAAAACAGATGATTGAGTATTTGCTCACGTGCCCATGGATGAAATTTTTTTTCACCAGTGGAAAACACTTTTGTGCTATGACAGGGCCATTCAAGCTGCAGAGTTTTGGTAAAAGAGTCTTTAGATGTCCTTGCCAGAGTGTAAAGTAAGTACCACGATAATGCACCATCCCACACATCTGCCATAACAATGGCGAAAGCGCATGAATAGAGCTTTGACTTGGTTCCTCATCTACTCTGACTGACTTCTTCTTGTCCCCTAACTTGAAACTACTTCTTGATGGCAAGAAATTTTCCCCCAACGAGAAAGTGATACTTTGAGTCAAATAGTGTTTCGCAGAGTTCTACGCAACCTATTTATCTGATGGGATACAAAAGCTGGAGGACCGCTGGATGAAAAGTACGCGAGTTGTTTACGAATCCAACATTTCTTCTTGTTTTTTACCATACTTATCAAGGTCGCAAATGGCAAAAACTTCCAGCCAAGATATATACCTGTATGTACTGAAAGAATAAATATCAAGTACTAAACACAGAATTTGTCATTTTAGAAGACTGTAGTCATGATGTGTCTTGGATGGGACTTTTTTAGGCATCACAAGCAGCCATAGACTGTGGAAAATGAGAGCTCCAGACTGGAGAAGCTATTGCAACAAGCATGCATAACAAGTTGCTACTGGCGGTTATTTGCCATTGAATACATTATTATGCCATGATCATCGAAATGAGACCCAGTCACTAATCAAGGTGCTCACATAAACTGGAAGCTTTTGTCAATTGCAAAAACATAATCAGGCTCACAAAAGAAATATACATGCCTGTGATGATTATAAGCACTGTAGACGATCAAGAAGGCCTTAATACACTCCTGGAAATGGAAAAAAGAACACATTGACACCGGTGTGTCAGACCCACTATACTTGCTCCGGACACTGCGAGAGGGCTGTACAAGCAATGATCACACGCACGGCACAGCGGACACACCAGGAACCGCGGGGTTGGCCGTCGAATGGCGCTAGCTGCGCAGCATTTGTGCACCGCCGCCGTCAGTGTCAGCCAGTTTGCCGTGGCATACGGAGCTCCATCGCAGTCTTTAACACTGGTAGCATGCCGCGACAGCGTGGACGTGAACCGCATGTGCAGTTGACGGACTTTGAGCGAGGGCGTATAGTGGGAATGCGGGAGGCCGGGTGGACGTACTGCCGAATTGCTCAACACGTGGGGCGTGAGGTCTCCACAGTACATCGATGTTGTCGCCAGTGGTCGGCGGAAGGTGCACGTGCCCGTCGACCTGGGACCGGACCGCAGCGACGCACGGATGCACGCCAAGACCGTAGGATACTACGCAGTGCCGTAGGGGACCGCACCGCCACTTCCCAGCAAATTAGGGACACTGTTGCTCCTGGGGTATCGGCGAGGACCATTCGCAACCGTCTCCATGAAGCTGGGCTACGGTCCCGCACACCGTTAGGCCGTCTTCCGCTCACGACCCAACATCGTGCAGCCCGCCTCCAGTGGCGTCGCGATAGGCGTGAATGGAGGGACGAATGGAGACGTGTCGTCTTCAGCGATGAGAGTCGCTTCTGCCTTGGTGCCAATGATGGTCGTATGCGTGTTTGGCGCCGTGCAGGTGAGCGCCACAATCAGGACTGCATACGACCGAGGCACACAGGGCCAACACCCGGCATCATGGTGTGGGGAGCGATCTCCTACACTGGCCGTACACCACTGGTGATCGTCGAGGGGACACTGAATAGTGCACGGTACATCCAAACCGTCATCGAACCCATCGTTCTACCATTCCTAGACCGGCAAGGGAACTTGCTGTTCCAACAGGACAATGCACGTCCGCATATATCCCGTGCCACCCAACGTGCTCTAGAAGGTGTAAGTCAACTACCCTGGCCAGCAAGATCTACGGATCTGTCCCCCATTGAGCATGTGTGGGACTGGATGAAGCGTCGTCTCACGCGGTCTGCACGTCCAGCACGAACGCTGGTCCAACTGAGGCGCCAGGTGGAAATGGCATGGCAAGCCGTTCCACAGGACTACATCCAGCATCTCTACGATCGTCTCCATGGGAGAATAGCAGCCTGCATTGCTGCGAAAGGTGGATATACACTGTACTAGTGCCGACATTGTGCATGCTCTGTTGCCTGTGTCTATGTGCCTGTGGTTCTGTCAGTGTGATCATGTGATGTATCTGACCCCAGGAATGTGTCAATAAAGTTTCCCCTTCCTGGGACAATGAATTCACGGTGTTCTTATTTCAATTTCCAGGAGTGTATCATTAACTGCCATGAGCAGTCACGGCTCACTCCTACAGGTATGTCTGTAGGGAAAGCTGGAACAGTGCAGGAAGGGCAGCTTAGTGCCAGCAGTGAGCAGTCCTACACTACTACAACTACAGACAACAGATGGGAGTTAGCTACTATCAAATGGCCCACAGGCTCTGCCCTGACTGCGGAACAGCGTCAGTGAGTATCAAATGTTCTGCACCAATTTTCGGATGCTTTCAAATAAAGAGTAGAGAAAAAACAGACCAACTGGTCAATGGTAAAACACTGTATCAACATTGAGGATCATCCACCACATACTCAGTGCTCATATAGGATGTTGCCAGCTGAACAATCAATAATCCAGGAGGAAGTGGAGAAGATGCAGAAAGATGACATTCCTGAGTATTCATAGAGCCCTTGGTCCTTTCCTGTGGCCCATGGGCAGAAGAAAAATGGCACATGGCATAGCAGCACCGACTGAATAAAATCACTAAGAAAGCTGCCCATCCACTTGTGTGCATTGACAACACCCTAGACTAATTGAAAAGAGGAAATTATTTTTCAGTCTTGGACATAAAGGCAGGCTACTGGCAAATCGAGGTTGACAATGCTGGTTGAGGAAAGACAGCCTTCACAATTTTTTCCATTTGAACTATGTATTGCTCCAGCCATCTCTGAGCATAAGATGGCAAACCTGGTTTAACACCTTCAATAGATATATGTCTTTGCTATCTGGATCACAATTGCATTTTTTCGAAGACAATTGAATAACAGCTACGCCACATGAAAACCATCTCGATGTGTGTTCACGCTAAGTATCTTTCTACAATTGACAAAAGTTTCAAATTTATCTGAGCATCTACATTAATGACTGGCTCTCATCTCGATTATAACAGCAAGAAATAAAAATCTTGAGGCACCTAGTTAAAGGCGATGGAGTCCATGACAAATCACAGAAAATAAAAACAGATTTTTCCGACTCCTCAGTACATTTGTGATGTGTGAAGTTCTCAGAAGGTGCTCATACTACCATGGACTTATGAAAGACTTTTGTACCAAGACACATCCCTTGCAAGATCTACTGCACGCATACTCCAAATTTTCCTGGAAGGAGGAGCAAGGGAGGTCTTTCATGGTCCTTAAAGAGACAATAACATCTCCAGTCATAGCACTGTAAGACAAGGATGCTGAGACAAAACTTCACAACCATGCTAGCAGTTTTGGGATAGTGATAGCTCTAGTAAAAATTCAGGATGGTGCTGTAAACGTGACAGCTTGCGCCTCCAGAGAACTCTTTAAGCCAGAGATGAAGCACTGTACAACTAAGAAACGCTGCCTGCAGTTGTCTGGGCCATCAACAAGGACAGGCCACGATTATATAGCACCCCATTCACAAAATTGATGGATCACCATTCTCTTTGCTGACCGGCTAGCCTGAAGGATGTCACCTCAACTGAGGAGATGGGTACTGAGGCTTCATGGGTACAAAAACAGATGCAAAATACAAGAAAACTGAAAACCTTCCATGGAATCCTTTGGTGGAACACATCAGTGTGAACGAAAACTCAATCACTGCTGCATTAAATGACCTTGCTGATGAATGAGGAGGAAACAACCAAGGCAGAATTCCGGTTAATATATAGAACATTATATATGAATTATATAAGAACTATGATTTGATGGGGCAGAAACGGTTACTAGTCATTCCAGCTCATCTATACTGAAGTTTTTACGTTATGCTACAACTAATGACACCTGGGTATCACAAAGACTCTAGATAGAATCAGATGCAGTTATCACTGGCCAGGTCCCTACCAATCCGTTAGACACTACGCAGACACTGTATGGAATGACAGTGACGGAAGCAAGTGCCGCACTTACCTCAGGATCATCTGGTACCAATCCTGTCGGCAGGAGCGCCACTGCACCGAATTCGAATCGACATCTTGTGCACGTTTCCGTGGTCAACGAACGAGAATCGATGGACGATAGTCCGCACTGGCTACATAGCCTGTCATGCTGTCAACAAAGCTGTGTCAGCTGCTGAAACTCTACCAACTGCCAGACCTTCGGAAAGCGCAAGATTCCTTGTAGATGACATCATTTTGAAGCACGGAACACCCCATAAGATCATCTCTGATTGCCCCCACACACTGCTTTAATATGCTGGCAGACAAGCTCTGGATGTAAGTACATGTCAAACAGAGAGACTGGGATACAATACTGCCCGTCGTCACATTGGCATATAACACACCGAAGCAAGATGCTACTGACTGAACAATGCTCTTTGTGGTCCATGGTAGTGAGGCTGAAATGGACAATGGATCAACTATAAACATTTCAACTGGGCGATAATCAGGAGGACAGCGTGAAACACCTCATTACTAGGACCGAAGAAGCAAGACAGCTACCTCGCATACTGTCCCTGGACATCCAGGCGAAAGACCAAGAGTGCTGCAACACCAAGTACTGGCCAGTGAGATACAGCACAGAGACTTTATATGGATTTTTATACCTGTGCAGAAAGTGGGACTATCAGCAAAGATACTAGAGGCTACTTTGCGCCATATCGTCTCCTTGGTCACTTGTAGGACGTCACATACAAAGTCAAGGACTCCGACACTACGTCAAAAAGAAACAAATGCAGAGACGTCATCCATACCCTTCGTATGAAGCGTTACTACAGTCCTAACGCGCAGATCGACGATGAGGGCGTCTCCAAAGAAACTGAAGATCTGCTCAACAATCGCGATGCTTCGATTGGAAAGGGTACCTGTAACGCTCTTCATAGTCAAAGAGGGCGTGACAATATGACCAGAATGCGACGATATGCCAGAGCTGCATACACAGAACCACTAACAAGATCTAGATCCACGGTACTCCAGTCAGTTACAATGAGAACTTCTATAAAACCTGCTTCTCGAGGAGAGTCGTCAATGCCGAGAGCTGTGCTACAGGCAGTGTGGCGTAATGGATAGTGTCAGTGCCTGGTGTGTTGCAGGTCGCCAGCTCCAACCTGACCACCAGCTATTATTTGTTAGTTTGTGATTATCAGTTCTGACAGACTCTCGAAATTTCTTATGTTTGTAAATTTTGGGATATTCGATGTTTACATAAATAGCAGAAATCTCTATCCACGAATTAAGTTTTGTTGGTGGTCATAACAAACATGCTTTTATTCCTAAGTGTTATAATTCATTAATGAACCTGTTTCAGACTTGGAGTTTATTGTAATCACAAAGTGACACGTGTGTGTATATATACAGTAATACTAAGCACTGATGAAGTATATGTTTTGGTCCATATTCAGAAAACACAGGCTACACATTCTTCTACGAGCATGAGGCACTCAGCAGCATGACCCATTAGGGAACTGATACCACAATCCTATATCAATGTCTTCAGTAAAACCCCACTAATGGATGAACGGAGGCGACAACGATGTCATGTGATGAGTGACAAGCCTCTTTGAACTAAACATTCAGGATAGAACAGATAGAGGAAACACACAGTTAACCTGTGATGCACTTGCAGAAATATAGTCACTGATTATATGTATGTGTTGAATGAAGCACATGTGGTGTAGTTTGCGTTATTTGCAAAGATAGCTAACTTACCTTTGGCTCTCTCCCCACTGGGACTGTTCTCTCTGTGGAGGCTGTAAGCTTTCAGTGCAGAGTCTCTTCTAGTTTGTGATTATTATATTAGCAATCGTTGCTACAACTACACTTTCGACCACATGTACCCCAAATTATTTTAAATTCCACTGTAAAATAGGAATAATTTTATCTGATGTAGTCTCATGCTTATGTTTTGCTATAGATGAAAACTGTGCCTGTTCGGTTGTTGTGTACACTTGCAATGCTGGTTCCATTGGGAAGAATTCAATATTAATACAATTCGTTATTTAAGTTCCTTAAGATTTGCCATACAAGGGCAGTACAACATAGTATGATAGTTTCAACTACGTCTTGTAATTTGTAGGTTCCTTATTACGCAACTAGAGTCTCCAGTGACGTACAACACATTCCCTGATCGTTTTCTGCTTGTCAAAAGGATGACTTTGTAGCCTGTGGTGTTCACTTGTCTGCAACCTGACCTGTTGGAAAGTAGGAAAAGGCTCACTTTATCCCAAGAGCATAAAAGTAATCAAAGTACACTCAAAGACAAAAAAGACGTGTCATGAAGGAATTGTCCAAACGGAACGGAAATCGGCAGAAGTAATGTATGCGTACTGAGACAAAAAAGATATTACAATTTCAGAAAAATTGAATGATTTATTCAAAAGAAAGGGCTTCGTAAACTGAACATGTATATCCCGTTGGCTCCCCTCTGGCCTTTTTGTAAGCAATTATTCGGTTTGGCATTGATTGATAAAGTTTTGGATGTTCTTCCGAGAGATATCATACCAAACTCTGTCCAATTGGCGCGTTAGATCGTCGAACTCCCGAGCTGGTTGGAGGGCCCTGCCCATAATGCTCCAAACGTTCTCAGCTGGGGAGGGATCTGGAGACCTTGCTAGTCAAGACAAAGTTTGTCATGCATCAAGACAAGCCGTAGAATGTGTCACCATTTGCGGGCAGGCATTATGTCGCCGTAATGCAAGCCCAGGATGGAGGCCAACAAAACGGGGCAAAGAATATCTTCGATGTACCGACGTGCTGTAAGGGTGCTGCGTATGACAGCCAAAGAGATCCTGTTAGGAAAAGTAATGGCACCACAGATCATCACACTGTCGGGCCATCTGGTGGGCGACAGTCAGGTTGGTATCCTGCAGTATCTCCAGACACGTCTTCGTCCTGGAATCTCATTGACTGGACTAGAATTGTCTTCAGTGATGAGTTCCGCTTCGAACTGAGCCCTGATCACCTGTGAAGACGTCTCTAGAGATTTCCTCAACAGCGGTGAGTTACCAACTAGACTGTGGTCCAACACATGGCCTGACAACTTGGAATGATGGCCTTGGGTGCCATCTCTCCTCATAGCATGACCCCATTGGTTGTCGTCTGCGACAACCTTACAGAGCAGTGGTACATCAATGATATTCTATGCCTCATTTTGTTGCCTTTCATGGAAAGCCATCCTGCGCTTACAATCCAGCAAGACAATGCCCGCCGACCCACACACGGCGAGAGATTCTACTGCTTGTCTTCTGTTTGCCAAACCCTACCTTGGCCAGCAAGGTCGCCCAGTTATTCCCAAATTGAGAACGTTTGGAGCATTATACGTAAGGCCCTCCAACCATCTCGGGTTTCTGACGATCTAGCGCACCTTATGAACAGAATTTGTCACGATATCCCTCTGGATGAAATCCAATAACTCTATCAATCAATGTCAGGCTGAATAACTGCTTGCATAAGAGGCCGAGATGGACTAACACGGTATTTACTTACTGAACTTGTGAAGCTCTTTCTGTTGAATAAATCATCGCATTTTTCTGAAAATTTTGATAATTTGTTTCTCTCAGCATGTAAATCACATGTGTCGATTTCTGTCCCATTCATATCATTCCTTCGTTGAGAGTCCTTTTTTTGTTTTCGAGTGTGAAAGTGCTTGTGCCAACCACAGTTGGTAGAGACTTTATTGAAATGAAGCACATTTGGAAACTTTTTACGAATTTGACGTTGGTTTTCTCTTAACCAACAAAAGTTTTAATTACCTTCGAAAAAATCAAGCTGCGACCATGAAAGTTGCTGTTAGGTCCTCTCTACAAATTCACCTTGCAATGAGACATTTTTTCCCAACAATGCATGACTTTGTGGAGACTTTGGCTGTAGAAGTCTGGGTACTGGCCATTCTGGAACTATTCCACATTGAAAATCGCCTCTTCATTATTCGGAAAATTCCTGCCACACAATGGTTTCTTCATCCAAGGAAAGAGTCACCACATGTTATTTAACAAGAATATGAGGACTGAAGCAAAATTTGATGGGCCAAAGCAGCAACAAGTATGATTGCGTGCTGCCCAAAATGTCCTAGGCAGTTGTCATGCAGCAAAAGCAACTTCGTCAGCTTCCCAGAACATTTTGTTCTGACAGTCTCCTGTAACTTCGTAAGGAGCTTCAATAGTAAGATGCATTACCTTGCCGGATGATAGTTTGGCTTTCGCTTTTTCGGCGCTAATGAACCCAAATGTTTCCAATCCTGGCTTTACTTCGTATCGGCGTCACCCACACTAGTTCATCCTCATTATGCAGTTACAGAAGTCATCTGGCTTGGCACGATATAAATCAGAACTATCGGCTGCTGCCTTAGTTTGGCAGGGTTTTTGAATGGGTGAGAGCACTCGCGGCATCCAGCAGGCGGCGACCTTGGTCATGTTCCACTTTATGTTTATCTTGTGATATCCAGTCCTTTACAGACGGTGTGCCAGATCTTTCTTTATTATTCACACTTGTTTGACCACATCTGAAACTCCTGCGTCACCTAACCACTGTGCCATATGGCGGTGCACTGTTGCCATACAATTCCACCAATTTAGCACAGACCGTTGTAGGTTTGTTTCCCCTCAAATTCAGAAAACGAATTACCGCACAACGCTCCACTTTATCAACGAGCTGCGCCATTTTGTTTTTGCTCCCATTTTTCACAAGGATCTTCACAAATACTTCAAAGTTACTTCTCCTCTTTTTATTAGTAGAAAAACTATCAGAAAGTTGTGTGTTAATTACAATGTTTCCTACTACTAAAAACTCGTCTTAAGGGCTGGAAACCCAAGCTCAGCTGTTGGATTGGATGTTACGTCATTTCATCTGTATGTGTGAAGCACCGGCAGTGTTTATGTTTCATTCTGAAGGATCAATGTTAATCTAAAGAAAAATCCTCGCAAACAAATACTTCCACACATTTGTAGGTCCTAGCTGCAGTTTAATATGTGTTTCATCTCAACATACACTTATCTCTTCACTCACCTTGACGTTGGAATCCAGGTAATAAAAGAAACATCTCTGGTCCTTGTACACACCACGTCCCGTCGTTGTACCTGCAGTTCTAGCGGAGGCAAGCACTTCGTTTACCATTATAGGAATGCCTGCTCGGGAAACGTGATTGGCGAAATTCACACCTAAACTAAACTGTTAAATTACCTTTGGAGTCCACTACGACATAACTTCTAAAAAAGTGTGCTTCGATTAATGAATAGTAGCTACAAATATACTGCACACAAATCTCTATATGAACAGAAATCTCTATATCACGCCACCAACTTACGTTACAGATTTGCTTTTCTGGAAATATGGTGTTTTAAAACAAGACTGGTTACATCAGAACAGTTGGGTTAATTAAATGGACCGTTTATATGATTAATTAACATTAACGATTAAAATACTTTGGGATGTACGCTGCTGATTATTATCCACCTAGCACTGCTCTTATATTACTGTCTCAGCAACATAATTGCGTTTCTGCACAATGACATTAAACATACTCTGTTTTCGTAATTTTTGTTCGCTGTGTTACCTTATAAGAAAACACAAAACATAGCAATAAAAACAATTCGTGCAGCCAATTTAAAATTTGTGCCAGGCCCGACTCAAGTTTTCATTGTCACTTACTTATGATCTCCGAGTACTACTGCCAGTGGTTCTCTGACGAAGTGTTCGGAAATTGTAAATGAAAACAGCAGTCAGGCCTTGGAGCGCGAAGAGATACCCTAATAGTACAGGCAGAAATACGGGCTGGAGTGCCATTCTGGGACGGATTTTCAATATTCATTTCATTGCAGGTTTGACATATCTCAACAGTTCGCACTGATATCATTTCAGGTTACAGCATTTTCACTGATATCATCCCCCACATATCCATTCATTTCATTACATTTAATTCCATTTCATAGCAATCAAAACACGGACTGGAGTCCTCCTGGATTAATATAACTCGTTTACTTACCTGACATTATATCACTGCTTAAGAAGCCAGTAGAGAAGATTACATGTCTGAGCAGTTACTTTCTAATCTCACAGTCTGCACAATAAAATCTTCAAAATGAAGATTAGTAGTAACAGTTACGTATCTTCAATGAAAAATCATTAATGACCGAAGTACTGAAAAACGAAAAAAAAAAATTATATCGGTGTCAAGGCACCACAGACATCAACGGTTAGTTTTCGGTCCATGTGCATCAGATGATGCCTGCCGCACACGCAAGTACTAAGAAAACAATAGAGGAACTAATACGAAACTCAACTGTGCGGCCGGCCGCTGCGGTCGAGCGGTTCTAGGCGCTTCAGTTTGGAACCACGCGGCTGCTACGGTCGCAGGTTCGAATCCTGCCTCGGGCATGGATGTGTGTGATGTCCTTTGGTTAGTTAGGTTTTAGTAGTTCTAAGTTCTAGGGGACTGATGACCTCAGATGTTAAGTCCTACAGTGCTTAGAGCCATTTGAACCATGTGAACCCAATTGTGCGGTAACTGAATAATACTGTGTACACAATGGGCAGTGCATAAACTAAGATGATAAAGCTCCTTAAATATCCGGTAAACTGAGGACACTATTAGGTATAATGCGCACTGATAAATCTGTTGCATGTAATGGTCGTTAACAGTCTATTCAATTCGCTGACCAGCCGGCCGGTGTGGCCGTGCGGTTCTAAGCGCTTCAGTTTGGAACCGCGTGACCGCTACGGTCGCAGGTTCGAATCCTGCCTCGGGCATGGATGTGTGTGATGTCCTTAGGTTAGTTAGGTTTAAGTAGTTCTAAGTTCTAGGGGACTGATGACCTCAGTAGTTAAGTCCCATAGTGCTCAGAGCCATTTCAACCATTTGAATTCGCAGACCGTAAACACAGTGAGTGAACAGATACGGTTTAAACAGTTGGTGTTAGCTGATGCTGGACATGTTGGACACTCCTCGATCCGTATGGTCAAAAGTGTGTGGTGACCTCACATTGTCATCCACAGTGGACAAGAGTGTTTCACCATGATTACTCAGCACGAAAAATGGCATGGAATGTAGCCCATGAGCTACGAAGTATGACTCTGAAGGATTCCTTCCACAGGATATGTTTGAAGGAACTACACTACAGTTCCCCGCTAATGCCACAAACCTGTAGGCAACATATTCTGTGCGCCTGTGAAGTCACGAATTGGACCAAACATAATTGCAAAACTATAACCAAGCGATATGAGACACGGAAAGAGTCGTTCAAAGAGTATGGCTGGGTGCGGTGCGAGGAATGAACGATTATTACACCGTCCAGTCACATTCATGTGACCACCTGTCAAACTCCTGAATAACCACCTCTTGCAGCGCGGACCCCCGTTAAACGTGCAGGAAGAGTGTCAATGAGGTTCTAGAAGGTACCGAAAAGGATGTCGAGTCATGCAACTACAGTGCCTTGGTCAACTGCACTAGGTTTATCGGTTGAGGATCCATGGCACAAAGAGCCGGATTGGGGTGGTCCTAACGATTCTCGACTGGGTTAACATCTGGGGAGTTGGATAGATGCATACCTGTGTTCATTCACTGTGCCATCCGGAACGACGAGGTCGCCCATGGAATTCCACGAAAACATTTCCAAGACCATAAGGCAAGCAGGATGTCTGCTTTCAAACGTTTCACACCGTATACACCCCTGGCCAACTGTCCGACAGAGCATAACGCGTGATTCATCTGAAATGGCCGCATGTAGCCACTCAATGGACATCCAGTGACGGTACTGGCGTGCAAATTCCATCCTTTGTCACGGATGAACAGCTGTGAGCATAGGTGCATGAACCAGGTGCCTCCTGCGGACGCCCATACCCGTTTGTTGAACGGTCGTTGAGGGGATGTTCTTGGGCAGTGGTCAGTTGCTCAACAGTTGCACTTCTATTCGCCCGTACACTCGCAGCAGTCTTTTACCCATCATCTATGGCCCATCGTGCATCACAGTTGTCTCGGTACCAGTTCTGGATAGCGCCATTTTGTAATGCACAGTATACTTTCACCACGGCAACGCGTGAATAGTTTACAAACTTAGCCGTTTCGGAAGTGCTTGACTCGAAAGCCAATGATCATGCCCTCTTGGACGTCAGATAAATCATTCCATTTCCGCATTACGACAACGACTGCACTGTTTTCGGTGTCCTCTGGGCACGCTTTACAGAGCCCCGATTGGTAGTGCTGTCTGTGAGTGGTTATCGCACACTGACGTCCAACAAAGGCGATAGTCATATTAATGTGACTGGACCGGCCGGCCGCGGTGGCCGAGATTCTAGGAGCTACAGCCCTGAACCGCGCGACTGTTACGGTCGCAGGTTCGAATCCTGCCTCGGGCATGGATGTGTTTCATGTCCTTAGGTTAGTTAGGTTTAAGTAGTTCTAAGTTCTAGGGGACTGATGACCTCAGATGTTAAGTCCCATAGTGCTCAGAGCCATTTTGTGACTGGACCATGTAACACCAGTAAAATTGCCACTGTAGAGATCGTTGCTGGGATGCTCCTTCGTGACAAAAGTTCGTTCCACTGGTGTTCCTAGGCAGAACAGTTGATTGCGACCGCAATTAAACTTTGTTTGTACATTATTTTGAAGTTTTAGCACATTTTACATACCTTATCAGGTTGGAACATTATGGACGTATCATCTTATGGCGAGAGGTGGAAACATGTAATAAACTCACGGACACTGACGAACGTGATCATTCCGGTGGTTCAGGTGTTATGGTTGGGGGAGGCACGATGTTGCATAGGACTACTGACCTCCAAATCATTGAACACAGTACACTCACTCACTGGTCAACATTATTGTGACATTCTACTCCTTCCCCATGTGCGAATTTTCAGGAGTGCATTCGGCCCTGACTTCATTTTTATAGACGAGAATGCACGGCCACATCGAAGAGCGCAGGTAGAGGAACTCTTGGAACGACAGTATATTCGGCGAATGAACTGGCCTGCCCGTTTCCCCGACTTAAAACCCATCGAGCATATATGGGATGCTTTGGATTGACTAATTGCAGCACGTCCACAGACACCATCGACCATCCGCTCTTGTCAACCGCACTCGTGGAGGAAGAAATCCTTACCAGCCTTGTGGACATCATGGGAGCACGTAGCAGAGCACGTATTGCCGTCCGTTGTGATCACATACCCTATTAAAAAACATGTCGCTCCTTTTGTAATGTCCGGGGAACCATCACGATACGCGCTAACTTCAGTTTAATTATTGCCTTTTAATACATGTGTATTTCTATTTCGAACGTTACTTTCGTTCTTCAGTTTCGCACAACAGTGTATTTAACATCTTTAGGATCCACCATTTACCTGGATTATATGTTTACAAATATGCCAGGCTTGTTCTAGTACATAGTTTCATGGTGAGTTGATGGATAAAACATAGCTACATTTTCATTCGTTTCTCCGCGTCATTAGAGTGAGGAAAAAGGATCATGCGCGTTTCGAAGCGTAGAAAACGCACTTAATTGAGGATCAGGAAGGGGCAGGCCTGCCATCCGGTAAGCATCATTGCAACACATTATGCCTCTTATATGCTAGTAAACTAATATTCATTGCTTCTTCAGGAGTTCGTAATCACTCTGAGTAATCAGGGCCCATTCTTAAGATTTAGCGTCTCTGTGAGGTGTTACACGTGGTGTGTGGAGTAAAGGAAAATAACAAGGATGGTAACTCAAAGCTATTTCACTCTGGTGCAATGACGCTCGAACTGAAAGTAATCACTTTGAATTCTGGTTACTGAAAAGTTTTCATGGCCCTTATTTTCTGCAAACGGGGAGAGCGCTAGTGACATTACGATCCCTTTCAGGCGTCTAGCAACAATTCCTTGGACTGCATCTCAAGTCTTTTTGTAGCGTTTCGTGACTTGAGAGAGCGACACAAAGTTCATCATGATCACTCCGTTGGATCGGGATGATACGCTCAAAAACCTCCAGTGATTTTATTCTAGCTGAGTAGACAATATGTAGGTGACATGTTATGCCTGCTTCATTCTACTAATTCATTCAGAAAGTTTCCACAACATGGCACAACGCAAGCTGTCACCCACACGATACAGATGCACGTTGGACACTTCGTAACTGCTTGGGCGGCTCACTTTGACGGTAACGGTGAACGTAAAGGAAAGTGACAATAGCGACAGCGAGATAATGACAACGGAGCACAAACTTCGTTTGGGCAAGAAATCGACAGCGTTCTTTTCAAGCGAAGCATACCAATCTCCTTATGTGATTTAGCAAAACTATGGGACTTCTAAATGTAGATGGCATGATAGAATTATGGTATGAGAAGGAAGGGAGTGCAATGTTTCGACCATCTGAAAAAAACATGATTACTTCATCATCCGACCAATCTTATCAAAACAATCATATGTATATGTGATCGGGGAGGGAAGGGGGGGGGGATGAAGTCAGTTACGATAACGTGACACATCTTGGAAAAAATATCAGTCTCTATGAGCCTGGGGTACAAGCAATCAGTGTTAATGCGGTAAGGGAGAAACAGGCGATTCCTCTCAGTTAGCGATGTGACTCGAGGGCGATGCAGGGCTCGTGATTCGGATCACCAGGAAGAATGTGTTTGGCAATAATGTTCACAATCATACTTACATCCCATCAGAATATAATGGAAAACCCAATTTAACTGAAACTGGCCTTGCAAATAACAACAGGATGCACACTATAACAGGACTCAGATTACATCAAATTGCTAGTAATATTCTTCATGAAAAGGCCTCAATACACGTCGGCTCCTTGTATGTGTCACACCACACACGAGTCCGTAGTGCCCTAACTCCGGACGTAGAAATATTGTGTATACGGTCACCGATTCGAGTTTTCTTCTCTGGCGAGTCACGATTTAGCGTCGAAGTTGAGAACTGCTGGAAAATGCATGAACCTATGATAAATTCCCAGTTCCATGGTGATAGATAATACCGGCAGTATTTCAGATTAGTGGACGTACGGAAGTCCATGCATTCGAAATGGTTCTGACAGCTAGAAGGTATAGGGGTGAGGTTCTCTTTGCTCGTAATTAACATTATCTGGTGTCATTCTCGTCTTTCCTTGCTATGAACGACAAAGGTCTGCTGGTGAGAGACATGCTACAAACAAGGGTGTACGTCGGACAGTCGCCATCTTGCTCCTCGGACATTGATTCTATCGTCACGTATGTGGTGAGCATCAACAGAAATGGCCATCTAATGCAACTCTTGAATAGTAGTAAAACGCCCCAATGGTTCTCATACATATCAATTAATTTTGTCGTGCAGGTGAGAATTAGTACAGGCTTTTTGAAGAAACTACAAATCCTATCAGGGGAGAATTGCTTTGTTTCTGGAGGGTTCTACTGGAAACCAGTTTTCCATATATTGAGACGCACAATCAATCATTACAGACTGTATACATTAGCATAGATTAAATTAACTGAAATGTAGTCTTCTCTCTAGGAAAAACTGAGTGAATTAAAAGTTTATTTTTATCTAATGGGTGACTTTCGATCTAATTCCCAAACTGAAGCTTAGGTTCAAAAACGGTTCAAATGACTCTGAGCACTATGGGACTTAACTTCTATGGTCATCAGTCCACTAGAACTTAGAACTACTTAAACCTAACTAACCTAAGGACATCACACACAGCCATGCCCGAGGCAGGATTCGAACCTGCGACCGTAGCGGTCGCGCGGTTCCAGACTGTAGCGCCCAGAACCGCTCGGCCGCTCCGGCCGGCCTGAAGCTTAGGGTTTAACATCCAGTCGACGGGGACGTCATTAGAGGAGTACAAGCTCGGACTGTGGAAGGAAATAGGCTATGTCCTTCCAAAAGAACCACACCGGCTTTTCCCTTGCGCGATTTAGAGTAATCACGGAAAACCTACATCTTGATGACCGTATAGTGATTTCAACGGACTTCGTCGTGAATACAAGGCCTGTGACTGAACACGGCGCCAGTACCTCCGTGCATCTGATTCCCAAATGTTTTCAGAGAAGCATAACGCATTCCTTGTGGAGACATTGGTGATATAACAGAATGCAGAAAAGTCGGTTGCACTAACGAAGGAAGTAAGATATACTCCTACACCATGACTTGCATGGAAAATAAGTTTAATGGTTCGGAGTAAGCATTTCTTGGGAAGATACGGTAATTTGTACCTCTGAACAGTCTGAACATTTCACTATTCACTAGTCTGCTTAAATCCAGTTTGAAAACTTAAAGGGTGTCTTAATACGACAAATTACACCTAATTCAACGTTTAAGACACCTGGTAGGACCATTTTTATTAGTAATTCATGTCTTAACTACCTTTGCTCTTGCTTATGACTTTTGAAGTCTGTAAATCTTGCTGTCTGTTCTTTAAAGCTGTTTTGGTGTGTAGGAGTCCAACTGCAAATCAGTGATAGCAGTAATGGAACATGTACACAGAGGAATGGTGTTTGTAAGCAAGGTTCTGGTACATGCTGAATGATACACGAGTGAAAGTCAACTGGAAACAGGCCATGCAACACAACACAATAAACTGATATCTTACCTCAAAATCGGTCCTGAGAACTCTAGTAACTTGACACTCCGAAGCTCGGAAGTCTAGCACAATTATTCAGTGATTTGAAATCACCTACCTGTACTGAACTTTAAGAAACAGAAATTTTCCATTTCCTTCCAGATCCATGTTGCCGGCAGGTCATCTGGATTACCTACCGTCTGAGAATAGAATTCAACTCTTGCTGAAATTTAAGTATCCAAGAAGAGCATGCAATTGGTTTGTAAATTTCTATTGCGGCAATACAAGCGCTAATATACTTGCAATGTTTGAGAATCAGGTTTTCTTTCCCAAAAATACTATTCCTGATAC
This sequence comes from Schistocerca cancellata, assembly GCF_023864275.1. Taxonomy (NCBI): domain Eukaryota; kingdom Metazoa; phylum Arthropoda; class Insecta; order Orthoptera; family Acrididae; genus Schistocerca; species Schistocerca cancellata. The sequence goes on from NC_064629.1 coordinate 305,002,117, forward strand.
GTACCTTTGCGTAAGTTGTGTAAGTTAGCGTTGCTTTATTTTGGAAAGTTTATTGTAAGTTTGCTAGCTGAAACGTCATCTCTGAGTGGAATGGATAAAAACGACCACGACACTAGTACCTGACCGTGTCTGTAGTCTTAATAGTTTAAGTAGAGCAACATATGTTTGTTACGCACTCAAGAGCGTGTCATTTTCCTGCACTTATAGCACAGTCTTAACCGCAATTAAACTCGCCGCAACTACTACGATGTGTCATTTGAACCAATTCTTTGGAACCTTCAGGTCGTGATTGTTTTGTAGAAACCAATCAATCCTTAGTTTTAACGTCTTCCGGAAGATAACGATCGAGTCTTAAGCCTATCCTTCGAATAATAATGCTCGAGCGGTTCTGAAAACTTTAAATAACTTATGGCATTCTCTGTTTATTTGATGAGCTTATGAGTGTAGTCACAATGGCCAGTTGAAACTGTCCTACATATGGATTATGCTGATCTTCCTCGCAGTTGCTCATACTGATGTTCGCAAACACACACACGACCGCTTCCACAATCCCCCCTCCCTGCAAAAAAAGTTCCACAGATCTCTTACGATGCACGAATGGCTCTTCAATACTAAGCTGCATGAGTTCAAACAAAATCCAGCACACAGGAACGAAAAAATCACCTCCAAATTAACAAACGGTTGTTGCAAGGCAAATAAATGTATGTTTGCTAGCCTTCAAACCACCAAAATTACTCCAAAATTTATATTTCCTGCTCATTTCAAGTGCGTCTCGAATGAAATTCTTTGCAGTTTGTTACGAAGTTGTGTGTCAAACCAATATAACGATTTATAAAAACAAACAGTAAAAAGTAATGTGTAACATTCATAGCTGGTTCGTCAAAGACATGAAAGCTGCTGGTCATCAAACCAAAGATAGGGTCCAAGTAATGTTTGTTTTATCCCTATGAAAATTTTCCATGATATGATAATGCTATAACATAGGATACAAAACTAACTGATAATGCAGACAGGCCAACGCCTTTTGCGCTCTGATAGAAACAACACACCATGGCAGCTTGTCAGTGCGCCACTTGACAGATGAAACTAAGAAAATTCCAACGCCAGGTATAACTTTAGCAGCAGTATTTAGCAGTTCCACTGTCAATATTAATTTATAAGCTCATTTATCTTGATTTTCAAAATGAAATAAAAGGACGGCGACAGTGTAGTTACAGACAAGCGAAGTAAAGTTGAAAATAGTGTAATGCAATGCGCAAGACCTGATTGCCCTGTCAGATGTCCCTTTTATTACTGATTCTCATGTTTGACTGGACTGGACTAAGAATGGTGCGACGGAGCACGAGTACTCCAATGTGTGATGATATTTCTTTCTTTTTTCCCCTACAGTTAGTACGAAAATTTGTTGAATAACGCTAAGGCAATTAGTACAATTACCAAAAACATTTCTTACGGTACCGATCAATTAGGAGTTTGTGGAGTGGGCGGAAATACTAAAATGTTAACAACGCAAACCTCTCACAATAAATTAGTACTATAACATAAAAAATTCTCTGGCAACCCGAATCACTGAAGAAGGGAAAGAGAGAGAGAGCAGCATTCACACACTGCTAAGCTCTGCTGAGATTATTTTTGGAAATAAGACGACTGACGCGCACAAATTAGAAGATAGAAAATGTCGTTTAAGTAAGAAACAGAGGGAGGAATTTGCGAAGCTGAAGAAGTTCCCAACCAATCCATTTGCAGTGGTCTTCCGTGGTACGGGTAGATCGTTGAGAAAACACAATTAACACCAGCAGTGAAGCGTGATGGTGGTAGGTGCCGGCTCAATCTGTCAAACCACGGATCCACGCACGCCCCCGACGCTCATTAGGAATATTACGGCGGGGAAAACTATTCTCGGCTGGGAGAGGAGTGGCTAGCAGCTGGTTCCAGAAAGTGACGGCGTGCCTACGCAGCGGCCGGCTAATTTTGCAGCCATCATTAGCAGAATTGACGTCTAACGGCGCGGCCGCAGCATGTGCTGGCGCGGCGTACACTCTGGACAGCATGCAAACAGCGCATTCTGCGGCAGGCGTGGGGGAGGGGAGGGGCAGTGGGTCGCGACTCGCGTGGCGCACCACCAACCCTAACACTGGCTATTCGGTTAGTACAGCCAAAGGCAAATTCATTTAACTCTTTCGCGTGCTCTTCAAATTGCAATCAGAGGCAGTATCCAACCACTAAGCATCACACAGCGACATAAAAAATATTTACAAGTGCGCCGCTGTTGATGTGTAATCGTCAATCACTGTAAAGTAGTATTCACACAAAATGAGATAATCTTATCCAACGCAGTTTCTGTAGCCACGGCAGAACGCCAAAAATGCTCAATTTCCTCATCATGTGTGGCACTAAGCAACAGCACCAAGTAATTTTTCTCACGGAGGACCTGTCTTTCCCTTCGTTTATGAAAGATGCAAAAATTCTACTGTGCTTCAGTAGTTATACCTAACATCACCGTACTGCATGTTATGGCTATTTTACCTTTTAGCACTTTAGAAACTTAGTAGCGTAAAACAGTCAACGATTAACCCCTTCAACTGTTAGTGTTCCCTGAAGCACCGCTGATTCCCTGTGGCCATTGTACGAGCATTAAGCATCATAATGCACTTTAAATGGCAACGCTGCTCTCGACCATCCGAGAATGAAATAAAAAATAAATACTTAATTACATTCAGGAAACCCTATGTACTCGTAAAAAGCCAATGAAATAATTGTTTAGAAAAATTTAAAGGCAGTGCCAAATAAAGGGTTAATAACGGGCAATTACTTATCCTTCTGCATATTGAACGGAAAACGATTCCAATTAAATATTACCTAAGCGCAATATGGCAATATTTTCCGACGGACAATGTGAACGAAATCTCTTAGCTTTCTAGCGTTTCTTACTTTCCTTTCTATTCTTTATTCGTGTTAGTAAGCAGCGAGTTTCTAATTCTCGCTGCGACAACGAGTTTATAGCTTGAACGTAAGTTTGGATAAAGCGAAGCGAACTAACGTATTCAACAAATAAGTTCGAGGAACTTCTCAAGTCTGAAAGCACACAAACTGTGTGTGAAGGATGCAGCACCACTCGAGAAGCGTACAAATGATATGAGAAAGGTCGTGGTTTGAGTACGCCAAACGGTTTGTAAATTATTAGAACAAAGGAGTGGAAGAGCGATGTTTCCCAACAATGCTCTCTGAATGACCTTGCCGAAAGATGTGGCCGAGCGGTTCTAGGCGCTTCAGTCTGGAACCGCGAGACCGCAACGGTCGCAGGTTCGAATCCTGCCTCGGGCATGGATGTGTGTGATGTCCTTAGGCTAGTTAGGTTTAAGTAGTTCTAAGTTCTAGGGGACTGATGACCTCAGATGTTAAGTCCCATAGTGCTCAGAGCCATATGAACCATTTGAATGACCTTGATGGACATGTACTCAGTCAGACAAAAAAGTTTCGCGACTGTGTTAATAAAAAAATGATTCTGGTTACAGAGAGTCGTCGTGTTCTGTCCTCCCCCCCCCCCCCCCCCACCACCACCACCACCACGCCACCCAACCACTGGAGTGCAATGCACAGAACGTTCATATAACAATGTGGAACTGTCATAGATGAACTCCTTTGGGATGCTGTTCAACGCCGGCCGCGGTGGTCTAGCTGTTCTAGGCGCTCAGTCCGGAACCGCGCGACTGCTACGGTCGCAGGTTCGAATCCTGCCTCGGGCATGGATGTGTGTTATGTCATTAGGTTAGCTAGGTTTAAGTAGTTCTAAGTTCTAGGGGACTGATGACCACAGCAGTTACGTCCCATAGTGCTCAGAGCCATTTGAACCTTTTTTTTTTTTTTTGTTCAACTCGCGCGTCACGTGGTTTGAACTACGTTTATGGCACCAAAGCGTGGACCCTTCAGATGAATTTCTTTATTTTGTCGCTTTCTGGTAGCTTCGTATCGGTAACACCAACTCTCCACACTCACGATTACTTTTTCCAGGAAAGAATTGTCCGCGGTTTGCATTTCAACCACGTCGCGGCATGCGTCATAGCGTCGTTGTTATTGTTGGGGAATTAAGACGCGCGGGACAAAATTTGTACATGCTTCTCTCTTATTCAAAACATACTAGAGGATTCCGAGATGTTGTTCCATTGCGATTTGTGACACACTACGGCCGCACGTCCCTTTGTGTAAAACCTTAGGTATAGTCGAATGTACGTAGTGAACATGGCACGAGACGATGACAAACCTCGTCTTATAATAGAGACTGAACACAAAGGCGAAGTGGACGAGGACTTGGAAAAATGCGGGTGTGGCCACATTACAGAAACCATGCTGGAGGAAAAACCGAAACTGGAGGGGCAGACAGGGATTTGTATCCGCCTACTCCAACACACAACTGCAGCGTACTGCAGTCTCCTAGAGTGCAACATCTATTATCATGCCGAACGGATGCCTAACATGAGGGTGTGGATCATCATGGAGTATCATAGACGATCTCCACTACTTTCAACAGCTGCTACACAATAGAGGTCACTTCCAGTTCGCAGTCGCCGATATGATATAATTTTGCTACTTACCTAAGTACAAGGAGTAGGATATTTTTGTCGTTGTTACGAATAGTACGATACACAGATAAAAGTAACATTAGAAGTACACAGCATGCAGCCACAGTTTTGGTCATAACTATATTTCAAAACTTCGACACGTAACAAGTAGGTACAGACAGCAACATAAAAACAGCCCAAGCACTTTGCAAACTTTGGAGTATATTTTAAGGCGCCTTGCTAGTTGGCTACTGTACAAGAACTATCTACACTTTTGAATAAATTTAACTTTATTTACATCACACACATTTCATTCATGTTACAGTTAAGCAGCAGTACAAGGTGACTCACCATGACGCCGAAATATGAAATCAATGAATTAAATTACATCCTTCGCCTGCACGTGCAGTGCTGGTGGATTATTTAACAGAGTACTAGATCTTACAAGTACACCGGAATGTGTAGGAAACAAAATGTTTCTAGACAGCCAGACTTCACCCTGTTTCTCAAAGCTTCTTATTCAACATCGTATATACTCAACAATATGTCGGGAGGAAATAGAAAATTTATACAAAATACATTTTTTATTTATACTTGGTTGTCAGATTTCCTACAAATCAACTTAGTTTTCAGAGGAACTGCTACTACTCTGTACGCTATCAAAAGCTAAACTTGCAGATTACAAAGGACGCCAGCATAGCATTTACACTACCAAGGCCGTTAATCTTTTCACAATATCTCGTTTTTATTTAATAATTTGTGGTCACTGCTACTTAGTCATGCCTTAAAACTTTTACGTACATAACAAATCACTAACGTCACTTGCGAGACTTCACTGTAGTCTCTAAATACTTAATCAGAGAGAAGATACTGCAGCGGGTGAAGGTACCTTATCATTTTTTCACTGTTTTGTTCATTGGCAGCAACTCAATAATCTCATAATCACAACCCCATCAATTAACATACTGATTTCCTCAACTAATGAAGACCCATCTATTAATGCAGTGAACCCTATATGGACACTGTATAACTTTTTTCAGAATATCTAAAACTATCAAATAGTTGTTATGGGTAAAAGACATACGGAGTTTCAATAACACGTGGCGACATTCACTGTCACTGGGCACAATATGTTTAGAGAACACAAGCGACACTATCAAAGACAACGACTGCAAGCGACTTTGACTCATATAAAGCAAAACCTGACGTCACAGACTGCGGCGAGACAAGTGGACAGCTATTTGTGTTTTTACAGCTACGCGTTACCGTTTCGGGCAAGAACAAACCACCAATATCAGCGAGGGAAACGCACACGCCGTCGCCACGTTGCTCAAGTTTGGTCCCACAGACAAAGGGCCAGCTGGCCGCACAATAACCACTGATGCGCAAACTTGGCGACAACTTCAACTCCGTCATTAATATCTGGGCGCGGCGGGACGGCTTTCTTACGAGTTTCTACCCCACAAGCGTGCCCCTACCTGACTTCTCAAGTGTGACCCTGGTGCACGCAACTTCAGCACAGTTACAACGACCACCGCTCATCCTCCATTTCTTGACGCGCACTAAATTAAAGTCACCTTAATAAAATACTTTACTGCACTTGAGAATCATAATCTAATGTCGACGTTGTATCGCGAGATCATATTCCTAGCAACTGATTTTGCAATCATGACGTATATCTCACGCACCTTAAACAGGTGTCTCCACGTATTAGAGGTCGAAAATTATTTCGTTGAAACGACAGATAGCCAGTCCCCTACCTCCAAAATTTGGAGACGTTCACTGCTTGCAACGTACCGTACAGAAAATATGCAGTTACGCTATATTTTTTGCCCACTTTCTGCGCGAGTTACGCAACAGCCACGTAGAAGTTACAAGAAATTCCAACATTCACCCTACACAAGCTCTTTTACTGCTAATACTTACCTGTTGCAGAATAATGAACAGACACGTGGAGGCATTTAATAAACGATGAAATTAATAACAAGCACTAAGTATAATAGTTACAGCTATAATAGAACGCACGTTCCGATGTCATTCTCTTCGAAGTGCAGAACACTTGGATGACAAGAGGATTTCAATTGTATAAAGTCGGTCTCCGGTGTCTCTTCATGCTAGGAGTTTGTCAGAGTCACGTGGGATCGTCGTGAGTACTTGGTTCCATAACAAACAGTCACCAAGCATTTTCATCTGATTTATTTCGACCTCGGAAGGCACACTTCAATAAAAGCAGCGTGATTAGTCCATTCTCTTTTTGATAACTACATGAAGCGTCATGTAATTCAGGTTTTGCGTAGTTACAAATTTGAGATAACGTTGTCGCACTCTTTGTATTGTTAGAAAAATACGAGGTATGGACGAGGGCATATAAAAGAATAATATAAAACGGATTACGAGGTATGGACGAGGGCATATAAAAGAATAATATAAAACGGATTACAATGTGAATTTAGGGGATAGCAAATCGTCGTTAACCATCAGAAGCACTATATTTTACATTCACAGTAGCTAATCTACAAGTGCATCAAATAGGCGTAAATTAGTACTTATAAATCTCGATATTCGTTGATCGTACACGAATCTACATGTTACGGTTTCGAAACTAATGGAAGCCATGTACTGTACTTTGTACTAATCTTCCTTTAACCCTAAAATTTATTTCGTAGTAACTAAATGTTTCAGAAACAAAGATTTTCTGTTAAAAGTTATCATCACTGCGTTTTATTACGCTCAGCACCACACGTTTTCAAAACTTATTGTCATCGGTATGTGTTACAGTTTCTCATCGATGTTGTGATGTTCTAGCCAGCAAAACTTCCATTTACACTTGGATTTAATTTCAAACAACATCTAAAAACGAATTGAGACACGTTTACGTATATTACTGTTCGAATTTCCTTTGAGCGACGTCGTTTAAACATTCCGGCCATTCAGAACTCGCGTTCCATTACCCACAGACGCTGTCCCCTAAACCTGCTGTCTCTTTAGACACTGTACTGCAGGATAACTACAGATCGCACCTGCTATGGTGTAATATGGAACAAACCGCTGCAGCTCGCAAAGAACTGGGGGTATAAATGAATACTTTATTATTATATTTCCATCAAGATACAATGATCTCTAAAATACGCAATTCTAGTATCAAAACCTAAATATGAAACGTCGAACATATCGGCAGACATTTAGCTAGCAGAATGACATAAATCACTAACATAACATGGATACTCGGTAAAACAAACATTCAGCACCATATTTTGTCGAAGTAGCATAAATAAAAGTAATATAATCCTGCTGGTCTAGTTCGGCGACTTTACTAATGCAAACCAGAACATTTATTCTTTAGTATTAGTTTAATATTAACCACAAAGAAGAAGTCCATTAACTCCGATATGTAGGTAAAAAACAGATTCAATATAGACATACACCCTAGCCTAAATTCTAAACGGAATTCTCTACTGTGACGCAATATTCATTAACTCGTTACAAACAGACCTGGAGCTACAATCTGGCTAATAACGGCTGTTGAGCAATAAATTTAAAATTTGCATCAACAAACGGCCATCCAATTAATTATCGGAATACTTCGACTCTGGAATTACGCATGTTTCTTTCTAGTGAAGAAATCATAATGCCTACAAAAGTAGCTTAATTTCCTTCCCAAAATAACTACAGGCACATACTTGCGTGTACTACGTACTAATAAGTTAACAACACCTGAGTAGCAGCATCTAAAATCGGCAACTACTTTCCCTGTACACTAAATCATTCTGCATCTTAAGGTTCTCTGGTGAGAACTAATAACACGCGCGCACGCTGGCGTACATAGCGACTTTGTCGTGCATGTGAACTAGTCTGTTCCATGCATTCCCCAAAACTGTACTCAGAGTTCTGCTTATGCGCACTGAGACAGCACTTGTCCTTTCCGTTACATACTTTCAGAGTCATAACCGAGGTGCCACCTGGCACCGGTGCTTCAAATAAACATATATTCAACGGCTACGCATTATGACTTCATAATTCCGACAACAAAGAGAGAAGGCAACAGCAAAAAAGTCAGTATCAAGAGAAATAAGTTAGTAATAAAGATTATGGCTACTCGTAACACTAATTTTTAACACACTATTTCCTGTCAAGGCCTGTGTACGAGGGCGAGCTGAAAAGTAATACCTCAGGGATATTTATGTGAAAACTCTTCAAGCTTTTTAAACAAAAGAAATTTTATTAACGTTCTACATCTTTATTATTTATGACTGTGGATTTCTTTGTCAACATAGTCACCCTGGCGGCGAACACATTTCTCCCAACGAGAGATCAGTTCGTTAATACTCTCACTGTAGAATGTCTGACTTTGTTGACGTAGCTCACGGCCTCACCTCTGCTTACACCGCTTCACCACTATCGAACTGAAGTCCTAGAAGGTGTTCTGTAAGTTTGGAAACAGATGAAAATCGTATAGGGCCAAGTCTGAACAATAAGTAGGATGATCGATGACAGTGAACCCAAGGCGTACGATTTTTGCAAATGTCACAGCGCTCGTATGTGGTCTGGCAACGTCATCTGAAGGAAAGAGTTCCATGTGTGGACGAACTCTTCGAATTCGTGCTTTCAGTTTTCCGAGGGTACCTTGCAGCGTTTATGGTGGTGCTTTTAAGCATGGATTCCAAATGTACCACATCTTGAACATCCCAGAACACTGTATGACTTTGCCTGCTGATGAGAAAGTTTTGAACTGTTTTGGCGTCGGTTAAGTGATACTGTGCTCGGGGTACCGGGAATTCATTCTGTAATGCCGGTAGGATAAGGAAATGGTCGTTGTCATTTAAAAAAACAGTCGTAGCATTCGTCTGCTTTGCTTTAATAAACCACAGAAAGCCTAAATGACACATCTTGAACGCTGATTTGAGACCCGCTCCTTTAATGCGCCTATGCGTTGCGCCATCACAGACAGTTCAGCAGGAAGGGGATACCAAACAGCTTCTAGAAACAACTTCGCAAGGATTAATGCATAGTTTTTCTGTAAGAGTAGCAGGAAACTATAACAAAATAACCCCCTGAATTTGGCTGAAGCAAAACAAAAACAAAAAAATACTACTCTTAAACGGCTGCGCTCACGCCTCAAGTCATCCATTATTAAGGCCAAATTGTTACTGGAGTGCATGAGGTGTTACGTCAAACACCTGCGAAGCTGTGCAGCTTACCTCTAGATCCGAGAATATTATGTAATCGGTGCGGATGCAAGGTATCTGATGAACGGCCTGTTACTCTGTGGTTTTCCGGAAATTACCGAAACACGTCTGCTTCGGGAGTTGCGTAAGTTCGTAAGGACGTGACCGGTCTGTGGTGGGATTGGGTTTCAGTACTCACCTGAGCCTTGGAGCCATCCATACTCGGCTTACCGGACGTCCCGCGGCGTACCGCACCCCCCCCCCCCCCCCCCACCACTCCTCCAAACACACACACATACAGAGAGAGAGAGAGAGAGAGAGAGAGAGAGAGAGAGAGAGAGAGAGAGAGCGAGAGCGAGAGAAGCCAGCTCTCCGCTTAACTCCCTCCCCTTTCGCACTTTACGGAATTTCATTACAGCAAATTCAGACATGAAAAGACACACTAAATGCAATTTATAGAGAAATATCCAAATTCCATTTTTACTGCATTAAACTACTTTGATTTCAGGTGCTGTATTCTACGTTCTTTGGCCAATTATTTGTAAGCTGTAACCTATCATTATCGCCATTACTCATGTATAAACATGAAAACTAATCTTGAATCTCTTAGTTCACCAAGAATTGACCACCTGTTTTCATCTGAATATCAATACATCTTGAAAAAAGTTATTTTTCAAATTGTCGGTCGCTGACATCTGCAGTAGATACAAGCATTAAAACCTCTTCGGTGGCACACACACTATTTTATTAAATCACAGAATTTTCTCCATGTTAATATGAACTTTATGCAGCAACAATTAAACTATTTAATAAATTAGCCCGGAAAGTATGCCAGTCTTCATGAAGCATTTCCACTTAACGATGGAGGTATCTATAGTGATTGTAACTCCTCAGTTCCATTCAGAGAAATTAGAAGAATTTACCCCATTGTGCTTAACCCGAGTCGGAAGCGTCAACCAGAGCAGTCATGGTTTTGTGTTTTTAAGATCGTGTCTAACGTTACATTTTACATACGGTCAAAACATGCAATAGAAAACACACAACGCGGCAATAGAACAAATAGTAGTAGAAATAAATTTACAAAGTTATTTTTAAGGAAATTACACACAGAACAGAGTGAATGACACGGATGATAAATTTCTTGTGGCTTTTTTAATTTTTTCGCGTGTCGTTAACTTGTAGCTCATTTCACAGGACGACGCTGTTCAGAATGCAAATCGTAGATAGTAAGTCAGTCCAGCAAAGTTTAGTGGCAGAGTACTATCTATGCCTGCTGTTCTAAAAATGTGTCATTCACTCACAGCACAAATATGCCCTTCCGAAGGGGGCCACGTGCCCCTTGTATCACGTAATTATCATCTAATTTGCTGAAACTGGGGGACTTCTTTCTGAAATGCTGGATATTCATGTTAGGCGTTCGTCGCCCATTAACACTGGATAATGTCCGTGAAATACTTTCTTCTTAGTGAGTTACATGGGAGAAGCAATATCTCCTTCGTGTAAAAATAGGAAATTTAAATCAGTGCAGCATTTCATAAAGGAAGAGATCTGGAGCCGAAATGTTAAGCAAACTATACGATAAACGAAACTAGTTATCGAGGTGTTGGAGGAAGTCGCCAAAATATGTTTACTGAAGATTTGATATCTCAGAAAGTAATCTCCACAACAGACCGCTTGTATCATTTTACCACAGGGAGTATGTTCCTCCATGTGCTACCGGAGCAACTACATGGAGCAACTGCAGAATTATCTGGTGAGTTCTGAACAAATGCTGTTTACACGATCTGTTGCCTTTTTCCAATCAAGTTTAGCAATAATCTGTGTACAAATGCAGTCTATGTCCTATATTTTCTTTAAAAAAAAAAGGAATATACTCACATATTTATAATGAAAACTGTCGCGATTCAGAAGCCGATTGATCAAGCCCTAGAGGTACATGTGATAAAAGAAGCAATTTTACGGAAAGGTCCTACGACAGAAAAAAACGTGGAGATGGCGCGGGAAGGGGGGGACGCTAATTTCGAAAATCTGTGTATGTTGTTTGACATCTCTGAAGTTACCTACTAGTTTTAACTATACACTGACGACCCAAAACATTAGGACTACTGCCCATCGTGGGATTGAATGCTGCCTGGTGGCTTTGCGTGCACGTAACGCGGCAAAGAAAGTAAGAGTATATGAGCGGAGCACAGATGAATTCTAGCGACGATACGGGGACCGCAAATGAGGGCATCCACTGGCATAAGCGACTTTAACAGAAGGCAGACTGTTATTACCGGGCGCCTGGGAGCGAATATCACGCATACGGCGAAGATTGTCGGTTGTTCGCGTAGTACTGTCGTGAGCATCTATGGAAAGTGGCTGAACGACGGTGAAACCGCGAGTACACGACCTCATATTGGCACGCGACACGCAATATTCAATTGCTGTGCGGCATCACATTTCTTTCACGCAACGAACCACGACTTATGCTGTTGCACTCTCGCTACTCGCCTTGAAAATCAATCTGTTCGCAACAGTATTTTCCACACATTCTTAGTATAATCTAATATGGGCACGTTGCTACACCGTGTGTAAATATCACATGGCTGCCAACCAATAATGTTTTGCCTTCATCATACAAAAAATCTGGAATGCTAATGTCAAATTTCGTTTATAGAAACGAAGTATATACCTTGACATAGTTTCATCCCCGATCTCTTATAGCGTGTACTGAGTATAGCAGTGTAACAAGCAGAAAATAACTCGGCCTTTGACCTCATGAAGGACACATGCGTGCTTATATGTTTATACCTTCCTGAATAGTGGAAATGAGACATACGCGTGGGCGTGGAAGCACTTACAAGAGATACTGTGTGTGTAGGGGGGGGGGGGGGGTAGAGGAAGAGAGGAATGGGGGGAGGGAGAGTCTCACGTTTGCATCGTTAGATTAATTCAGTTGTAAAATCAAAGGCTCCAAGTGTCCGACGTGCTGGTTCTTAGTCCTCGCACATCAAGCAGAATGTACTGAAATTCGCCTTATAAAATTGTGACACACGTGTCTCTTTCTTCCCATTTTCACGACAAAGGCAGTAGAGAATTCTCATTCCGCTAATGTTTCTCTGTGTCATACCTTCCTTTCGTCAAAATGGCGATGAGACATAGTAACATCTTTACATGACTGGGTAATTCATTCTACATCCGACGAGAAACTGACGCTACATTAAATCACTTGAGAAATCTGAACGCTAAAGGTAGCTTGAGGCAAATAACTGGCAACTTCTGGAGGCTGCAAAAATTTGGAAAATGGATACCAAAAATAGAGTCAAACTGATAACATCGTGTTTCTTGTGAAGTTTATAGACGTGTTTATAAACATGCAGCAGCTTTGTCAAGATGAGGGCTACTGTGTGGAACGTGCTGTTTTGAAGATGACAGCTACGTTCCTACAGAAAGGAAATAGGGGGTGGGGTTGGGGGAGGGACGAGGAAAGAAGATTAGGATTTAACGTCCTGTTTACGTCGAAGTCATCAGAGAAGCAGAACACGCTCGGAATGTTTCCAGGACGGGGAAGGAAACCGGCTGTGCCCTTTCAATGGAACCATCCCAGCATTTGCCTGGAGCTATTTACGAAAATCACGAAAAAACCTAAATATGGATGGCCGGAAGCGAATTTCTTCCGTCGTCCTCCCGAATGCGAGTCCAGTGTGCTAATCACTGCGCCACCTCGCTCATTGCTCCTACAGGAAGGGTGCTTTTTGAGATACTGCTTCATTACGAGGCTTCTGGGGTAGATGTCACGAGTGTGTCGCAGTAGCACAGGGAATACCAGATTTGCATGGGCGCTATACGCTATTAATATACGGCATTTACTGAAACATTGTTCAAAGCAAGAGGACGTGAAACCAAGTATGGACAGGTCATAATTCTGGGAGACAAATGGATAGAAAATAAGCATGCAACTTTCATGTTACATTCAGCGTCCGTTGAGACTATACCCCCCCCCCCCCCCAACACACACACACACACACACACACACACACACACACACACACACACACACACAAGCTTGGTGCCATACGCACCACAATGGATAAAACGCAACAGAGTGAGTCACGTCTTTGGCAACAGAATTAAAACAGCTCTGTTCCGAAACCACGTAATTGCCTCCCATTGTGACACCTAAGTATGAAATTCGGCTCAAAGGTGCCTACAACCATCCTCTGTAATGATGCACAAGCGTGGCGCCCTGTGACGTCACCCTCGGACTCGGCAATGCTTCTAACAGCAAGATACCGACACGTGCGAAAAAAAAGGCCACTACTCAGAACTTAATATGGGATGTCAAGTGGGTTATGATGTCACATTGGCACCAAATTTGAACACAATTCTGCCCGACGTCGCTGTGGACGTGTCATACGATGAGAAGCACGGTAGTAAAGCGCCTTCAGAAATTTCGACACCAAATCAGCCTGGCGGCTGCTCTAGTACCTCATGGTTAGGCAACCCCCCGACCTCCTTTGCATGGGGTTTGCCAGCTTTAAATGCTAGACCCTCCAGGCTGAATTGGTGTCGAAGTTTCTGACACGTACGTTTGTAAGGTGACCATCCGGTCTGCCGAGAGCTGTTGGCAAGCGGGGTGTACTTAGCCTTTGAGAGGCAAACTGAGGAGATACTTGACTAAGAAGTAGGAACTTCGGTCTCGTAAACTGACAAACGGCCGGGAGAGCGGTGTGCTGACCATATGCCCCTCCGTATCCGCAACCAATGACGCCTGTGGGCTGAGGATGATCCGGCGGCCGTTCGGTACCATTGGGCCTAAATGGCCTGCTCGGGCGGAGTTAAGTTTTTACATTTGTAACGCAGTTTTTCATTCCAGCGTTATGACGTCACAAGAACGCGGTAAACAGGAGGGTTGAAAAAGCATATATACACATTGCTGTTTCGGATCACGTTCAAATTTCGTCGAACGGTGTTTAACGGCCCCTGGTGATTTCAGCCTGCACACGAGAGCAAAAAATACAGTCGTGATACACTTCAAACGTGTGTGATCACGTTCAATGGGGATGCTACCCCAGAAAGTCCTTAGAGAAGGGTAGAAAAGTTCGATGGTGTCAGCAGTGTCCAAGGATGTTACGAACATCGTCCAGTTACTAGAATGAGATTTTCACTCTGCAGCGGAGTGTACGCTGATATGAAACTTCCTGACAGATTAAAACTGTGTGCCCGACCGAGACTCGAACTCGGGACCTTTGCCTTTTGCGGGCACACTTGCCCGCGAAAGGCAAAGGTCCCGAGTTCGAGTCTCGGTCGGGCACACAGTTTTAATCTGCCAGGAAGTTTCATCTTCCAGTTACTCATCGCACTGCGGACTGTTGTTTTCAAACATGAGAAGGGTGGGAGTCAACGCCCCAGGGAAAGCGGTGGTTTCATTGACGTCCTATATGCCGCCCCGTGAGACCTTTTTTTTGTCGATTCAACACGTTTGAGCACTATGGGACTTAACATCTGAGGTCATCAGTCCCCTACAACTTAGAACTACTTAAACCTAACTAACCTAAGGACATCACACACATCCATGCCCGAGGCGGGATTCGAACCTGCGACCGTAGCAGTCGCGCGGCTCCGGACTGAAGCGCCTAGAACCGCTGGGCCACCGCGGCCGGCTTTTGTCGTTTCTGAGTGGAAGTGTGTCTGAAATGTTTTCCTCGGCCAACTATAATAAAATAGCGCGATTTCAATACTGGGCGTCAAGGTTCTGAGCTCCATCGCAGAGACGTCAAAAAGAGATGAAAAGTGCGTAAGTGACGCTGCGGTGAACTTATCCTGTCACACGTCCACGGTGGCATTGAGCAGAACTGTGGTGAAATTTGGCGCCAATGCAACATTATTAATCCACCTTGCAGCTCACATTAACTTTTCAGCTGCGGCCTGTTTTCGCATGTGTCGACGCCTTGCTGTTGGAAGCGTCGCCGAGAGCGAAAGTGAAGTCGGAAGGTGCCAGGCATTTGCATCATAACAGAGTAAGGTTGTAGGCACCTTTGAGCCAAATTTTAAAGTTACGCGTCACAATAGGACACAATTATGGGGTTTCGAAAAAGTGATCCTTTAATTTTGTTGCACTAACCTGCGGCAAAACTCAGTTGACAGCGCACGCTTTGGAGTGCTTCTTGTTGACAACTATCACTCGGAAAGTGATATGGTGATAGATAAGACACCATCTCGCAATGTAAGGAAATTCCAAACAATTGTCTGACGTCCGGTATTCATGTTTGCGCTGTATCAAACCAATCGAGTGTGTAGTAGACGTGATGAGATCTGGAGCTGCCCTTATTACAGATCCGAGGGAGCTGTAGACAGTTTTAGCGTAGTGTGCCTAAATGTTTGTTAGGTATTTGATCGATATATTGAGTCCGCAGCTCGTGGTCTAGTGTCTAGCGTTGCTGCCTCTGGATAACGGGATCCCAGGTTACATTCCCGGCCGGACTGGGAGTTTTCTCTGCCCAGGGACTGGGTGTTTGTGTTATTCCATCATCATCATCATCATCATCATCATTATTATCATTATTATTATTATTATTATTATTATTATTATTATTATTATTATTATTATTAGCGACAGTGGCTAGACTGGACTGTGAAAAAAAATTGGACTGTGTAAAAATTGGGACTTTGTGTGGGCGCTGATGACCGCGCAGTTGAGCGCCCCATAAACGAATCATCATCATCATCATCATCATCATCATCATCATCATCACCATCATCATCATAACCATCTTCTTCGATATATTGATATTATGTTAAGTCCTGTTGCTGCAATCGAGTTACCGCAGGGACCCAGTGCATTTTACTGCACTAACGGTTTCGTGTTTCAAAATTATTTTGCAGTCTAATGCAACGCATAAAAAATGTTCCGTGGTGCCATAGCCTTCCGAAGGCTTAATAATATAGAAAACCAATCTTTTGCGGTTATCTTCCAGTCTGCAGATAATCGTATAGTTCCTGATTCAATTCTACAACTGCTGGTGACAACGTAACATCACGAGTAATTTAATTAGCCTGCTACCTACCTACTAGTGTGCAGTATGCCATAGTAGCGGCGACATTATGTTATGGATTCCACGAGATACCGAAAAAGCTGGCGCAGGGAAGGGGAGGCAGGGGGGGGGGGGGGGGCGGCGCACCCTAATCAACGTACGATCAAACGCCGTGCGCAACTCAAGAACACTGATCGCAAGGCGCATGGTGATTACTTCTCGCTTGATGGCGCCTAAGGTGTTCTCAATAGGGTTGAGGCTAACGACTTTGGGTGGAGAGAGAGGGGTTAGGGGGTGTTGTTGCGGAGAGGGCGCAGGCATACAGCACCCTCACACCCGTCGTATGTTCCTCAAACAATAGTGACAAAATTATAGAGCCACAGAATAGTACAGCATCTTGCTGAAAGTATGTACACATTATCTGAACCGTCTTGCGTGTGATCGGTCGCCGGTAAAAGACAATGGTACAGGTAGCAAGGAGCCAATTTAGTCCCATGCAAACATCCTCCGCGGGAGAATACGTACACCACGCGTTTGAATAACGTTCTGTGGCAAGCGGATTGCATCGAGTAAAATGCTATACAATGTATATGCACGCTCCCATCGACGTGTACCTTAATTTATCAGGTCAGACGACCTTTTTCCGAGTTTCATCGTTCAATGGAACTGTTCCTGATACCGTATTACGAACAGTGCACTGACACTTGCACTGAGAAATAGTGACGACTTTACCTCACAGCCAGGTTGTGATTCTGGAATAGCTGCTTACAAGCTACTGTCCAGCACTGAAGTGCCTAGTGATCTGTTCCACTGTGGCTCATCCATCCCCTGTTCATATCCACAATAGTCGATGACGTCTACTATCATGAACACGCTGCCACCCATAACAGCTGCTCTTGGCATTACGTTTCGCCGCTATGGAGGTACTTAAAGTAGATTCTTGTCATGGTTGTGTGTTAATAGCACAGTGTCTGCAGGACCTCTGCGATTTTGTGCCTTATTTGTGGAGCACGCTACCTAGCCAGGATCAAAAGCGTTGATACCCTGTGCTTTCCCTCCCTGCGTCTGACTGTCACACTAGCATCCAAAATATAGAACGAAAACCAGAGTTTAACGTCCCGTCGACGATGAGGTCGATAGACGGAGCACAATTTACAAAGGACACATATGAAGAAAGGAAATAAGACATGTCTTTTTCAAAGGAACCATGTCTACGTATGAATGACGCGATTTGGGAAAACCACGGACAACCTCGATGGCTGACAGAGAAATTAAACCCAAAATCTCCCAAATGAAGGTCCACTAACTTAACAGTTTGTTAGCTCGATTAGTCCGAAAATCAATTTAATACCTGACAATATTCCAATCTCTTAACATGTCGAACTATTATTTTTGTCGTGACGGCAGAAGCTTGCATCTCAGGCTTCACCTATACATAATACAGTTGTCCAAAAGTGTAATTGGAACCAGTTTACAGGACGTGTCTGCGACGCAGCTATATGACAACAATTTTCGGTTATAATCACTGCAATGAGAAAGTGGAAGAATAATGCAATAAATTAGAGATGGAGGAGTGAACTTCACACAAGCCGTACGCAATACATGAACTGTACATTAAAGTGTCAACCTCATGATCAGATGCCAGTTTATTCGCGGAAGTTTCTATCGATCAATCAGATTCGAAACAATGATCAGATTGTACGTAAGGCAGCAATGCAATGGAAGTTATTTCCCGATTTATCACAGTTGTAGTCATAATTTTATTTACGGCGACGAAGTAAATAATACGACTGTCGTTCATATTTAAGTAAATCCCCATTAACACCTAAAACCCGAAAAACTTGTTAAATTTCAAAATTTCCTACAAGGAAGGTTTACTAAACAAAGCTGATTATGTTTCCAGAAGAATGTTCGCAATTGTTAAAATACGGTATCAACGATTCGACAAATCGTTCCACTGACTTTCGCCCATGAGACTATACAGTTCATTACAACTATTCTTCCTCTACCGTAACAGGCAGCTCGTAAAGCGTAAAACTAGCAGTTACGACATATACCCACTTAATATTGCGAGACGTATTAACGTAAAAAAATGTTATAAAACAGAACAATTATCGTCAAAAGAAACGTAAATTACCATCATAGAGTAAAAAAGTGAGCAACGTGTCGTGCAGAGGCCTAAGTGACACAAGTGTTCTTCTTTTTAGAAATGAAGCACCAGACTTCCACATTTTTGTTTAAAAGGAAATTTCAGTATTTGTATTAATGTATTACATGTGTTTGACAAGGCATATACACCATAAACAACCACGTAAAAGTAGCTGTTTACCTCCCATTTTAAGCTATGCACCACTCGCGGAACATTAGGAAAGTAAAATCAAAGAAAGCAAGTCATTCATATTTGTTAACATATAGATTTAAGTTCCGGATTTGTCCTCATCTAGCCGGCCGCGGTGGACTAGCGGTTCTAAGCGCTCAGTCCGCAACCGCGCGACTGCTACGGTCGCAGGTTCGAATCCTGCCTCGGGCATGGATGTGTGTGATGTCCTTAGGTTAGTTAGGTTTAAGTAGTTCTAAGTTATAGGGGACTAATGACCACATATGTTAAGTCCCATAGTGCTCAGAGCCATTTTTTGTCCCCATCTATAGGCCTATACCTTTATTTTGCGAACCTATCTTTAATTCACTTTCCGTTTGCACCTGCACTCTTGACAATACGTTCTCCCAATTATTGCAGAATATTAAGTCATCCACTTACGCCTTCCGCAAAGCGAGAAAATTGAATCGGTCCAATTTGGTGCTACCGTCTTTACTGGCATACTTTACTTCAGTATCATGTCAACAATTCAATCTCCCGTAAACAAACTGTGTTCCCGACTTATTCTCTCGCACAAATTGTGTTAGTACCTGTACAACAAGCATAATAAACTGTCGTGGCACTTGTGAGTTAACAACCACGTCGTATCATCGTGTAGCCGCCTTTGCCCCAGATTTTACTTATCAAAGCGTACATACTCAAACGTCAGAGTGACTGTTCCATACGCTGCCGTTCTTGTCAAAAGGTAGTTTAAAGCGACGAGGCGATAACAGAAAGCTTCGCAATAATGATATGGTGGAAGGAGGAGGAGAGGGGTGCGGGGAGGAATGAAGACCAAAGCTTAACGTCCTGTCGACAGAGCAGTCGTTGAAGAGAGAGCACAAGCTAGGATTACGAAGGAATAGGCAAGGGAATCGGCCGTGTCCTTTTCAGAGGAACCATCCCGGCATTTGCCTGGAGCTACTCAGGGAAGTGACGGAAAGCTTATACCTGGATGGCCGGTGTCCTCCCGAATGCGAATAGAGTGCGCCAACCGTTCAGCCACCTCGCTCGGTAGGTGGGGGAGAGGAAGAGAGGAGGAGAAAAGCGAAGTCCTGTGTCCTTAGAACAGGCAAATAACAGCAAAAGCGCTAAACAACGCTTTTCGCAAGCAATAACAAAAGTTATTCAATTACAGATTACATTTCCTTGTTGAAGAAAAGTGGAGTTCTGGGCGCTCTCTTGTACGAGTTGTAGCGTTTTCTTCTCTCTCTCTCTCTCTCTCTCTCTCTCTCTCTCTCTCTCTCTCTCTCTCTCTCAGGACAACATTCGCATCTCACTGTATTGATATGCAATGAAGTTTCTCAGAAAACTGATACTTTCTTTTCAACAACTATGACAAAGGAGTCAACTAGGTTATTACACTGGAAATACGTAGATGATAATCTATCGGCGATCATAAAATTAGTATAGAATGAGCTTATTAAATTTTCGTTTTTCAGCGAGCAGGGACAGAATAAATATATAAGGATGGATTAAGTTTCTGCAACCTAAAAGCTTAGAGTAGGAAATGATACACAGGGAGAACGTATTTATATATTCCATTCTTACAGGTGTATTTGGCTAATTGACCCGTACCTCTTGAATACTAATCCAACAAACTACCCATCTGTTCAGTACGCACGACACAACGTCGTTAGTTATCCAGACGGTAGCTATATACAGACAATCGCGTCAGAAAGCTAACGTAACAGGATGTCCCCGCAAACCCACAAAATGTTTAGAATAATGTGCGACATCACCGGTGAGTTTCGTTACTAATTCAGAATGTGAGCCGCCTCTGGTGATGATATTGTGGGTCTTTATTACAGGGGGTGCACAAGCAATATAAAACACATTCCACGGATACCTCGAACGACAATACGCTTCACCCAAAATACGAAGGAGAGTAACACGAGAGCGACAGGGACCGCTACGGCACAGTGCGCTACTATAAAAGGAACGAGTAATTAACTGTTTCATAATGCATTCGGAATGCGGACATAAAATTAAGATATTTCGAGTGTAGGCGCATTAGCATAAGGCCGTAAAAATAAAACACAACACGCGCAGGCCGTGCGGGAGCGTGCGCTTATTTATTAGGAAAGACCGGTGACGTTTAGTGGGGAAGGTGCACCCAGTGTCGTCATATATCGCTATTAACGAGGCAATTCGCGGCTTGCCAACACATGGCGCCACCCGCCCGCGCCTCCGCCTACACTTAACTGGCAATCTATCATAACTGCTCAGCCGGACGCAAACTTCGCTGTTGATTGATACCTTGTCCTAGCTTCCGGAAATATTTAAAAGTGGGCTCTTATTGGATGGCTTGCGGGCTCGCTCGCATTTTCCGTAGAAAGCTGCAGCACCACAGCCTACGCTTTTAGCCTTTACGCGTGCACCTTCTACTTCAGTCGCTGTTCATCCGAAGCAACAGATCTATAAACTAAACTTCCAAACGGTTTTGAAATTAGTTCATAAGTTGCTCTTGAAATGAATGTGACAAATTTATGACTTCTCAAATCCTCATATTGAAAACTGATATCTCTTGCCTTCTATGTTATCAAATCTCCCTCACATCAAAGGTAAGTGCAACAACCATTAGAGTATTCTTTTCTTGTTGGCACCGAATGTGTCAAAATGTACTATGCTACGAATCCATTATTAAAACAAGTTTGCTATTTTAAGACACACATGAATTAAATTCACTAGCTGCCAATGGACAATGATTTATATCAATGGAGCAAGTTTAAAATTTGTGCCGGGCCAGAATTGGAACCCAGGTCTCCTGTTTACTAGGCGGATACGTAGACCACTACGCCGACTGGACAAAGTGCTCACCACAACCGCATGGACACCCTAGCACCCTTCTCTGTTTTGACGGTCTCGGGTTCTCAAACCTAGAAGCAAAGACAAAAGCGGCATATAAGGCAACGTCCGCTTTGAAATATAGTAACTATTGGAGGTCGTAATGTGGCACTCTTTTTAGCATTTACTATAAGTCATCCAGAAAACAAGTTCCACCCATAAAACCAAGCAAAAACGTGATGCGGTTGCCAATATGCAATGTACCACGAGAATGTGGTTGCCTTCACTGCTGCAAATATGCCCCACTTTGATTTCATTGTGGTCTGCGTAAAGGTACAAAGGTTTATAAATGTGGAGAACAGAGCTTAAACATCAGTTTCTCTGAAAGTGCATAACACGAGTGCGGTGTACATTCACCGGCAAATCAATGACTACCCACTGGTCACAGCAGAGAACAGAAGTTCACTGCAGATTGCAGGCATGTACACGGTGAATACCAGAACTGCCGAATATCTACAGTGACGGCGGAATTTGCGTAAATGAGCGATGGATTACACAGAAACGATAGAAACTGTCACCAACTGGTAATCTTCACAAGTGTTGTATCAGTAATAATATCCTCTCATTTAAGAAATTACTCATCAATGTTAACAAATGTGTAGAAAAGATGTGAAAAGTATCCTAAGTACTTCCATGGTCAAGTATTCCAACTGCAGTTTTTAATGCTGCATCGGAAGTTACTATTTTAACTTATTTCTATCGTGATACACTGATTTATTTTAATATGGTATAAGTGAGTAAAACTGTACCAGTAACTTCCTGATTTTATTGTTATTCAGCGCGTTGAATCAAACCGCACATAGTCTGGCAGTCCACGACACACTACAATTTCAACTAAAACTCACCGGGAACATAATTCAAACGTCTACACTACTTCCATTAGGAACTATGCTTAGTGAAACGCTGTATGGGTCATATTAGCCTACGGTTTGAAGACAGCTTCCGTAAGCTGCTACAAGCCAGTCCGGCTAATTTTCTAATCTTGATGCTATAATTTATTCTTTCGGCTGTTTACTTCTAACTGAGAATTGAGTAGCGCTAGTGTATGACGTTGAGACAAAGTGCGCACGATATTGACAACAGCAGTTGACCTCATACTGACCGCATCCACAGCGCCACGGTATATTCCGTCTTTGGCACGCAACTACTAAAGGTCATAAATGAAGTAACACGTGATATGCAAAATTAAATTACAATATAAATCATAAAGTGACTTTTGCTGATTTATGCACATATTTCACACATTCAAAATAATTCTTGTACTTGCCGAAAGTAATATGCATCAATTCTAAAGCTGCACATGGAGCACAACGATAAAATACAGTTTTCAGATATATACGTACTAAGTTGGCATACGTTGAAGCTTTAACAGCTGAATAACAAGAGGTAATGTTGGAAACAAGCGGCCTTCTTTTGAAAATAACAGTTCCGTTTAAAGTCAGTTAAACCAAGCAAAGGATAGCGAAGATGCCAGAAATATCGGAAACGTCTGCTGTACATAAACTGCACTCTTCCGGACAGGTGGGTAAGTTTTCCTCGGTATCGTGCTACTGAAAAATAAAAGATAAAAAGTAATCTTCGCGGCCTAACGTTACAGCAAGGCTAGCGGGACAGGCGGTAATATTTCACCAAGACACGCCGGTCACCTCGGAGTCCATCACTCGGCCAGGGTACCAATATCAATGTATCAATAGCGCCGGACAATGGCGAGACCTTCCATCCATCACGCAAGATTTTAATAACACTGGCGTGTGGTACCGCGTAGCGACAATATCGCCGCACGTCGCTCCCTCAGAAAGCGCAACCCCACACAACCCCACAACCTAATATTTGCAGCACATAAATTTAACGAATATTGCAAGAATGAGTGTAATGTTGGAAAAGATGGTGGGGAACTCGTAAATATATGGTAGTGATAACATTTGTAAAGGTCTTTTATTTCGTGTACAGAAGAAAGGATATTGTGGCCAGGACGTATTTATCATCGGAATTCCTCAGGGAGCAGGATTTGGGAAAGGACAGGCGGCGATAACTTAGGCGGCCTAATAACGGGATGCTTGAGGCGGCCGGTGGCCGGCGTCCGCACTCTCCCCTCTGCTGTCTTATAGCCCGGCCAATTATGATACAGGACACTCCTACGCCCTGTCCTCTAACCACGGGTTACAACCCTTCCACCGGGTTCATTTCGGCGGCTCGTTTAAGAGGTATTACTTTCAAAATGTGACAACGGTCAATTTCCTCACAACTCTGTATTAAACAGAGCGGTGGGGGGGGGGGGGGGGGGGCTGCCTTATATTTTCCTATTCTCCATTATGACAGTCAATCGTTACTTTTAACACAACTCGTACAATTGGTGGGGCTCGTGACACGTTCTGCTTGCAGGTGCTTTCTTTCACTTCTTACAGATCGGCACAGTTTGTCACGTGGGCAGTTACGTTTCGAGACAATAAATTTTACACACGCAACACTGGTTTTCGTAGGTATATTAAACAATTCTCTGGCGCCTTCTCCATCAACCGGTGAGTGAGAACTGTGGATGATATTAACATACACTCAACACATATTTTTCTTGTATTTAATAACATGTATACAATTTTTTTTTTCTACAGTGGCGATTTGGCACTGCCAGTATGCTGCCGATCATAAACACACTTTCTCTACGAATTTTCTCCAGGCTTGGTAGTTTTTACTATGTGTTTATCATACCGAATATCCTTGCAGCCATGCTATATATGTATTTGTAAACTATATTTCATAACCAGTGAGATGGTGCAGTGCCTAAACTACTTAGTCTCATTTTCCATACAAGCATGGTTCAAAATCTTGTTGAGTCATCTTCATTTAGATATATTAATGCTGAGATGTTTCTTTTAAAAAGATAATGGCTGTTTCCTATCTCATGTATCTCCAACTGAGATAATGCTCAGTCACAAATGACAAAGCCGGCCTCTGGTGGCCGAGCGGTTCTAGGCTCTTCAGTCTGGAAACGCGCAACCGCTATGGTCGCAGGTTCGAATCCTGCCTCGGGCGTGGATGTGGACTGATGACCTGAGATGTTAAGTCCCATAGTTCTCAGAGCCATTTGAACTAATGACAAAGACTTCATTGGGACGTTAAATTCCAACTTTCTCACATCTTCGATATCACAGCACACGAAATTAGACGCTGTGTTCTTCTGTGCTTTATTTAACTCTGAGTTGTAACGTACAGTTGCTGTGTCTATTTTTATTTCGAAATGCAATGCGTTATTGATTATCTCCGTGTATGTTCTGATCATCTGCGTAAATATTAGAGCCATGACATATTGTCACTTGTTTCACTTAATGCCCTAAATCGACAATTTGATTAGCCATCCCATTAAAACGTCGTTAATAAGTAAATAATATTGCACAGCTGAGAGCGTGCAATCCAGTGACAGTGATACAAAGAGATCTCTCCTCTTTCCCGTTTCATCAGTACCAGAAACACAACGAAGCTGACCTAGTACGTACTTTTAAAACAATGCAATGAGCAATAGGGAACGATTTATTCGTTGTATAGTAATCAGCAGCAATCACTATATCCAAGATAAAAATCTTCAATGAAGTACGCAAACTAAAGTAAAACAGTTAATTGCTTATCAGTCACAAGTGACGTCTCTGTAGCAAGCACACTTCAATACCTTTACGCCCCCACTCACACATACACATGCAGAGAGAGAGAGAGAGAGAGAGAGAGAGAGAGAGAGAGAGAGAGAGAGAGAGAGAGTGAGAGTGAGAGTGAGAGAGATACCCCGTATCACTTTCTTTTTACTGCCACTGCTGGAAAGTTGCAGCGCAAACGATAGGAAGAGGACCAATTTTGCAGGATACCAGCAGATATTAATCCCCAGTATTAGTTCCACACGTGGTATCGAAACAGTTCATCAAAACCATACAGAAGATTTCTTTACTGGGACAATTACCTTATTGTTGAAAGATTCATTTGTAACATGAGGAAAGTAGAATGGGCCAAGTTCGTTTAGTAACAAGCCTTTCAAAATCTGTACAAAGTGGGGCTAAGTGGGACAATTCCACAATTCTTTGTTGTTGGCGCATTGAAACTCAAACCCATTCTTTACAATTCACGTATCTCAATTATTCCACAACTGGTGCCTGCTTAACTGTTGCATTGTAGGTAATATTGCTCAGATGTTCTCTTACGTCTGATAAAAACATGATAGGAGATGTAACGACTGTCTGTTTAAGTGAGAAGAACTTTGAGATTTTATCGTATAACATATGTAGGTTGAATGCCTGACTATATACGTTAAATTTTTCTCGGTGTGAATATGGTGGAGCTGCTGATCGACTCACTCACACTATATACTTACTGGCATCGAACAGTCCAACTGTAGTTTCCTTTCCTCAGATACTCATTTTATTTATATATGCACTCCTCCCTTACACTGTTGGCAGCTCGACGACGAATACTGAAACACAATAGTTTCCCGTAACACTGGATATGTATCGATGATAGGATATCACATTGTTAACGTTACACCTACTTTAAATAGAGTACTTCCAAAACCAATGCTTTTCGCTACTAACGTAATACCCAACAATGAAGACTATCTTGAAGTGCTTAAAACGCAAATACTGACCATTTAAGGAACTCCCAAATCTTTCGAGGAAACTAAGATCCGCATTCAGTGTGCAGGTTCGGTGTGCAACATCGTCGTCAACACTATTCCTGTATGTGACTGCCAGGAAACATCGTGACGTTTCCTGTAGAATGACAGGTGTGGGGGTCAGTGTGTGTATATGTGATGTGCTCTTACCCATCCGGACATTACGAGAAGAGTTTTGGTGTGTGAGTAAGTCTAAGAGTATCAGAGGGTACTAACATGTGCGCGGAAAGATAGGATATGGCGGTAGGCCGAGGGGTAATTGCCAGTGCCACATCTTCATGCCCATGGTGGGCGGCAGCAGCAGCCTCGCGGGCCTGCCGTCCCAGCCGGCCCCGGCCCCATCTGCAAATTCGGAAAAGCCGCACTTAGCACACTGACACTGCACACGCAGATCCAGAAGCTACAACCCTGCCCACGCTGCCCATCACAATCTCACAGTGCTCAAACTGAAATGACGAGAGGAAAACAGCTACCACTGGGGTTTGCTTTTTATTCTATTCTCGAACACTATCCGCAAGTGGAAACGAGCTATTTTTGGATAATGGTACCACGACGAACGGAAACATACTCATTAGTGATTAGACAATTCAGAGCTATTCGAGGAAACAGATAGGAACGCGAGACTAGTATATCTTTGGTAACCGTGTACTACAAACTATTCCGTCACGATTAATTTTTATTTTTATCTAATCGAGGTGGAAATGTAACCCCTGCTATGAAACGTAGTCCGTGATCCTTTAGACATTCAGGCAACTTTCATTTGGTAAGGTGGGGTTCTTCCAGCAATACTGATATTAGCGAGAACTGCAAATAACTCAAAAAATCCCACCTAACAAACGTTCGTCCAATACTCTCTTATTTCTTAATTGGAAACAGATCGACCAGTGTGTGATATTAATCCTGTTCATCATTACAAAGAAAAAATAGTGAAATTTAACCTCTCGTCCATATTTCGAATTGATCAGACAAATCTGCCACCTTAAAATGCGCGATGGGCTATTGAACAGTGTACAAAAGCAGCGTGGGCTTTGAGCTGTAAGTTTCTGATCTGCTGCTTAGTCACACGCTGCTGGCCAGATTGCCTCTCAACCGTGAACGGGATATTTTCTTCTGTGCGATGGCGTCAATAACATTCACTCTGAAGTCGACAAATTCTCATGAGTTTCTCCTTAGTGAAAACTGGCCAAGCTTGGGACACATGTTGAGAATTACAAGAACATTTCTGAAACACAACAAAGAGTTTACTAAGATGGTTAGGGATCACCCTTGAATACGCACTATACTGAATTAATGTACACCTTCGAGTTCGACATCTTACCGATGATCACTGAAGGTGAGTGAAATGGATCAGTTCGTGTTAACCCCACGCACAGTTTCAGGTTGAGAAGCAATGGCATAGCTTTAATTATAGTACTACTTGCTTAAGTTTAAACACATACAGACATACAAAGACTGAGGACAGCACCCGAACCTGCCAACACAGAAAGTACGAATCTCATAAAACAAAAGCACAGTTGTTAAATTTGACATATACTGGAACACCATCAGATAAATTTCTCTTCATCGCGAAAATCTGCAATGAAACCGAAAGGACCGAATTTCTGTTTGTCTAGTCTCATATTATAAAAATAATAAACATACAGGTGGTAAAATAAAAGTTATAAACAGCCATTTACTGACTGACCTAAATCACTGGACACTGAGAAATGCACTAATTTGGGATGAGTACTAGTTTATACGATCTTTTTTAAACAAATTATTCCTTAATGCTTTCGAAAAATTGAATGCTGGATGAATCTAAATTGAACCATCGTGCGTAAAAATGTAGGCCTTGGCCAAAAAAAACTCAAGTCACCAATTACATTGATAATGGTCACCTGGCGCTGTGAGTACTACGTACGTTGGTATTTCAAATCAGACGTCAACTTCGAAAGTGTGTTGGTCTTACCAGTGGCGACGAACAAATAACCATTTGCCGAAAGAAGCGTATCGATTGTACGTAAAACCCTACCCATCCTACTTTGTCGGCAATAAATTGAACTGCTAAACTGTACTGACTAACTTCACCCAACTAAAACTGCAGGTCTGAAAGTAACATGATAGTTGAGGCAGTACGCTTGGACTGAATAAGAGTAAATTGACGCAGGTATATTTCTTTTCAGGCTGACTTCCCCAGTACTTCCGTTATAACATGAACATGAATTATTTGTACCGCCTAAGTTTGTATCTGTCGTTATACATCAACGTCAAAAACTATTCGTTAGAAAACAGCAGATCCTAAGACACTCCCAAGGTAAATGCTCTGCTATTAGTACACACAGCTAACGCGGTGCGAGCGTAAGCTGCTTCTTCAACTTTTCCTCTCAAACATGATATCTTCAAATCAACTGGACCCGTACCAGTCGCGAGACAAAGTTCGCCTATGTCCTGGAGACAATAAGAGACACTTGTTCAACTAACGATAATTATGGTGCAGCCACGACTGTGCTTTTGTCCAAGAGCTCTAAAACAGTGAACAAGCGTAGAACTAAAGTCTAAGACAAAAGGAAGGGTAATTTCGAAAGAACTATTAACAAAGCGCTGCAACTAAGTACCAACAAGGACAGCAAATGGCAATCTAATCATAGAAGCAAGACAGTTCAAAAAAATGCATAATGACAATAACTGTGGCGTAGTAAATTGGTATTTTTTGAACCCCCTGCCCGAACCATGGGCCTCACCGTGACGCAATTACATAAGACAAGCAAGATTGAAATATGGCACCGAGGGATACAGTAGTCTTCTCAGAAGTTGCAGGGCAACATGCTAGATGACTGACTGATCTGATCTTGTAACATTATCCAACATGGACTTGCTATATTGGTACTGCAAATGGCTAAAAGCAAGGGGAAACTAAAGCAGTTATCATTCCTGAGGACATGCAGCTCTACTTTATGTCTAAATAATAATGCATCCTCTTAGGTAAAAAAACTGGTGTGTACGGGTGGGACGTGGAATGTTAGACCCCTTAATAGGGTTTAATAGAATTTAAAAAGAAAAACGATTAGGCTGATTTTAGACGTGATGAGAGTAAGTGAAGTGCTGTGACAGAAAGAACAGGACTTCTGATCAAGTGAGCACAGGATTGCCAAAAAACTCAATTAGGGATATCAAAGTATCAATTAGGAGTAACGCAAGAGTAGGTCTAATAATGTGCAAGAAAATAGGAATACGGGTGAAACACAACGGACAGCACAGTACAGGATTATCATAACCAAGGTATAGATAAAGCCACGACCAACCACAGTGGTAGAAGTATATACGCCTCCCAACTCTGCCGATGATGAAGTGATTGAAAGAAATGTAGATCAAGTCACTTGCTAGGATTCTGAACACAGTATAACTTAATCATTTCTAAAACTTCATTCAAGAACAATGAAGCAAGGTCGTGGATGTGGGAAAGACCAGGGAGAAACCGGAAGTTTTCAGATAGATTATAAAATGATAGCACAGATTTCGAAACCGGATTTTAAACTGTAAAACATTTCCAGAGGAAGACGTGACTCTGAGCATAACTTATTGATTGTGAACCGCAGATTAAAACTGAAGTAATTGCAGAAAATTTGAAAATGAAGGAGCGGGGACAACGGTAACGTGAAAGAACCGCTCGTTTTCCATAGATGAAATATAAGGGCAGCAGAGGATGATCATCATCATCATCATCATCATCATCATTTAAGACTGATTATGCCTTTCAGCGTTCAGTTTGAAGCATAGCCCCCCCTTATACAGTTCCTCCATGATCCCCCATTCAGTGCTAACATTGGTGCCTCTTCTGATGTTAAACCTAGAAAGAAATCTATGAAAGAAGAAAAGAAAAAAACATGGGCCAGGAAAAATTCTTGGATAACAAGTATTCAGTTACCTGACGAAAAGACAAAATACAAAAATGCTGCAAATGAATCAGGTAAAATGGAATACGGATGTACAGAAAATTAGACTGACAGAGTGCAGGGTGCACAGCAGGAATAGCTAGAGGAGAAATGCAACGCTGCAGAAGCGTGTAAGAGTATGAAAAAGGTACAAGTCTACATGAAAATTATACAAACCATAGACAAAAGAGAGATCATGTATGAATATTAATAACTCCGAAGGCAAGTTAGCAGGCTACTAAGCGAAGGAGGGAAGGCTGAAAGGTGGAAGAAATATTTAAAATGGCTATACAACGGAAATGAGCTTCAAGACATCATCATAGAAAAAGATGAGGAAGTAGACGAAGATGAGTTGGGAGACATTATACTGCCAAAAGAATCTGAAAGAACGGGGGAAGTCGAAATAAGGCTCCTGGAGTAGATGACATTCCCTCAGAATTATAAAGATCCTCGGAAAATAGACAAGGGAAAATAGACAAGGGAAAATTATTCCACTCAGCATGCAACATACATATGATCTAGGCAAAATACCCTCACACTTCAAGAAGGGCGAAGTAATTGAAATTCCAACGAAAGCAAGTGTCCACAGGTGAACCATCAATTTAAAAAGCCATATTTTGCACAATACTGACACGAATTATTTACAGATAAATGGTAAAAAGTAGTAGTATGCGCCCTGTTGACTGGAATACGCTCTTTGAAATTATGAAGGTATTAGGGATAAAAAAAAAAAAGAGCGAAAGATTATCTACAACTTGTACAGAATCCAGATTTCAGTTATAAGAGTCCGAGGATATTAAAAGGGTAGCCATAGTTGAGAAAGGAGTGAGATAGGTTTGCAGGCTATCCCCGACATTGATTAATCTGAACATTGAGCAAGCTGTGAATGTAACAAAAGTGAAATTTGGAAAGAGATTTAAAGCTCAAGGAGAAGAATAACTGAGGTCTGCCGACGACAATGTAACTGTCAGAGACGGTAGAGGATTTGGAAGAGCAGATGGACATGAGAGATAGTGTTTTTAGAAGAGGTTGTAACATGAACATAAACAAAAACGAAACAACGGTAATGGAATGTTTTCGGACTAAATCAGGTGATTCAAAGGGAATTTTATTACAAAATGAAACACTATAAATATTGGTTGAGTTTTGTTATTTGGACAGAAAAATAACTGACACTAGCGAAGGTGTAGAAGACATAATAAAATGCACACCAGCAATAGGTTGAAAAGCTTTTTGAAGAACAGAAATGTGTGAAATCGAATAAAAATTTCAGTGTTCAGGAGTATTTTCTGAAGGTGTTTGTTTGGAGTATGGCATAGTACTGAAGTGAAACACAGACGATAAACAATTTTGCCATAGCGTAATTTTTGAAATGTGGCGACAGCCTACAGATGAATGCTGGAGAGTAGTGGGTACATACGCTAACTAGTTAAGAGGTACTGGAGGAAAAAGAAAAGCATGGAACAACTTGACTAAAAGAAGGGATTTGCTGGCAGAATACATGTTGAGCCATCAAGAATAATCACACTGGCAATACAGGGAAAAAGGATGGGGGGCGTTGCAGAAATTGTAGAGGGAGACCAAGGCTTGATTACAATAAACAAGTTCAAGTGCATGTACCTTGCAGTAGTAGTGCAGAGGTGAGGAGATGAAGAGGCTAGAAGAGGAGATACTAACGTGGACAGCTTCCATCAAACCGGTTTTCGAAATGAAGACCGAAACAACAACAACAACAACAACAACTGAATGAGATGTTGGTCATTGTCTATGCACCTAATCATCTGTTTGATGTTGCAACATCGATCTATTTAACTGTCTACAGCACCGATTCTTTATCGCACTATGTACTGTACTGCCCGTCTGGCTGAGAGCTATTTCTCTGTGAGAAGTATTCTATAAGAGGTAAAACGGAGTTTTAGTTATTCGCAAAAATTATTGATGGCTCACTAAACATCAAAACTGAACTAGGAGCCGATTAAGTTGATCGCCGAATTCTACTTCCAGGACATGAGAGAAATGATGAAATAAACAAAGAAAATAAGTTTTTGAAATTAGAGTCAGGAACTTTGATTGGATCAATTGTTTGCAACTAAACATTAATAACATAAGGGAAAAAAACAGTCGGCCAGTAGAGAATCAAGAAAGATGAGAGGTGCAAATGAGGAGAAGTAACGAACAAACCTTCGGGAATAATGTTAAAGATTTGCTATGCTTCAATGAGGGCCTCACAAAAGTAGCAGGAAACAGACATAATAACGAGTAAATATACCGGGGTGCGGATTTCGCTAAGTTATAGCTAACAGAGTAGTGAATTTTATGTCTTACACGCAAGTCACTGTTAACGTTCATAGCTGCCGAATCACGGCGAAGAGGTTTTGTAATAGCACTAGACACATTTTTATCTATGCCATAAGAAATAGCCTTCGAAGAGGACTTCAGCTAAATGATATAACAGCACCGGAAAGCACGGTCCCGCCGACAGAAGAGGAGGTTCCATAAAGGTCTGCCCCGCAGTACCAGACATGAACAAACTCCTAACTCACGTAACGGTTCGTGTGTTTACCTGGGCGCCAGAAATCCCTCAGTCTGTTCTGATGCTGATTTATCCGACAACTTGATCACATAGCCGTTTAACAACGTTTTAAGACAGACGAAAAACTGGATATGGGTTTCGTCCACGAATAACGTCGCCAAAGTATTAGAGCTGCAGTCCGGATGTATGCTGAATGGAATTCTGATCGTGAAAATTCCTCACAATCCGTCTTTAGTTAAAAAACTAAAGAAAATGACAGAGTGAAGTAAAAAACACGAAATACAACAACAACTTACACTTTAGCATCGGTAGCACTCAACCTATATAACAAGGCAGCCTGAACGTGTAAGAGGTAAGCGGTAAGTGGGATCAGTCCAAGGAGTGTTTGCGAATATTACATTCCAACGCACTCAATCCTTTCCACAGTTCGCCCCCAACAACAGCTTTTCAGCAATGACATTAAAATCGGTTACAGGTCTTCGAATGGCGTCTACGAAAACTGCAAAGTGACGCAGCGTTTCTAGGAAAGATTTTCTTTGCGGACAACGCAGAGTTACAGAACATGGGTATGTGACTCTTCCCAGTATGCACTACTGGTCAGTTGAAAACTCAGAGTGGCTGAGGGAAGTGGATAAACAACGGCACTGGTCTTTCAATGTGTGGTGCAGGCTTTTCACGAATCACAAAACTGATCCGTTTTCTTGAGGAGACGCTAAACAGCCACTAGTACACTATCCGATCAAAAGTACCCGGACAGCTATTAGTGAACATTAATATCGGAAGTGTCTCCCCGAAGCCTCTATGACGACAAACTCTGCCGGGGAAACTTTCAATGAGGTGTCTGAATGTACGAGGGGCGTTTGAAAAGTCCGTGCAAAAATAAAAACTACTTACGTGTTTGGGGTAAACCTTTTTTCATTTTTCGACATAGTCTCCTTTTAGACTTATACACTTCATCCAACGCTGTTCTAATTTGTTGATCCCTTCCGAATAATAGAAATTGTCCAAGCCTGCAAAATAGCTATTAGTTCCTGCAATCACCTCCTCGTTTGAATAAAATCTTTTTCCCGCCAGCCATTTCTTCAAATTGCGGAACAAATAGTAGTCCGACGGAGCCAAGCCTGGAGAATAGGGGGAATGTGAAACGAGTTGGAATCCTATTTCCATTAATTTTGCGACCACAACGTCTGGGGTGTGTACTGGTGCAATGCCGTGATGGAAAATGACTTTTTGCGGTCCAATCGCCGGCGTTTTTCTTGCAGTTCGGATTTCAAACAGTCCAATAACGATGAATAATATTCACCTGTAATAGTTTCACCCTTTTCCACGTGGTCGATGAGGATTATCCCTTGCAAATCCCAAAAGACAGTCCCATAACCTTTCCGGCCGAAGGAATGGTCTTCGTCTTTTTTGGTGCAGATTCTCCCTTGGTAACCCATTGTTTAGAGTGTTCTTTGGTCTCAGGAGTATAGTAACGTATCCATGTTTCATCTACAGTGACGAAAGGACGCTTAAAGTCCTGCCGATTCTTCCTGAACAGCTGCAAACGACCCTTGCAACACTTCACACGATTCCATTTTTGGTCAAGCGTGAGCAATCGTGGAACCCATCTTGCGGATAGCTTTCTCATGTACAAGTGTTTATGCAAAATATTATGTACCCGTTCATTCGATAGGCCCACAGCACTAGCAATCTCACGCATCTTAACTCTTCTGTCATCCTTCACCGTATCATGGATTTTACCAATGATTTCTGGAGTCGTAACCTCCGCAGGGCGTCCGGAACGTTCAGCATCACTTGTGCCCATATGGTCACTCCGAAATTTTTGAAACCACTTATAAACTGTTCTAATCGAAGGTGCAGAGTCACCGTAATGTTTATCAAGCATGGTGCCATCTCTCGGACTTTGCACGGACTTTTCAAACGCCCCTCGTCTATGTCGAGGAATGGGAACCCAATCTTCCTAAGAGCCAAAACCAGAGTATGTAGTGGTGTTGGATGTCACAAGGTTCCTGTAGAAACTCAGGACAGGCCAGTTCATTTCAGGAATATATTGTCCACAAACCATTGTCCCACAGCTGCTGCTTTATGACAGCGTGCACTGTCATGCTGACACAATCATCGTCTCCGAACTGTTCCTCTGATGTACGCAAAACACAATACTGCAAAAACGCCGTTCTGCATTTAGTGTTTACGTAAGTGATAAGGGGACCACACCCGAACGGCAAAAAACAACCACATACCGTAATACCACCTCTTTCGTACTTCACTGTTGTCACTATACATGATAACAGAAACGTCCTGCAGGCATTCGCTACACCCACACCCTTCCGTCGGTTTCATACAGGGTATAGTGTGAAACATCACTCCAAATCACTCGTTTCCAGTCACCTACTGACTAGTGGCGTCGCTCTTTACGCGACCTTATGTGGCTCATGAGGAGCTCCTCGATCATTGTACCACACTCTTTTTAACCCACCACGCACAGTCATCGTTCTAACTAGACTGCTGGTGGCATCTCGGAACTCACGAGTTTTTGTTTCCGCTGGTTTCATTCGAGTTTTTACAATCATCATCCCCAATGGTCGACGGTCGCTGTCCGTCAGTACACGAGGTCTGCCTGATCTTAATTAAATATGATTTCTCATTCGCGTATCCACTTTACAATCACTTTACGAACAGTCAGCTTGGGCAGCTTTAGAATAGCTCAAACGTCTTCTCGTCTTCTATGGATTTATCACTTATATGACATCCAATAAATAGTCCCCGATGTAAGTCACTCAGCTTTCCTGACGACCCATTCTGCTGTTACTGTCTTTCTACTGGCAACACAATACTCTCCGTCTCCTTTTACACTGGCGGGTCCGCCTCTCGTGACATCTAGTAATCAATTCCGAATCACACAGGGGCGTCCGGACATTTTTGATCAGAAAGTATATTTGCAGTTCCTAACACATGAGGGTGAGTCAAATGATAACTTTAAATATTTTTTAAAATATTATTTATTGTGCTGTATCACTTTTCAACATAATCTCCCCCACGCTCAATGCAAGTCCTCCAGCGCTTACAAAGTGCATAAATTACTTTAAAAAAATTCTTTTGGTAATCCGCGCAACCACTCATGCACCGCGTGGCGTACCTCTTCATCAAAACGGAACTTCTTTCCTCCCATTGCGTCTTTGAGTGGTCCAAACATATGGAAATCACTTGGGGCAAGGGCTGGTGAGTATGGTGGATGAGGGAGACACTCAAAATGCAGGTCTGTGATTGTTGCAACTGTTGTACGGGCAGTGTGCGGCCTTGCATTGTCATGTTGCAAAAGGACACCTGCTGACAGCAATCCACGTCGCTCTGATTTGATTGCAGGCCGCAGATGATTTTTTACGACACCTGTGTATGATGCACTGGTGACAGTGGTCCCTCTAGCCATGTAATGCTCCAAAATGACGCATTTTTCGTCCCAAAAGAGAGTCAGCATAACCGTCCCTGCTGATGGTTCTGTTCGAAACTTCTTTTGTTTTGGTGACGAGGAATGTCGCCATTCCTTGCTCGCTCTGTTCGTTTCCGGTTGGTGGAAGTGAACCCAGATTTCGTCCCCAGTAACGATTCTTGCAAGGAAGCCATCACCTTCTCGTACAAAGCGCCGAAGAATTTCTTCACAAGCTTCAACATGTCGTTCTCTCATTTCAGGAGTCAGCTGCCGTGGCACCCATATTGCAGACACTTTGCAAAACTGGAGCAAATCATGCACAATGTGGTGTGCTGATCCATGACTAATCTGTAAACATGTTGCAACGTCATTCAGTGTCACTCGCCAGTTTTCCTTCACTATGGCTTCAACTGCTGCAATGTTCTGTGGATTCACAACTCGTTGTGCCTGACCTGGACGAAGAGAATCTTCCACTGAAGTCACACCATTTGCGAACTTCCTACTCCATTCGTAGACTTGCTGCTGTGACAAACATGCATCACCGTACCTAACCTTCATTCGTCGATGAATTTCAATAGGTTTCACACCTTCACTACGCAAAAACCGAATAATAGAACGCTGTTCTTCCCTGGTGCAAGTCGCAAGTGGGGCGGCCATCTTTATACTGATACTGCGACGGTATGTGTGCATCTGCACTATGCTGTCATCTACAGCCCATTCTGCACGCTGTTTGTAGCACGCTTACCAACTTACAGGATAACGGCGAGAAATTTCGAATTGTTATTACAAATTTAAGGTTTTCATTTGACTTACAGTCCACATTAACAGAATTTTTAAAGATCTTTGTAACGGACAACCGGGATACGCAGAACAGCCTGCACGCTCACCACACTGAACACATCTGGATTTTTATTTGTGAGCAAAATTAAAACAGGAAGTCTACTAGGAAACACTGACAACTTCCGAAGACATTACATGCCGTATAACACAGATATGTACTGCGATAACCCAGTCTACAGTACTCTCTCTCCAGAACCGGTTTTTAGCATGTATCAGTGCTTTCGCAGCCCAACATTTTTGCCACTTGGCCAGACAGTAATAATAATAGACTGATGGGCAAAAGATATGAACGACAGTAAATTTCGCATGACGTGTCACGTGACATAGCTCGATGATACTTTGGACTGTGCATAGAAATAACTGCTACAGTATAGTAAATAACTGAAAGACATACGCAATGAGACAACAGAAATTGCATTTTTATTCAAAACGATAATCACACTGAAGTTAGCGTAAATCATGGCGGTCTCCTGGACACTACAAAAGGCGAAATCTACATCTACATTTATACTCCGCAAGCCACCCAACGGTGTGTGGCGGAGGGCACTTTACGTGCCACTGTCATTACCTCCCTTTCCTGTTCCAGTCGCGTATGGTTCTTAACAGCGTGTGTGATCACCATGGACAGCAATATATGCTCTCCCATGCAAGCCACAAGGTTGGTAAGGAGTTCTTGTGGAGGACGTTTCGTTTCTCTGCCAGCGCGGTTTAAAACTGCTGGACGGTCGTTTGTGCATACGGACGAGCTGCAAACGTCTTCCTAACGCATCTCAACCGTGGTCGATATGATTTAAGTCGGAGGAACGGGCAGGCCAATCCATTAGTCAAATATTCTCTCGTTTCAAGAACTGCTCCACCTGCGCTGTTCGATGCGGTCGCGTATTGTCGTCCGCAGCTCGTGGTCTAGTGGCTAGCGTTGTTGCCTCTGGATCACGAGGTCCCGGGTTCGATTCCCGGCCGGGTTGGGGATTTTCTCTGCCCGGGGACTGGGTGTTTGTGTTGTCCTCATCATTTCATCATCACCACCACCATTCATAAAAGTAGCTAAATTGGACTGTGTAAGGATTGGGACTTTGCACGGGCGCTGATGACCGCGCAGCTGAGCACCCCACAAGCTAAAAACATCAACACAACATCGGGTATTGTCGACCATACAAATGAAATCAGGGCCGAATGTCCCTCTGAGAAGACGTACATGGGGAAAGAGTACAGTGCCACAATAACGTCGACCGGTGAGTGTACTGTTTTCAAGGATTTGGAGGACAGTACGCCCACGCAATATTATGCCTCCGCATACCATAACACCTGGACATCCAAAATGATCATGTTCGGCAATGTTCATCGGAGCATTACGTGCTCCTACTTCTCACCATATGAGGGTACGTCCAGAAGAGTCGAGCATGATCTTTTTGGTGGTCCAGGAGCTATGGTGTGGGGATACCAATGTTGCACTGGACTACTGACCTCCAAATCTTTGAACACTCGCCGGTCAACGTTACTGTGACGTTGCACTCTTACCACATGTGCGTCTTTTCACGGGTGAATTAAACAGTGACTTGATTTTTATGGATGACAACAAGCGATGTAACCGAACAGCTCAAGTCTTGGAACGAGAGGGTAGTCAGCGAATGTACTAGACTCCACGTTCTGCCGACGTAAGCCCCACCGAGCACGTGTGGGATCTACATCTACACCTACATTTATACTCCGCAAGCCCTTTCCTGTTCCAGTCGTGTATGGTTTGCGGGCAGAACGACTCCGGAAAGCCTCCGTGCGCGCTCGAATCTCTCTAATTTTACATTGGTCATCTCCTCGGGAGGTATAAGTAGGGGGAAGCAATATATTCGATACCTCATACAGAAACGCACACCCTCTCGAAACCTGGACAGCAAGCTACACCGCGATGCAGAGCGCCTCTCTTGCAGAATCTGCCACTTGAGTTCGCTGAACATCTCCGTAACGCTATCACGCTTACCAAATAACCCTGTGACGAAACGCGCTGCTCTTTTTTGTATCTTCTCTAACTCCTCTGCCAATCCGACCTGGTACGGATCCCATACTGATGAGCAATAGTCAAATATAGGTCGACAGAATGTTTTGTAAGTCACCTCCTTTGTTGATGGACTATATTTTCTAAAGACTCTCCCAATGAATCTCAACCTGGCACCCGCCTTACCAACAATTAATTTTATATGATCATTCCACTTCAAATCGTTCCGCACGCATACTCCCAGATATTTTACAGAAGTAACTGCTACCATTGTTTATTCCGCTATCATATAATCATACAATAAAGGATCCTTCTTTCTATGTGTTCGCAATACATTACATTTATCTATGTTACGGGTCAGTTGCCACTCCCTGCACCAAGTGCCTATCCGCTGCAGATCTTCCTGTATTTCGCTGCAATTTTCTAATGCTTCAACTTCTCTATATACTACAGCGTCATCCGCGAAAAGCCGCATGGAACTTCCGACATTATCTACTAGGTCATCCATATATATTGTGAAAAGCAATGGTCCCATAACATTCCCCTGTGGCACGCCAGAGATGTGGTGAGAAGACATATTGCACGAATAACCATCCAGCAGTTGTCAAACGCGCTGCCGGAGGAATGGAGCGCCCTACCACAAGAACTCCTTACCAACCTTCCGGTCAGCATGACAGCACGTTGCAGAGACTGCATTACTGTCCTTGATCACACACGCTATGAAGAACCATGTCTCGCCTTTTGTAATGTCCAGGGAACCATCATGATACGCGCCGACTTCCGTATTATCATCGTCTTTGTATAGAAGTATAATTTCTATTCGTTTCATTGCGTAGTTCTTTCAGTTACCTTTTTTGCTATACTGCAGCAGTTCTTTCTATAAATAGTCGATATCTGAGCTATGTTACTTGGCAGCGACACGAACGTTAGTTTCATCCTAAAGTTATGAACACCAGTGCGTGCACATCATCCGCACCTGACTTGTTTGCTTACAGTTATTATAGTACGGCAGACGTTTGTGGTACCTCTTCTTCCGACGGCGGGACAACCTCTCGCAGCGCTGTCACCGTATTACTATTTGATAAAATTCCACACATGTTATGTCGTTACGCCCCTCTTCGAAGGTTCTTTGCAATGGTAGAGGAAAAGTATGTTGTTCCACTTAAAAATAATACCGCAATTCAACAGATTATTGACTTACGTCAGAAAATACGTGAAGCTGTCCGCCATAGTTTCGAAAGAACCCCATCTCGATATGTTTACTCGCTCTGGGTACATTTTGGGCGTCCTGTCTTGCAATCCTCACGCTGTTTCTATTTCTTTAGCTGGGTCATGGGATGATAAATTCAACTACCAAACGTCTTTCATACATGTATCTTGTGCGCGCACGATGTTTTACTCATTTTATTGAGTATTTCATGGAATCATACTAAGTACTGGAGGAGGAGATTAGTGTTTAACGTCCCGTCGACAACGAGGTCATTAGAGACGGAGCGCAAGCTCGGGTGAGGGATGGATGGGGAAGGAAATCGGCCGTGCCCTTTCAAAGGAACCATCCCGGCATTTGCCTGAAGCGATTTAGGGAAATCACGGAAAACCTAAATCAGGATGGCCGGAGACGGGATTGAACCGTCGTCCTCCCGAATGCGAGTCCAGTGTGCTAACCACTGCGCCACCTCGCTCGGTTACTAAGTACTGTTCCGACTTCTACCACCATTAAGGGTTACTCGAACTGGTAACCACTTCTCAATCCAAAAATATATCTGTAGGACCAGTACTGTATATTACTTAACGCGATCGAGGAATTAACTGTCCAGTGTGCACGTAGGAATGCAGGTTCCAGAACTGAGACGAACACCCGCTTTAACAATCTGATACATTCCAGGTAGAAGTGGTGGAAAAAGCGTGTGATAAAACTAGCTTTTTTTCTGGAACCGGTATGTATCGAAAACCGTAATACGAAAAAGAGCAGCCCACAGGAACCCGTGGAGCGTACAGTACTATCCCAAGCTATCCCGCCTCGCGGCTTTCTCCGCTCGCCAATCGTCCCCGTACGACGCCGGAGAACGGTGTATTTATTCGAACTTGTCGGCAACGACACAGAACGAGCCAATCTGATCTCTGGCGGCGGCCGCTACCTAGGAGGCGGTGTAAACAAATGTGGCGACGAGAGCAGAACAGGGGCGATAAGGCGGGGGAGAGAGATAAGTGCGGCGAGAGACGAATTGGCGCCCGCATGCTGGGGCCCCGGCCGATAGCGGGATTACTGGCCGTGATGGGCAGGCGGGCAGGCGCGCACCGCCCCATCATATGCATAACTAACGCGGCCCGCCGCAAAAATTGGCGGCGCCACCCTCGCTGCCACTGCCGCCAGCCCTCACACCCGTTAATAATCCAGTCTCCTCTTCAGTAGCCTCCGCCTACATGGTCGCCTTCTATCTCAACCTGAGGGACAAACGTCTCTGCCGGCAAATTTCGCCTTAGAAGAAACTAAGATGGTCGTTACAGGCAAACAGCATATGAGCCACTGGAGGACAAACTACCGCTTACAGAAATTAACAGCTCGGCCTCGAATACATTAAACCTGCGATTCCCGTCATCTTGTGAAGCACATTCGAAGTCTTCCCCCTATGCCAGTATTCGTCATCAAAAAAGGATTAGGTTAGACCTTCGACAGCTCTGCAAAAATTTTCCCACGTTTGCCGTTAAAAGAGCAGACAAAAAAAAAGGCATGGACGAAAGTTAAGTTTATTAACTCTATCACTTCGAAAACAACTAATGTTCTAAGGATATATGTATATATTCCGGTACCGTTACTTTCTAGAGGGTATTTCTGAAATTTAGACTCCTTAAAACACTATTCTAACACTTTTCTACGAATTTTAAAGGTATGAATACAACATTTGTTTTACATCGCTTCAAACGCAGCAAATGTTGTAAAGTACCACATATGAAAATATCCATTTCTGTCATTTTCTTTCTTCTTAGAGGTACCAGCGCTTACTGTTACAAATCAAGCACTATATATATATCGTGCTCTAGATAGAAGAGGACGCTTCAGATTTCGTTCAATATCTACTGATTAATTGTTCAAATGAACAAGTATGGAGGAAGAAGTCAGTCATGGCCTTGATGAAAGAATCATTTCGAAATTTGCCTAAAATGGTTTATGCGAACCTTGGAAAATTACACCTGGATAGCGGTACAG
Source organism: Schistocerca cancellata (assembly GCF_023864275.1). NCBI lineage: Eukaryota > Metazoa > Arthropoda > Insecta > Orthoptera > Acrididae > Schistocerca > Schistocerca cancellata. The sequence goes on from NC_064629.1 coordinate 305,044,620, forward strand.
GATTTGAACGCTTCCCCTCCTCCCGAATACGATTATCCTACCTCAACCTCACGAGGTCAAAAAAGAATGATACAGTCGCCACAGAAATTTAACTAGAGCGACCCGAAACTCAAATCAAAATATGTAATAGCTCAGCTCATTCCTTAACTTTATTACGAGATTCATTCATTCGTTGGTGATTTAGTTCCATTCTCATTTGTATCAGACTTCCTCTTTCAGTTCAGCAATGTTACTGCTAGTATATCCTTCGATGCTGTCTTTCCTTCTGTTCTTAGGCATCAGAAACTCTAAGCGCACCATCCTTGTATATCTTTTTCTATTGTTTTAACGAGAAAGAGCTCATTAACTGGTCAAATTGGACTCGCTTTAGTCTCACCACTCAATGTGGAAACGTTCGGTCAGATCGTCCGTGCGACATGCTTGTTTTCTGTTTTGTGTTCACTTTACTGTTACGAAATTTTTCCAAAGCCAATATTCAAGAACAACGACTTTTTTTGGAGACCTTTTACGCGGTACGAACAACAAAACGATATGTGCCTATGGGAAAACTGATAGTCTTCACCAACTTGCACGTGGTTACCATGAAGACGTTCTCACTCTTCCAGCCTTTTCCCCCATGTCGTCACCGAGTCCCTTGTAGAGCAAACAGCAGATTGATTTCAAGGATGCAGTAATCTGTGACGTCGATAATAGAAGGAAAACGTAAGCACAGACCCTTGAAAATACTCGCCGTGAAGTCGAACATCTGCATGTTCTGCTGTGGAAACAAGTACTACTGTTCAAAATCGACTAAGACTACGCAATGTTGCATCAGTAGAAATAAATAAATAAATAAATACATTAAAGAATCGGAAAAGTTATTGAATACATCGCTACTTGTGGTGACGCTTTCAGCCAACAAAAAGCTAGCAGTGACATAGGGGAAAATAATGAGAGTGGACGATAGCTAGTAGCTGCGAGTGCTTCTCCTGTGACACGTCAGGGAAGTGAAGCCGACAGCCGCATAGTGACCGAAAGCGACCTATCAGGGAAGCACGTGACGAGGCAGCTGCGGAGCCGGCGAGCAGCTAAGTGCCGCCAAGGGGCTGCTAATGAAACAAGCCGCTGTCACGCTCGTCCCTCTCCCCGAGGAACCTAATCTCTTTCATGCGCTCTCCCACTCAGAGTACAGCTGACGCAGTATGTATCGCTTTTTTTTTTTAACGTCTGTACGACGAGAAACGTTTCTCGATGAACTTCAATACGTTTTTACATACAGGTTCAGTTTTCCGCACTCGCAGCAGACAAAAACCAGGTGCAGTTCCGACGGGTTTTCTAATTTAGAAAAATGTAACACGCACGTAGCCCCACAACACCTGGGTACGATATACCTTGATGACTAAGTCTAGTCGCGGCGATCTTAAGATAGACAAGCAGAGGCGCCGGTCGCGCCGTATCTCGACTGTAAAAATTGCGTTCCCTGTTCCGATTACATGCCCCATCACATACTAAGAGCAGGTTTGAGAAAGAAATTACGGTTTCTGTGTGTGGGGTTTGGGGTTTTGTTATGATATCGTGAGTGTGCGCTTTGTTTCCGTCCCCCAGGCATCAAGCTTCCCCTCCAACAACTGATCCCCAATCTCTTGACAGAAGGGTCAGCGTAGGCTACTCGCTGTAAGCAGCACAGGAGGAAAGTCCTGTGGACGTCACGGCTGACTTCTAAACAAAACGTCACGTATGTCTGCATACACCGCTAGTAAAACAATAATTTCTTCTAACATCGATGGCTTATTTGCAAAACACGAAAATTGTTTCTCAGATTGTAATTAACAATGGGTTATCAGTAGCTGTCGGTTTACAACAGATTAAATTTCGAAAGGAATAGGGCATTTGCTACTGAAATGCAGAGAGTTGATGGAATTGCAAAATCGCACAATATTCTTACGAACACCACCACGGTCGATCAACATATTCCCTTCTACGTATTAAGTGCTAATAATTCGACTAAATGCGAAAAAATTTAAGTGTAGTCCTTATATCCCATGTTTTATTCCAGTTCGAATTGCACATAAAATATTAGACGAATTTCTTCCTAACGTCGTCCTCACTAATTCTGATGATTGCTTAGTGGCTATTTTTACAGTCAACAAAATAGCAACACACTGAGTATCTCAGTTCGACAGACATACCTTTTATCTTCTATATTCTATTCAGCGAACTATTTCTTCCTTCCAGTGGTTCGTTCCTCTCTTAATTCTGTTATCATTCGGTTTCTGTAATATTCATACATACAGGGTGTCCCAGGAGGAATGGTCAATATTCAGGGACATGACAGGAACGTAAATTCGAAGCAAAAGAGTCCAGTAAACACGGTCTCTAAAACGCATATCTTACGAGCTATGAGCACTACATATTTGATAATGTGAAACAGATTTCCTCTACTGCGAGCTCTTTCCTTTCCACACTTTGAGAGTTCGTAGTATGCACCAAAACAAGGAAAAAAGTCCAGTAAACATGGGCTTACGAGCCGTGAGCACTTTTTCATCTTTGTTACTGTGTAAACAAGCCTTCTACTGAACTGATAGTAAGACCCAATAATCGACAAGGTAGTTGAAACTATAGGGACAAAAGCTGAGAAACCCATCATCATAAACCCAAAGATACCTTTTTCCATAGTGAAAGGTACCTGATGCTGACGGGACAGAACAATCACGTTCGAAAATTTATGTGCGAAGCATTATACTTGCTTGAAACAAAAAATAAAAGCAATCTACAACAGAATTAAGACGGATGGAAATATTTCAATCAAGACGTTAACACTACAATGGCATGTATTTACGTACTACAAGGACAAAACCTAATCTCAATGACGCAGTCAGATTTTTTCCTCGAGAGCAATAACATAAGAAACCGAAGTTTTTTGTAAGTGACGTGGAGAGAAAAGCTTTTAATAAATATTCTTTGTTTTCAACCTTTGTTCTATAGGAATTCCTGGTAGCGACTAAAATACAGATTAGACTGTGTATTGACTAGCAGAATGGGAAACTTCTAATGAAAAGTGTTGCATTGCATAACTTCCGCGAATGAAATGAGAAAAAGGCTGGCCTCACCGTTTTCCGAAACAAAGACACGACTGGAGCTGCGCACGCCGTATTCACAAAATAGTTTTCAACACACCGCACGAAACGATATGCCCAAATACATAATACGAGGGCGTGCTGGAAAGTAATGCTTTAAACTTTTTGTGTTAAAGCTCTTACAGCTTTTTAGACAAGACAACCGTTATTAACCTTCTACATTTTTATTCTTAATGTCAACATATTTATTTCTAAACATAGTCACCCTGGCTACAAACACAAGTCTCCCATCGGGAGACCAGTTTGTCGATACCGTCACTGCAAAAAGTCTGACTTTGCTGACGAAGCCACAACCTCACCTCTGCTTGCACTGCTTCATCGCTATCAAAGCGTTCTTTAAGTTTTGGAAACAGATGGAAATCGGATGGGGCGAAGTCGGTACTGTGTGGAGATGACCGATGACAGTGAATTCAAGGCGTCGCATTGTCGCATCTGTCGCAGCGCTCGTGTGTGGTCTGGCACAGTTATGCTGAAGGAGAGTGTGCCCATGCGTGGAAGAACTCTTCCAATTCGTACTTTCGGTTTTCTGGGGATCTCTCAAGCACCGTCATACAGGGTGTTTCAAAAATGACCGGTATATTTGAAACGGCAATAAAAACTAAACGAGCAGCGATAGAAATACACCGTTTGTTGCAATATGCTTGGGACAACAGTACATTTTCAGGCGGACAAACTTTCGAAATTACAGTAGTTACAATTTTCAACAACAGATGGCGCTGCAAGTGATGTGAAAGATATAGAAGACAACGCAGTCTGTGGGTGCGCCATTCTGTACGTCGTCTTTCTGCTGTAAGCGTGTGCTGTTCACAACGTGCAAGTGTGCTGTAGACAACATGGTTTATTCCTTAGAACAGAGGATTTTTCTGGTGTTGGAATTCCACCGCCTAGAACACAGTGTTGTTGCAACAAGACGAAGTTTTCAACGGAGGTTTAATGTAACCAAAGGACCGAAAAGCGATACAATAAAGGATCTGTTTGAAAAATTTCAACGGACTGGGAACGTGACGGATGAACGTGCTGGAAAGGTAGGGCGAGCGCGTACGGCAACCACAGAGGGCAACGCGCAGCTAGTGCAGCAGGTGATCCAACAGCGGCCTCGGGTTTCCGTTCGCCGTGTTGCAGCTGCGGTCCAAATGACGCCAACGTCCACGTATCGTCTCATGCGCCAGAGTTTACACCTCTATCCATACAAAATTCAAACGCGGGAACCCCTCAGCGCCGCTACCATTGCTGCACGAGAGACATTCGCTAACGATATAGTGCACAGGATTGATGACGGCGATATGCATGTGGGCAGCATTTGGTTTACTGACGAAGCTTATTTTTACCTGGACGGCTTCGTCAATAAACAGAACTGGCGCATATGGGGAACCGAAAAGCCCCATGTTGCAGTCCCATCGTCCCTGCATCCTCAAAAAGTACTGGTCTGGGCCGCCATTTCTTCCAAAGGAATCATTGGCCCATTTTTCAGATCCGAAACGATTACTGCATCACGCTATCTGGACATTCTTCGTGAATTTGTGGCGGTACAAACTGCCTTAGACGACACTGAGAACACCTCGTGGTTTATGCAAGATGGTGCCCGGCCACATCGCACGGCCGACGTCTTTAATTTCCTGAATGAATATTTCGATGATCGTGTGATTGCTTTGGGCTATCCGAAACATACAGGAGGCGGCGTGGATTGGCCTCCCTATTCGTCAGACATGAACCCCTGTAACTTCTTTCTGTGGGGACACTTGAAAGACCAGGTGTACCGCCAGAATCCAGAAACAATTGAACAGCTGAAGCAGTACATCTCATCTGCATTTGAAGCCATTCCGCCAGACACGTTGTCAAAGGTTTCGGGTAATTTCATTCAGAGACTACGCCATATTATTGCTACGCATGGTGGATATGTGGAAAATATCGTACTATAGAGTTTCCCAGACCGCAGCGCCATCTGTTGTTGAAAATTGTAACTACTGTAATTTCGAAAGTTTGTCTGCCTGAAAATGTACTGTTGTCCCAAGCATATTGCAACAAACGGTGTATTTCTATCGCTGCTCGTTTAGTTTTTATTGCCTTTTCAAATATACCGGTCATTTTTGAAACACCCTGTAGCTACATTACGCTCAGTCACGTTACACACTACCATTCGGAGCCCTCTGGCGGTATAGCGTTAGAACTTGCGCAAGCGAAGCGGGAAAGTCGTCTGAGTAACATGCATGACATGTAATACCTAAATTGATACAAAGAACAGGATAAAAAATACGGAGGCATTACTTTTCAACACGCACTCGTAGGTTCTTTTGGAAACTTTTATTTTCGTCTCCCATTGTGTTCTTTTCATATTAACGGTTACTATTTTATAATCTTGCATCATTCCGTACACATTTTAGGGTTATCTTCTTGTTAGTCTGCGCAATATGGTAATTTTCACTGGTGGTTCAGTATTTGTGGTTTCCACTGGTTCTTCCATTTTCCAAATCGATGTCTTCGTCCCTGTTCGACGTCTCTGATTTTCTATCTCGCTCGTGAAACATTATAATATGTTCCTATTTTTCATTATTTTCTTGGTTCTGTTTAGGTTTTGTTCGAATTCCTGTTTCTCCTCTTCAGTCTGTAAAGTTTCGCACTTCGGTTTTCCCACTTTAGTTTTATCTCTCTCCTTTTCTTTGTCAAACTGCTTGCCTCCTTCCTGACGTTGGTTTCAGTTGTGATGTTGCTAGCTGAAGGAATTGTAAACGGTTGCCACTGTATGTCTAGCGAGCCTTGTTCGGCCATTTCTTGCTTGATATTCTGAAATCCCTCTAGCGGCGTCAGCAAGGCAGGAAAATAATGATACTCTTTGGTTTGTGGTGCGCGTAACTGCGCGGTCATCAGCGCCCGTACAAATTCCCAATCTGTACACAGTTCAATCTAGCCACTTTCACGAATGATGATGGAATGATGAAGGCAACAAACACACCCAGTCTCCGCGCAGAAAAAAGTCCCCTACCCGGCCGGGAATCGAACCCGGGACCCAGTGAACCAAGGCGGAAAAACCGACCGAGATATATGCACGATATGTAAAAAAAAATTCGAAGGCATTACTTTTCAGCACGCAGTCGTAGAAAAACTGTTGGACAATTATGAGAAAATATCTCACATGAAACTGAAGGAAGTATGTAGCATATTTAGAGAAACATTGTGTGGAAATAAGCATGGCGATGGACGGAAGAACTGGGAGGATTACTATATATTAGAAGCGTATTCGTCGTAAGTGTAAAGTTAAGTAATCGTGAGAATTACATGATCATGTACGAAACACAGATGGGAATGATTCTGCGAGCACATACATTCTACATCTCTTTGAATTCTATTAAGTATTGTCATGAGTTCAAAAAGCAGAGACATAATATGGATAAAATGTCTGAGGGTGAATTTAAGCTCTGTTTCGCAATATAGAGAAAGGTTTTTTAAAGCTGCACTGAGATAATAAGGCGTAAATTAGCGGCGCCAACATCCTACAATTCCACTACACCTCATTAGATACTTTAGCTGCTTGTCGTGAGACTTGTGTTGTTATTGTGGTCTTCAGTTCAAAGACTGGTTTGATCCAGCTCTCCATGCTACTCTATCCTGTGCAAGCCTCTTCATCTCCGAGTAACTACTGCATCCTACATCCCTCTCAATCTGCTTTCTGTATTCATCTCTTGGTTTCTCTCTAAGATTTTTCCTCCCCATGCGTCCCTCCAGTACTAAACTGATGATCCTTTGATGCCTCAGAATGTATCCTATCAAACGTTCCCTTCTTATAGTTAAGTTGTGACACAAATTCCTCTTCTCCTCAATTTCATTAAGAACCTCCTCATTAGTTACATGATCTACCCATTCAATCTACAGCATTCTTCTGTAGCACCACATTTCAAAAGCTTCTTTTCTCTTCTTGCCCCAAGCTGTTTATCGTCCATGTTTCACTTTCATACATGGCTACACTCGATACAAATACTTTCAGAAAGGACTTCCTGCCACTTAAATCTATACGCGACGTTAACAAATTTCTCTTCTTCATACAAGCTTCTCTTGGCATTGCCAGCCTACATTTTTTATCTTCCCTACTTCGACAATCTTCAGTTATTTTGCTTCCCAAATAGCAAAACTCATATGTTACTGTAAGTGTCTCATTTCCTAATCTAATTTCCTCAGCATCACCTGATATAATTAGACTACATTCCATTATCCTCGTTTTGCTTTTGTTGATGTTCATCTTGTATCCTCCTGCCCATTCCGTTCAACTGCTCTTCCAAATCGTTTGCTGTCTCTGACAGAACGACAAGTAATCGGCAAACCTGAAAGTTATTTCTTCTCCCAGAATTTTTAATTCCTGCTCCAAATTTTTCTTTGGGTACCTATACTGCTTGCTCAGTATACAGACTGAATAACATCGGGAATAGGCTACAATCCTGTCTCACTCCCTTCTCAATCACTGTTTCCTTTTCGTGCCCATCGACTCTTGTAACTACCATCTGGTTTCTGTAAAAATTGTGAATAGCCTTTCGCTCCCTGTATTTGACCCCTGCCACCTTTAGAATGTGAAAGAGAGTATTCCAGTCAACATTGTCAAAAGCTTCCTCTAAGTCTACAAGTGCTATAAACGTAGGTATGTCTTTCCTTAACCTTTCTTCCATGAGGAGTCGTACGGTCAGTATTGCCTCGCGTGTTCCTATATTTCTCCGGAATCCAAATTAATCTTCCCCGAGGCCTCTATCAGTTTCTCCATTTTTTGTAAAGGATTGGTGTTAGTATTTTGCAGCCGTGACTTATTAAACTGATAGTTCGATAATTTTCATACCTGTCAGTACCTGCTTTCTTTGGAATTGGAATTATTATGTTCTCCTCGAAGTCTGAGGGTATTTCGCCTGTCTCCTACAGCTTGCTCACCAGATGGAAGAGTTTTGTCATGACTGGCTCTCCCAAGGCTATCAGTAGCTCTAACGGAATGTCGTCTACTGGCGGAGTCGTTTTGTCTTAGGTCTTTAAGTGCTCTGTGAAATTCCTCACGCAGTGCCATATCACCGATCTTATCTTCATCTACGTCCTCTTTCATTTCCATAATATTGCCCTCAAGTACATCGCCCTTTCACAGCCCCTCCATATACTCCTCCCAGCTTTCCGCTTTTCCTTCTTTTCTTAGGACTTGTTTTCCCTCTGAGCTCTTGACATCTTGACATTCATACAGGTGGTTCTCTTTTCTACAAAGGTCTCTCTAATTATCCTGTGGGCAGTATCTATCTTATACCTACTGATACATGGTTCTACATCCTTACGTTTGTCCTCTAACCATTCCTGCTTAGCCATTTTACACATCCTGCCGATCTCATTTTCAGACGTTTTTATTCCCTTTCGCCTGCTTAATTTATTGCGTTTTTATATGTTCTCCTTTCATGGATAAAAATTCAATATTTCTTGTGTTACCCACGGATTTCTTCTTCCCCTCGTCATTTTACCTGCTTGACCCTCTGCTGCCTTCACTATTTCATCTCTCAAAGCTACCCATTCTGCTTCTACTGCTTTCCTTTACCCCGTTTTTGTCCATCGTTCACTAATGCTCCCACTGAAACCCTCTATAGTCTTTCAGTTTATCCAGGTCCAATCTCCTTAAATTCCTGCCTTTTTGCAATTTCTTCAGTTTTACTGCATTTTTGCAGTTTCTTCAGTTTTAATCTGCAGTTCATAACGAATAAATTGTGGTAAGAGTCCACATCTGCAGCTGGAAAAGTCTTACGATTCAAAATCTCTGTCTTACCATTTTATAATCTATCTGAAGCCTTCCGGTGTCTCCAGGTCTCTTCCGCGTACATCGTGAAATATAGAGCAGAGGAAATTGGAGAAGGTGGAGCGTGATTGTGCTGATGTGTAACATTTCCAAACGCTTTATCAAAGTTAACAACTTAGTGTCACTTGAAGATATTATACTTCAGATTTATTTGGTATGTTGTCTTGCCCACAATGACAACGATACATTTATGGAGTCCTCTTTATATGTAGGAGGTAAAGAGCAGTGACGCAGTGTGTAAATGTGCAGTTACATCCATACTCTGCGAAATACTGTGAAATACATGGCAGAGGGTACTTCGAAATGAACCCGTTATTAGGGTTTCTTCCCGTTCCATTCGCGGATGTAACGCGGGAAGAATCACTGTTTAAACGCCTCTGTGCACGCTTGTCCTAGCGATCCCCATAACGGCGACACGTAGAAGGATTTAGTATACTCCTAGATTCACCAATTAAAACTGTTTCTTGAAACTTTGTAGGTAGGCTTACTCGGGATAGTTTGCTTCCATCTTCTAGTGTTTGCCATTCTCGATCGTGATGGCCTTCACACCCGTAGCTGACTTAGCCTTCTTCAAAAACTCTGAACTAAATTTCTGCTCAAAGCACTTGCCTTTTTGAACTGATTTTAAAATAAAAAATTTCTCCAAAGACGTTTCTGAAGTCACGGACCTGAACTGATATTGATAAGTTAACATAGACAAGTAGCAGCCATACCTTGTCATCCACCAATATATCGAAGGCGCAGGACTTTCAAATAGTAAGGAAAGTATTGAAACTGCTCTGAAAATCGGGAGATCGGTCTTCACTGTCGGGAGATCGGGAGGAAGAAGGAAAAATCGGGAGTCTCCCGCTTAAATCGGGAGAGTTGGCACGTCTGCACTGGACAATGGCGTGACAAAGTGGCAGCAAATGTGTGCGTACTCACACTGTGGAAGCTTCGTCGTTTCCATCTCCACTGGAACCGAACAACCGCGCCTGGATAACTGAAGGAAACACTGTACTACCCGTCGATGAAAGAAGATTTTGTACGTGATTCCTGTTCAGGCGACCGATTTGGACGCCGTGTACTGAAGTTTCTAGAGGTGTTTTCATCTAAGATACGCTCTTCTTCCAACAACTGTTGTGGATTACGGTACATTACAGCGCCCTTTCGCTTTGAGAGATCGTCGAGGGGCGTCTACCATCGCTACGAAAAGCAGGCTTTTCTGCGTCTTTGTACAGATATTCTTCTGGTCGAAAGGATGTTTGCTGTGGCATTTCGACAAAACTCTCCTGAGCACTGCCACTGAACAGTGCATTCTCTGCGAAGTGTGCAGCTACTTCGTAAGCTAGCACGATCGGAGGACTCTCAGTACGTGTCAGGCACTGGCTTGGGGTCTAGCCATTTCGCAACTGTCGTAGGTTTGTACGCGTAAATAGTATTAGTGCACTATTGGGTTCATCAGGGACTTCCGCTGCCGCCTGAAATGAGCATAGTGCGTATTAAAACAATCTCTCAGAAATTGTTTCGACATCTTTTCTACACAAAAGATTGGCGTAATGTTCACAAAATGCAGTTATTTCGAGTACACTACCTATATTTTGACTACAGTAAATAAGGAAAAACAGGTGAACTTACGTAGTGTGCTTCAGGAATCATTACCATGAGATAACACAAAAAAACGTTTCGAATACGTTTTTTGACGATGTACTGTGTGATATATTATACTTCAGTATCAGGTTATGAAGAAGGCAACTTGATGTGAAACTTGTGAGAGTACTTCGGCGATGTGGCTTTTGTCTGCCAGAGAGAAGGGAACCCTCGGCTGCGTAAGGGACTGCCACGCCAGGACGCGCAGCAATCGCTCCACTTACTTCCTTTTTCTTCTACAACTTAGGCTTTTTTTGTCACCCTATTTTCTCCCCTTCTTTTTATGGTCAAATCTCTTAGATACTGATGAAATTAAACGCCGAGTTTTAATGTTCATTGGGTGGAAAAAAGTTCATATCGTCTCCGAAAGAAGGGAATTTAATTAAGTGAAATTACGCTGCTTGTACTTTAATTATGTTAGTTTCAGATAAAAGGGGGCCACCTCTCCTGCGTTTGTTGCGCAGCAGCAAACTCCCTGTAATAACGACCGTTAGGCTGATAAAGAGGAGCGCTTCAATACTTGACTCCCCCTGGCACGAGCCGGGCTCCGACACACGTCTAGCGCCACGCCACGCAGCGCAGCGCTCATTACCTGCTCCGCCACTAATAACAAACAAACAAACCTCTCGTACGCCTGCACCCTCAGTTCCCGCCAAATAATTTCATTAGACGTTAAATGTTCCGTCTCCAGAACGAGCAGCCTTCCGTTCCAAGAGCGCTCCACACAACAAATTTCTTGTGGCGCTTACTTACCGTTGTATATTTCCGTGAATATACGTTTGCGATACAGAGCTTCTTTGGTTTGTCTAGTTCAATGATTGGATAACGAAGAGAGGGACATTAAACTTTTGACGTCCTTATCAACATTTTTTAAGACACGAGCTGCTTCATAAATAAACTCGACGTCACTGGACCGAAACAAGAACCTAAATTACCTAAATTCAAGCTTTAACGTGCCTTAATGTTTTTTTTTAGTTTTTTGATCCGTCAAAGTCACCTATAAAGTCTTTGTCACATCTCTCAGACGTTAAAATATATATAATTTTTTGTGAAAGTGCAATGAGAACAAAATGGCCAATGCGCAGAGAAGATTTAGACAAAATGGTCGTGATAGTTTACTCAAAACTTTTAAAATCTGTTTTATAAACACGTCATTGCCGTAAATATAATTCATGCAAACGAGAAACATTGTAAACATGTGTTTACATTTAGATGATAGATTTGCTGTCCTCCAACATTTCTAAAACTTTGTTTGAATTTAAGTAATCGAAAGTTACGAAGCCGAAAGTGTTGTTGGACAACTCTGCAAGTGGAATACGATACACGTGACTCTTTGTTTATGCGATGTAATAGATTGATTAATTATTTACGTACCTGATAATAACACAGGGTATGAAAACACTATATTATACTGCATACAGGGAAAGCGGAAAAACATTGTTGCGCGCTAAGTCACAATGGACGGAAGTGCGTGTTGAATCACTGTCACTGAAGAAGACTATGACGTAAAATAAAGACGATGGCAGCTGCAAATGTCACTGCAGAACTGAATGTCGCGCTCGCGAACCCTGTCAGCAGGAAAACAACACGATGGGTGCTCCATACGCGAACTGAAATTCTAAAACCACAGATCGGTGATGCAAACAAATGCCCGTAACAGGGAAACGTGGCGCCGAAGCCATAAACTTTGGAATATGGAGCTACGGAAGAATGTCATTTGGTCGGTCGAGTTTTGTTAAACACTATTTCCGGCTTCTGGCCGACTTTACGACTAGTGTACGCCGTCCCAAGACTACAGCGCAGACTGCTTTCTCAGGAGTGAAACATAACGGGGGTTCAGCGATAATTTGGGTAGCTGCATCGTAGTATTCCATGGACCCCGTTTGTACTCTGCAAGGTCGCATTACTCCCAAGTAATGACTATTGGAGCTAATCTGGTCTATCTCATGATAAAATGTTTGTTCCCAATGGTGACGCTGTGTTTTAAGATGACATGGCCCCTGTTCACAAAGCTTGCTTCCTTCAGGACTGATTCTGTGAGCACAAGAATGAATTCTCGCATATCCCATGGCCACCATCTCAATATTAAGGAGCCTCTGTGGTCTACTTTGGACAGAAGGATGCGTAATCGCTATCCAACGCCATCATCGTTATCTCAACTTGCCACTATTTTGCACGAAGAATGGTCTCAGGTTTACAAATATTCTTTTTTTTTGCCTTCTTTTCCGCAGTTGCACATATAAAAATTGTATAGGTTAACTGCCCTCTTTAGCAACTGCAATGAAAACCTTATTAAGACCTTTATTACAGTTGATAAGACTGCAATTAACCTATACAACTTGAGTATAAGATTTCCTTGAAAAATCACACAGGACCTGTTTTTATACATTCCGGGACGACTGGAAGCTGTTTTGAATACCAACGGCTTTCCTACAGCTTATTAGGCACGGTAATGTGTTGCATTTGGGATGTTTCCATATTATTGTCCACTCCCTGTAATTATATTCAATATTTACTGCTCTCAGTTAACAGTTACAGTAGATAACGGCACACACTGACAACGCCTTTTCCACTTATATCTCATTAGTAGTCGATTAGAAGAGCTAAGGTGTGTCTGACCAGTGTTTTTTCGACTGCAGCAGATTAGCCCAAGCTTCACGTGAAAGTGAAACCCTGCGTTCTGCACGTCTGTTTGCCGCATAAGAATTTCCAACAGAGATAAATGGGGCCTCGCATTTGGGAACTAACAATATGAGCAAGCCCAATTTTGTAACTAACTCCGGACACAACAAATTCGCATCATGAGTTTACTGCATTGAGAAAGAACTACTAGTAGAAAAGCCAAAACTCACATGTGTCATCAGAAAAGTTTCTTATTTCTCAGACAGATGTCTTGGGTGTATGCTAATATAATAAACTTAAAGAAATTTAATTTCCTTTCAACGTAAAGATTATTCTTACTAGATAAAGAACTAAAGGATTACTCATATAAACGGGCTAGAAGATTATATATATGTTCGACGCTGTTAATTCTACACATAAATTATTTTCGTAAGGTGAACATTATTTCCTCTATTGCTACTTCGCTTGACGCATATCGTATTTGTAATTTTTTTGGACCGTGCAGCAAACAAAAAAAATATGACCAAATTTTTTATCATCATGATGCTTTTAACGTAACCTAAGTAAAAGTACATTATTTTAAAATTGCTTACGAAGCTGTTGCTTTCAAAATCAATAGTAATACACACTGCATTATGTTGAAGCATCTTTATGTGCAAAGATTCCTACGTCTACACATCTTCATTCGTATAAAATTCAGAGTGGAATGAACGGCGTATATTAACCGCAGCCAGGAACATCTGCGGTCACTAAATGTTGATCACTTTTCTTCTTTCATGTGTACGTACAACTGACAACAAAAATAAAATACGAGTGTTGGAAGCATCTTAAGCTACACCCATTTGTTACTTACGTAGCGCACTAACACGTCGAAAGTAAGGTTAAACAGGAGTATGGGCAAAACGGGTAACTAGTATCCAGTTCATGATCACGAGACTCATCGCAGCGCACGTGGGGACCACTAGCGGAATGAGTGATCTTAGCATCTATGAAGACAGACTCACGACTTCCATTTAACACCGTTTAGGGAAGGCACGAAAAACCTCTAACTACATGGCATATCGGATCCTTCGAAACACTGGTCTAGCCTTAAATAATAGAGAAAGTGTTACAGCAGCGTCTACGGAGTTGAACAGTTTGTTCGCTTCGCAAACTGGCAAATATTACATGAATAGTTTAACTCTCGAAAAAAAGAGAAAGCAGGAATAGACGCATCTACGTACTATTTAATCAAAATGATGATTTAACGTGCCAGGGGAACTACGTAACAACCGTTGTAAACGGTGGGGACATTATTCGCCAGGAGGCAGGAAGATGCACTGAAAGATGAATATTAGCTGCCTACATCGTATCAGCTCTACTTGACTGTACCGCCATCTGCGTGCTTGTAAAACTGCTCCCGCGAGCCTAGTGCACACGATCATCACCAACTTACGTTTCAATGTTAATGGGAGGACCGCATGGCCCTTCCGATAACTAATGTACACCACTCACGCTAGTAGTTCCCTACCAACGTCACTGTATGTAAATACCGTCTGCCCTCACAAACTGTCAGATGCTGAACTGTTCGAACAACACTGCTATATGGAATGTGAAAGTGAGTCATAAAGCTACACGAGTCTTGCACGAGAGCGATTCGTGTTTCACACTCGCGATACTTTAGTTCATTTAGTTTCCTATTTCGTGCAAAGATTGACTTGTGAACCGGATTGTCTTCTGCAACAGCGAGTGCACGGAAGATCATTTGAATTTAAAACTCTATAGGGTGAACCCGACCTCCACCGACAAACTTTCAGATGTGATCGTATGGACCAAAACAAGAAAAAAAATGTCCAGTAAACATAGGCACTAAAATGCGTACCTTAAGGGCTATGAGCACTCGTTCCTCTTCGCTACCGTGGAACGGATCTCTTCTATTGAACAAATGCCCATAGATCTCGAGAGCCCGTGTTTGCTGGACACTATTTCCTTTTTTCGTCCATACCATCATCCCTGAAAGTCTGTCGTTTGAGTTCTGGTTACTCTGGTCACTTTTGGCAAGTGACAAGCAAACATTGAGCCTATTTCATAACAAGATACAAATTTGTTTTTCGTCATTAAAGACTCAACGTTTTCTTCCCTCACGCGTAACGGAAACATTTTGCGGTTAGGCGTGAGGGAAGAAAACGTTGAAATTAATTCTTGCAGCTGCGCTTCACGCATGTGTTAGTAACAGTCTTAGCTGTCACCGGAATATAAAAGGAGAGAGACGCGGCACGTACCCTACAACGTTTGTAGTTGGAAAATGGAACAAATTTCTCTAGCGAAGTACATCGCGAATATCTATCCCAGGGAATGCACGCAGGTGTGACGTTTACACGCGGAGAACCACAACAGCACTGAAGCAGAAAGAGTTTTTCAGCGGCACCTGTATACAGTGGTGCTGAAGCCAAAGAAGCAACAGTAAACGAAATTAATTACCTGTAAACCGAGACCGGGAGGCAAAAAAAAGTGCACACGTACAAGTCATCCAGTGTAAATGAAATAAGGGTCGCGAACGTGGCTTTTGCACTAACGAAAGCACGTCGGCGCCCTGAACGACGAAAAAAGGAAACGCTGGATAAATACAGCCAAGGGTGGTGAGGGGAAAGGGAAGGGCAGGGGAAGGGAAGGGAAAGGGGCGAACGAAGAGGGAAGCAGGCTGGCTAAGAGGGTGAGAAACGCGCAGCGGGCCGGGAGCCGCGC
This sequence comes from Schistocerca cancellata, assembly GCF_023864275.1. Classification (NCBI taxonomy): domain Eukaryota; kingdom Metazoa; phylum Arthropoda; class Insecta; order Orthoptera; family Acrididae; genus Schistocerca; species Schistocerca cancellata. Next base: position 305,060,511 of record NC_064629.1, read on the forward strand.
GGCAGCGGCGAGAGCGGGAGCGGTCAAGCGCAGTTAGGGGCGCGCCAGCTGTCGCCTCGTTACCGTATGCAGATCAGCCTCATTGCGATTCTTCGTGACGTCTCGGACACACGGGCCGTTCGCGCCAGCCGCGCACAAACACGATTTCGACATCCCGCAATCAGGCTCTCCGCACGCCCTGCCACTGCTGGTAGCCCCAGTAAGACGCTGTCTAGCCGCAAACGCAAAAAAAGCCAGCCAAGACCGCCTATTGACCAAGTAGTGAAACCACACGCGCTGTTTACACCTGTCCACTCGAGCTCCGCAGAAAAAAAGACCAACAACTATATTTGATGATTAGAAAGGACAGAAATTTTTGCACATGTTGGTTAAGAAATCTTTATCTTTGTAAGCGCCGTGGAAATGGGGGGAGGGAGGAAGGTAAGGGGAAGGGGGGGAGGTGGAGAGACGGAGGGGGAAGAGGGAGGAAGGCAGAGAGAGAGAGAGAGAGAGAGAGAGAGAGAGAGAGAGAGCACATTTTATTTCTGAAATTCTGCTTCCAACTAACTGTTCTTTCTACGCCGACGCTGATGTCGCTGGGTGACGTTTACCAAGATTTTAGGACATAGCCCATGCCAAAGATTTTCACGATTTTCGATGAGGAATCGGTAGATAATACAACTGTGTGAAAATATCCTAGTTCTGTTATTGTCGCCAGCCAACCAACCATCGAAATATATTTTTAAAGGAAGAAAGGCACAAGCAAAATTTGGCCAGGTGGGAATAGGATTCGCGCACTGAGCGTTCCGTACAAACTGAGATATGTATACAGGCATTTCATCCATTCCGGGAATACGGAATCTCTACGATTTTGGCCTGTGATCGATATCGATACTGGCAAGATCCATTCCTATACTTTCTAGGATGTTTTAATTTCAAGTCTGAAGTCCGATAACAAAAAACAAAAGAATATTTTTCCGTGTGATATAATTACAAATTAACAGCTCCCTTTTTTTTCCTTCACGTGAACTGTGCAGCTTTCCTTCTTGCCACATTTCATGTTTCTACGTCAATGGGAAGTACCCCATAGGTTTTGATGAATGATTTCACTAGTATCAAAATATTTGACACAAATGGCCGTATCTTTCGACTGCACTATCACGATAGATCTTAGTGACACAAATTTCAACTTGAAACTTCTACCGCTCCAGAGAAAAAGGGTTTTGGAAAGTCGGACAGAAAGACAACAAAGTGATCCTATAAGGATTCTGTTTGCATCCACTGAGGTACGGAGCCCTAAAAATAATAATGATTTCTGCCTAGGCTTCTTACAACTGCACATATTAACGGCACATTTAAAATCTGCCCCAAGACTAGACCCGAACCCATAACCACTAGTTACCAGACAGCAGTGCTACCTCGGGATCACAGGGTCTTTCAGACATACCGGGTGATCAAAAAGTCAGTATAAATTTGAAAACTTAATAAACCACAGAATAATGTAGATAGAGAGGTAAAAATTGGCACACATGCTTAGAATGATATGGGGTTTTATTAGAACAAAAACAAAACAAAAACAAAAAAACAAATACAGCTAGACGCGTGAAAGATCTCTTGCGCGTGTCGTTTGGTGATGAAGACAACATCCGACGCCAATGCCTCACCATAGCTCCGGACTTCCTTTACAGTGCTGTTCACAACATTATTCCTGGACTACAGCTATTGTTGAGGAATGATGGTGGACATATTGAGCATTTCCTGTAAAGATCATCATCTTTGCTTTGTCTTACTTTGTTATGCTAATTATTGCTATTCTGTCAGCTCTGAAGCAGCCCGTTATGTAACTCACACGGCATGAAAACTGTCTAAAGGGTATGCTTAAAGCCGTTCGTATCCAGACAACGGTCGTTAATCGGGCGCAAGGGTCCGATACGTGGTTACTTTCCAATTTGACAAATTATCGCTAAAAGAGCTGGTAATCGCTTGTTACATGATTATATAATTAAATTTGAGATGCCATGCACCACATATGTCACGACATACGAGCTGAAACGTAACACACTAGCGCCCAAGTTGCGAATGTACGTTGGTAAAGAAAGCCTTTTAGCTAAGGAGGAGAGACCACACGCTGAGGACTATACCGGCTGCTCGTATACCAGGAAAATTATTATGAAACTGCGTATGCTCGCTACTCAGACTGAGTTCTCTGTTCGCCTACACTAGACATTCAAACATGCCAACTCTCCTGCTTCAGCCAGACGTGGTGGCCGAGCCGTTCTAGGCGCTTCAGTCCGGAACCGCGCGACTGCTACGGTCGCAGGTTCGAATCCTGCCACGGGCATGGATGTGTGTGATGCCCTTAGGTTAGTTAGGTTTAAGTAGTTCTAAGTTCTAGGGGACTGATGACCTCTGATGTGTAGTCCCATAGTGCTCAGATCCATTTGAACCACTTTTTTTTCTCCTGCTTCCCGCGGGCAGCACGCAGCTAGAAGGCCACCATGCCTAATCTGCACACCACTTAAATACGTTCGTGTATGGCAGCTGCATATTGTAAACGAAGACACTTGGAAGACGCACTCCCATTCCCATACTCATGCTGGGCGTGTCCTGCATTTTGGAAGAATCGCTGCGCTAGTCAGAAGACGGCATTGGAAGGCAAACCGCTAATTTCGTGGCGCGCTATGTACATTTACATGTATCGTTAAGTGCGGCCGCGGGTGTCACAAGAAGAGAGGAGAGATCCCCGGTAATTAGGCGGCACTGCGGAGCCGGATCACCGTGACGAGCGACAAGCGCACTCCGGAGCTAGCCGGCGACTAATTGCTTCCTCGCACAGTTAATCAATATTACAGTTGCAGCCGGGCAGCCGTAACGAGGATTTGCTAAGTGGAGGTCGCGCGTCACGCTCTGTCCTACCGCCCACTCGCGGCCATAAATACATATAGGTAACCGCGTCGCTTAGCCCAAAACCATAGCTATGCTTCTCTTCGTACTTTCTTATTACTTTAATGACTAAAGAAAAATATTCCTGTGCCATCTGTCGCTATAGCTTCTGCAAACTTCCAGTATTTTCAAACTTTTCGACGAAGTCACCATGAGCCGAGAAGCAGCAGCATGTCGTGGTGTAAGCTGCTGGGAGACTGACTGTCGGCCGCTTATACGCAACTTTACTCACGCCGCACCGGCTGCACTTCGTTAATGACCCAATTGGTCAATTCGCAGCTACTCACGGACGAAGTGGTATCTGTCCTGCTGTGGAATGATGGACGTTGTGGGCAATGGGCTACCTGCTTTTGGCCTTCTGAGGAAACCTCAGACGACGTCCACTTGTCCCGCTACCTCACCTACCCTGTACCACAATTTCTTCTTTTGCATAGTAAGCAAAGGATTTGACAGTGATGAATGGGACACTCCACAACAAAGCGCAACGGCTTAGTGGCATTGGTAAGCTGCCGCTGAATTTCTATAACTAAAAAACTACCCACCTTTCCCACTGAATATCTTACACTAGGAAGGAAGGAAGGAAAATAGGTATATAGGCAAGTATGGGTTCAACGACCCGTCGACGATGACGTCATTAGCGACAGAGCACCAGCACATATAGGGAAAGAAAACCAGCCTCGTCTTTTTCAAAGGAGCAATCCGGCGTTTATCTTCGCAGTTTGGGGAAACCGCGGAAGACCTACATCGGGATGGCCGGACGAGAATCTGAACTGCCGTTCTCCTTAACGCGTTTTATCGTCTTACACTGCGCTACCTCGTTCGATAGTACGTATACATCTAAATACATACTCCGCAAGTCACCATATGACGTATGGCGAAGGGTACCGTGTATCTCCATTAGTCATTTCCTTTCTTATTCCACTCGCAAATGGTGCGACGGGAAAACGACTGCCTATAGCCCTCCGTATGAGCCCTAATATCTATTATTTAGTCTTCGCTGTACGTTGGCAGCAGTAGAATCGTTTGGTAGTCATGTGCAAATGCCGGTTCTCTAAATTTTCTCGATAGTGTTTCGTTAAAAATGATTCAAATGGCTCTGAGCACTATGGGACTTAACTTCTAAGGTGATCAGTCCCCTAGACTTAGAACTACTTAAACCTAACTAACCTAAGGACATCACACACATCCATGCCCGGGGCAGGATTCGAACCTGCGACCGTAGTGGTCTCGCGGATCCAGACTGTAGCGCCTAGAACCGCTCGGCCACCCCGGCCGGCGTTTCCTTAAAGTAACGTGATTTTCTATCCAGGGATTCCCATCTGAGTCCACGGAACATCGCGGTAATACTTGCGTGCTGATCGAACCTAACGGTAACAAAACCTACAGGGTGACAATTATTAATCTACATGAAAACAAAGTTAAGTTACTTACGAACTACGGCGTGCACGCACTTTATTCAACGTGTAAACGTCACTAGAGATATTATGAGTAGCTTATGACATGTTCAATATGCCTGCCATCATTGGCGATGATGTGGCGCAGACGAATAGCGAAATTCTGCATGACCCGCTGAAGTGTCGGAACATCGATGCTGTCGATGACCTCCTGAATGGCTGTTTTCAGCTCAGCAATGGTTTTGAGGTTATTGCTGTACACCTTGGCTTCATACAGCCCCACAAATCCGGAGAATATGGCGGTCAATCGAGGCCCATGCCAGTGGCTTCTGGTTACCCAAGAGCCAGAATGCATCCCCAGAGTCCTCCTCCAGGACATCAAACACACTCCTGCTCCGATGGGCTCGACCTCCGTCCTGCATGAACCGCGTCTTGTCGAAATAAGGGTCACTTTGGATAATGGGGATGAAATTAACTTCCAAAACCTTCACCGATAATTCTGTGACTGGACATTGCACAGCACACAGTCATCTGTCGAGGATGAAGAAACTTCTCAGTCGCGAAATGTGGATTCTCAGCCTCCCAAATGCGCCAGTTTTGCTTATTAACGAACCCATCCAAATGAAGGTAGGCTTCGTCGCTAAACCAAACCATACTAATTCCCATTATGCACCGCTGCCAACCGTGTTATGACGATTTTATTTCATATAGTTCAATAATTGTCACCATGTAGCATCACGCCTCTTAACTGCTTCGTGTCGTCCTTTAATCTGATCGGGGAGGGTGAGGGCAGGGGGGGGGGGGAGGTGGAATCCCGAACACTCGAGCTGTACTCAAGAATGGGTAGCGTAAATGCTCAACACGCGGTCTCCTTTGTACATGAGCTGCACTTTCCTATCGTTCTCTCAAAAAACCGAAATCGACCAATCACCTTTTTAGGACCACCCTTACGTGCTCGTTCCATTTCACGTCACTTTGCAACGTTACGCCTGGATATTTAATAGACGTGATTCTCATGCAGCTCATCAAAATACAGTATTCGAACATTACAGGAGTGTTTCTCCTACTCATCTCAATTAACTTACATTTTTCTACATATAGAGCAAGCTGCAATTCATCATACCAAACAGAAAATCCGTTTAAGTCATCCTGCATCTTTCTACAGTCACTCAACGACGATACTTTCCCATAAACTACAGCATCATGAGCGAACAGTCGCAGATTGTTGCTCACCCAATTCATCAGACACTAACAGAGTAATCAGCACAAATAGAAAACAAGTGCGCTATATGATATATTTCTTCTCTTTTACTCCTAGACAGTAACGCTGCTTACATGTAGGTAGACGTGTCTTTTCATGTTTTGTAATTGTCTGCTCACAGCAACTACGAAACTAACCAGCAAAATACTGCTTCACACACCATTAAAAGCTTCTTATAAAAAGAACAGGACTAAATTCAAACAAAAACTGTTGCACCGCTTATATGGAAGAGAATACGACAGTAGGAAATCATTTAGAGCCACCTGTTGAATATCTCATTAGGTTATATCATTCCGTACCGTAGTGTGAAATCAACAATGGTGTTTCTTGGGGGTTTTAATTTTTTTAACTATTTATTTCAGTGATAATCTGCTAGTAGAACGATTCTGATCACAAAAGCAAACTGTAAATTACCTGTTTTCGCTATCCTATTTCAGGAGCTCCCAAAAATATGTATGTACCTTATACCTACCCGGAAACAGAAGAGACAGGATTGTAACAACTCAAATGTGTAAAGAAAGATATAGTAACAAAAAACGCCACTGTAACATAGTGTTCAGCTCACTTCTTACATTTACGAACAAAAAAATCTCTAATCACGCACAACCGAGTAGTGAATGATCGAAAATTTCCTTATGGTTAATCCACGATTATCATCCAGGAAGATTTAGATTACATCTATAACATATGCGCGCTCTATACTGTCTTAAACGCAGCTCCAGTTTAATTAAATGGCTCTCATTTTTAAGAAGTTGATCTTTCCACACCCGGATATAAACTCTCGTACTAAATAAATCAAATACATTACAAATTACATTTGCCATTTAAAGAAAATCTACGAAATCGAACAAAAAACTAGTAGAGCTGTTTAATGAATTTACTATTAACATCGTTCGGACTGGAATACGTCCGTGTAGCTATGCGCTTCTCACATGTACGTATCCCGATTCGTTGCGGTGAAGTCATAACTGTGTAGCACAAAAAGCACGACAATATAATTACAAAGAAGTCAATTAGAAAAGTCTTCATTGCTGACTAAATAGGACATTTAGGCACTCTTAGGATTTTGCATCCTACTGCACTCTGACAGACCTTAAATCCAGGATTTCTCTGTTTTGGACATGACAAGTAACTAGGACAGGAAATAAAAAGTGACGTCCGTACCAGCTAAGAGTCCTTCCACGCCGTCATATCAGAATTCCGTAAATATGTATCCTGTCGGGCGTCGCAGGAAACTCTCGCCTACGTGGAAAACACGATACATGTAGGTGTTGTTCCAAGATTATATACAGTGTAATCCAAGGTACTTTATATGCGGGGTGACACCGCCATCAGACACATTAAACATACGTAATACATCAACAAGTGAATGCAACTACGATAGAGAAAAAAGCCGTAAAGAAGTGATTTGGTTTTGATGCACAGCTTGCCAATCTGCTACTAGTGTACCTCGAATGGCCACTGACAACTAGCGAATACTAACAAGAGGATTACCGAATGATCAAATGCCACGTGGGCCTAATGAGATACCTTGACGGCAAATATGCATACCAGGGATGAAACGACGTTCTCTTCTGTTTATACATACAATCTACGCACCATGGGGTTGGGCACTCTCTTGTTGGTCTTTAGAAACTGTGATTAAGAAATTCTTTGCGACAGCTGTTATTGTTCAAACTGTTCTCAATTCGCAGAAACTATGACTGGCCAATGTAATGTGGTTCCGCGCTGATCGCACATAGCGTGGACCAAGGACAACGCCCCAAACTCCATGATGAGACACGACCCTGCACCGTCGACGCCTATGATGATAAAGGACGTATGAGTACAGCTAACGGCTTGTGAGCCTGTAAATCGTGCTCTGGAAGAAGTCTCCAAAGCTTTGTATTGAAACGAAGCTCACGAAAGAAACAGATAACCAGTATGCTCCTGGGTACATTTTGGAGCGTCATACTGGAAAAATAGCAAATGTTCCCGACAGAAATTTGTGTGTGTGTGTGTGTGTGTGTGTGTGTGTGTGTGTGTGTGTGAGTGAGAGAGAGAGAGAGAGAGAACTAAATGGGAGAACATATGGAATAAGTAGAAACGCGGGAGAACGTCGGAGTGTGCTACTGTTGAACAGGTATACAACGTTTCGCGGCTTCTTGAGAACGGAAGCGTAGCACCGAAAGCAGCCGCTTCTGCTTCTCAGGGTCTTCGCGTTACTAGAGGGTCACTTTCCGAGTGTGTTGGCCCAGATGCCATCGAGGCGACCGTGTAACATTATCAGGCATTTTGTGAGCCGGGCAAACCACGGTTTCCGTAACCGACACTCTCTCTCCATTTCTCCGCCGGTTGGGGACCAGCAACCCAATCTTGCAGCGGGCGGGCGTCGTCGGAGCTAGCTAGCCAGCCAACACTGTAACACTACAAAGAGCACCATAGCGACGCGGGCGTGTAGTCTCTTCTTTTCTGCGGTTTCTGCCCTGCCACAGGTCGGGTCGTAGCATGCGGGCCGTCCTACTGCAATCTGCCGGGGATTTGTGAGCATTATCACGAATCCGTCCTGCCGGCAGCGTGGAGGAAGAGATTACGTTTCGTTGAGAAAGCGGTGGGGAGGGCCTGCTTCGCCGCAAGATGATTCTGAAGCCAATGCGCTGTGCTGCCGTTTGTTCAAAACTACAGCGCAATAATTCTCTAAGCCGCAATCACTTGACAGAGCAGTGTTAATTTCCTTTCATGACTCCTACGACATCATCAGAAACTAATTTAACAATAAAACTTGAGAAGAGACTGCGTCCGCGCTACGAGATATTAGTAAAGAAATCTGAGTGCACTGTTAATCTAACCTTATTATCAGCAAACAAAGATATCACGTAATTCGCTTTGGTATCAAATAATTGCCTCACCGTTCCCTTCAGTGTCACCAGTACACGGTTTGTCAGAATTATGGGGTGACGTGAAAGTGAAAATCAGCAGATCGGAAAGTACTGCCACCAGTTCAGCGACGCGGTTCCCACAGAAAAATATGTGATTTTCAATAACAGAAAATTTATTGCCGGAATAGTTACCGTTTTCAGCGACAGGTGGCACTGGTGCGGTAGCGCTCGCAGAGCTGCTGCTCGCTGTGATTTAAACAGATTTACTGGCCGGTACAAATGGAAAATGATGCAGAACGGCTGTTAAACGTGCTGTGGACAGGCGCGGTGCTCTTTTTCCGTAACTAAACTCTACATTCGTTCATCTCACTATACAAGCTACTAATTAATGAAGCGGGATAACGAAGTCACTAACTACTAATGCAATTATTATTCTATTAGTGCAAATCGCATGTGATATTTTCCTTTATTAATTTCTCTATTACTTTTGCATTATCGGTACCCAAAGGAAGAAACCAACATCGCTTTAGTCGCTGTTATTCCTACATGCGTTGTGAGAAATATTTTTTCTTTAGAATGAACACGAACCACATGACCAGTTAAGGCATATCCATAATATATCGTAAGGCCGAGATAAATTTAAAATCGTTTCATTATGGTTTCCTTTATTTTTTCCCTTCAGGAAGTCCGTCTCTCATGACCTCTCTATCGACTGAATGTTAAACTCTATAATCTTTCCTTCCTTCCTTCCTTCCTTCCTACCTTCCTTCCTTCCTTCCTTCCTCCCTCAGTTCCTTAAAGAAGCAGACATATTTTACTTCCTAATACTGCAACTATAAAGGGCGCAACCGTATGGGGGAAGCATGTGGCTCAGTAGTAATACATATTTTATATATACGGAGCAACAATCACGATATAGGCTCTCAATCATATCACAGATGGCACCTTTACTGGGACATAAAAATCAATAATTCAAGAAATGGGCGTTCCAGTTGCGGTAAGCCTAACGACGCACCGCTTTCTAGGTCCGCTATACAGAGACGTGCAAAAATTCAGAATTGCACAATCAACGGAGATCGTTGCCTACAAGTAACATTTGTTACGCTCACTAGTTACGTAATGAGATTTTATCAAGCTGTCGTTGATCAGTAACAGACTTCACTGGAAAGGTGGTACCCGCGTTCTATTTATGAGCGCCTTTGAAAAGCAACAGAAAAATACGACTATGTTAAATATGACAGTGGGAAAGAAACCCGTCATACGGATAACGCTTGAACGTGCCTTCTCTCTCGATTCAATGATGTTTTGGAGCAGTTAGCGAAACAGTTCTTACTCTGTCTCCCTTGGCGCTTTCCTAGATGGAATCGTATCTCATCTCCTTTCTCTGACCTGAGAACCAGCTAGTTATATTATAAACCATACTGGGGGAGGGGACATGAATTTCAGGTTATTTTTCATGACGAATCAGAAGGACTATGCAGGTTGGTATTTTTTGTGCAATGCCACAAAAAGAAGAAAAAAAGAGCAAATTATTGGACTTCAACCTTTAGATTACTTACCTTACATCAACCAACCTAACGAACCACACTCGGAACGGTATACCGGCAGTAATATTCAAACGATGTCAAAAATTTTCCAACAAAAAAGAGGATTTTTTTAGCTGTTTTATTCTTGTGTAAATACTATCACAGCAGGGTCCTGTCATTTTCAGTCTTGACATCAATTAAAATGAGATGAGACTTGATCTTATAATTAACTGGCATTTTTAGCTTCAATATCCCATTAATAAATATGTCAGTCCATTGTGAGGAAGATAAATTCGTCATTTCTCTTTTACAGATATAAAGGGAAACTACATAAACCTACTTTCTGAGGCTTCGCCGCATTCCTCTACACTGCCTTCCCTCGACTGATTAAATTATCATCGCCCTCGAAAGGAAGGACAGTACAAACGCTTCCTTTCTTCGGAGTGAGGCCAAAAATTTACATGCAAATTAATTAACTTAATTCAACTGTAATACCAGCAATGACTACTGAACATAGGTATGAAGAAAACTAAATTATGGCTGTGGCATTCGCGTAATTCAAATAGTCGCTAGCTTTTCTAGTGGCGGTCAGTCCGGCGCGGAAAATGTGGCAACTGCGACGAGTGGGTGGCACTCTTAGGAAAAGGCGGCGCGTTGAATGAATCCCCCCTGTATACCTGTCAGCCGACCGCATTCCTCGCTTGCTCACAAAGGAACACTTGCGAGCGGCGCGGCGGGCGCGACTTCACCCCGAAAGTAACAGTGCTGCGCACCGTAATTCTCACCTTTTCAAGCCACTTCCTCCGACGCAGACCCGAGGCACCGGCCTTACAATGCTGCAGCCATTACAGCAAAAACTAAGTTCTTCCAATCTACACGTAACTTCATCAGTATGCTCGTGGCCTCTATCGTCTCTGTATAACACTTCGGTACTTACCCTCGTCTGTATTCAACACAATTCCTTCATTTACTTCTGTAGCAAAACACGGTTTTCTGGAATATTATTGTACTTCATTCTCAGCCAAAGGGTGTTACTGCGAGTATTTCTGACATCCTTATACAAAACTGCCGGTGTTTGCCAGGTGCTATTTAAAGCTGATGCATTACTGGCAGTTGACAAGGAAGGAAGAAAGAAAGGAATGAATGAATGAATGAATGAATGAATGAATGAATCGGAGAATGAACAAAAGTTCCTCAATAAATCATCCCGGAGTTTGCCCTTTTAGTGACACTGGTAAATATACAGGGCTAGTTAAAAAGAAGAAACAGATTTCAAACGTTTGTGGCTTCCAAACTACAAAAAACAGAAACAATTCCAGCCTTCCAGAGAAGAGAAAAGTTCAAAATTTTACGTATTCAATGTGTTACACGACAAATATCAAAACTAAGGCTCATTTCCTGCCACAGACGAAGCAGGTGGTCTCTCTTTATCGAATTCACAGCTTCAACAATGCGATGTCACAGACCCCACAGAGAAAAGTCACAAGGTGTGAGGTCTGTGACGTTGGATTAGAACAGGAGAAGCAGAAGATAAACGCCGATGGCCTCCCAGGCCTCCAGACCTAACACCTTGTGAGGTTACGTAAAAGACCACGTCTTTAGCCCCCCTACGACTGACACCCTTGAAAGTCTGTGACATCGCATTCTCGAAGCTGTGAATTCGATAGCGAGAGACCAGCTGCTTCGTGTGTGGCAGGAAATGAGCCACCGTTTTGATATTTGTCGTATAACACATGGAGCTAACATCGAATGCACAAAAATTTGAACTTTTCTCTTTCCAGAAACGTTGGAACTGTGTTTCTGTCATTTGTAGTTTGGAAGCAATATATGTTTGAAATCTGTTCCTCCTTTTCGAATAGCCCTATATGTACCATAGGTCTTAAATGCTGTTTGTTACTTTCTTTACTAAAAAAATTAATTTTATTGGTATTAATTTATGGACAATTGCTTCTCTGATAATATAAACATTTTTATGTTCCGAAGTCGGCAGAGTTGAGATACCAGCGAACAAGTGAGTAACGGTGCGAATATTTACCAATGGCCTTTGAGGCACACTTCCCCAGAGTTCGTTTTGTGTTCAGCTGGCATTTGTCACCTGTGGATTTACTCTTCTGATACCTTCTAAGAAACGAAGTCAAGTTCAATTAACAGTAACATTTCGTACATTATAAAGTACAACATTAATAGGGGAGTAGTTTGTAAGCATATTTACAGCTAGTTTTCTTCCGCGCCGTACACGAAAAAAAAAAAACGTGAATTGTCGTGAATTCAGTTCCTAGTTACATCTAATTTGACTGAGTACATGCTGTGAAGTGCTTTTTCTAATGAAGACTGGCCATTGCCGATAACACTGTTTCACAAATTATCTCGAACATGTTTGCCGCTGAGGTAACATAGATTACTTCCGCTGACAGTGCACATGTAAGATGATTACTGAAAACATGCATTACAACGAAAACGGTCTCATACTTTAGTATATTAGGTACCTTATGTACTAATTTTTGGTAGGTCTTTATAGTTAGAAGGATCATATTGTTATTTAAGATCTATAAGAACGACGTCATCGAGTTGAGGCTGTTCCATGGCAGATGGAGCTCTGACTGATCGTGTAATGAACTGCTGGGAAGAGGTTACAGGAGAACAGCCAGATGATTCGGAATTTGGAGAAGAGACTGATATAGATCATGTAGTTACTATTTCTACAGTTTCAAACATTATTAACGTAATAACTGATGGTAGTCTGGGTAACAAAATGTCAAGTGGACCAGTAGGTGAAAAGTCTAGTCAGATGCAGCAGGTAGGGTCGACTGTCCGCGCTTGAAGAAGATTTTCATGGAAGTCGTCAAACTGACATCAAATTTAGATTGGTCTCCATTGTCGGAAGTTGGGTTATGAAACCCAATGTTCTGGAAAATGTCTTCCTGCTGAAGGAAAATGTTAACTAAACAGAAGCTGACATTGCAAATTTCCTGCAGATTTTTCCAAGCTTTTCTGAGTTCAGATCTTGTGCTACTGTTTCATTGGTGTGAATACTTACCACCCCACAACTATGGTGACCTCAGAGATATATATATATATATATATATATATATATATAATAAATTGTGCGACCTTGCTGATTACTATTTGCAAAGAGTACATACTAACATGTATTTCACTGTTGTGCTGGATGCAACATTTTGTCACTTACAGGATTAAACTATTTGGAGGAACTGTGGAAAACCTAAATCTGTGTGACCGGAAGAGGATTTGAAACGCCGCCCTCCCGAATGCCCCATGTCTTACCAAGGCAGTACCTTCATCATTAGACAAGAGAAAACATTAAACAAACATGTTTTTTGGGATGCCAAGATTTTCCCAATGAACGAGTTTACTCCCTGCTTTACTGCACACACTACTGTTCGGTTATTTTCAGCCAGCTGTTACACAGTCTTGGGATTGACTCAACAACTGTTAAAGTAAATGGTCCAAGAGTATCCGCTATAAATTAGAGGAGCTTTGGCATCAGTTGTAATTACTTGAAATCCACGATCACCAAAATGAAGCAAATTTCCTGGCACATTCATAACTACACTTCTTTCACACATCACAACTCACAACAACGCAAATACAATCCACACGACAAATCAAAACCAGATCAGTTACTGTGTAAAGTACGCACGCCAAACTGTACCATAACAAAGAATCCAGCAGGTATGGGTCAAGCTGGTTCCAGATAAACCAGGAAGCATATTTCATCTTCAGATACGTGATTTCTATGTGAAATTGTTTTCTCGCGCCTCTCACATCATTGAAAAACAAATGCTCTCCTTATCAGGCTACAGAATTGAAGGCTCAATGTATATTTAGTTCATCTCACATTATAGGAATCCATCGCTTCAGAGGTCCTCAGTATCAAGTTAATGCTGTCAGTCGAAAGCCACTGGCCGTTCTGCCAGCAATTAGCAGCTTCAGTAATCTGAACATATGGCTCTGAGCACTATGGGACTTAACATTTATGGTCATCAGTCCCCGAGAACTTAGAACTACTTAAACCTAACTAAACTAAGGACAGCACACAAAACCCAGTCATCACGAGGCAGAGAAAATCCCTGACCCCGCCGGGAATCGAACCCGGGAACAATCTGAACATACTCACAAGGTGAGAATAATGTAAAATAAGTAAAATAGAGGAGTTCAGATGCTCTGTAAGCATACCACCAAAGATCTACAAAAGTACTGACACGTCTGTCCCAAGTTACAGCAGTTGCTGCAATTTACTGGGACTTATCACTAAATTACTGTGAACAGCACTCCACATGCAGTGGAGTTCAAGAAACTGATCAACGGACGGCTGATAACCAATGTTCAACGCTAGTAAGGGAGACGTGACTGATGCCATCGCACGCGAATTGGTATGGCTTAAGCTCAGCCTAAATTCACTACCTGATCAAAAGTATCCAGACATCCCTACGTAACGCTAAACTGAGCAATAGATGTTACGAAAGGTGGACCCGCCAGTATAAAAGAAGACGGGAAGTATTGTGTTGTCAGTAGAGATACAGTAACAGCAGAATGGGTCGGGCAGGAGAACTGAGTCACTTCGAACGTGCACTGGTCTTTGGATGCCATTTGACTAACAAATCCATCATCACATTTCAACCCGTTTAAAGCTGTCTAAGTCGACAGAATAATGCTGAAGATTAGATGGGTAGATCACATAACTAACGAGGAGGTATTCAAATGTTCAAATGTGTGTGAAATCTTATGGGACTTAACTGCTAAGGTCACCAGTCCCTAAACTTACACACTACTTAACCTAAATTATCGTAAGACAAACACACACACACATGCCCGTGGGAGGACTCGAACCTCCGCCAGGACCAGCCGCAGAGGAGGTATTGAATAGAATTGGGGAGGAGTTTGTGACACAACTTGACTAGAAGAAGGGATCTGTTGGTAGGGCATATTCTGAGGCATCAAGGGATCACCAATTTAGTATTGGAGGGAAGCGTGGAGGGTAAAAATCGTAGATGCAGATACAGAAGGATGTAGGATGCAGTAGGTACTGGGAGATGAAGAAGCTTGCACAAGATAGAGTAGCAGGGAGAGCTGCATCAAACCAGTCTCAGGACTGAAGACCACACAACAAGTCGACTGTTGGTGATGTGACTGAAGTGGAAGCGCGAAGCAACAACCACAGCTAAACCAAAATCAGGTCGACCTAATGTACTGACTGACAGGGATCGTCAACCATTGCGAAGGGTGAGAGTAAAAAATCGCATGAAATAAGCGGAAGCAAAACTCGCGAGTGCCGAAATGCTACCAGCAGTCTAGTTAGCACAATAACTGTACGTAAGTGGTTAAAAAGAACCGGGTACAATGGTCGAGGGGCTCTCATCATACGCCACACATTTCTGTAGTCAATACTAAGCAACGCTCGAGGTGGTGTTCAAATGGTTCAAATGGCTCTGAGCACTATGGGACTCAACTGCTGTGGTCATAAGTCCCCTAGAACTTAGAACTACTTAAACCTAACTAACCTAAGGACATCACACACATCCATGCCCGAGGCAGGATTCGAACCTGCGACCGTAGCGGTCACGCGGTTCCAGACTGTAGCGCCTTTAACCGCTTGGCCACACCGGCCGGCTGCTCGAGGTGGTGTAAGAAGCGACGCCACTCTTCAGTAGATGACTGGAAACGAGTGATTTGGAATGATGAATCACGCTATACTCCGTATCAATCCGACAGAAGTGTCTGGATATGCTTGGAGAACATTACCTACCACCATGTGTAGTAGCAACAGTGAAGACGGAGGTGGTGGTGTTCTGGTATGGGGGTGTTTTTCGTGTGATCTTCTTATTGCGCTGAAGAAAACGCTACATACGGAACGATATGTACACATTTTACATCACTGTGTGCTGTATACAGCAGCGGAACTGTTCGGAGACGACGATTGTATCAGCAGGACGAAGCACCCTGTCATAACGCACCATATGGTTTGGGGGTGGGGACATTCCTGGAATGGACTGGTCTCCTCGGAGCCCCGACCTGAATCAAGAGGAACACCTTTGGAATGATTTAGGACCTAGACTTCGCTCCAGACCCCCAGCGTCCAACATCAATACCTTCTCTAATTTCGGCTCTTGAGGAAAAACGGGTTACCATTCCTCAAAAGACATTCAGACATCTCACTGAAAGTGTTTCCAGCCGTCATAAAGGCAAAGAGTGGACACACCCAATGATAATGCCCACTAACAGTTGCGGATACTTTTGATCAGTTGTGAATCATTCACGTTTGACTTGCAGATTGTGTTTATAAATAACAATGAACAGTTGTAGCAGTCAATGTTTCCTTTACCAGGATTTCTTTCTTATGTTTATGGACGGAGGCGGTAAGAAACGAATGAACTTCTCTCTTCTCGTTCCAATTGCAGATGGAGCGTGGAGAGAATGGCAGGTTATACGCCTTTGAGCTAGCTGTTAGTGATCTCAATTCATGTTCAAGGCCTTCTAGGAAACAATACGCTAAAGAATATTCGTAGATTTCTGTTTGAAACCAGGACCTTCGGATCTTCTATGCACGTTTTCGTGAAATACAAGACGTTTATTCTGGAGTGTCTATTACAGTCTGTCTCCAGCCAATCAGAAAAATCTACCCTGATACTCATACCACACACTGGAAGATTGTTTCAGTGTGGGATGAACAACTGTAGACCAACTGGACTTTCGCACTAGCCTACAAATGAATTTAAGTCTGCCACTTGCTTTGTTTGCTACTTAACATAGTGATCGATCCACTTCACGCCCCTACCGACGTTTTTGGAAGCCTTGTTGACCGTTTAGGTCTACATAGTGTTTAAGCTCTGAATACGTTTTAAAACTGTGAACAGAGGTGAGTACTTCTGCAAATGAGTTGGTGGTCGGTACAACTATCCAATTACAGCTTTCAGCCAACGCCTGATAATTAAACTTGCCCGAACTATTCCACCTTACATATAGACGTCACCACTACTAATGTCTGGTTTTACCCAATTTTGCGTACCGAGTGTTATGTGAGCCGGGGTTTTTAATAGTTATTCAAACCCAGTAACGTTTTTGAGAATGATCATTAACATCTTAAGATTCGCATCTATTTAGTGAAGCTCTCGTCAGGGAGGTTTATAGAAAATAGACGGAGAGATACCTAATAAAAGATATAAAACTGCAAAGAAATCTAGTGGATGTTCCACCGCTGAATTACCTAGCTTAGGCGTGAAATAAAAGTAACTGCAAAAAGAGCGCTACAATCTACAATTTTGTGTGTCTTTCAGCCACCCGCCACGCTACACTAAGTATAACAGCTCACACTGCAATGCAGTTGGTCATTAAGTCAAAGTACGTTAATATCTGAGCTAAATATAACTTGTGCCTAGTGTTCTGAAGAGCACTAATTCTTGGTATCGGTAGAAAAAATACAAATTTGGAATTTTGCTACTGCGCCCTTACTTAGCCATTTATTTAAAGCTTCAGTTGGAATCTATTTTCTGGAAGCCTTATGTGCTGCGTGTGTTCAGACTCACGTTGCTTTAGGCGATGCACTCGCAACAGTAGTGACGAGAAACTGTCTCGATACAGGTGAATGGCGGCCCAGCTGAAGGGAGAAGACCGCCTGCGACGTCACGGGAGGATACTCACTTTGTTTCGTACCAGCTCATAGATAGCGCTTACACAAATAAAACTAATCTACTAAGACTAACAACACGAAATTACACTAATCTACCACCACACTACACTACAGTCACACCTACCAAATACCTAACTACAGTCACAAGTCTCAACCTTAACAGCACAGCCTTCCGTAAAACAAATACTTCACAGTTCTGCAGTTCAGAGTCACGCACTCCACAACACTGGCGGCTACTACGTGTTATTGAACGTGCATATAACAGAAACCTGACAAACAATTATCCTATATTCCGGCAGCAGGCGTGTGAGAGATTCTGGTGTTTCGGATCACTCAAAGGATTCTACAAGTACGAACATATATGACGATTTTAATTTCATTTTAAAGTGATTAAAGTATTTATAAAAACTAACTTTCGATCGTGAAAGAAAGGAAAGAAAATCCTTCTAGTGTGTCTGAATCAGAAATTAATAAACTACATATCGGAAAGTTTCATATCGATACGATAGTACAAAGTATTCGATGGCACAAGCAGAAACACTTAACAAAACAACTCATGTCAAAATTACTGGAACATTAGTGAATTAAGATATCGTGTTTGGAAGTAACTGTAGCAAGTACCGGGATCTCTCAATGAGTAGTCACTAAATATTTAGTAACATATAAAATGTGCAAAGCAATGGAACAACTTGTAACTAAAGAAAGAATCTGTTTTTACAAGCCAGAATCAAACACTAGAGAATAAACTGTTTCTATAATCTAAAAACAATAGGCTACCAGAAAGTAAATTTCACTGATAGACCTTGACAACACGGCGGAGGGGCTGCAACAGTTTGCATAGGAGAACACGATATTATCATGACTGTGCACGAGTACTGAAATGTGCTTACAAAGATGGACAACAGCAGCATCAATACGGCAGCCTCATGCGAACCTGGAAAACGACTTTTTTTTTCTGCGCGAAACCCAACTGCAATCTTGGTCATATAGTTAATTCCGGGAGAATTATCGAGTCAGGAAGTGCACATGGTCGAGGTGCAGAACAAACGGGCAGTCGTCATGAGTGATTAAGTAACTAGTGCAAAGTGTCGCTGCAGCAGTTGCAGAGGTTATCAGTTTATCTTAACGACACATTCACTTCTGCGACAATCACGAAATGAAAAACTGTTGAGGTTGAGGTACCTACGTTAAAGGCACAATAAACAAATTTGTATTTGTTATCTGTGTATATTTCATTACTTTTAGTTATAAGATCAGAGGAAGGGTGGAGTATGTCCCATCCAATCGCGTCATGCCGAGTGTATCATTCTGATGACTAATCTCCCCCCCCCCTCCCCCTTTAGACTGAGGACTACTATACATTTTATGAACATTTTTTCCCGAATGATCATAGTGTAACAATGAAAGGAATAAAAAATGGGGACTCAGTCAGAACGCAAGAAAGTTATGAGGCCAATAGATTACTTCGTGAGTATATACATTCTTTTTAAGGTTAGTCTGAATTCTCGTAGTCTACTATTGTGTGCGCAGGCAACAGTAATAGGCTGACTCATATTCGAAACTCAGTTCCCCAATTTTTTGAGCAAGTCAAAAATGGTTCAAATGGCTCTGAGCACTATGGGACTTAACATCTGAGGCCATCAGTTCCCAAGAACACAGAACTATTTAAACCTAACTAACCTAAGGACATCACACACATCCATGCCCGAGGCAGGATTCGAACCTGCGACCGTAGCGGTCGCGCGATTCCTAGAACCGCTCGGCCTCACCGACCGGCTTGAGCAATTCATTTCGCTATACACAACGTCATTTTAACGTCCCCCAATGGACTTAGAACAGCATATCAGTGACACTATCGCTGTGACTAGAGGAATTAGTGACGAATCTTTCAGTTATAGTTTCGCTACCTCCTAAGTTAACCTTTTCATAAGGACACAGACAGAAAAAATATTCGTGAACAGGCTAAACGAGTGTCTTGTAACCGATTTTCGCTGCAGATATGTTACACTTTCTAACAATTCTTCCGATGAATCTCGGTCTGGACTCCATTTTCCTGGTTACTAGATATATGTAGTTAATTTATCATGTGTCGTCCTGGACGATAATATCTAAACATCGTATTATTTTAACAGATTTAAATCGCTTACCGAGGAGAGTATAGTTAAATACGTATACGATTTCTTCTCATATTTGTGCACGTACCATCACATTTTCTTCCATTTAGAGTCAGCTTATTTTTTCTCTAAATCCTGAAAAACCGCAGAAGTTTCTCTCTTTCCCAATGAATATTTCGGAGATGGAATCCAATAAAATACGGTACATCAGTCCGTAAACGTCACAGGTAAGAGTTTCATCTAAAATAGTTGTCGGCAATCAGGGAGTCGAGACGGCAGTCCGACTACGCAGGACTACAAGACGATAGGCTTCTGCTGATTAATGGATTGGTCAGTGTATAGCATAATTTGATTACGACAGGCACTGACCGTGGAACATTCCAACACGAATTTTGCGTACCCCGCGTTTACATCTTGAGGAGCACATTAATGTATATGTCAATTTTTACATTATTTTAACATGCGAGCACTAAACCAAAGTGGTCACGAGTAACTCACCTGAGCAAGTAAAGGTGCGTGAGAGAACGGCGGTACATTTTTAGCTACTTGTTGCACATTATGTACATACGATCTTTGCTCATTATCTTATATTATCTCTCCACCAAAGGTAAGTGCAATACAGAATGTAAAAGGTAATAAGTGATACAATTATTTATTATTGCCTTTGATACATAAACAGCTTCCTCTCTTTCCCCTGGAACACAACATGCCAAAGTGCTGTACTTTTTGCAAGGCACACACTTTGCTTAGTCGTTCGGTAAGACTGCTAAATGTATCATAACCATCCAATGGCGAACGTAAGGGAGGGGGCGGGAGTGGGGGCGGGGGCAGGCATGTCAGTGGGGACACCCGCCCCTAGTGAGAGTTCATTTAGTTTACGAATATAAAAAGGATATGCATGGCATACAATACAGCAAAAATTATCACTAAAGTGACCTGCGATATAACGACGTAAAATGATACAATGAGTTATTTTTATGACTATAGCAATGAAATACTTTGTAGGAGGTTGGAAATGAAATTTAAGAACCGTAATTAATTTAAAAACACTATGTTTTCTTTAAGAGATCTCATTCTTTGACGATGTACGAAAAAACACCTATTGTAGTGTATGGCTGTCATCAAGTAGAGGTTCTCTAAAGTGAGAACGTATTTTGACAGACAAAACGTGCTTGTAGTCAGAAAATCTTTCAACAGCTGCTGAAACAACTGGAGCGTGCAATTTGATATTTATCTTCAGTTTCAAAAGCGAATTTATAAAATCGACATGCGACTATCGATATTTCGCAAATGTGTATTATGTTTGGTACAATATCGGTACGAAATATTTATATATTTGTTTCAATACCCATTCCTGGTATAAGTTAACAGTAAGTGAGTCGAGGATAACAATAAGCAGATGAACCCCCAATCAATTTCCGGTATGTACGAATATATTCTTCAACATCATCGTCACGCGTTTCCTAGAGGCACACTCATTGTTCGTTCTTGCCAGTATTAAAAGACTGCATTACTGTCTCATAAACGAATAAACACAAACATGTAGAAAAAATATTTGAAATGTATGGCACTATCCTTGAAGAATTAAGTAAGATACCTATATGATGAAAATGAAAAATTAAATTTCCAATTCTACAGTCAGAATTTTCAGGATTTTCGCGTTTGTGAACAATGCATGTCTCATAAGGAAAGAAAGATTACATGTCAACAAACTCCAGTATAACAAATAAGCTACAATAAATCGACATGAAGCTGTCGATAGATTGACAAAACTCGTTAGCATGTACGCGGTCTACAACTACTATTAAATCTGCATCTACATCTGCATACATAGACCAAAGCCACCATATGGGGAATGGCGGAGGGTACCTTGTATCACAACTAGTCATTCTCTTTCCTGCTCCACTCGCAAATGGAGCTACGGGGAAACGACTATGCCTTATCTTTGTGGTTCTTACGCAAAATGTATCCTGACGGCAGTAGACTCGTTCTGCAATCTGCCACAAATACCGTTTCCACAAATTTTCTGAATAGTGTTTCGCGAAAAGAACGTCGACTTCCCTCCAGGGACTCCCATCTGAGTTCACGAAGCATCTCCGTGACACCTGCTTGTTAATCGAACCTACCTCGTAACAAATCTAGCACAATACCTCTGAAGTTCATCGATGTCTTCCTTTAATTCGACGTAGTGTGGATCCTGGACGCTCGGGGTATACTCAATAATGACTGCGACTAGTGTTTTACAAGTCGTCTGCTTTATAGATGCGCCAGGGTTTCGTAAAATTGACCCAATAAACTGAAACCGACCACACGCCTTTTCCACTACCGATGTTACGTCTAAATTCCATTTCATATCGCTTAGCACAAGCTAGGTACTTAATCAACGTGACTGTATCAAACAGCACACCACTAGTACTGCATTGGAACATTACAGGAGCGTTTTTCTTACTCATTTGCATTATGTTATATTTTCTTACATGTACAGCGAACAGCCATTCATCAAACCAAATAGAAATTCTCTCTAAGTAACCTTGTATCCTCCTGCAGTTACTTAACGATGGCACTTTCCCGTAAACTACAGCGTCATCAGCAAAGTCACAGACTGCAGCCCACCCTATCCGTCAGACAATTTATGTATACAGGGAACAAGAGCAGTCCTCCTATCACACTTCCATAGAGCACTCCCGACGATACCATTTTGTCTGTGATGAACACTCACCATTCTGCACACGTACTGGGTTCTATTACTTACGAAATCTTTCAGCCGCTAACATATCTGAGAATCCATTCCTTAAGCTTGAACCTTCAATAACAAACAGTCTACTATGGTGGCACTGTGTCAAACGCTTTCTCGAAATCTAAGAATACGGATTAGCTCTTTAACCGTGATTCGCTAGATATCGTGTGAGAAAATGGTAAGCTGAGTTTCGTATGCCGATTTTGGACAGAAGCTTTTTTTTTGTGTCTACGAGCTCACAAATGCTCAAGAACCCTACAAGTAAGCCGATGTTACGGATTTGGTCTGCTACTTTACAGGTCCGTTCGTTTTTCTTATGGAGAATTCACCTTCGCCTCTTTCGAGTCACTCGCGCAGGGCGAGGGATGCGCGACGAATTTAGGGTAAGTTAAGGCGCCAATGCCGAAGAGCACACTCTGAAAACCCGAACTGGGATTCCATACGGACCTGACGACTTGTTATTCTGAACGCCTGGGATGCCTATTTCTATATCCTCCATATGATAGTGTTACGGTCGAATGATGACTTTCCTTTTGCTGTCTTCTTTTACCACACCAGACAGGTCGACGAGTAACTGGATTGTCGTGTCCCACCAGCCTTCTATGACGGTGTGGCCTGCATGGCGCAATCAGGACGTTGAAGACAATGTGGACTGAAATCTGTTAATATCTCTTCAGCAGAATGACAGGGAGAAAGTCCCAGGATATTCAGTAAAGGTGATGTTGGAACGGAGAGAAGCTGTAGGAAGTAAATAAGGGCGCCAACACTTCCAAATACTATTTAAGAATATTTTACTTTTCAATAGTTCAACCTCGCTCTGAGAGGCTTTTTAGGCATCAATGATTACACTATCACTCTAGCAACCTCAGTTCCTGTGTACTACCTTTTACTATCAGAGGTGAGTGCTTTGCTGGCAATTCGTTCCGACGATACCACCAAATACTTGAATAAAGAGAAGAGACGAGTGCGAGACAGCGCTCGTTCATTCCTAGACACAGAAAACTAACAATTAGTCCCCACTGCGATTCGTGCAACTAGACACCAGGAGACAAGCTATGGCAGCACTTGTTCCTCTGTATATCGAGCTATAGAAATGGTACTACTCTTTGCTACGTCTACAGGTAAACTACAAAGTTGATTCTCTACTAACAGGTAGACAGCTCAATGTAAGGACTGTGTTACATATCTATTGGAAAATCAGTTCCTCCCTAGAATGTGTATAGTTTTCTCATTGGTTATTGCAGCATCATCAAACTGTTACTTTACAATGACAGCTCCCGACAGTTAGGCTGTTCCTGGTGACGACTACGGCTCCAACTGTGTGACTCTCTCGCTAACACTCTCACTGCTCATCGGCTACTTGCCTCCAATTGCCGTTTATATACTGTTTTTTCAGGGTCATGGAGGAGTTTCTCCTGCTTCCACCGAAGGTCCTTTTAATAATTGAAATATTTCCTAATGCTTCACGAACAGTCTAGAAACACCCCACTTGGAGCAGAACTTCCGTCAGCTGGCCGTGGCTATTTCCACTGCTTAAAACACGTTGTCGCCACGGCAGTGACCGCGACTGCAGCGGCGGTATCACTCGCCTGGGGTGTGATCACCGTTGCGCTCGCTTGCTCTGCTTCCTGCTAGCCATATGAAGGTCTCTCTCCAGCACCCTACCTGTGCCTCGTTACTTCATACAGTTCCCATTCTTTTCATAGCATCCATGACGATTATTATATCATTAATACTTGATTTCTCATATTAATAAACCTTGACAGTAATGACAGCATAGAAACCTACGACCCAACAGTGCTTTCACATAGGGGCAGAATTCTCTCCATTTACTACGTATACCGGTCTCTTTACAGACGCACGAATTTCTACTAACGTTTGCAGGTCGACATTTCTGCTTTGTCTTCTGAACCGAGAATTGAACAACCTGTTTCCTCAACATTTTCTGAATTTTGTTAATAAACCAGGGTGGATCATCTTTATCCTTAATTCACATACCCGGCACATAATTATCTCATTAGGGATATCCATGGTGAGAGTTCCATCTAGAAAACGTTGCATTCCTAGTAAACGAAATAGTCACCATCACAGTTCCCGCGTCACTACGTACGCATGTCTTCAAAAATCTCAAATGGCTGTTGCTGTAGGAAAACAGTTGCACGACAAAACACACTCGTCAAAAGTTTACCTCTTCAAAAATCAAAAGCTAGTAAACAACTATCACGTGCTAAGTTAAACTAACTCATTGTGTTGTATTTCTTTTCGTTTGCTGAAGCGATGTTCATCTATACTACAGGGTGGTGATACTTAAACTTTCGGTACTTGAGCCAATGTAGATGGAAAACTATCATATGGGTACGCAACTTTATACAATGATGCTCAGACTGTGCGCTTCAGGATCTGGGTTGTTTGTAGTGTTAATCTCATGACTTGCCGTTACGCGCCGGAACTGGTACGGCGACGTAGGGATGAAACACAAACAACAGTGTGCATTACAGTGGTAGTCAGACATCGTGGGTTTGGACCAGGAGAGCAGGGCATTACTTACAGCCGGCCTGGATGACCGAGCAGTTCTAGGCGCTACAGTCTGGAGCCGCGCGACCACTACGGTCGCAGGTTCGAATCCTGCCTCGGGCATGGATGTGTGTGATGTCCTTAGGTTAGTTAGGTTTAAGTAGTTCTAAGTTCTAGGGGACTGATAACCTCAGCAGTTAAGTCCCATAGTGCTCAGAGCCAGCCATTACTCACAAAACTGTTTTATCAAAACAGCAAAAGTGTTGCTGCTCTTCGTGCGTACCGACGCATTAAAGGAATGCGGCGAGGTTCTCTTTCCGCACAGGGGTTGAAAAGCACGATTCCGAAGTTAGAATTAACTGGCAATTTGGGAACTGCTCCTGGGAGAGGTCGACGGCCAATTGCGCCAAAAATTGTTGGAGTAGTTACTGTTACCATGGCTGAGAACGCTGGACACACTGTGCGATCTTCAAGGAGTGCACCAGCTGTGTGACAACAGCTGAACATTTAATGGTCCTCTGTTCGATAAGTGCTGCGAACAATTGTGAAATGACATCTCGGTCCAGATTGTTGTGGATGCAAATAGTCGTCAAATTGGGCAACGTTTGTAACCTGTAACGTAAACATTCTACGCAATTAACAAATGTTAACCTCTCATGTGGAAATTCATATGTGCTTCTTTCAAAGGTTTATTCGTTCTTTCTCTTCCGCATATATTTACAAATGTTTCCACAAAATTTCATCGTCCTATCACCACTCATTTTTCTGGGGGGAGAGGGGGGGCATGCATGTGGCTCCTCCAAGCAGCGAAAGTTTAATTATAACCACTGAGTGTGTAGCCGCTGATCGGTACAAGTGGGAAGTAGTCGTCACTGGAGTTACTGCCAACCAATGCGATCTAACAGTGGGATATACTCATTGAGTACCTGTTGTACAAAACGGTTCAAATGGGTCTGAGCACTATGGGACTTAACTTCTGAGGTCATCAGTCCCCAAGAACTTAGAACTACTTAAACCTAACTAACCTAAGGACATCACACACATCCATGCCCGAGGCAGGATTCGATCCTGCGACCGTAGCGGACGCACGGTTCCAGACTGTAGCGCCTAGAACCGCTCGGCCACTCCCGCAGGTTAACCGCCTAACAATTCGGTGCTCTAGGAAGAGTTAACTGCACCACACGCGGCTATCAGGAAAATGATTGGTAAGGCATATGCCTGTTACTATAGCAGAATCCACAGCAAAGCGTCTGGCAAAAGCTAAAGCACCTTTTTCTTCGCTGGGGCCAGCATTACCACGACGAAGTGCTAAATTCGCCGTTCACTTAACAATAGACTGTTACACTCTATGACAAAAAAAGGACGCACCGCGAAGGAATTACCCGAGTGGGAAGAAAATCGGTAGATGTGGTGTACATGTACAGACAGACAAATGATTATAATTTCATGACAAATTGGGTGATTTATTCAAGAGAAAGAGCTTCACAAATCACACGTTGGTCCGCCTCTGGTATAATGCCAAGCAGAATAATTACTTGCATAAATTCACAGAGTTGTTGGATGTCCTCATGAGAGATATAGTGCCAAATTCTGTCAAAATGGCTCGTTAGATCGTCAAAATCCCGATCTGGTCGGAGGGCCCTGCCCATAATGCTCCAAACGTTCTCAGTTGGGGAGAGATCCGGCGACTTTGCTGGCCAATGTAGGGTTTGGCAAGTACGTAACAAGCAGTAGATACTCTCGCCGTGTGCGGGTGGGCATTATTTTGTTGAAATGTACGTGCTGCGGATGACAATCCTACCCTGGCAAGGTCACCGGATCTCTCCCAACTGAGAACGTCTGGAACATTGTGGGCACGGCTCTCCAACCGGCCCGCGATTTTAACGATCTAACGCGCCAGTTGGACATAATTAGGCACGATATCTTTCAGGAGGGCAAACAACAACTCTGTCAAGCAATGCCAAGTCGAATAACTGCTTGCATAAGGGCCAATAGTGGACCAACGCGTTACTGACTTGCTCAGCATGTGAAGCTCTTTCTCTTGAATATATAATACACTTTTTCTGAAACTGTAATCATTTGTTTGTCAGTACACGTACTTCACACATCTACAGATTTTCGTCCTATCCGGATAATTCCTTCGTGGTGTGTCGGTTTTTTGTTTTCGCTTTTGTTGTTTGTTTTAGAGCGTATTTTTGTCCTCCGTGCGAAGAACAGTTTGCGCAGATGTCCGCGCTACCCTACTACAATTCGTCCTCACGCCACTCCCACCCCAAACTCAATTACCAAACTAACTGCTTAATGCCTTAATTAAGGTGCGTGCCATCAACGTATTTATTCTTTTGGCCATGTTGTGCTATAAATTTCTACTTTCTCAGTTCTATTCAGCCTCTCACCATCAGTTATCCGATCTACCCATATAATCTTCAGCACTCTTCTATTCTCATCTTATCCTCAATGTTTACCGTGCCTGTTTCACTATCAGTTTTTCGGCTACACTCCAAAACATAGTTATGAAAAGGTTTCCCAGTACTTAAATTCTATTAGATTTTAATATATCTATCTCCCCTCGCTACTGACAGTCTGCATTTTATTTCGCCCTTATTTTTGTCCATAGTCAGTTACTTTGTTGACCCAACACACGCGTAATGAATGCAATTATAGATAATTGCTCTGTTGGAGAAAATGTGCACCTGACAACAAGGCGAATCGAATAGTTCGGTGTTTCACGTGGCTGGGATGTCGTCAGACCTTTCGTTGTTCGTCAGCATGACGGTCGAGGGCAGAGTAAGCTAATGACTGATATCAGCGTAATTGATCGCAGTCCAATCGTTGTTCCCTAACGCTATCGCCGAGGTCGTATAGGCACCGGGCTTTTCACGTGGCGCCGCATGAAGGGTGTACTGCGATCACCCCGACTCGGGGAAAACCAGGGCAGCAGAGTCAACAGCTGTAGGCGATAACGTGTCAATCAAATGCGCCGCCGTCGATCATTGCTAATACGTGGGTTGTAATAGCTGGAGAGATGGGCCACAGTGGCAAGTTGATACCCAATTCAATGCTGGACAATGTAACCATATCAGATCCTCGCTATGAGGTACAGAAGTGCAAGACACTGTCACTGGACGCTCGGAACATGGCAAAATGTCGTCTTAACCGGTGGCACGTGGTATATAATGGTACACGCCGACGGAAGGGTACGGGTAAGAACAAAACCACAGGATGTGACGCACCCTGCTGGTTGATACCGTACAGTTCAGCAGGCGATACAGATGGGGGATGTTTATATTGGATAAAACGAGACTGCTCATACGTCTGTCACTGCACCTAAGCGGCGACGATACAGACACCTACCACATACTCAGTTGTGTGTTCTAACAAACAATGTCATAAGTTGAAATTTATCAGTCATTCTAGCTAACCAAAGCGAGAATATATCGATTAGGTGAATTTAGAACCTTATTTTCCAATGAACTTGCCGCAACCCAAAATACCGTCTAGCCACAGGAAATTAATTCAATTATGAGGCTAGAGCATCACAAATAAGTTGATAAATCAAGCTACATTGCATTTGGAATCCTCGAACTGCATTCCGAAACGGAAACAATCTATAAACCGCAATAGTCTCTTGAAATAATACGCTGCGCACAAATGTGTGGTAGTAATACAACAAACAAATCACTTGCTGAAGTAAATTTGAAATTTGTAGTAAGGTTCTATGGGACTAAACTGCTCAGGTCATCGGTCTCTAGGCTTACACACTAATTAATGAAAGTTAAACTAACTTGCGTTAAGGAAAACACACACACCCATGTGCGAGGGTGGCCTCGAACTTCCGACGGGGGGAGCCGCGCAAACCGTGACAAGGCGCCCTAGACCTAACGGCTCTGCTGAACTATTCCTAGACATAGACGCTGGTTCAAAGTAAATCGTATAACTACATATAAATTGGAAACAGAAATGAACTCTGAGAAATATCGCCTGAACAGGGTTTCTCCGAAATAACACTTCATCCGTATAATGTGACAGGCTTGGACTCATATGTCACCATTTTTTTTAATAGTAAGATGGGTGTATTTTAAACAAGACTCTTCACAACACTGACTATCACCAACAATGGCTAACTTTTTTTAAAAAAACAGATACAAGATTGTGAGTGTTACAGGAAAAGGGCGGTGGCGCAAGATGGAGCAGATTTATTATTTTCGGTCTTGGAAGGGGATATATTCTAACACAGAGGGCACAAGAGTTGGTCCTCACTTCTATCTTATATTCGAATCACTCTAGCCTTTTTCTTTCTTTTTCCTCCTCGCCAAGGGTTAGTAATCCCCTGACGACAAAGTAACTAAGTTCATGATAACGTGGCGAGGTCCTTATTTGTCAAGAGAGTAATGCTGATCTGTTGATCTCGCCCTCTATATTTATCAAACCAGAAGTACGCAACAAACTTAGAAACAACACAGTTTTCCCCAACGGCATGCATCCATAGTAACGTGTTGGAAACAGGCCAGCCACAACGTCTGTCGTCCACTAAAAGCCGTTATTACAACAGTAAGGCTTTCTTGAACACTGCGGAGAAATAATTTTTCGTGGTTACCACTCAAGATTCACCCACACACTCCAAGACAACATTTATTCAGAAATGCTATTGACGACTAACAATCATCGATTCAGTGTCCTTAATGCGTGCTGTACTTGACATGGTCCTGTGCAAGTTGCCATTTTACACACACACACACACACACACACACACACACACACACACACACACACACACTATAACCACAGGCAACAATTCGAAAAGCGTATTCTGAACGCCAATACTTAGAACACCTACGTCGATAGCTGCAGTCTGTAGAATGCAAACAATTGATCATAAATAACGATAACTTGCAGCAACCCGAGTGCCACGTCCTATTGCAACAGCTGACACAGGAGATTTAGCTTCTCAAGTACCGTGCTCATCAAATGATACTGATGGGTGGAACAAATAGAATAAAATCGAAGTACCTTGAAATTTTTACAGTGCATCTTTTCAGATGTTTTAATATCATTCCCGAGGAAGTCATAATAACGTTGTATCACTGACGTTTAGCTTGTAGGGTTTAACCGTTAAAATAGCACAATTGGAAGAGATCAGTTGAACGTGTTCGTACACATGTAGAGGATTTTTTGGCAACATACAAAGAAAAGTAGAATACCATGCAAGATAGGGCTCCCCCTGTTTATGCGCTGAAATTTTGTCAAGCAATTTTACTACCTGTCTCTGTACTGTGCAGATGATTAAGCCACACAATCATGCTTCATTATTATTTATCTGACATCTACTACTTGATAAATGCCTCCCTCCACACTTACTTGTAAAAGATTTTGAGCAATATATAATTATTATCAAAACTATGTCATACTGCCAATATTTATTTCAGCAGAGGCGAAGAAAACCGTAAGTTGTCCTAAAAGCAGTAACCTGAAGAGTATTATTATTATTATTCTTTTTTTTTCTCAGACTTAAGTCTGGTTAAAAATGGAACGTGACGCGGACCTCGGTCAAGCGTGACTTCCTTGTAACTGTATGGTATATGTCATATTGCATTTAGGAACTTTCGGGTAATTGAACATGTATCAATAATTACAGATTTTTGTAGTTGTATATATATGTTTGGAGGTAGCTGTATTGCATTGATGTACTGGTGGATATTGTGAGGTATGACTCCTGTAGTTGATAGTATAATTGGGATAATGTCGACTTTATCCTGATGCCACATGTCCTTGACTTCCTCAGCCAGTTGGATGTATTTTTCAATTTTTTCTCCTGTTTTCTTCTGTATATTTGTTGTATTGGGTATGGATATTTCGATTAGTTGTGTTAATTTCTTCTTTTTATTGGCGAGTATGATGTCAGGTTTGTTATGTGGTGTTGTTTTATCTGTTATAATGGTTCTGTTCCAGTATTATTTGTATTCATCATTCTCCAGTACATTTTGTGGTGCATACTTGTATGTGGGAACGTGTTGTTTTATTAGTTTATGTTGTATGGCAAGTTGTTTGCTACATTGTCATGTCTTCTGGGGTATTCCGCATTTGCTAGTATTGTACATCCGCTTGTGATGTGATCTACTGTTTCTATTTGTTGTTTGCGAAGTCTGCATTTATCTGTTGTGGTATTGGGATCTTTAATAATATGCTTGCTGTAATATCTGGTGTTTATTGTTTGATCCTGTATTGCAATCATGAATCCTTCCGTCTCACTGTATATATTGCCTTTTCTTAGCCATGTGTTGGATGCGTCTTGATCGATGTGTGGCTGTGTTAGATGATACGGGTGCTTGCCATGTAGTGTTTTCTTTTTCCAATTTACTTTCTTCGTGTCTGTTGATGTTATGTGATCCAAAGGGTTGTAGAGGTGGTTATGAAATTGTAGTGGTGTAGCCGATTATTTATATGAGTGATTGCTTTGTGTATTTTGCTAGTTTCTGCTCGTTCTATAAAGAATTTTCTTAAATTGTCTACCTGTCCATAATGTAGGTTTTTTATGTCGATAAATCCCCTTCCTCCTTCCTTTCTGCTTAATGTGAATCTTTCTGTTGCTGAATGTATGTGATGTATTCTATATCTGTGGCATTGTGATCGTGTAAGTGTATTGAGTGCTTCTAGGTCTGTGTTACTCCATTTCACTACTCCAAATGAGTAGGTCAATATTGGTATAGCATAAGTATTTATAGCTTTTGTCTTGTTTCTTGCTGTCAATTCTGTTTTCAGTATTTTTGTTAGTCTTTGTCTATATTTTTCTTTTAGTTCTTCTTTTAATATTTGTATTATCTATTCCTATTTTTTGTCTGTATCCTAGATATTTATAGGCATCTCTTTTTTCCATCGCTTCTATGCAGTCGCTGTGGTTATCCAATATGTAGTCTTCTTGTTCAGTGTGTTTCCCCTGGACTATGCTATTTCTTACATTTGTCTCTTCCAAAAGTCATATTTATGTCATTGCTGAATACTTCTGTTATCTTTAGTAATTGGTTGAGTTGTTGGTTTGTTGCTGCCAGTAGTTTTAGATCATCCATGTATAGCAAATGTGTTATTTTGTGTGGGTATGTTCCAGTAATATTACATCCATAATCTGTATTATTCAGCATGTTGGATAGTGGGTTCAGAGCAAGGCAGAACCAGAAAGGACTTAATGAGTCTCCTTGATATATTCCACGCTTAATCTGTATTGGCTGTGATGTGATAGTATTTGAATTTGTTTGGATATTAAGTGTGGTTTTCCAATTTTTCATTACTATGTTTAGGAACTGTATCAATTTAGAGTCTACTTTGTATATTTCCAATATTTGTAGTAACCATGAGTGGGGTACACTATCAAAAGCTTTTCGGTAATCAATGCATGCGTAGTGTAGCGACCTTCGTTTAGTTTTAGCTTGGTATGTCACCTCTGCATCTATTATCAGTTGCTCTTTACATCCTCGTGCTCCTTTGCAACAGCCTTTTTGTTCTTCATTTATAATTTTGTTCTGTGTTGTATGTGTCATTAATTTCTGTGTTATGACTGAAGTCAATATTTTGTATATTGTTGGTAGGCATGTTATGGGGCGATATTTAGCTGCGTTTGCTGTGTCTGCTTGATCTTTAGGTTTCAGATAAGTTATTCCATGTGTAAGTGTATCAGGGAATGTGTATGGGTCTGCAATGTAACTGTTAAATAATTTAGTTAGATGTGAATGTGTTGAGGTGAAATTCTTTAGCCAGAAATTTGCTATTTTATCTTTTCCAGGGGCTTTCCAATTGTGAGTAGAATTATTTACTTGGGTGACTTCATGTTGCAAAATTATCACTTCAGGCATTTGTGGTATCTTCTTGTATGTGTCTGTTTCTGCTTGTATCCACCGTGCATGCCTGTTATGTTGTACCGGGTTTGACCATATGTTGCTCCAGAAGTGTTTCATGTCTGTTATGTTTGGTGGATTGTCTATTTTAATGTGTGTGTTATCTATTGTCTGGTAAAATATCTTTTGGTTTGTGTTGAATGTTTGGTTTTGTTTCCTTCTATTTTCACTTTTTTTGTATCTTCTAAGTCGTTTGGCCAATTCTTGTAATTTCTGCTTCTTTTCATCTAATTGCTCTGTCGCTTCTTGTTGTGAGATTTTACCTAACCTTTTTCGTTTTTTATCTGATATTTCATTTCTTATAAATTGTGTTAGCTGTCCGATGTCTTTTCTCAGTTTTTTCTATTCTGATCTGTAGCCTGTGTTACCATGCTGGTTTTGTGGGTTTCTTCTGTGTGTTGTTTGGTTCTGATCTCTGCCTAGTGTGTATATTTAGTGTAGTGAGTGCTCCTATATAAATCAGTAGTTGTAACTCTTCCATAGTTGTATTTTCATTTATTTTGTTGTGTATGATTGTGTTGATAGCTGTTATTGTTGTTTCGACTTGTGGGTTATTTGCTGGTCTATGCAAAAAAAAAATGGTTCAAATGGCTCTGAGCACTATGGGACTTAACATCTATGGTCATCAGTCCCCTAGAACTTAGAACTACTTAAACCTAACTAACCTAAGGACAGCACACAACACCCAGCCATCACGAGGCAGAGAAAATCCCTGACCCCGCCGGGAATCGAACCCGGGAACCCGGGCGTGGGAAGCGAGAACGCTACCGCACGACCACGAGATGCGGGCGCTGGTCTATGCAAGAATGGTCTAATGTCTGTATTTGTGTCTTTGTATTCTATATATGTCAGCTGAAATTTTTCTTCTATATCTAAAATGTGTGTCACTTCGTGTTCTATTTGTGCTTGTTCTGGTGGCTGTCTTAAGATTTCGTTTTCCTCTGATTGTTTCATTGGTGCGTGTTGTTCTTTGTTTGTTTGCTCTGGGATGTTTTCCATTACTGTATTTTCTTCTTCTTCTTCTTCTTCTTCTTCTTCTTCTTCTGATTGCACATTATTTTGTTCTAGTATTTGTTGTACTTGTTGTCTGATGTTTTCTAATTCTGACTGGGGTATCCTGTTATTTTTTATTATTACACGGATCTGATCCGCTAGTCGTTGTGCTGTTAAAAATTTTAATTCTGGGTATCTGGTAATAAATGTTGTGTATACTTGTGATCTGTATCCAGTTGTGTTTGTTCCTAAGTTTGTTGCTTGGTAGTAACAGAACATGAGGTTTCGGTTAACTTCATCTGACCATCTCATCCTGTGTCTTTGTTTTCCTTCAAGAGTGGTTGCAGGAAGCATATCCTGCAAAACACCTCTATTTGGCTATAAATCATTTTCCGTTTGGCTAGCAGTGTCGTTACCATTGTGGACGGGCATAGGGTTCAAGCGTCGTCCCCGACCATGACAGCGCTTGTCCGAGGCTTCATTATTATTATTATTATTATTATTATTATTATTATTATTATTATCTGACTGTTAGGTAGTACGTTAAATTGTTTCGCGCTGTTTTATCATTTCAAACGAGGCAGTTATACAGGTGGAAACACTATTTTTTTTAAAATTTATCTTATATGATCTACGGGTTAGACATTAGTACAAAGTCTGACATTTGGTTTTGTGAAAATATACTACAGCTACTAATTTTCCTCGGTAACAATTTTTGCCACACTGTTCTCTCAGAAATTATGCATTACACGTCATACACTGTACACGGAATCGCAAAAATCAAACGCATATTTCGTAGTGAACAATATGAATCCGAGAAGTCGAGAGTTTTCAAAGCTGACTTTGGAGGTCAGCACAGAAACCACGCACTCACATCGTTTATCCTCTTCAGCTCTGTTTATAAGTAATGTTATCGAAGTGCAACTTTTTACGAATCTCCCAGCGTGTATTCGAGCACCTAGAATTTAACTGCAATTCTGGCAATAACCAGTATTATGACAGTTTTCGTTAGGGTCTTGGATGCTTTTATACCCTTCATGAAAAACCACTGATCATGCTACCCCACTGTCACAACACATAGTTAAACGTTATCAGGAGTGCTATCACGAGAATCAGCCGAAATTTCCCACCTCAGTCCCCCTTTTTTTACAGTGATTGAATATAACTGCTCCCATCTTTCACGAGCCATACCAAAATACAATCGCACCAAAAAGTATTGGCACACGTGCGTATTTATCGTTGCTGGTTACAAACGCCGCACTTTCCGGTACACAGTACATGTACGTGCTACCTCACATACCAGACATTACAATTCTGCCCATAGTGCCTACCATTAACAAAGAAATGCAGTGTTATGGGCAAACACGTATCTCCTCTGCACACAAAAAGTATTGGCACAGAGCATGGCATCTCGGTATATTGCTGGGTTTTCAGGTACCGGAACGCCATCTGCTGACACATTAGACACTGCGTGTTGTTGACGGCCCGGTCGCCAGTATGTTGCTGTAGTGCGCGATAGTGGTCAGCATGGGGCCGAAGAAGAAGGAACATTCAGTGGCGTTGCGTGAGAGAGTGGTATTGCTCCATTCACAAGGGAGAAGCTATCGACAAATCGGAGCAGAGGTGTCTGTGAGCTACACCACGGTAAGAGCCATCATTCAGAAATATAAAGAGACTGGAACAACAGTGAATAAGTGTCGTCCTGGACGTCCAAAAGTGCTTACAACCCGAGAGCGTCGCCATATCATCGCACTTGCTCGGAAGGAACCTGCTACAAGTGCAGCAACTATTGCTGAGATTGTTCAGACAACGTCCGACAAGACGGTTAGTGTTCAGACTATACGAAATGTGTTGAATGAGGCTGACATGCATGGACGTTCTCCCAGGAAGAAGCCATACATTTCGGAAATTAACCGGCAGAAACGCCTGCAGTTTGCCAAGGACTACATCAGCAAGCCGATGGAGTTTTGGAACACTGTGATATTTAGCGACGAATCGAAGTTCAATGTGTTCGGATTTGATGCAAGAAAGAAAATTTGGCGCAAGCCGAATACGCACCTCGACATCAAACACATGCATCCCACAGTCAAACACGGTGGGGGCGGTATCATGGTCTGGGGCTGTATGGCGGCTTCCGGCGTTGGAAATCTAGCTGTAATTCACGGCACAATGGATCATATGAGATACATTGACGTGTTGCGAGGTAATTTACACGCTAGTGCACAGAAATTGGGCCTTACTGGGGTGTTTCAGTTCCAGCAAGACAACGACCCAAAACATACCGCCATGAAAACCCGGGAGTGGTTACTGTACAATGCCCCCAGAAGGGTTCTAACACCACCTCAGAGCCCTGATTTGAACCCCATTGAGAACCTGTGGGCTCATCTTGACACACAAGTCAGAAAAAGGCGTCCGTCCGGTAAAAACGACTTGGAGAAAGTGCTCCTGGAGGAATGGTCGAAAATTACCCCTGATATCACCCGGAATTTAATACAAAGCATTCCTAGGCGTTTACGTGCTGTTATAGATGCTAAAGGGATGCACACTAGCTATTAGATGGTGAACATCAATGAAGAAAACGAACACACTGTCCGATTCATATGCGTGTGCCAATACTTTTTTGGGTGCAGAAGAGCGATGTTTTTTTTCATGACACTGTATGTTACTTTAAGGACAGGTGATTTTGACATATTTGTAAACTATGTAATGTAAGGTGTCACATGTATGGGTTCTGTTCTGAAATATATGTTTCGTTTAACCTACAACCACTAAAATGTAACTGTGCCAATACTTTTTGGTGCGATTGTAGTTAATACGACAAGATACAAAGCAACCGACCTCTCTACTGGATGTACATAATAGCGGAACTTTTGTTTTCCTTTTATCGGTGCATTCCACAACATACAAAATTCTCTGCTAAGTTTAAACTAGATCAAATACAGTTGGCTGTAGATAATTCGTCCCTCCGGAATAGGAGGGGCAAAAGAAAATAGCAAAGAATCTGAGCTGCGAAGATGAATGAAACGAGAGTAGGCTTAATGGGAACATTCTTCAGGGAGTGGGAGCTGTCAGGCGGCGCTCACCTTGCGCCGGGGAACAAGGCGTAATTAATTTGCTGTGACAAAGCCTGCGCGATCACCCCACACTTTAAAAAAAATTGCTTCGCCAATTGAAACAGACGACGCACGATGAATGAATAGCACTGCCTGTATCTGCCCCTTGTGGCTCTCGTTTCAACGCGCTCCACGCCCTGTAACACCATTTGAAAGTCGTTTATTTGTGTTCGAGACAGTCTCTGCCCCCCCCCCCTCTCTCTCTCTCTCTCTCTCTCTCTCTCTCTCTCTCTCTCTCTCTCTCTCCCACCCCCTCCTTCTTTCTTTCTGCGTCGTTTCGTGATTCTTAGTTCCGGAGCCGATGTCCCAGCAAGAAATCAAAAGATGTTATGTTATGTCATCATATAATTTTAAAGGAAGCACAAGAAGGCTCATTGTACCGTGCTTCACATTACATCTGCAAACAAACAACTTCAATGAACCACTAAAATTAAAGTTGTAACTTATTTCACAGAGCACCAAAAGATTCAGAAGTAAAGTAAAATGTGAAATTCTTTCACAATTCATTCTCGCTTCTGTTAGCAAAGTAGATGTCTTCAGGACGTTTGTATATGAAATAATATTTTTTCCGAGACACATAGGCCGCCATCTTTTCCAGAAACAATTTACAACAGATATCTTTTAGTTTTACTGTAATATCAAAACTGGATAATAACGTTAAACGTTCATGCTGACAGTATAAAAGTGATGCTTCTATGAGCACATACACACAAGCAACATTTGAACGACTCATTCATTCACTCACTGTAGTCTGCTTCCGATTTTTCTCCCACACGAATTGAGTTCTTGAGATCAATTAGCCCTTGCTCTTTTGATTAAACACCGTGAATTAACTATGACATTGTGTGTACTTAACTTTCCGCTGACTACTAACAGCTGTCTTTTTTGTTAATTCATGACTGTCTTTAAAGTTACAAGTAAGAATCAGTTTTTACAGTAGACATAGAAAGTGGAGGGAAAACTCCAGTTTTCCACTTTTTTTAATCTACTTAAATATATGGTTATCTATTAACTGCAAATCCCCAGAGTTATAGTACCAAATTATGCACATTTCCCACCCAGTATTCGAAAGATGGTATTTCCTGGGAGCATATCGTATCTGAATTTTTAAATTATTTCCTGTATATAGCAGTCAACCTTTAGGATCATTGCAAAACTTTGACAATATTTTACTATTCGAAATATGCACTTAATTTTACGAATAATTACACCTATATCGCTTTTTCAATTTTATTCTTAATTACTTATTTCAACTTCATCAATCTTCGGGTACAGCAGATAAGAATGGAAGCAATACAAACAGGAATACTATGAAATATTTCTATTGCTTTCGTTAGTACGTACAGTGTACGAAGACTGTAAGAGCCGAAATAGGCAAATACATCGCCGTTCCAAAGTAGTGCCATTAATCACATGACAGTTATGGAGAAAGGTCTTAAGTTACAAAGAGATACGATCCATTTCTCGTCTGGTTCCAGAGAGAAGATTACAAACAAAATGAAATGTTGGCAGCTGCGACAAATTACCCCAACTGCAACTGTCTACGAATTAATGGTGTACGGTATTTCTCTTCTCTGCATTAAACTACAGCGAATACATTACTTGCATACAGTATTACTTCCGTTACGTTCCTCATTCCCACTAATGTGTCGCAGACACTATCAACGAATGGCAATTACTACTATATTTTTAAGCAGAATACAACATTACCTAATTGTCTAACGCCTCTTATTCAGTTATCAGTCGTCAGTCTACGTTTATCCGAATCCCACTGAACTACAAATCACTTAATTTTCCCATTCATCGGTATTTTTTTTCTGTTCGCAGTTTTGCTTTTTCTTCGACGGTGCATCCGGATATGCAGGACATACAGAGCTCCCGCCGCTGCGCGCAATCACTCGGGTGTGTCGTTCAGCGGCCTCTGTACGAGATAATTCAGCCATAATTATCGAGTAGCACAGCAGACAGACACTGCTTCACTCGGCCATTTCTACATCGCAAACAATTTCCAGTGTATACATTATGCAAATCGCGCAAAAAATACGCGTAAAAGACGGGAGAGAGGCGTAATCGATAACCGAGTGTAGACAATTTCGGGGCGATATTTAACAGCGTAAGTATTTACACACAATGGCGATGAAATGTGGGGCGCTGCTAACTACCGCGAGGCCGGCCGAGCCGCGACTGCAATTTATTTCCACGGCCAGACAAACACGGTGCACCAAAAGGAAGCGTACACGATTTGTCTTGCCTGCCTCGTGACGTGGTATTTCAACCACCGGCAACGGTATTCTTTAAATTGAAAGCTTCGCAGAGTGAAGCTGTGGCAGATAAGGCTCCGTGCCGCGGAGGATGGGAGGACAGGCAAAGGGCGCCGCCCAGCGGTTACAACAAAGGGCACATTGTTGGAGCCCCGCTCCTCCCGCGCCGACGTCGTCGTCGCCAGCATTCTTATTAAATCTCTTCCGGAGGCCAGATACTCCAGCTCACTGCTCCTGGAGGCCAGCAGCGGCGCAACTCCTTGCTGTTGTTTCACTCTCAGTGGGGCCGTGGTCAGGTAAATACAAAAGGTACTTGCGAAGTTCGGCGATGCGAGGCTCCGACTGGATAAGGCACAACCTGTTTCCGTGTCTCTGTTGATCAGACAGCTCCACGACATGTCTCACTGGAAAAAGGAATAGCACGCACTTTGCGGCACGACTTTTTTCTAAAGCTGATGGAGAACAATTTCGTCGAGGAAAGTACTCCAGTGGCTCAGGAGGACTGTCCATATTTCTGTATCCAGCGCAGATGGTTAAGACGCTCTCCGCTAAAGGAAAATGAAGGAAATGAGATTATTAGGCACGGAGCACGAACTCTAAGAAGTGGACCACGGCCTTTACAAAGGACCCATTCCGGTATTCGTCTCTATCTATTTACGGAAAGGACGGAAAACATAAGTGTGGGTGGTGGGAAAAGAATTTGCACCCCACTCTTCGAGAAGCCGAGTCAATACCTTAGCCACGGTCCAATCAAAAATGGTTCAAATGGCTCTGAGTACTTTGGGACTTAACTTCTGAGGTCATCAGTCTCCTAGAACTTACAACTACTTAAACCTAACTAACCTAAGGACAGCACACGCAGCCGTGCCCGAGGCAGGATTCGAACCTGCGACCGTAGCAGTCACGCGGTTCCAGACTGAAGCGCCTACAACCGCTCAGCTACAATGACCGGCACGGTCCAATCTCATTTGGTCTCCTCGTCGAACCCTCTCCTCGGTCAAACATATCAATACGAATTGGAAAGCGTGCTGCTGTTGCAAGGAGACGAACGAGATACGCTCGATTTTTATATCATCTCAGAGATACCTTTGAACAGGTCTGCGCCTGCAGTTCATACAATTCTCCAAGGAAACATAAACAAGAAAGCTTGTCCTTTGTGGGTAACTTTTCCTTGACACATATGCAGATGGCACAACGTTCCTTATAATGATAATAAATGCTCCAGAACATTCGAGAGTAGTGAAACCTCGCTATGTGAACAGCTCAGCTACACGGAACTAAGTTTTTCATTACTAAAAGGAAAGTCCAACCATGCCACAAAACAAGGGCACACCGGCGGTTATTTTGTTCGCTGTATTTCACTCCATGTATCTGCGCTGGTATTAACTGATATTGTGATCAAAGTCTGACATCGCGTCCCCAACTCGTTCACCAGAGACTGCACAGTAACACAATTCTGACAAGAGGAAGGCATTCCCTGCCACATGACTGAAGTAACCTTGCAAAATATTGCCACAATCAGCCACCCAGCTATTCTCACATGTGAATCCATTTCTAGAACTACACTTAACAGCCTGCAGCGCAGTGTTTGTACAAATGTACCTCCCCAAGAGATTAAAACTGCACGGTGACGCAGATTTTAACGCGCCGCAAGTAACGCTCTAACCTTGCTTCGGAAAAGCATATCTGAGGCCTTAAATGTACATTATATACTGGCATTCCGAAGCCTAGGACAGTGAGTTACGTTCATTTGGGGCGGCTGGTAAGGCTTTGGCCGCGAAAATAACACTTCGCCCGCGAAAATAAAAATCTAAAATAGAGACAAAGTACAGAAAAATATCGTTAACTACCAGAAATGCTTACAGATTCAGCGTTCTCTCTCATAATTCCCCCCTCCCCCACTATGCACGAATAAAAATGGTAAAGTTTCAAGCAAGTCACAGCTTTATTAACATTTATGTTGATTTTAAATTACACGCTCGAATGTTACGAGTGTGTTGCACACCGATGAAACAGATAATACCGCATCGAATAATATACATTACTGAGATTGGAAGGTACATATAATTTTATAAGTAAAAAAAATGCAATAAAGTTAGCACACAATCACCAAGTGCGGAGGAAAGGAACTATTTGTTGTAGTAATTGTGGTAACTGTACACAACACACACTAAAATCTTCACAGAAACGTGTAAAATTATTACCACCTTATCTCAATGCAATACCACGACTGTCTACCTTTAACTCTTTGATGCACAGATTTTATGTTTAATTAATTTTTTAATAAAACATGCATTTTCTATGTCTGGTGGGGTTGCTAATAAAGGAAAACATGAATTAAAATTTTTTATTGTATTGATTTTGGTTTTAGATGGTGGTATATATAATATACCACCATGCCACTTAGGGCCGTACCTAAAGTTTTTGAGATATCTTGGTTTGTGCTTGTAACTCACCTTTAAATTCTACTCTAAGCAGTAATAATTAGTATAATTAATGTAAAATAATTTTATTTCTGGCAATTGGTCATTTACAATACAAAATCAAATTACAAACCTTACAAATAAAATATGTTTCTTATTCCTTTTTGTGAAAATCTTGAAAGCACCTTTTTGTTTTGCTAAGGCACAAAGGCACTTTGCATTCAGCGCACATCCAGAAAGTGCGCACTTGCTTCTTTTTTGTACTGCATTTCGCACAACGTCTGGCGGTAGTACGCTCTGGCTGGTGGGATGAATTGTCGAGACGCTGGCGTGAGGAAACATATGGCTTGTTTTTCTTTACGTGGACTTGACTCTCATGAAGTCTAGATGGCCTCAATGGTGTTTTCTGGGTTACTAAGCTTTGCAGGATACTCATCCTGAAGACTTTGGCAGTCATTTTTTCTCTATCGCCTAGTTCCTTCCAAATTATATAGCTGTTGACGATACTGACATCAAGCAGGTGAAAGAATATTCGGTGCCACCACTTTTTACTTCTCCGGCTTATTTCATATGATTTTTTCAGTTGGTCGAACTTGTCGACATTGTTCATGTGTGCATTGTAATCCATCACTGCTTGAGGACAAGGTAGCTCTATGCGTGAACCATCTCTTTCACGGCGAGTCACTGTAGTAACTTCAGGACTGTGAAAATTTGAAAGGAGATGAACAGCTCTCTTATCTTTCCACTTCAAGTAGAGGATGCCACAGTTGCTGACCCTCCAGTCAAATTCACCTCTGCTTAATTCTTTGTCTGTTTTTAATTTGGGTAAATGTTTCCTTGTTGGTTGAACTGTCCCACAGGCATATATGTTTCTCTGCTGTAAACCAGCCAACAAGTTATAGCTATTGAAATAGTTGTCGAAATAAAGATAATGGCCTTTATTTACGAGTTCAGAGGACAAACTCAGCACTACATGCTCCCCAAGGCCTGTTTGCACTGTGTCACCTACTTTTCCGGTGTAAATATCAAATTTCAAGTTGTAAGAGGTCTTGTCACACAGCATCCACACTTTGTAACCACGCTTTATGGGTTTATCTCTCATGTATTGTTTCATACTGTTGCGGCCTTTGAATTTGATCATTGACTCATCAATTGCTAGGTGTTTGCTGGGTTGGTAACACTTGGAAAAAGATTCAGATAGTATCTTGATCACTGGTCGCAGCTTGTACAGTTTGTCATAACCTGGGTGTCCTTTTTCTGGATGCAATGTGTTATCATTCAGATGAATGTTCCTCAGTAA
Organism: Schistocerca cancellata; assembly: GCF_023864275.1. Taxonomy (NCBI): domain Eukaryota; kingdom Metazoa; phylum Arthropoda; class Insecta; order Orthoptera; family Acrididae; genus Schistocerca; species Schistocerca cancellata. The sequence goes on from NC_064629.1 coordinate 305,103,461, forward strand.
CCATCCAAACCGATTTACTGCCATCAGAGATGCAATATAACGATCATGAAGTTCTGGGGCACTAGACCAGTAGTCTCTGTATGCTGGCATACGCTTTATACCCATCAAAATGTTGATTCCCAGGAAAGTTCGTATTTCATTGTCAGTTGTTGGAGTGAAAGACTTGCCAGATTGCGTCGCATATAAATTTGTTTGGAAAACGATTAGCTCAACTAGCTCTTTTGGAAATATTTTTTCGAATATATCGATAGGTTCTGGATCATCAATGTCCCTAATAAAAGCACTTGGTCCTGATTCACTGTCGAACTGCATTCCTGAGGTAGCATTGAATTGTTGTCCCCAAGTTGGCGCTGTGTCAGCAGCGCGTTTTGGCGGAGTGGACTCACTTTCTTCCTCGCTCTCTGAAACTTCGCCTTCAGACGACACAATAGCCTCCGCAACAATGCTTGCTTCATAATCAGATTCGTCATCTGTGGTGTCAACAGTGGAATCCTCGTCTGATGGAATTTCACACAATAATCGTTCGATTTCTTCATCTCGTAAGCCTCTTCTTGACATTTTCATTTTCAAACAACAGCCTGAATCCAAGTAAAGAATACGTAAGCAAAACAAAATGGAGAAAGAGCTAAAATAAGTCACAACACAATTAAAAACTAAACTTTGTAGCGGAGGATTTCGAATTTTATACTAGGAAACGAAATGCAATAGAATACTGCTACATGCACGGTGGTACAAATAATATACCACCAAAATAAATTGTATATAAATAACGGAAGATTGTGCATATGAATGTATACATGGGTTCATACCGTAGCTGTGACGTCCAAGATATGGAAAAAACACAGGCGCAACAAGAAATTCGTTATAAACCACTATTCACACGCAAAAACCATGCACAACTCAGCACGCAGCTTTCACAGTTGTAATCTATGCAATTCTTGGCGGGAACTGATTCCTTATAGGCAGTGAGTGCCATCTGTCTGATAAGTAGAGAACTAGGTGAGCATATTAGAGTGGTGGTCGTGCAGTTAAACCACTGTGCAAAGAGCCAAGAAAATTTTCAAAAGGTGGTATACTATGTATACCACCGTGCTCCAAAGAGTTAAGATAACAATAGAGAATCCTCGAAATACAAAGTGGAATAAATAAATGGTACTGCTGAGTGTGTGCTCTTCTTATTGGTCATTTGCGTCTTGGATTTACCTTTGCCGAAAAAAATCGGGCAAGAAAACAAGCTTGTCATTTTTTGTAGGATGTTAAGTTCCATATCTATTCTTCTGCATAAAAATGATTGGAGAGGAGAGAGAGAGAGAGAGAGAGAGAGAGAAGTACCAGATGGATAAGAAAGAATATGGGCTGAGATAATTACTGAAAAGTACAAACCCATGTTTGGTAGAACGCAAACTACGGGCAAGTACACTATCCACCTACGTGATATGGTAATCCTATTGATAAAGACGTTTTACAAGAAGTGAAATGCTGTGTAGCACTGACTGATATTCAGTGTCAGTTTTACGACTTACAAAAAAAGAGTGATGCTGCACTTGGTCTCTAAAGCGAAACTTTCAAAGGACACTGCTGCCGATGGCCACGTTAACTTTTTCCACGTCTGCGCATTTCAGAGAAATACTGCAGAGTTTTCAAGGCAAGCGAAACAAATGAGTGGCAGTAAGAATCGTGTAACAGGCGTGAGTGTGTGTAGCCGATGCTGGTAGCACCGCTCGCTAAGCGAGACGCCACTAATCTGAGGGTTACAAGTTCGATTCTCACCTTTCAATGTGATTCTTTAAAAATTTTATTCTGATGGTGCCTATGCACAATTCTGACGTCCTCACCACAGATGCCAAAGAAATTAATGGTGGAAACACTGAAAGGGAATTAAGCTGTAGACTTAGCTACGGTTTATAACGCTGCAATGACGTACAGTTTTAATATTACAGTTCTTTCACCGACATACAGAGATTCCGAAGAGTAGAAACTGCATGACCGTCTCGCATGCATTATACTGAAATGCTACTTATGCAATTAAATATTAATCACGCACGAAATTTTCCACAAAACTGGAAGCAGAAGGATAAGAGAGGTGAGATGAGACACCACAGATTGCTCTGAGCCAAAAGCCTCTGCCGAACTGTAACAAGTAACCGTGATAATACCCATTTTATAAACTGTATAAATTCGGCCACTGCATAATTCATGGCTCTCATTCCCTTCTCCGCCAGAGAGAGACCAATCATGATGGACGGCGTGATAAGAGCCTTGTTATTACTGCTCGGATTAAGGATTTAGTCACAACGGGCTTCACACTTCCCATTTGTCTCCACGTAATGGTACACTTTTATGGGGCAGAGATTTATACGGCGAAAAGGCGAGAACAATATTACCTTAAAACGCTACACAAGTTGTTTCGATTGTAAAAACTAATGCCGGCTAAACAAAGGGGGAATACCACAATGTGCGGCGGTATCTGGCGAGAGGCTTCACCTGAGACATAAAACATGGGGCGCACACCAACCGGCTGTGAAAAATGGCCGCATATTTCAGAGTATCTGAAGCATCTGCGGTAAGATACCACAGCCGGCCGCTCGTTTGCGTACAATGAAGCTGCTCCAGGGCAAGCGCCGACACACGCTTCTTTTTAACTTACGGACCGCTGCTGTCCGCAATGAACGACATCATATAGCCTACGGAATGTTCAGAATGTCTGTATCCTGCACACACACACGTATAGTGTGTTTCAAAAAACAAGGCTAAGGATTGGTAAGAGAAAAGTAATGAGCAAAAGGGACGGCTGAATCGTGTGAAAGATAACTTCACACTCGGTAAAACTTTAGTGTCACTGAAACTCCAGTCTCACGTTTGAGACCTTTGTGGTCACCAGTAACTCTCTTCCTGTACTGTATTGACTTTACCCATTAGTTCTGCACCAACAAAAAAATGAAAATGAGTACGAAATGCTGATCTTTTATTTCTACCAATTCAGGGAGATAGGGAGAGCTCCAGTGACAGAGTTATATTTTTAAAAAAGCGAATTTCCCCTAGTTATTATTTAACCTAACAGCGGCATTGAGCTCCTGTAGACGTGCGGCAGTAATTCTGTTAGAGGAAACAGTGTTGTTTTATAGTCGTTCTGAAATAGTATTCGAAACTGCTCCCCATATACAGTGTGCTTCACAATTCCTATTACATCCTTCGAGAGGTTGTGGAGGGGACTTAATAGATTAAGTTTTGATAAGGAATCCATGTACCGTTTGGACATAAAATAAGTTTGAAGATCGCAACTCTCTCAAATCTCCTGCTTCAGGGCACGCATACGAACTGACAAGACTGTCCCTCTTCTAATTATGTTATATTATCATACGACATTTTCGACCGACTACAACGGCTGAGAGATGGTTGACTATTGTGCTTCAACGGACGCGCCGACTTCTCTAATTTGGAAAGAACGTCCAGTGTCATACAGAAGAGAATCTTACGACTACTCTAAGCTCTGTCCGTGCCATGGGCTCCTGTAGAGCACACAGGTCAGAGCTTATTGTCTCTACTGTGTGCGTACCGTGATGCGGGACGTGGGAAAGAGATCAAATCTCCCACCTTATTTTATATACAACCGGTACATTTTCGGACATGGGTATCCTATCAAAACTTTAGCTACTGAATCTCTTCAACAATCCCTAAACTTTTGTAATAGGAATTAAAAACACTGTATATAGCGTTAACACTGTGAAAACAAGACGAGATAAATAAGGGTGTGCCTTAAGGCATATTGACAGACAGCTTTCCCGCGTACCACCTCTTAAGGGATAAGAAAGCCCAATTATGTAGAATAAAGCAAGGAAATTTGTTTTTGGAGGCATCCGCCTCAAGTGGCTGAAAAGGTAGAAAATATAATTCGGGTGACTATACAGCGACTGGAATCTAGTGCCTACAGTTTCAGGCCATTGTGTAATAGCACTGTAGCAGGGGACCTTCAGGAAAACAGGCAGACTGTAATCTCTCTGGGCAAACGCACAGGAGTTGGTCGGCTGAAACCCACGAAAATGCAGATGCTACTCAAGGGAGGGGGGAGGGGGGGACGGCGCTAAGATTTGAGATAATGAATGAACTACCCAAGAAAAATCGGAGACCGCCCTAGCAAGTAGAAAACATACAGTGAACGAGAAAGGACAAAGTAGGCTTTTAAATGTTACAATTTTAAAAAGGCACGTCTTGGGAAATAGTATTGCAAGGATTTACTGTTAGCAATAGAAGTGGTTTGGAGTAATAATTTGTATAGGAAACATTTGGACTAGAGCTATCTGTGCAAGCCTGCCACCGCCTGCCGGTGTGGCCGTGCGGTTAAAGGCGCTTCAGTCTGGAACCGCGTGACCGCTACGGTCGCAGGTTCGAATCCTGCCTCGGGCATGGATGTGTGTGATGTCGTTAGGTTTAATTAGTTCTAAGTTCTAGGCGACTGATGACCTCAGAAGTTAAGTCGCATAGTGCTCAGAGCCATTTGAGCCCAAGCCTGCCACCAATCAGAACGATACAGATGCCAGAGAGGTCTGCTGGATGGTAATAAAGGAAACAGGAGAAGAGCAATGTGCGGAAGAGACTTTCGTTCGAGCAATACACTGACGAGCCAAAACATTACGACAACCTGTTTAATAGCGTGTTGTTCCACTTTTCAAACACAGTGCAACAGAGATTCTGCCTGTCATGGATTCTCAAGTCCTTGACGGAATTCCAGAAGTATGTGGCACCAGATGTCTACGCACAGGTCAAGCTTTACCGCAAATTACGGGATGGTAGTTTATGGGCACGCAGCTGGTGCCCAATTTGTGTTCCAATGGGTATAGATCAGGCACATTTGCTGTCCAAGACATCAGTACCAGTTCACTATAATGATTCTCAAACCACTGCAGCACGAATCTTACCTTGCAACACTGACAGTTAGCATGCTGTAAGATGTCATCGGCGTAGGGGGAGACTTCAAGCATGAAGCGATGCAGGTGGTCCGTAATAACGTTCACGTGTTCACTGCTTTGATGATGCCTTTGATTACCACCACAGATCGAGTGGAAGCCCAGCTCAATGTACCCCGTAGCATAATTCTGCCTCACCAGCCTGCATCTGTGGCGCGGTGCATGTTTCGTGCAGCCATTCGCCTGGCTGACGACGTGGAAGAACCCAACCATCGACCTGGTGTAACAAGAAATGCGATTCATTCGACAGGTGAAATTTTTCTATTGATCCAGTGATGCTGTGCCCATTCCAATCATAACTGATGACTCCGTTGGGTCAACACAGGAACACGTACGAGGTGGTGTGATGTGGAGCTCCATGTTCAATGGCCACTGAACGGTGTGCTCCTAGGCCTTGGTGCCTGCGTCAGCCTGTCGTCAGATCTGTCACAGATCGCTGCCAATCCTGGTTTAACAGTGGGGTATCCTCCGACCTCTACGTTTTGTGATGAGACGTGGCCGTCCAATACCATAGGGGCTACTCGTTATCTCACCATCCTTCAACCACTTTCCATAGGTGCTCACGTCAGTAGCACGAACAGGCGACCAGCTTCGCCGTATCAGTGATTCTGGTTTCCAGCCGCAGTGCCAAACCAGTGTGCCCCTTGACAAAATCGGTTATATCAGTGTATTTCCGCCCCGTACCTCCACTATAATGACTGCCCAATCGTCTCCCTTCCGCTTACTTCCTTCCTTCCTTCCTGCGTCACGTGCCCGCAACACCACCAGGATGCGTTCACCCTCGCGGTGGGCAGTGGTCATAACGTTTTGGCTCATCAGTGTATTTAGGCAATGTACTTGTGTCATTCAACTTATTAAGCAATGTTTTCTGGGAACTTGTGACAGGCTATGTTCAAGATATCAGTTATGGACTTCATACTTCAAACCGTCACACTTGGGACGATCCTATACCCACCGTCACCGCTTGATAATGACGAACGTTGCAGCCTGTCATGTTCCGTAAGCGTGCCTCAAAGCCAGAGAATCCGGAGAAGCTAAAGTAATATGGATCATTCGAAATAATGATTCACTCATTTGAAATAAGTTTTCTTTTTCATTGGAAAATTCTTAAATATTCTGTATTGGCACACTTTAGTTACATCTGAAAACGTAAATAAAAGTCCAAAATTTACTTGGCCCAGTTAAAACAACAACAGGGCAATGAAAACTGACTGCTCTATTTGTGTATTTCCTTTCTTTCCAGCTGACAGATCAGTTCACAAAATTGTACTTGATTTCTGTTTTCACTGTCGACAGTATACGGTAATTAATTCACTATACAAAATGGCTCTCTGTGTGTATCGATGTTTTCGTAACTGAGTGATTGATTAATGGATTAACTATAGTACACCAAAAATAACTTAACCATGCTGAAGCTAAACCGCGAAAATGAGAAACGGAAAGAAATAATCGTCGTTAGTCCAAGGCTAGATATCAATTTCACAACAGTTAAGAAACAGAGCATACATAACATTACGTCATTAGCACATCTCGGAGGAAATACTTTTTGTAAATTCGAACTATTCAACCTCTCGCGACGAACTGCAACTACTAACGCCAACAGATGCACAATAACAAAAAACTGCGAACTAGACGGCAATTTGGAATTTAGCAGATTCCCGAATAAGACGCTCGAGATGTTTCCTGACTGTGGTTTACTAACGGGATTATTTGGCAATTTCCGATGTGGGAACCATTCTAAAAGATCTCGCCAGTTTATACCGATCAGTTATCCGGAAAACTAAAACGTACTATTTCAGTGTTCATAATCCGCGTGTTTCTAATTTATCTGCTGAGTAGGAGGTTGTATGTCGAAGAAGTATTTCCAGTGTTTCACACATACACGCCCGCATCTGGTGGTCGTGCGGTAGCGTTCTCGCTTCCCACGCCCGGGTTCCCGGGTTCGATTCCCGGCGGGGTCAGGGATTTTCTCTGCCTCGTGATGGCTGGGTGTTGTGTGCTGTCCTTAGGTTAGTTAGGTTTAAGTAGTTCTAAGTTCTAGGGGACTGATGACCATAGATGTTAAGTCCCATAGTGCTCAGAGCCATTTGAACCATTTGAACACATACTCGATCTACTCGTAGTTCCGCAGTGTTGTTTAGAGCACAGCATACGAGCCGATCAGATTTGTGGCTGGATTCAGGAATTCTTAGCAGAAAGATTCAACACGCTAATTTTAAAGGAATGAATGAAATGGACTTATGCAGAGGTAACTGCAGGAGTACCCCAAGGGAGTGTTATAACGTCGTTCCTGTTTACAATATGCACTGAAGAGTCAAAAAACGAGGGTTGGAACGTGGCAACTATTTATTCACAACCGATAAAAAAAAGTTACATGTTTGCACCTGTTACTGTCCTTCAAAGTAGTCACCAGCATTGTGTAGAACACGTTGCCAGCGATGTGAAAGGCGTAGTACACCGTTAGCAGAGCCTGTTCTGTTGACGGTGCGAATGGAGCGGTCTACTGCCTGTCGAATCTCTGTAACAGTTCTGAAGCAAATGCCACGAAGTGGTTCCTTCATCTTCGGAATCAAATCAAAATCACAAGGACTTAAGTTATATTACTGTTCGCCTTTGGAGCATCACCTGCTATCAGCTTTGCGAAAGAAGCTGCGACACTTTCTGCTCAACCCACCCATCATTTTGCACGACAATGCGCGGGCGCTTAGAGCGCAAGCTCTGACTGCTCTGTTCGGTCGATGGTACTGGGGAGTACTGTACCGCCCACCATACTCCCCGGACTTGAGTCCTTGTGACTTTGATTTGATTCCGAAGATGAAGGAAACACTTCGTGGCATTCGCTTCAGAACTGTTCCAGAGATACGACAGGCAGTAGACCGCTCCATTCGCACAATCAACAGAACAGGCTCTGCTAACGGTATACTACGCCTTCTACATCGCTGGCAACTGGTTCTAAACAACGTTGGTGACTACTTTGAAGGACAGTAATAGGTGCAAACATGTAACTCTTTTGTAACGGTTGTGAATAAATAGTTGCCACTATGTAAGTTCAAACCACCGTATTTCATCCGCCTGCTTAATAACGACTTGGTCCGACTTTGGAACGCATTACAGCATTGATTGTGCGTGGTGTGGATTCGTCAAGTCCTTTCCAGGCTTCCGAAAGTGAAGGCTCCAAGCGTCTACGCACAGGTCATGCAGTTCCTGTTAATTACGGGCCGGCGGTTTGTGGGCGCTGATCTTGCGTCCCAGATGTGTTCCATCGGGTTCAGATCAGGCGAATTCGGTGGCCAAGACATCAACGTGAGTACACAATCATCCGTATCAAACCACTGCAGCACGATTCTGGCCTTGTGACACGAACAGTTATCCTGTTGGAAGACGCCAGCGCCCTCGGGGAAGACAATATGCATCAAGGGATGCATGTGGTTCTCAATAAAGTTCGCGTAGCACACAGCTGTTGTGGTGGATTCGAATACTACCATAGGTATGGAGATGCTGGTGAACGTGATGTGTGGCATACATGTCCTCCATGCAATAGTATTGTCATCCTTTGCCCGCGTCTCGTTCCCTACCGCGGGGCCATAATCATTTGCTCTTTGCCAAAGTCGCTTATGTGTCTGGATTTCTCCATTTGTCTCCGTTCCACTTCCATGCTTTCCTTACCGCGTCACGAGCCCGCAACGTCGTCAGACGACATTCAAGCTCCTGTTGGGCAATGGGCATTAAGATTGTACATAATGATCTAGGGGATACGTGGGATGCTCCGTGAGGCTTTCTGCAGACGATACTGTAGTCTAAGAAAGGTTTAAACGCCAGAAGACTAGCGAAATATACGAACACCTGCTGAGGATCAACGTTAGCTGCAGGTACCGGCAATTAACCTTGAACGTAAATAAATACAACATACTGCACATAAACAGGCAAAGAAATCGATTACTGCCGGGTTGATGAAATATTACTGGAAAGAGTAACAACCGTAGAACACCCAGGCATAACCGTCCGGAGTGGAAAGACAACATTAAACAAATTGTAGGAAAGTAAGAGTATATGGTGAGATCCACTGGAAATATTTTAAGATAAAATTCATCCACGAAAGAAGTGGCTTACGAATCACTTGTGGGATTAATATAAGAGATGAACAAGACCCAACGAAAAGCGGCAAGTTTCGTCTTAGGATCGTTTAGAAAGAGCGAGAGCGTTACGGAGATGCTAAACAACGTCCAATGGCAGTCGGTACAAGAGAAGTTTACTGTTGCATTCCACGAAGTGACCACGACGAAGAAATAATAATAATAATAATAATAATAATAATAATAATAATGGCTCATATGGAAATTTACTGGCAACGGTTTTTCACAGGCACCATTAGCGGAAAGAAACATATAAACAGAAGGGAGATGGGTGAGTCTAATGATACTGTAAGTACCTTTCGTCACACACTGTAAGGTGTAGAATAGATTTAGACCTTACCAAGTGACAGGCTCGCCGTAGCCGCTGGTTTACTTTTTTTTTTTCTTTTTACTACGATTAACGAGTCATATAGCGGAAAGATATTCGCCTGAAGAAACAAAAAGTGTGTTGCGGAAACGGCGACACGAGGGCGGCTTCCCTGAGAATTAACATAACCCTCCCAGAGTCGCCTTACGGTTAACAGCGCCGGATTTGATTAATTTCTACTAAAGTCCGTTTCGTATGAATAAGACGGAGTGTCGCTGAGGAATTAAAGCGCAGCCGACCGCCGCAGAGCTGACAGCTTAAACCGGCGATATTTTTTGCACGCGCCGGGGGCAGCCGAGCGCCTTTTGTGACGGATCAGTGCGAATTTAAATTGTTAATAAGGCGGAGCGGGCTAACGAATGCTGTCCGCCACCGTCGGCAGCTGCGGGGCAGCAAATATTTACGCTCTGCCCACTGCTGACTTGCGCCTAATTGGTGACACCTATTTTTACCGCTGACGGGAAGCTCCAAGCACCCGCCACTTGCACGTCTCCGTACGCAAAAGCAGCAACCCTCCGTGGCGTTCTCGCGGCGTCATGCAACAACAATGCGTACCCCCCACCCCATTAATGGGAACGGTGTTACAAGCCATTATTACCAGGCTCCGCGGCTAATTCAGTCGCAGGACGTTATATCTAAAGAAAACTTCCGACGTGGAAGATGCTAGTTACTTAGGAAACTCTAGCGTTCTAAACGGAAGAGGGAGGAAATCGGCTGTAGCATTGTGTAATGCAACATCCCGACATTTGCCTCAGTTTTCGGAAGCCACTGATATAGTCCCAAATATGACATCACTCTCTCCACTAGTTCTTCTCCCCACTCGGTACAAAATTACATCTATTGGTACAAATAAAAAGCCAAAAGCACGTATTATGAGTAAGTAGCCTGTACCATTAACATCTGTTTCTAAATTTCAAATAATTTCTAAATTTTCAGATGTCCGCATCTTTAATTAAAAATTACCTGCAACAGTGAATCCTGCGTTAAATTATCTCTAAATTACCGCTCAGTTATCGTTAGGAAGCAATATCTCCGAGGAGTTCCTAGTAATATGTTTGTCTCTATCGTTTATAAAAATGTGGGAATTCCTAAGGGACCAAACTGCTGAAGTCATCGTTCCTTAGACTTTCACACTACTTAAACTAACTTATTTTAAGAACAACACAGACGCCCATGCCCGAGGGAGGACTCGAACCTCCGGCGCGAGAGGCCGCGCAGTGCCATGGCGTCTCTAAACGTGCGGGCACTCCGCGCGGCTATCGTTTATATCTTTGTGACACAGCTCCCAGAGCGAAAAGCAGATTCTAAATGCCCAGAGCTACGCGCTCATTCTTGACTGTGAACTAGACAAAAAGCTAATATCGGCACCTTCTACATACTTCCTCTAATTTATCTTAGTCACCACTTAAAAAAAAAAAAAAAATCTTTACAGAAAAAGGTTCAAATGGTTCAAATGGCTCTGAGCACTATGGGACTTAACATCTATGGTCATCAGTCCCCTAGAACGTAGAACTACTTAAACCTAACTAACCTAAGGACAGCACACAACACCCAGCCATCACGAGGCAGAGAAAATCCCTGACCCCGCCGGGAATCGAACCCGGGAACCCGGGCGTGGGAAGCGAGAAAAAGGTTCCGTCAATATTCACCGCAGTTCTCTCAACAATACGAAGCGAAATAAATTTAAAATATGAAAATTATTCTACGTGTTCCAAAGTGATTAGTTTAATTTAGTGCATTCAGTTCCAGCAATTGATGGCGGCTATTTCCTCTATATAGCCTCTGTAGTGCTTTTAACAGGCACGTGCGACACAGTAACGTCTGATGTTACATAATAAGGTCTCTGGTTTAGCTATTACGCCTAACCAGTAGCCACAAGAGTTGCTTCGTTCTATTTTTCTAAGCGCTTCGCTGCAATTCTGTCTATAATGAAGTCGTTACTCTTGGAAAGTTAAAAAGAATGTCATTCTTCATTACATTTCCCCACTAAAGACTTTTACAGATGGTTTAGTAACACTATTCTCTTTCGTAAATGTTGCCGAGAAAAACAAGATATTTCAGAAAAAATCTCATTTATCTGCACATAGTTTAATTCCCCTGCGACCAGAAATCTTTGTAATCGGGGTAACAGATCTTTAAAAAATTAAATAGCGAAGTAGTAGGCCTACATAAAATATGGACGACTCCACTCTTCCACCCACTAAAACGTAAAATAACCTAACTTGGATCAGACCGCCTCTGAAACTGAAATTAAGCCAGCACACCACGGGCAGAGTTGTGCGGCCGGCTAATGTATATTACAGTGGAATCACTGCCCTCCATTTTGGACGTTAAGATTTAATGATCGTCAACTTCGCACCATTGGCGACATGCTTTCTGTCTCCCTGGTTTCGCATAACGCGTCATCCGTCCTCTCTCTATATATATGCATAATGTAATATCCACCTCCGCACAATCGTGTTCCTCTTCCCAGTGCCTCATTGCGTTGTGACACACACACACACACACACACACACACACACACACACACACAGTTTTCGTAATGACGCATACCACTGGCTTTGCAGGCCATTAGCTGAAAATGAATAAGAAATTAACAAATGTTGCAAAATTTTTCTCTGATGACACGCAAAAATAGAGGCTTTTTCAACACAGCGTTTAAGCCTCTTCCGTAAACAACGGAATATTAACGCACTGTGAGCAATGAATTCAAGACATAGTTGAACTCAAGAATTACATTTGACAGTATGGAAATTTGTACCATATACAGACTGGAATCGGCGCATTTGTCATGGTGGTTAAGAGAAACTGCGTATGTAACAAATGATTCAAGGGTTTCTTTAATTCGGTTACCACCTACGACAGAAAAGTTTTAGTACACTCACGACGAGAAATCAATATCAGGAAAGCTACGACATAGAAAGCTTCAAAGTTATGAAGCTGTGCAGTTCAACAAAAAAGATTCAAAGTTCAGTTGTCAGATAAAAGTACATTCACAGCCTATATTACTTCCCTTCCGATGTCGAAAATTGTACTATACTACTCCCTTGGTTTGCAGTACAAAGCAGAAGATCAACGACCGAACAATGAACTACGATCGCAGACAAATGCTTCTGTGAACTGCTCCTTCGAAATGCGTTTCTATTCATAATAGTCCCTGCAGACACACACCATTCAATTTGCCGACGAATAAGAACTTCAGGCGCGCCGTTTAGTTCGTGGAGCTGGGTTCTATGGAATCTGAGAACGAAAACGGCCGCATAAACTTTCCCATAGACGCCAGTAGTCGGAAGCACAAACCGCATACTCGTACTCCCGCTGCTGCATTACCAACTAGAGAAAATCGAAGCATACACCAGAAACAGAATAATGCCGTTTCTGTATCAGGCAACAATAATATGAAAATTGAAATAAAAAAACAACTATTTATATATGTTTAGTTACACAGCCAAACAGATTTAAGGTCGAAGCCTACTCTCACATGCTAGCATAAAGGCCTTGCTATACTCCGCTACACATTAGATTACGACGTACTACAATACTTGACAAGAACTACATTCAACTAACGTGTAAATACCGTACCGTTAGAATAAAATGACACAGGGAACATGGCGCTATCTGAATATGGGATTAGTTATTGTTAAGTAATTATTTATATAAAAAACTTGAGACTCGTGGTAGTTTTATCAGTTCACCATACGAACAGTCTCCGGTTTCATCTGGAGCTATAACGTTTCTCGTAATAATCTTACTGTACAAGAATTTCGCAGCCTCTTCACTTGCAATCGTCAATACTGTTCGACAAATCGCACCGCTCAAATTATTAAAATGGCTGCTGAGATCATGAATGAAAAGTTCAGGTCTTCTCTGTTGACATATGACTTGTAGACACTGACGTGAAGGAGAAGCCCCGGCCTAATAATAGTGATGAGCATTGTTCAAAAAGAGAAAAACAAGTTTTAATGTCCCGTAGACGACGTGGTGTTTACAACAATTGGAACTATGTCATCGGATATCCCAGATACCTAGAAAAATTCTCTTCACTGTTTTTAAAACACATGACACGAAGCGCAGAAAGCGAGTACTCGTTATCCAAAATATAATGGAGACAAGATGTACGAACACAGAAGTACACCAGAGAGAGTTCGCAGCATATCTCGCACATCTCTGTTACAACCACTATTTTTTATACATGCCACAAGATTTTAATTAATGACAGTAATTAAATACCCCTGCTACTGAACGACACCTAATGCCAAAAAACAGCGAAGCAAAATTTAAAAAGTTAATTCTGGCCAGGATTTAAGAGAATTTGCGCGTCAAACGGGTAAAAATAACGCCGGCACCTGTCAACCGCAACGCCATCAGCGATCCCAGCTGAAGCCGGGGACGCCGCTCTCGTGTCGATGACAAGATTCGCCATACAGCCCCACCTGTCAGCGCGGAAAAAAATTGCTGAGGACAGGTGTTCAGCCTCTGCTCACCTTCACAATTGGAACACGTCAAGAAGTTTAAGGCTCGTTTACAATCGACTAAAAACCGAAATCTTATTTGCAAGATGGAGTTTCATCAAATAGAAAAAAAACTAGCCGAGGACAAGTGTCCAACCTCTGCTCAGCTTCACAATTGAAACATGTCAAAAAGAGTCAGTTCCGTTCATAGCATCAAAATCCATAAAAAAATCAAAGGCTTATTTGCGAGGTGTGGTTTCACTAATATTTTAGTTCTACGCGTACATCTATAATCTGTGGCACCTTCCAGTGGGTGGTAGAAGACATTTCTGCAACCGCTATCATTTCCATACTTTTTGTCTGTTCACGAATGGTTCACGTGAGTAACTACTACTGTCGGTAAGGCTCCGTATCTAATTTTTCCATCGCGGTCATTGTAAGAGATTATGTACGACGAATGTGCATTCTCGGAATTTTTAACAGTGACGCACAACTCTCGACCTAAGTCTGCATTGGACTGAATCCTCATCTCAGAGACGCTATCGGGCTTACTAAACGAACCAATGTCGTAATGTTGCGCTCGTCTATGGATATTCATCCCCCTCCCCTCCCTATTAATCCTACAAAGTACGACTTCCACACCGACGATCAGTACTCAAGAATCGGTAGAACAAGGTTTTTGTAGGCTAGTTCCTTAAATGGATTACTTTTCACTTATTCTTGTAATGAATCTGTCTGGCACCTATCTTTCCAGCAATATGTTGCATATGGTCGTTCCACATACTCTTTCTGAATGTTCCTAAATATTTAAAAGTTGTTATTGTTTCCAGTGATGAAACGTCAATTGTAAAATCTAACAATAAGTGTGCTTTCCGCCTGCGCAACAGATTATATTAGTTTATGTTGAGAGTAAACTGCCACTTCTTCACCTAGTGTTGACCCTCTGCAGGTCTTCCTGCATGTCGCTATGATTTTCTGGAGTTGAAATACGTACAGGATGAACCGGAACTCCACCGAAGAAATTTCGGAGGTTCTTCAGGGATATTTTCCGAGTATTTTGGTAGAGAGAGCAGTGGTCTCTTGTGGCACCTTACGGACTGAATGCACTTCGTTTTATTTTTGAGAGCCCAGTAATCTTTATATCTGCGTTGCACTAAAAATATCTTACAGCTGTGCAAATGTTGATGTTATCCGCGGTGTGTCTTGTACAGAAAGAAATTTGTTCAATTTCCTTACGGTACTTGCTGATGACAACAGTAATGGCAACTTTATTCTTCGACCTCACGCTTGCATTCAGTACTTCTCGGATCAGTCTCGGGTTTGTTTTTCCGGCAGTGTTAGATACAGCGGTGTGGGTTGATTCACTGATGAGGAGCTGGCCTGTATGCACCTCGTGCATCCGTTCACTGAGTCAATAGAAGAGCGGCACAACGACACTATGCTGAACTGTTCCCAGTGATTGTAAGTTATTTCACTTTTAATTACGCTGCTTTATGCTGTACGATGTTTTGATTGCATATTGCACTGTAATATTTTCACAGGAACAACGATAATTGGGGTAACAAACTGAATGAACCACTCTTATAATTTTCCTGTGTAACGAATCACCGGAAAGTTTTTAAAATTCTATAGTAGACTGACGTCAGAAATACAGGCCTACAGTTATGATCATTCGTCTGTTCATCTTTCTTGGAAACAAGAATGTCCTGTGTCTTTTTCACCTAGCCTGGAATTTATTATTGTTCCAACAACCTACCACAAACTGCCGCCAGAAGGAGAGCACGTCCTTTCATAGAGTACACAAAGAGTCGTAAAGGTATGCAAATGTGGTCCATTCAGCTTCCCTCTTCTGAACGCCTTTTGCATACTTTCTGTTCCGCGATCATCGGAGCACCGAATTTAGTAGTCTGTCCCGTGTGTCGGTCTCCATTTCGGTTACGTACTGTTAATGGGTGGCTGTATAAATGACCCTGATCCATTTGTAACATTCACGGAGGCCAGGCATGGTCAATCTTTCGTGAGCCGCGAGCCTGATCCTCACACTTACTCAAGCTCGCGGGCCGCCTCGTCACGTAACACGACAGCTGCGCTCCTAGCGCATTAATTCAAAACTATAACGCCCGTGACGTTAATGTTCAAGTGCTAAAGGACCGATCTGAACGGCACCCCTTTCCGAAAAGCCACGCCAACAAATAATTTCTCAAATTCTGTTTTTTTGAGAGCACATTCATATTACGTTCACCTCGTCTACAAACGTTTGTATTTATTTAAGCGTCGTGAACGTTTCTTTACTTACCACGTTTTACATTAGTTGTCTTAAAAACTTCCGTTGCAAATTCTTGTACGTAAATAAATGTACCAGGTGATCAAAAAGTCAGTATAAATTTGAAAACTGAATAAATCACGGAATAATGTAGATAGGGAGGTACAAATTGACACACATGCTTGGAATGACATGGGGTTTTATTAGAAAGAAAAAAATACAAACGTTCGAAAAATGTCCGACAGATGGCGCTTCATCTGATCAGAATAGCAATAATTAGCATAACAAATTAAGACAAAGCAAAGATGATGTTCTTTACAGGAAATGCTCAATATGTCCACCATCATTCCGCAACAATAGCTGTAGTCGAGGAATAATGTTGTGAACAGCACTGTAAAGCATGTCCGGAGTTATGGTGAGGCATTGGCGTCGGATGTTGTCTTTCAGTATCCCTAGAGATGTCGGTCGATCACGATACACTTGCGACTTCAGGTAACCCCAAAGCCAATAATCGCACGGACTGAGGTCTCGGGACCTGGGAGGCCAAGCATGACGAAAGGGGCGGCTGAGCAGACGATCATCAGCAAACAACGCGCGCAAGAGATTTTTCACGCGTCTAGCAATATGGGGTGGTTCTAATAAAACCCCATGTCATTCCAAGCATGTGTGTCAATTTTTACCTCTCTATCTACATTATTCCGTGGTTTATTAAGTTTTCAAATTTATACTGACTTTTTGATCACCCGATACATATCTGAAGGTGGGATGTCAGTCACCTTGAAATGTCATCGTGGAAAAATAAACGCCTATGAAAGTAACTGGCTGCAAGTAATTAATTATAAATTACTAAGAGTTTCATTCCTTGGCAGTTTTCTATTCGTCCCGAGCGGAGAGGTACGAAGCGAGAGCTTCGCCTGCTGCAACATTAACTTCTCCCGCGGGCCAGATCCAACCCGCAGGCCGCCAAACCGTGACGTAGACTAGAATATCTTGGGATTTTCTTCAGCTCGGTAGACAGTTTTTTTTTTACTTCCAAATTCATTAAAAACTTGTCCTATCGCTCATCTTACAACAATTTTGAATTCATACTTTTTCTCTTCCAATAGAAAGATGCGTTAAATCCGTGATTAACTATATTTGATATCATAGGAACTTTGTAAACCAACTACTCATCTACGACTGTTATTTCCTATTCTTCATAACCTTTCTTGGCAGGTACAGGTCCGTACACTGATGAACCAGCCAGCCGCTGGGGCCGAGCGGTTCTAGGCACTTCAGTCCGGAACCGCGATGCTGCTCCGGTCGCAGGTTCGAATCCTGCCTCGGGCATGGATGTGTGTGATGTCCTTAGGTTAGTCAGGTTTAAGTAGTTCTAAGAGTAGGGGACTGATGACCTCAGATGTTAAGTCCCACAGTGCTCAGAGCATTTTGAAGCATTTGAACGGATGAACCGAAACGTTCTAACCACTGTCTGTTGATCCATTGTGGATACGTGACAGTGGCCGATCAAATATTTACCACGTAAAATCGGCAAACAGCCGTATGTTTTGAGAAGCTATTTTATTTAGACAACCAGTTTCGGCGTCTCAACAATACTATCTACAGGATCCGATGCACTTCAAAGTATAGACAATCAGATATATCGATATTTGCATAATTCGAGGCATCAGTATCTGGATTCCGTGAATTCGTTTCTGGAGTGTTTACTTCGAAGACTTACAAGTCGCGAAGCACATCACAGCTAACATTATACCTTAGTAAAAGATCTTGCCAAGAACCCTAGAATAAATTTCGCGTGTAATAAATCGCTCACGCAGAGGAATCGTACAAACATACGATCATTTCACCATCGCTCCCGTATGGAGGACAAAGCGACAGGCATCCCTGGCGTAGAGAAACAACTTAAACAGATGAAAAAACGTAAGTCTTCAAGGCCGGATGGAGTCCCAATACGGTTTTGCATTGGTCCCTTAGCTTGCATTTATCGCGAATCTCTGGCCAGCGCAAAGTCCCTCGCGAGCGAAAAACTGCACAGGTGACTCCTGTATATAAGAAGGGTAAAAGAACGGACCCGCAAAACATTCTTAACTTCAGTTTGCTGCAGAATTCTTGAACATATTCTCAGTTCGAATACAACAAATCTCTGTCCACAAATTAGCACGGTTTTAGAAAGCATAGCTTCTGCGAAACTCAGCTTGCACTTTTCGCCCATGATATCCTGTGAACAACAGATGAAGGACAACAGATAGATTCCATATTCCTGGATTTCCGAAAACCGTTTGACACCATGTCCCACTGCAGACTGTTAACGAAGGTAAGCGCATACGGAATAGGTTCCCAGATATGCGAGTGGCTCGATGACTTCGTAACTGGTACTCGTAGAAACCAGAACGCTGTCTTCGACGGTGAGTGTTCGTCAGAGACATGGTAACGTCAGGAGTGCCCCAGGGAAGAGTAACAGAACGATCGGTTTTCTCTTCATACACAGACGATTTGACGTATAGGGTGAGCAGCAATCTGTGGCTGTTTGCTGACAATGCTGTGGTGTGTGGTAAGGTGTCGAAGTTGAGTGACTGTAGGGGGATACAAAGGTGACCTAGACAAAATTTCTAGATGGTGTGATAAATAGCAACTAGCTCTACACGTAGGAAAATCAGTGTTAATGCAGATGAGTTGGAAAAACAATCCCGTGATGTACCAATGTTGCTTGATACTGTAACGTCGATTAAATATCTAAGGGTAACGCTACAAAGCGATATGAAACGGAACGAGCACGTAAGGATTGTAGTAGGGAAGGTGAATGGTCAACTTCGGTTTATTGGGGGAATTTTAGGAAAATGTGGTTTATCTTTGCACGAGACCGTGTACATGACACTAGTGTGACCTATCCCTTTGAGTACTGCTCGAATGCTTAGAATCTGTATCTGGTCGGACTGAAAGAAGACATCGCAGCAATTCAGCGGCAGGGTGCTAAATTTGTTACCGGTTGGTCTGAACAACACGTATTAAGGAGGTGGTTCGGGAACTCAAATTGGAAACCGTGGAGACAAGATGATGCTCTTTTCGAGGAACACTACTGAGAAAATTTGGAGAACCGTATTAATTTTTCTCATTATGAGAAGAAGGAAGAGGCGATCTGTTTTACTTGCTAAAACATTTCTAATGCCAAAATTGCATAAATATTTCTTTATTTAAAATAAACAATTTCGACAGACTTTGCTGTCATCTACAGGTCTTAAGAAAATCTTTTTGTTATGAAACGTATTCGTTTAAGTTGGACCTCACGCCAAGCTGTCATGCGGAGGTCCAACTTAAAAAGAAAACTTTTTATAACAAAACGATTTTTTAAGACCTGAAGATGACAGCAAAGTCTGTCGAAACCTATTGTCTTAAACAAAGAAATGTTTATGCAATCTTGGCTTTAGAAAGGTTTTAGTTAGAGAACAGACTTTTGAAGCTGATTGCAGAACGATTCAACTGCCGCCAACGTACACTTCGCATAAGGACCATGACGATAAAATACGAAAATTAGGGCTCATATGGAGGCATGTAGACAGTCGGTTTTCTCTCGCACTACCTGAGTGGAACAGAAAAAGGAAATAACTAGTAGTGTAGAAGGTACCCTCAGTCACGCACCGTACGGTGACCTGCGGAATACGTATGCAGATGTGGATGGAAATTACTCATTTTGGCAGCAGTTACTGATGCGAATTCTCGATTTCGTTTTCTATGTGAAGGAATTTTGGAAAACCGTATTTAGTAACTCCGCTTTCGAGGCGCTGTCATCGTTAGTAGTAGTATTCCTATCTCGCAGTGAATGTACTGACTGTGTACAGCCGCTGGTGTACTTTACGTACGAGCGGAATCTCTCTGTATTTTCTGCCAGATTTCGAGACAGAGCTTCGCTGCGCTACCTATTCGAAGAATCCGACATTGAAGTTTGTGATAAATTTCGAATTTCTGTAAAACTTCGCCTATCTTGGGGATTTTGCATACTTTTACATTTGGCGTGCTATTTTCGTTGCTTTTACAACGGAGTTCTGATCTTTCTTGTGTACCATAGTGGATCATTTCTGTCTCTTATTAATTTGCTTGGTATAAATCTTTCCGTTGTTGTCGATACTATTTCTTTCAATCTAAGCCACACCTGGTCAATGCTTATGTAGTTTGTTCAAAATAAGTGGAAACTGTGTCTTAGGAAGGCATCAAGCTAAGTTATCTGTCTTTTTAAATAGATGTTACGTGTGCAGTATTTCAGACCACCTGCATCCCTTCACGCTTGATCTCTTCCCCCACTGCGACGATATCTTCCAGCAGGATAACTATCTGTGTAGCAAGCTCAGAATCGTGCTATAGTGGTTTGAGGAGCACTCACCGCGTTTTGGCCACCTAATTATCCTGATCTGAACAATGCAACACATCTGGGACGCATACTTCGCGCACACAAACCACCGGCCCGTAATTTGCGTGACCTGTGTGTAGAAACGCGGTGCCACACACCTTCGGAAGCCTACCAAGGACTTGTCGAATCTATATCACTTAGAATTGCTGGTGAGTCGCATTCCGAAGGTGGTCCAACACGCTTTTAAGCAGATGGTAATAATGTTTTGGCTTATCAGGATACACGGGGAATGATCACTCCACGGTCGCACATTATACGGTGGGTGGTTGGTTCCTCATGGGCATGTAAATTTATAATTTGCTTATGCTCATTACATTCCTTTTTGCTAATACTTTGGGCCAAGATGCCAGTTCTTACATTAAGCGCCATTTTATTTCTGGGTTTCCTAAGATTAAGCAACAAGTTATCTGTACACTACAAGCGACACGAGTAATAGCACTGCATGCGAACTGTCAAAGAACTGATATCTGGCACGACATCTACGTTTACTTCAAACAGCTGCGACTTCAAAACATTTTCTTCAGAAATATACAATAGTGTGGGCGTTACAATTAAGACTCTCCATGCACAAAAGAAATAAAACTTTCACCCGGTTGTTAATTTGTATTGTTGGTGTCAGTCTGAAGACCACAGTTCTAACCCTGAAACAGACCTGACACCTTTCGGACGTTTGATTCCACGCTTTATGTTTTTCTGTTTCCATGAAGTGCTTCTCTCCTTGTCGAAATTACTCGAAAAACAATGGGGAAAATATGCTTTCAAACTGTCTGATTTGTTGTTACCTTCAGATAGTTGGTCTCGATTCACAGTTCAAATTTATTTTTCGATGTCGGTATCACTGTCTGAATCAAGACTCAAACATAACAATAGCTTCAATTCCATGATCAAAACCGTTGCATGGATTGACTCAGCTACATCCTGCTACAGCTATTTCAATAATTTTGTATAAACCTCTTCGGCCGTCCAAAATGAGAAAGTCTGTCACTTAAGTACTGGACGACTTCATACGGTTTTTACCACTCATGAAACCAAACATCTCTCAAAATTACACCTCTGCACTTACTACTGTGTTCAAAACTAATCACCACCACGTTTTTAAAATTTTGTTTCGTAATGATGCGGAATATAGCTTTCTTCTATAAGTATTTCGTATCATAAAAGTGACTGTGGGACTTAACACTTCTTGAGCAAAATCATTTAAAGTAATCGCAGGTGAACATACTGATCACTTTCAACTAGTTCGTTGATAACTACGTTTTCAAGCGCGATCACGTTATATATCCCTTACACTATATTTATGGCTCAGTAATCAAAAATTTTTGTCTCTACCGAAAGTATTGCTACACCTATGTACTGGGTGGCGCACGAAATGTGTTACCAATTGTTTCTTTCACAATTTACGACGCACATTAGATATCCCGCTGGGATCTCTACAGCAGTACCAGCAGAGCTTGGAAAAACAAATGAGTTATGAAATGACGTGTAATTCACGATACTGCCGCTAGGAGACTAGTAAGCAGCAATGGCTGACAATGGAAGACTGACGACACAGCAACGATCGGCAATTGTGTTACTTTTTCATGAAACGAAAAGCCTTGTTGTGACTCAGAGGCGTTTTAGACAACAGTTTAACACACGATGGGTCCCTTTCAAGAAGATCATCCACAGGTTGTACGATAAATTTGTACAGGAAGGAACAATATTGGAAGCGAAGCGACCTCGGCCGAAGCCTGTTTGTTCGCCGGAGAATATTGAAGCGGTACGAGTTGCTGTACAGAGAAGTCCCGGGAAATCGTGTAGAAAGGCAGCAGTGCAACTGGGAATATCCAGACGCTCCGTTCAACGCATTCTTAAAAGTGACCTCCATATGTACCCATACACGATGACCTGTGCACAGAAGCTCACTGAAGAACACAAGCAGCAGAGACTACTGTTTGCTCAGTGGGCGGAGGATAGGGAAGAAACTCTCATCAACGTTTGGTTTTCTGACGAGACGCATTTTCATTTACACGATGTGGTTAACAAACAAAATGTACGCTTTTGGGCTACTGAAAACCCACAAGTGCTCCATGAATGACAACATTATGCTCCGAGGATTACAGCGTGGGCAGCAATTTCCAGTCATGGACTTATTGGACCCTTTTTCTTTGAAGAAACTGTGAACAGCGAGCGTTATTTGAGCATACCTCGCAATAGCTTTATTCCACAGCTTCTTGCTACTGCCTTGCCCTTCAACACGCAGTGATTCATGCAAGATGGAGCAAGGCCACATACTGCAAACACTGTGTTGGAATTTTTACACGAGCATTTCGACATGCGGATCATCTCACTCAGGTTTCCAGGTCGCTTCAATGACGGACAAAATTGGCCCCCCAACAGTCCAGACCTCAAGCCATGTGACTTTTTTTCTTTGGGGGTACCTAAAGGACAAAATTTTCCCGAAACGTCCACGTGAGTTAATGGAGCTCAAAAGACTTACTCTTCAAGCTTGCAGTGAAATTACGGAAGACATGTGCCGTAGGGTAATCACTAACTTCACTGATCGTTTGAAGGAAGTTAGGAAACGAAATGGTGGACATATTAAGCATGTGCTGAGTTAGAACAAATCTCCATGGACGGCTCTTCATTGTAGTGTATGTTCCTTTCAGATTGTATTGACAATAAAGTTTATATTCAAAAACAAAATGGTAACACACTTCGTGCGCCGCCCTGTATATTTCAATTTTCTACTTCTTGGTTTCCGGACTTCGCTGCTCAGTGTCTATAAAGTTTTATTAGACCCTAAACGCCTCCTGAAATATATGTGCTGTTAATCTGCATTTAAGACGTCAGATAACGGCCCGCCATCTCAAATTCTGGAGAGCAAATATAAAAGATCTGCTGTAGGCATACTGCCCGTCTTCTCCCTCTGGCTCGAGAAATACTCTGAACGAGTTTTTTCTGAATTTTATAACAAATTATGTTTTCTTTCGGCAAGGAACTACATTAATAAGAGCCCCTTATCATCCCTCAAGCGGAATAGTATGTAAAATCCGTCAAAAATGTTGAAATTTTTTCTTGTCACCAGACAGTTCTGCAGAATGTTATAAATATTGTTTCCAGTTTTCAAGAGTTTAATTCATGCTACAAATAATATAAAAACTATCTTGTTTCAATCAATGTCCAGTGCCACGCCTACTTTTCTATACGATTCTGTTCTTCTTCTTCTTCTTCTTCTTCTTCTTCTTATCAGAGAAGACATCTAGAGTATAGAAGGCTGTGAGCCCATATACGATGCGATTAATCAAATTTTATTAAAGAAATGCGCACATGTTGGGGAAACCAAACCTCATTTAGAAGAGACGCCCAAAGACATCAGTTTGCTTCATCTACTATTGTCACGATTTGCTCATATGATGGTAACACCGGAAGAATCAGGACAGGACCCTTATGAGACCAGGATTTGATGCACGTTCCTTCACTGAAAAAGTACTGAAGAAAGCTGATGATGTTCGTACTACTAGCTGCGAAATATTAGTGAAGGTACTGGCAAATGGACACGACAGAAGGAACAGTCTACAAGAAAAGAGGTACATGAAGACAAAAAAAAAAGAAAAGAAAATGTATGGTTATAGCCAACATTAAGGTCCTTGTTCTGGCTTAAATACCAATAAAATCCTTTTACTTTACTTCCTACAACATTCATTTTTCAGTGTATAAGGAATATTATCTGCTGAACCATTGCAGACAAAAAGGTCAAATTTGTTACCGGCTTTGTTCATACTGTAACGCAACTCCGGCGGTTCAAACTCTCTTTAGCACGGAAAATGTTTAGCACACTAGAGCAATTGAAGAAATAACGCTTGGCTCTAGTGCTGTTGATCTATTACGGGAGCACTGATACCACTCCAGGACTATTACTCAATAGAGCCAATTGTGAACCCTGCAGCTGCGAGGACTAAAGCTAGTAATGGACACTGCTACGATTTGGTGTTCATGAACCTATGTTAACTGACTAATACAAACGGGACGTGCCGATGACAAAAACGGCACAACTAGTTTCTGACTCACTGAAATATTATAGGACGACTGTAAGGAAAATGTGGAAAAAGAATACTGGGTAAAGGTGAATGGAAGCACAACATACTCTCTAGAGAGGAAAAGGAAGACGGTAAGTGGTCATCTTAAGTTTTTCTTTAGGACGGGGGCGATCTGTGCGGTTGTAATCCGAAGCTGCTGTTCCTTTGACGTTGTGATAAGTATTTGAGAATACCAACTTCTATGGAGACACACATTTTGTGGCACAGAGGATTTTGTGAGACAGAGGTCGACTTATACACAAACACATGAGCACTATTTTGTCCACGCAATTTCATTTTAAGAATTGCCAGGGTAGATGAGTGAACGGCAGAACATAACAATCCAAAACTGAATTTTACGATGAACCGAAGCATCAAGAGGTTAAATAAAGCTTGGCTTCCTTACAATGGGATGTGCATTCACATAAACGCAGCGTGTAAGTGCTGTCAAGGAGACACTGTTACAGCAAAACAACAACGTCAGTCAACGTTTGATTGTTGGGCCTTCTCTGCTTCATAAAGCCTCTGCATCACCACCCAGAGTGACATCTGGAGAAACATGCTTCATAATCGCCATCGTCGCGAGACATTTGACATTGACTATTGGGCAGACATCACCGTCTTCGGCTACACGCCTCCACGTCTTTCAAGCTTTTATTTATTTCGTCTTGCCCCACTTTCCATTAGGTCGTCTCTGACTTTTCTTATTTCCTTGAATCTAAGTGCTTTCTTGGCCTATGCACCAACCATTCGACTGACCTCACGACATGCCAACGCCCACTTAATTTTCAACACACTCATAACTACATATTTCAACGTACGTTTGTCACCTGATCCATTTGTAAGTTTCCGTATCACTCCCAGTAATTCCATTACACGTTATCTCTATTGCTTGCCGAACAACCCTCAAGTTTGAAATGGTTTGCGCATTTATAGACCGATGTAAGTAAAAACTGGTTATTTGAACGTATTATAAACGTTCAGTTTGAGACATATCAGAAATTAAGTTTTGAAAACGATTTGTTTACAAAAACTCTTTTAGCAATTTTTTCTCTTCAGTTTATATGGTCTTACGTTTTTGCTGTCCTTTAGTTAGACGAAAAGAGTTATGTGTTGTTAGAGAGGAGCGTAATGATATACTTTGCAATTAATCTTGATTACCGCTTAATCGGAAGAAGACAGTTCGACGATCACAAATAACAGAGACCGAAAAATCGTAAAAACAATAGCTGCGCAGATATTTCTTGCGGAACATTGTTAGCAGCAGAGAAACAAAAACCTGTTTCTGATTTTGGAGCGAATTTGGCAGTTTCTTCCGAGATGATTTACGCGAGTGGGAGAGTGCTGTTTGACAGCGCTTTATTTGCGAAAATATCAGGCCATGCTCGTTTTCTGTCTTTCCCGGACACAAAGGCGGCAGTGCTCACACTGTTGCCCGGACCATACTTTACCTTGTCGTGTAATACAAACACGTCAGCTGCAAGAAACGGCGAAAACGAGCGGTCAGTTTTGGAGAAGGAATCTGGTGGCCCGTTGCTGCCTTCGGAGGCGAGGAGAGGCAAGCCGGGCTGCGCGGGATGCTATCTGCGGGCAGTGTTAATGCTGTGCAGAGATCCCCGACACAGCACAGGCGCCATCCCTGGCGCTAAGCCACAAAGCGGCCCCGATAATGCCCGTATCAGGAACACATAGAACGGAGCTGGCGGGCTGGCGGGCCATCTGTCGCGGCGTCTGCTAACGCCGCCAGCTTTGTTTCCGACGCAACGACGTGTTAAGGCCGCCCGCCGGACACTGTCCGCGCTCGAATCCCGACACACGTCCAACTCAGTCGCCCTTCTCTCCGCTAAGGCTCGATAGATCCACCGTACAACAATGCCGACTATCGCACGGCTGCCCTGCGTTATAAGTCTTCCGTAAGGAGCTGAAATTACACCGTGCAACATCTCTCTAGAGCACTTTTCGAACAAAAATTCATTTGACGACTTTTATCACTTATACAGGAGGCTGCTGCATACCAGTATTTCTTCGTTGCCGAATAACGCCACTATCGAATAAAATGTTATCTTTTCACCTCCTTTTATATTATCCTCAACGCATCTACATTTTTATACCTCACACCCAATCATATTTTAATATACTCTTATGAAATTCAATTTTAGCGACATCGGTGATATTGTTTGAAATACGTTTCTTTCTAAACGTACCCTGTTCCAGTCACTTCATTAAAAACAGCAATAATGTCGAATTCCTCGTCGTTTTGGCTTTATGCTGTATCTCTTCCTCCACTCGGATTTACCCTAGCCTACAGTAACTATCGGAAATATTCGCCGTAATTTTAATGTGTGCCTCCTTTCAAAAATGGTTCAAATGGCTCTGAGCACTATGGGATTCAATATCTGAGGTCATCAGTCCCCTAGAACGTAGAACTACTTAAACCTAACTAACCTAAGGACATCACACACATCCATGCCCGAGGCAGGATTCGAACCTGCGACCGTAGCGGTCGCGCGGTTCCACACTGAAGCGCCTAGAATCGCTCGGCCACACCGGCCGGCTGTAGCTCCTGCTCGGTCTATTAAATAGTATAATACCACTCATTTAAAGCTACTCTTCACCAAACTTGCCGCCAGATGACAGGATGGTCGAAAGCAACCAAGTCGTGAACATCCAGTTTCTGGTCGGAATTATCCCACCCGATTTCGACGTCTTCGCTTGACGAAAAGCTTCATCTCCCCCTTATTGAAGTAAAAGGTGGACGAGTAGCCTCAACACTGACAAGAACTACAACTCATTGGATACCACCAAAACAGGAGCTACCCCGAGGAAACAGCAAGTCATGGCCAACATAGAGATCACTTAGTCGTCTTCGCTTGGGCATTGGCCGAAGTAAAGCTGTTATGTTAAAATGGGAGTTCGGGGATAACTAAGATGTGTCCTGCTGCTGAGCGGACGATGACACACTACCTTTACTGCCCTGTCTACAACATCTCCTCAGGCATCGTGACGCAAGACGATCTGGCATTAGGCAACCCAAAATCAGTGCACCTTTCTGAGGCACTATACTTCATTTAAATGGTTGTAATTGACGCGCTAAGTAGTAGTTTTAAAACGTATGCACTTATGAGTACAAATGTGCGAACATTCAGTAGACTCGTTTTAATAATTTCCATCAGTTGGTTTCTGGTCATCTCAAATACTTCACCACG
Source organism: Schistocerca cancellata (assembly GCF_023864275.1). NCBI lineage: Eukaryota > Metazoa > Arthropoda > Insecta > Orthoptera > Acrididae > Schistocerca > Schistocerca cancellata. Next base: position 305,131,305 of record NC_064629.1, read on the forward strand.
AAACGCTCGCAGAAACACGATGGCTACGAAAGAGTGGGGAAAAGTTATGAAGACCAGATACATCTCCGATGTGGAAGATTATCGGATCCTGCTACGAAGGCAGCTGAAGACAAGGTGACCAGCATATGAGGAAGATGCACGATTATTGGAAGATGGATTTCATCAAGAAGAGGACTGGAAAAGCGACTGGCGAAGAGTAAATCCACAGAATATTATTTGTGCGATGGTCAACATAGGTAAGAGTCGTTGGGGAGCACCCACCAAGAAAGTTGCAGGTCCATTTGAATCGGTGCCGCAGGGTACAGAGATTGTGCAACAACATCAAGCACAAAGAGGCCTTCAGAGAGGTACCTATCATGTAATAGCGAGATACTGATGTTAATACCCCCCCTTACTGCCTCAGTAAGTAAATAGTTTAAACATTCGACGTAATTTCTGAAAAACTTTAAGTGCTAATATTAACAGTCTTTTTTAACGCGACCATTAACATCTGGCTCTCAGAACAACGCTTTAATAATCATAGTGGAAGTATTCTGCAGGACCCACTTGATATAAGAGCCTGAATTGGCTCTGATCCAGGAATGAAGATAAGTATTACAGTATGTGACAGGTTGCATTTTTCTGTAGCCATAATTAGCGCACTATACATGCATTAAATTCAGTAACAACAGTTGTCATTAATTACAATTTGAGTCTAGAATCTAGAAGTTATCAAAAAATGGTTCAAATGGCTCTGAGCACTATGGGACTTAACAGCTATGATCATCAGTCTCCTAGAACTCAGAACTACTTAAACCTAATTAACCTAAGGACATCACGTAACACCCAGTCATCACGAGGCAGAGAAAATCCCTGACCCCGCCGGGAGTCGAAACCGGGAACCCGGGCGTGGGAAGCGAGAACGCTACCGCACGACCAAGAGCTGCGGACTAGAAGTTATCACATTGTCATTATCTCTCGTGATGTCTTCCTCACTGAGTAGTATTTCCCCACAACTCCCGTACTTCAAAGGGCCAATCATAAGCGATTCACCACTTGCGACTTAAATGAAACACTGTATGCGACTTAAATCTCTATAAACTGCCCACATGAATTCTTTTGAATAAATTCATTTCTACTTGAGTGCATGCCAGACATTCAGACGTTGTAGGCAGGCTACCATTTGTTTTAGAAGGCTGCTTTCAATAAAGGATAGAAAAAATAGAATCAAAAAATGAAAAAATATGGCCTGGGCGAAGAGCGCCTACGTTATTCCAAGTTCCAGCCCGAAAAGGTATCTCATTTGGTACTATGCTAGAAAATATAAAAAATCCATTGTGTCATTAACTTTAGTTTTATATACAAGTTAAGCAACAGGGGATTATAGTGAGTTTTGTTAATTGTTACCATAATGCTGCAAAGTTACACGGAAGTACCACGTTTTTTTTCTAACGAAAATAGAGTCCTTAGAAAACAAAAAAGAAAGGAAACTGAGGGTTTGACGTCCCGTCCACAACGAGGTCATTGGAGACTGGCACTAGTGCCGGCTGATGAAACAAAGAAACCGTTCCGGAATCCGCCTAAAATATTTCGGGAAATCCTAAATCCGGGTCATCCGGTGTCAGTAACTGAATGATTTGATACGCATATTCTGAAGATATTGTTTGTTGTACCTTACCAACAATAACGTGATGAATCCGCTCCACGCGGGAACAGATGAAGTCACTTTTACTGCAGTGGTCACTTAGCTATCGCATAACAGGCAAAGTAGCGAACTTCATTCTTAAATGTTTCGTAGTGTGTACCAACATGCGAATTCGACTCAGGTCATCAAAGTCTTCTTTGTGCTGCGGTTACCTGTAGCTATGCTCCGTAGTATCGTCCTGGCTGAATGCCTGCCGCTGACGGTAATCTGTGGTACCTTCACACCTCACAGTCTAAAATTTCGAAGTTGGCGTGCTCGAACAGAGTAAGGCTAGAGAGAATTACCGTGAAAAAACAAAGGCTGGGAGTCAGTTCACGTTGTCGCAGGACACAAACGGTCGAAAGACTTCACAAGCAGCCGTTTGCCTTCGGCCATTACGGTCAGGCGCAAACTAGCAAGCTTAACTCAAGCTCAGATCTACGTTCTTCAGCACACGGCCGTAAAATTAATCAGTCCAGCTAAATAGTCAGCGGTAAAGCGTTAGCGGCGCCACAGAGCTACAGCTAGAAATCACTAACTAAAACAGCAAATGCTCTGTATAATTAAATCAGAATCAAAGATACTTAGTGTGCAGTGAACATAAGCCTCCGAATAAATTGCACTGCAGTCCAGTGCGTCAAAAGTTTAAATGTTGATTGACAGTACGTTTCCTGAATAATGGTATGACAGCGTCCAGATGCAGCTTGTAATCAACGCACCTTCCTGCCGGCCGAGGTGGCCGAGCGGTTCTAGGCACTACAGTCTGGAATCGCGCGACCGCTACGGTCGCAGATTCGAATCCTGCCTCGGGCATGGATGTGTGTGATGTCCTTAGCTTAGTTAGGTTTAAGTAGTTCTAAGTTCTAGGGGACTGATGACCTCAGAAGTTAAGTCCCATAGTGCTCAGAGCCATTTGAAACCAACGCACCTTTCGATTTTTTTTCTATCGAGAGGCTGAGTTATCGGATTAATATTGCATCGTAACAACGACTGCCTTTCTTACTTTTTCTGATGACGAACAGCTTAATAAATCACGAACATGTTGGCATTCTCGGTTATAGATAGCGACACAGCTGGCTTTCCTAAAAGTTGCTCGCGAGAAGATTGCAGTAGATGGGGTCAGCCTCTATCTTGTACAATTAAGCGACGATAGAAAATGGTTGGAAGGCGTAATCTTGTGTTTTAATTATTACAGATAGATACTGTACAGAAAGGAGACGAAAGGCCAAAAGTCTGAACTTGCGCACAATGTACTAGTCCGAAAGCAAAGAGGAGGCAGAACTTAACCCCTGCACTCGACAAATACACGGTCCAGTCACATTAATGTGACCTCTGCCTGAGTCCGACGTCAAGTGCAATAACCACGCACTGACGGCAAGTGACAGCACTAGCTGTGGAGGATGTATAACGCGAGCGGGAGGGGGGGGGGGGGGGGGAAGGAGGAGGAGGAAAAAACTGGAGTCGTTGTCGTAACCCGAAAACGGAGCGATTTATCCGACGTCCAAAAGGTCATGATCATTGGCTTTTGGGCCAAGGGTGGAAGCATTACAGAAAAGGCCAAGTTCGTAAACTGCTTGCTTGCCGCCATGGTTAACGCATAGTGTCGGAAGTTCCATGCGGCTTTTCGCGGATGATGCTGTAGTGTACAGAGAAGTTGTAGCATTAGAAAATTGCAGTGAAATGCAGGAAGATCAGCAGCGGATGGGCACTTGGTGCAGGGAGTGCCAACTGACCCTTAACATAGACAAATGTAATGTATTGAGAATACATAGAAAGAAGGATCCTTTATTGTATGATTACATGATAGCGGAACAAACACTGGTAGCAGTTACTTCTGTAAAATATCTGGGAGTGTGCGTGCGGAACAATTTGAAGTGGAATGATCATATAAAATTAATTGTTGGTAAGGCGGATGCCAGGTTGAGATTCATTGGGAAAGTCCTTAGAAAATGTAGTCCATCAACAAAGGAGGTGGCTTACAAAACACTCGTTCGACCTATACTTGAGTATACCAGGTCGGGTTGACAGAGGAGACAGAAGATCCAAAGAAGAGCGGCGCGTTTCGTCACAGGGTTATTTCGTAACCGTGATAGCGTTACGGAGATGTTTAGCAAACTCAAGTGGCAGACTCTGCAAGAGAGGCGCTCTGCATCGCGGTGTAGCTTGCTGTCCAGGTTTCGAGAGGTTGCATTTCTGGATGAGGTATCGAATATATTGTTTCCCCCTACTTATACCTCCCGAGGAGATGACTAATGTAAAATTAGAGAGATCCGAGCACGCACGGAGGCTTTCCGGCAGTCGTTCTTCCTGCGAACCATACGCGACTGGAACAGCAAAGGGAGGTAACGACAGTGGCACGTAAAGTGCCCTCCGCCACACACCGTTGGGAGGCTTCCGTAGTATAAATGTAGATGTAGATACCGTGCATGCCAAAATGGCTTTACCCAAAACCGCCGAAGAGGCAACTGCAATGCACCATGGGCCATACATACATGACAGGGGTGAACGACGGCTGCGGAGACGTGTACCAGCGAACAGACGTGCAACTGTTAAGCAACTGAGAGCCCAGATGAAACAAGGGGTCTGCCGAGCAGCGCCTCCGCAACGACCGTTCAGCGAACGTTGCTGCGTATGTGACTGGACAACAGGAGCCTGGTTCGTGCACACATGCTGCCTGCTGTTCAACGGCGACGGAGACTGGAATTTGCACGCCACTATCCCAACTGGACGTCCACTGAGAGGCGACAGGTAGCCTGTTCAGATGAATCATCTTTCATGCTCCATCTGACGGATAGTCAATGGTGTGTATGGCCCTGCAGTAATCGTCGTAAGAGTCCAGACACGAGGTGGGAACGATATGGCGAAAGGAATGTTTTCGTGGCATTTCCTGGATGATCTCGTTATTCTGGAAGACACTGTGGATCAACAGTAGTATGGCTCTATCGTTGGGGACCATGCCCACCCCTACCTGCACTTTCTGTTTTCCTCGGCGCGATGGCATCTACCAGCAGGACAATGTAACGTGTCACACAGAACAGAAGAGCACCACGATGAGTATACCGTGTTTCCCTGTCCACCGAACTCATTTGATTTAAACCCAATTGAGAATCTGTGGGGCCATCTCGAACGGGGTGTTCACGCCGTGGATTCTCAACCGGGACACGTAGCGCAGCTGGCCACGACACAGCAGTCGACATTGTCTACATCCCTGTCGGACCTTCCAGAACCTCAGTGACACTGTTCTTGCACGACTGCTCTGAAAAATGAGTTATTCAGGCTTTTGAAAGGTCGTCACAAATGGTTCAAATGGCTCTGAGCACTATGGGACTTCACATCTGTGGTCATCAGTCCCCTGGAACTTAGAACTACTTAAACCTAACTAACCTAAGGACATCACACACATCCATGCCCGAGGCAGTACTCGAACCTGCGACCGTAGCGATCACGCAGCTCCAGACGGTAGCGCCCAGAACGGCACGGCCACTCCGGCCGGCAAAGGTCGTCACATTAACGTGACTGCGCCGCGTACTATAAACAGTTTACCATACGGCACACCAGCGCAGTTTACTACCCAGGAATTCCACGCTATCATTTATTATACCCTTACCGAGAAAATGGGGGGGGGGGGGGGGAGAAGATCATTCCTTCTACCAACGGACCTCTAATCACCTATTATCATATATTTAGGGTCCTTGGCTACTGAGCCAGCTAACTACACAAGATATACGACTATAATGAGTGCGTATCAAGTCTAACGTTCAATTTCTAACGTTAAGGATCAATATGGGAGGTAACTTGCACATCCGACGAACGATTCACGTTTTCTGTGATTCTGTAAAACCCAAATTACACGAAGAACGAACTACTGAACGCGCGATCGCGATACCTTACAGTGGGCTGTACCCGGCATAAAGCAATTACAAGAAGCACTCAGGTGCCGTAGAATGTGCGAACCTGGCAGGTTCACGCGTATTTTTCAGTGCGCCTTTCTAGTAGCTCGAACACTTGTATTTTGAGTATAAAACGTAGCAGAGCGGCTTGGAATTTACGCCAAGCTTCTGGAACTATTTCTATTACCCCCGTCAGCCACTCGGAACTGACAAAAATTCTTTCTAGCGTCAGAATTCCGACTACGCACTTCCCTCATATCACAACAGAATTGTTATAGAATATGCACAAGAGAGTGAAAGAAATGCGCCAATAGTAACAGCAAAATCCTTGCAACAGGACGAAGAATAGTTAGTATAACAACTAGATCAAGCTCAAACAAACGTAAAAATTCGATAATGTGAATACGACTTCAGTATGTATAGCCACTACACACCATAGTACACCGCATCAAGAAATATATGAATAATTTGGAAATTTGAACTGCAAATGGGACTAAAATATATATTCGTTCATATAGATAAAGAAACCAGCTGAAGAATAAGAAGGAGATAGACGAGGAGGAGGAAATAAAATTGAAAATAGGCCAACATAATTACAAATATGATAGCAAGGGGTGTAACTCATATGTAAGAGCGTATGCGACGATTTATGAAATAGCTCCACACAAGCCAATTTCAACGATAACAAGATGCGTTCAAGGCCACTCGTGAAAACTTAAATGGAAACAGAATAGTATTACGTAAACTGATGACAGAACAACAATTAAGCTCTACAAGAACTGTAATCTAACGACTACGCAGAGTCCAGACGGCAACTAAAACCATGCACGGCATAAACTGAAGTTAGAGACGCCATTAATGTTAACGAAATGCATTTCGATCAGTCGAAATCTGGAACATACTCACATGACAGTTTGCAGCTACAAAAACCTGGAGGATGTAATTTTAAAAGGCAGGCGTACGAACGTTCCTGATCTAGCTTAAGATGAAGGAGTGGACAGCTAAACTTTCCGGTAAACCATATTCACTTTAGCAAAATGGTTCAAATGGCTCTGAGCACTATGGGACTCAACTGCTGTGGTCATTAAGTCCCCTAGAACTTAGAACTACTTAAACCTATCTAACCTAAGGACATCACACACATCCATGCCCGAGGCAGGATTCGAACCTGCGACCGTAGCGTTCGCGCTGTTCCAGACTGTAGCGCCTAGAACCGCTCGGCCATCCGAGCCGGCCCTTAAAGCATTCTTTATGTCTATGACGCAAGTAGTAGCAATAGTTTTATTCATCCGTGGCTTGCTTTTACAAGGATATTGGGCATTTTGTGGTATTGTACTTCAAGAACAAAAAACATAATAAATTGCAGGCATTTACACATTTAAAAGTCTAGTTTCACAAAGATGTGGTAGGTAGTGAGCCGGTGTAGGAACCATCCCGGCATTTAGCTGAAGTAATTTAGAGAAACCATAGAAAATCTGAATCAGGACGGTCGGCTGGAGATTAATAGCTTCTGTCCTCGCGAATACCAGACCAGTCAGTTTAAAACAGCAACACTTAACGCCGTTTATCTCTAGCATGTAATACGGTTTTGTTCATATAGTCTTACAAAGAAGTTATTTAAGAACATAATGCTATACCGTTCGTTAATTTCTCATCAATGTGCACATTACACATACATTATTTCACAACGTAAAAGGCTAGAATCACTTCAAACACTACACACGAACTAGCAGCTGACATCAGGACGGTAATGTTTGGTTTCCATTTGGTATAGCGCAACTTCCCATTAGATCGCTTGAAAAACTGAGTCAGCACCCGTCCATTATGAGCGAGAAATTAAGCTTACGAAGTAGATGCTTATGTTTTAGTACTATCAATTACAGAGCTTGGTGAAAGGCGTTCCAAGGAAGAAAAAGAAACTAGTGTGAAAGTATGTTATGACAAAAATAGGCAATTTACTATTGCTTACTTGTGTCACATTTTTAACTATGTAACGTAGCAGACTATAAACACAGAAGAGGAAACGTCATGCGCCTGACCCCGTAATCCTCACCAGTCATTTACGGCATAATATATACCTTCCTGCATTATATTGGGGAAACATTTCAGCACAATGTGAGTAAAGGCTTTTTACATTATATTTAGAAGGAACTTTTTTTTCCGACCATCCCAGTACAGCATACAGTGTGTAAATGTTATTCCCACAGTGAAAAGTAACAAAAGCATTCGAGATGTGTTCAGAAGTCAGTGAAGACGGGATTGTGAGTATATGAATAAAACAACCAATATAACGCATACACGGTAAAACAGTACATATTCGGCTTCACAGTGATAATTTTAGACAGGCAAGTATCTCAATCGGCCTTACATCTGAGTGCAAGCATTGGTTCTTAAAACCACCAGTGGTACACGGGAGCCAAATGCCCAGTCCAATCTAGTAAACGGGGGAAGAGTTTCGCTGGACAAAATTTCAGTCGCCGGCGTCCTATCCTGAGGAAAGGGAGCTCGAGCAACAGCGCAACAGATCTCTTAAAGCCACGACTAGATGTCTTTCGCAAGAAAAAAGAAAAAAAAACTGGAGTGCAGTGCGGTGCGCTGCTGCGCGGCCCGTGACGAGCATGCCATAATGACGGCTGAGGTGCGAACAGAGGGCGACCGAAGATTTCATTCCGCGCCGCAATTTATGTGGAGCAGCAGCTGCGGGCTCCGTCCCCTCATCACTTTCCATAATCGAAGTTGCCGCCGGCATACAGCGCTGAGGAGAATCCAATGCCCGTTAACGGCATCCCGCCGCCAAAACGCTCCCGCCACTCACGTCTTGTTTATTTCGCCACGACACACACACACACACACACACACACACACACACACCATTCAACATCATGCTAATTCTGGTTTGAAATGAACGAGCGAGATTATGCAGAAGTTAATGCTAGGCTGAAATACCCTCTGGCTATTACTAATTAACGTTTCCACGTCTTTCCTAAATCACCGCCGGTGAAAGTCGCGACAGCTCCTCCAAAAACGTATCGGCCGTTTGCCTCCCCCATTCTTGTCCAATCTGAGCTTGTGCTCCACCTCTAACAACCTCTAAGTTGACTGTACTGATCCCCTACATATGTCCGGTTTTTCTGCATTAACCTACACGTTCCCAATATTTGTCCCGCCACGCACTAGTTTCGAACCAGCAAGTGCTAAACATTGATTACTTGGAATCCAACATCGATTTTTTCTAGGGTAACCAGTACCACTTGACACACAAATCGCTGCCTCTAAGACTATGCCTTCCTATCCGAGCAGGTTTTTCTCATTACAAGAATTACGTTTCGACAGGTATACTACGTACTAGAGAGAAGCTGTGTTTCCGTCGACATAACGAGTAAAAACTCGTTTTCCTCCTGTTTCGATGTTTGTTCCGGTACTCCTGCTGCTGTTGCTGGGAACTTTATCTTTCACCGCTACGACTAGAGGTATGTTTCTCCAACACTAAAATAATTTATCCACTGTTCACATGCACGAACGGAATTATCCTTGTCTAGATGTGAAGCGAGAGCAAGTGATGAGTCAGCAGCTCATAACGATTTCAATACATTTACCATGATCCTCGCAAATTCGAAGAATTTTTTTAGTTTTCTACGATTAAAATTCCTGCCCTTAGCTTCTAAAAATAATCTGAAGTCCTCTTCTGAAGATGGAATTACATGTAACACGCTCGATCTCTGGATTACCACGGAGTATAAGAACCGAAAAATTCCAGACAAAATCGTTGAATCTGGGTATTATCGTCGGAAAGGTCCAGCGCAAAGACTCGCGGAACAAAATCGTCAAAGCTAATTGCATCGAAAATTTCCTGGTGTACAAAAATTAGAATGTGGGGGGAGGGGGAGAAGTAAAGGAGAATAAAATTCAGATATGATGGGAAGATCAAACGCAGCTGTGTTTGGTGGACTGATTACCGATTGCGATTGAATATGAATAAGCTGCAACATATCATCGGCAAAAACCGGCTGATGCAAATACCTTTTGCCAGCTTCACCCGCCGTCGGAACTAGTCATTCGCGATGTATGTATTTCGAACCCATTGTTGATAGCTTACAAGCGCTCGAGGAGCGAGAAAAATGGAAGCAAGTGTTCACTGCGTATATAAATGACTGCATGGTAAAAGCAACCTTTCTGAAGCCGCTTCCTTTGAAAATAATGTTCGTCAAAATTTTCGGGCCATTAATGTGTGTTTCTCAGGCTATGCTGAATGCACGCGAGAATATACTCAAATTTAGAATTATTAATTTTAATTCAAATTAGCCGTATACCATAGTACAAATTCCACTTGGTGTATCACATCTAATTAATAGCTGTGTTCAGATAATTTATCTGTCAGTGGCTATTACGTTACACTGAAACAGTTTAGGTTATGACACAGCGATGGACGACTTTTGTATTCATAGATGAAATGGATGCCAGTAAAAGGTCTACAAGATGTATTGCAGCCTTGGGGATTTCGCTTCGAATGAGACTCATTATCATCAAAAGAAGCATAAATTTTGTTGTATACTTTTTAACTCTGAGTTATGCTGCGGTAATGAATTCTAAATATTACAACCGACCTTTCTAAACGTGCGCAGCATGGTGCCATACTGTTTCTCTTTCTCTGTGTAATTAGCTTTCTGTACTCTTTACGTGCGTTTGCCTATGGTTACCGAAATTTCGTATTTCTCAAGTCCGATTTCTTTCTTGTACGGAGTTGTTGCTAGTACACATGAACCGATACACTGCATGCTTGCCTTCAGTGAAGCATGAAGTATTCTCATGAATGACAAAACAGATCGACATTCTAAGGGTAGATGCAAAAAAATACTATTTAACATTTCGAACACACAAGGTATGAACAGTTGCTCTCTCTGATCACAACTGATCTGCTAACTGGACATGTCCCACTGTACAAAATACAGGTTTTCTGCTTGCGAATGCAGATTTTCAAATTTTAGAGTCTCTCCTATGATCCTGCAATATTAGCAAATCTTTGAAAAAAGACCTGGCAAGTATAGGCAGGACTTCAATCTAATGTATTATTTTATGAATGAGATACTCTCTGAACAGCGAGATAGCCGCCGGAAACACGCTACGTAACGTACGGATAGAGCACAGAACGCACACATCATTATTTCCAGACAACTACAGAGAATTTCGACATACGAATACGCGGGGGCATCTGCGCGTAGTTGATTGAACATGAATTTTCTAGGCAGCAATAAAAAAAGGATATAGATAAACTTTCAAAACACGTGCACAATTAATATTGCTAAAATAGCGGAAATGAAAGGGCAAGTTCTCGAAGAGAGTTTTCGTATCCGCTAAATTAAGATAGATCATTAGCTGTCATCTGAAGCTAGATGAATGACCCAGATCACTGAATAAGTCACTAGTACTCAGAACTTGGCACAGAGGTGTCAGGGCACGTGAAAGTAAATGTTTTAGCATGGTCTAGGAGAAGCCTAACATTACCGCCAAGGAGTATGCCTAAAACTTTGTCCCCTCATCTGAGTTAGATGATTACATACCTTCCCCATAAATAACGTACCGTAAGTCACATCAATGTAAAAAACGACAATGGTGTGTACAGTTTCAATATTGAAATGTTGTCAATCCTCTACGCAGAAAGGGCACATTTGCATCTTTGTAATAAATTACTCAGAATGGTTGTGAAGCCTTTATTCTAACGCTCCCAAATGTCTTCTTAGCGAATCTATCATGTGTAGATATTAGATTCAACAATAAAGAACAGTTACCTCGGAGGGTGAATATTTCGTCTCCTATCTCTAAAGCAAGAAAACGTACTAATCAGAATGCGTAATAAACGGCAGGGGCCAATTGACGGCTGAGACTGTGGTCAGGAAATGCAGAATGACAGTTCGTGCAAAATGGTGTACAAGTTAGCTCGAGCCGTGCTTTGCCCAGAGAGCCAGTGCGTCGCCGTTAATTACTATGCCTCAGCCGAGCTGAGCTGCAAGCAATTCCACTCCACTGCCTGCACCAGCAGCATTTCTACAACCCCCCCCCCTCCCTCTCTCTCTCTCTCTCTCTCTCTCTCTCTCACACACACACACACACACACACACACACACACACACACACACACACAGGGAGAGAGGGAGGGGGAGTGGGGCCTACGTGCTCCCTATTCTTTGTGCCCATTCGATCAATTTTCTTTCTCAGTAACAAAATAGGCATTTAACGTCTCTGTAAGGTCGAAAAAATGGAAAGACGAGAACAGAACTTGTGGGTGCCCAAATGTAGTCTAAACAGACAATTACATGGATGGAAAAGGATTATGGCATATTTGTATCGTCGGAGTCAGTGGTAAGATGCGTGACATGCTTGGCCAGGCGATCCAAATACGACGTTCCAGCACAGAATTTTACTCTTTTGCAGAATGAGTGTAAGCACACCGTTTAAATTTCTCGTAACTATCGTTCAATATTCGCAAAAGCTCATTTGCTAGAGCCGACGAAGAAAATGTAAGCTAATACGGCAGAGCTGGGCTCTACGACACGGCCGGTATTCGCAGCACACATCACTGCCACACCTAACCCTCCACCACCACTACGCAAGAGATTAACTGCCACTGCATGTAAATAGCTTATATTTTAGTTTATGTATAATATCAATAATGTATAGTCGACAATATTGCCGACTACAAATCGTGTGAAATTGTGCGCCCAAAACTGGCACGATACCAATGTGGCGGGGAGCGCCGTGGCCAGGCGATAAATCGGCTGCGACCGCCGGCCGCCCCCGCCGCCGACACTTTACTCTTGCTTTACGGCGCCAGCGCCACTGCCAGCCAGCCTTTCCTTCAAACGCTGCCACCGGACGTCTGCATACACCGTCAACGCTTTTGTCACTCCCTCGCCCTTCCGCAGTTTTACCGTCCCCATTTATTTCGAGAAAAATATCTGGCCATGTTTACGATAGGGAGGAACGTGTAATCGGCGCGTTCCATTAAATACGACGGGGGTCAAGAGCCCTACATGCTAACGAAGCCCCGATCGACAGCCAGCAATGTTTAGATGGCAGAGTCTCCTTGCCGCGAAACCACAGCCCATCCGTAGTAATGCGGCACGTTTTTCGTATGTATTTGGCTGCAGATGGGCCGGTTCTCTTGCAGTACCCTGCAGCAAAGAAGTAGTTTGACAGTTATATGAATTTACCAGAGGGTGGGGCACATCACCATCCAGACTGTTTCGTGCAGATGTAGTCTTTCTAACAAGCCTTCATCTACATTAGCCAAAGACGAAACTGTATCCTCATGTTAAGTTTGGCAGTAATGGTGAACGTGGTTATGACAAATAACTAAAAATGTACAGCTCAGTACTGACTGAAATTATTTATTGAAAGAAATGATTATCACGGAGGTGACAGACGATATACGTGAGTACATTACGCCAATACTAAAAAGTTAAAGTGGGGAAAAATTAATTTCAATAAGGAAGAGAAAAAAAAAATCGAAGACGCAGTATGCTAAAGACATCTTACTGAGGTCATCACGACTGTACGTCCGAGGTATGTATCTAGGTCCGAGGAAATCGCCGACGGAATGTAACAACGTAGTAGGCTGTTCATGACGTTGGGTATTTAACTTCAATAAGCATACTTTCCTTAACACAACTTGCCATGTAACACCTACACAATTAGAAATAAATACTGGTAACAGAAACGGAAAGATCGGAATAGTCCTTGTAAGTGGCTGTGGCTCAGAAACTGGTGCATTGTACACTTTCAAATATTTGATCACAAAGACAAAAACATTCAATGTTGGCAGCACAGTAACTTTTATAATGATCTTCCTCTTCTCAGCAACGCCTACTATTCCAGAGACGAGTTTTTAACTAAAATCCAGTAGCTTGTATAGTGTACAAGTGGTATTTGCAATTTTGTGAATGGTTACCACATAGAAATAAATGCAAATGAAGATTTGCACAAATAGATTGTAAACTTATTTCACATATTTACGATACTACGCATGCAGAAGACCTATCGAAGATGGAATTATTGAAGTAGGTATCTCACAACCGTTGCAAAATATACAGCACGAAACACCGAAGAAGAGAAAGCTGTGTGAAGGACGGATGGCATGATTTCTATCAGAAAAACACACAAGAACAACTTTTCAAGTACCCGTCGCCGCCTCTTGCTCGTAATTCAGTCAATTTCTGATGGCAATTAATGCGTGTACATAAAACTGCTACTATATCTATACTATCACATCTAAGATTAAGGTATTTCTAAGTCACCCTAGTGAGAGGGCTAAGACTTTTTGGTATCCATCTGGTTATGGGAATGCTTTACACGTACAGATTTCAAAATATAAGTTATGCGTATCAAAGAGTGGCGCATTGTTAGAAGAAAGTACATATGCTCGGTTCCCTGTTGATAAAGTTCTACTGTGGTCCGGATAAGAGGTGCATCACAGCGTGCGAGTGAAATGACAGACGAGTGGAAACGTACTCCAGTGTTAAAGAACACGGGACGGCATGCTTCCTGTGGGCAAAACGTCTAAACTCCACACAAATGGTGCCAACAATCTTACCAAGCCCTCACAGACACAGGACATGCTGATCGGGAAGGAAGACCATCGACATCGACCACTAGACAATGTCCAGAAGATCTAGGGAATGATTCGCCGCAATCGCAGATTTTCTAACAATACTTTTTTGATGTCCCCTCGAACAACGTTTCAGCAAATTCTCTACACGCCGGAACATGGTGCAATATTGAACCCGGTAACTCCGCTGAATGTTCGAACAACTTGACGCACAATGATACACTTTCCTATTAAAGTCTAAACGTTCAAGACTGTTTCGCAAAATACGTGATATTTAACCACGGCAAATTCACACTTCGATTTTCGCAATGTACAACCTGAACATACTGCGATATGAATTAGTGTTTCGTCTACCCACGCGCCGATCTTTATAATTCGGTTCCAAGAAGCAGAAAAGTTACAAACTACGAAAATTCAACATTAAAAAAATCTACTAACCATTACCGGTCGACGAAAACGCGACACATTTGGATCAATGATACCGTCATTAGAATACTGTTCTCAGCACCGCTAGATACATACGGAGGCAGGGGGTGCAGAGGTTAGAGGAGGGAGGGGGAGGGCAGAGGGCGGGAGCAGGTGGAGAGGAGGGGAGGAGGAGACAATGCAACACACACACCATATCATGAACAAACCAACCACCGTTACAGTCAAACTGACTTTCGTGATCGGCGCAGTCAACTAATATTATAATTCTTCCGTTGAAAGCAAATTAAATGTATATCAATAAACAATATTTCACAAAACTTCCCCAGTTCTTACGAGCGCCACATGTCGAAACTTTGAAGTTGACGGAAGAAAGTCAAATTAATTGTATTCATTAATATTGTGTGCGTTTCAATCTTACAACATATGGACTTCTCGTAAAATGGTTTCTTCTAAGAAAATCACATACAATAATTACGTCAACTTTGTCAACAACAAATTATTTACGGCCTTCAGAAATAATATTACGGAATCTAAGCAGACAGTTTTTTTCAAATTTCCTGTAGATACTCATACATAAGTCTGTCCAGTTCCACACAGACACTGTTCTTTCAAAAAGTGAGTTCCTGGTGACACGGCTCGGTATAGTACTGATCACATCGTTTTCACTTCCTCTGTTGCACATATACCCCTCCTCCCCTCCCTCATTTTCTTGTAACGTTTAATTCGTTCTTAAAAATTTTAGCATTTTTTAAAATTTTACATCAGATAACTCCCAAACAGAAAGGTAGTATCTACAACCTATCCGGGAAGGCATTTATCTTCAGCTCTATCCCAGTCGTACTTAGCCGCACACGTACTCGGCCGTTCTAGAAATGACGCGAAAAATGTGAAAGTCACACGGCGAAAGGTGTAGTCTGAAGGCTGCCTGCCGGCCGCGGTGGCCGAGCGGTTCTAGGCGCTTCAGTCCGGAACCGGCCGACTGCTACGGTCGCAGGTTCGAATCCTGCCTCGGGCATGGATGTGTGTGATGTCCTTAGGTTAGTTAGGTTTAAGTAGTTCTAAGTTCTAGGGGACTAATGACCTCAGATGTAAAGTCCCATAGTGCTCACAGCCAGCCAAAGCTGCCTGCTGAAGTTTTTTTCCCAGCCACAACTATAGAAACGTCAGTGGCGTCTCACAGCACTGGACGTTGTCTCGATTCCAACGTAGTGATTTTCCATCTTGTGTTTCGAGCGTCCCGGGACACATTCGTGGAGATACTCGAAATGTGTTCACTTTTAGTTCCGTCTGTGTATGCAGGGGATTGGCCCGTCGTGTCTCAAACTGGATTTAATGTCTTCCTTTTTATAAAACAACCAATCGTAAGTAGTACTTTTTGGTATATCACTTATCACTTAGCTGTCAATATTATACACGTTTAGCTTTCCCCAGCACGTAGTTTTTTCCCATGGTTGTTTCAACGTTATGCGATTTCCACTAGGCGCTCGCCCAAATTACAAAAGGCTGAGTACGATAAAGGAATGCCTGTACGGCACCAGGTCAGGGGGGATGGAGGGCCGTGGGGGGGGGGGGGGGGGGGGGAGAAGATGTGCGGTCAAATAGATATTTGTACAGTACTACAGTACTAACGGTTCTCTGATGACCAGAAAAACCTCTCTAAGGGACAGACATACGGTAATACTACCTTGAAAGTTCGTTTGCGTTGCGTCAGTTCGTGTGGAACATAAACGATATTTCAACCAAATAGCTGCTCGTCATCTTCAGGTGCGACTGCAGGGAGATGAACGAGGTCGCCAAACAGCGTCAAACAGCACATTTGGTTCCTCTCCTACGGTGTGGAGATGGTCAACAGAATACGCAGTTTGTAAACTTCTTAAAAAGAGAAATTGACTGTTGTATAAACTAGCGAGCAACTACAGCTCCCACAATCGCACCTGGAAACGACGACCAGCTGAGTCGTTGAAATACTGTGCAGTTTCTGCAACACAATCCGACACAACGCCCCAGAGTATTACAAGCCGTTTTTACGTGTGGAAAACCTCAAACATCATATGGTGACACTATTATTAATCATACTTTCTCGATTATTGAAACAGTTCAAACATCTGCGCTGCTTATGAAGAGTTCACATCTGCATCCATACTCTGTAAGTCACCTTACGATGTGTTGCGGAGGGTAATGTGTGTACCAGTGTCACTTCACCCTTTTCCTGTTCCAGTTGCGTATGGTTCGCAGAAAAAACGACTGCTCCTCCGCGTGGACTCGAATATCACTGATTTTATACTGAGGGTCTTTTCGGAAGATATACGTAGGAGAAAGTAATATATTGGCTGACTGTTCTGGGAACGAACGCTCTCGGAATTTTAACAACACAACATATCGTGATGCAGAATACCTCTCTTGCAGCGTCTGTCACAGGAGATAGTTGAGTATCTCCCTGACAATTCGCGCTTGCTAAATGAATCTGTGACGAAACGTGCTACTCTTCTTTGCATCTTCTCTATTTCCTCTATCAGTCCTACCTGGTACGAATCCCATACTGAAGAGCAGTATTCACATATGGGTCTTACTAGTGTTTTGTAAGCTACTTCCTTTGCTGATTGACTCTATTTCCTGAGGATTCTTCCAATAAACCTCAGTCTGATATCTGCCTAACTCGAGATTAATTTTATTTGGCGTTTCCGTTCCGTACGCATACTCCTCAACATTTTATGGAAGAAACTGCTTTCAGCGATATTCTGCAATTGTATAATCATATAATAAAAAGTCTTTCTATTTATGTATGCGCAATACGTTAAATTTTTTATGTTCAGGGTCAACTACTACTCCCTGCACCAAGTGTCGATCCTTTGCACGTCTTCCTGAATTCCGGCACAATTTTCTAGCGTCCAGAGTTTTCTGTATAAAATAGCGTCACCCGCGGAAAGATTCATGGAACTTCCTACGTTACCTACTGGGTCATTTATGCGTATTATGAAAAGTAATAGTCCTGTAACTTTTCCCCTGGCGCACGCTCGAAGTTACTTGTACGTCTGAAGAAATCTCTCCGTTTAGAATGACATGCTCTGTTCTGTTTGCTAGGAATCCTTCAATCCAATAACGTAGCTGGTCTGATACTCTTACGCTAGTATTTTGTCCACTAGGTGGCAGTGCGGAACTGTATCGAATGCCTTCCGAAGTACAGGAACACGGCATCTACTTCGTTGCCTGTATTTACTGCTTTCTAGATCTCATGGACAAACAGAGGGAGCTGGGTTTGACATGGTCGTTATTTTCGGAAACCATGTTGGTTTCTACAGAGTATGTTATCGGTCTCCAGAAATGTCTTAATACGCGAGCATAAAACATGTTCCAAAATTCTACATTAGACCGACGTCGTCAGAGATATAAGCCTATAGTTCTGAGCGTCTATTCGACGGCCCTTTTTGGGAACGGGAGCGACCCGTGCTTTTTATTAATAATGAGGAATGCTTTGCTCCTCTACAGTCCCAAGGTACACTGCTGCTGAAAGGGAGACAAGTTCTTTCGGATACTCAGTGAAGAATCGAGCTGGTATCCGGATAGGTCCAGTGGCCTTTCCTCTGTTGAACAGTTTCAGTTACTTTTCTATCCTATGGTCACATATTTCGGTATCTGTCATTTTATCGTTCGTGCGACGATTTAAAGGAGGAACTATAGTGCGCTCTTCCTCTGTGAAACAGTTTTGGAAAAGACGTTTAGTATTTAGGCCTTCTCTGCGTAATTCTCTATTTCCGTGTTACTGTGTTCACAGATTGTCTGGTCAGATGGTTTCGATCCGTTGACTGATTTAACATAAGGCCAGGACTTGTCCTCGTTCTGTCAAGTAGTTAGACAGTTTGACTTTCGTATTCGCTGAAAGCTTCACGCATAGGTCTTCTTACGCTAATTTTGTACGCTAGTATATGAGAGCGACCTGCTTTTAACTTCGTATTATCTGACAGAATACGCCTCTCGTGGAGCTAATTGCATGTAGAGGTGATAATACGCAAGAGACACGACACGATCTCTCGCAATCCAACGGATACACTGCAGCAATGTCGAACTTGTATCACCCATAATTATAGTACATATTTCAAACTTCAATGTGTGTTTCCCTTCGGAGAAAATCCGCACAGACGAGGGATAACAACGTGCTAAACGTAAGGTGATGATTTCACTCCCCTTCTGGAAAGCGTACATAATCTTAACTCGAACAACATACTTCGACATGTGAAGGTTCCGCAGTTTCATCTACTTTCAACAACAAATCAAATTGAGTTCAAAAGTTGGTGGCAAATTTGACGTGTGTTACGGATCTAACTCGAACCCGGAAACGAGCCTTTCGCGGGCAATACTCTGACTGAGCTATACAGGCACAACTCACAACCCGCACTCTTATCTTTCCTTCCCATACTACCGCTCCCCACCTCAAGAACTTCACAGAAGTTTTCCGGCAATAACTAGCGTGAATAGCACTGTTATTCCTCTGCAATACCCTTTTCTTCTAAGAGTTGTAGTCCCGAAAAATATGCAGGATAACTCCTATGACATGTGGAAGGTACGAAAGAGGTACTGGCAGAAGTAACGCTGTGAAAGGCTCATTCTGGAAACAAAAGCACCACAGTTCGGTGTAAACACCCAACCAGTGCAATTTACGACAAAAATATATCATAATATCCAACAACTCTTCAGAAGTAATAAATAACAGGAATTGGTCATTTCGTTATGCTGTAACTTCCAACCTAGTTCTTCTGCAACGATAACTCTCAATTCTCCTTTTTGTCACACTGACACGAAGCTACACTCAATGTAGGGGAATCTTATAAACTGAGAGCGATGTCTCATCCGAGGACACGCTCTATTGCCGCAGTACTTAACTCACAGCTACGCCCTATGTAATCCCGGAATCCATCACCGACACATGTCAGAACGGATGACGGTTAGGTAAGGTTGGGCAGGACTCCTGTTAATAATGCAAGAACAGTGGAGCGTATCTGTGTCCAATTTCTACACACAACTGCTCCGTACTCGGTAGTAAGTTTTTTGGTCACTATTTAACGCGAACGCTCCACCAGGCACGCGTTTTCTCCTCACACGTACGCTACATACTGATGTGAACGGTTACACTCACACTGCGTTCACATGCATTTACTTGATGCACAGTTTTGTCTTTGCAATTCCGAAATCAATGAACACTGAAGATTAACAGTAGCAGAGCACGTAAAATCCAATGAAAGAAGAATGAAATAGCTTATTAACACTTCTACGGTAACGGGAGGATAATACCTTTTGATAATTTTGGAAGAGAGCTACGATGGGAACAGTATTTCTAATGAGGAGATATATGGGAGTAAGTCAAATTTAAGGTTGAAAATTATATATAAAAGATCTTAAACCCAGTATTTTACAATAAGGAACCAATGGTAGGAAATGAATATTTCAGAAGACAGACACGACATCTTGAATCAACAAAGTTTGTAAGGCACGTTTTTGTAAACTGAATATGGTTGTGCATCGATGTTTGGGGCGCTACCTTAAGAAACAATACACAATCGTCTACGATATATCCACAGTGGATTTTTTTCCTTTGTAGTCGTTGGTATGTAACACCCCACTAGGTAAGGAAGATGGACTGCCTGCATCTTTCTACAACACACAACGGGATACTTGAGAGTGACCAAATTTCATGCACCGTTGAACTGCAGGCACTAGACTTGTGGCAGACACTTTTAAAAGGTTGCTTTAGAAACTATTTTAAGACGTTGAGCTGTTTATGACAATGAAAAACTGAATATTCACTTGCAACCATTAGTTCCTTATCTGAAGGAACGCATTTTAGAGTCGTCTAGCGTCTGTACAATTTTCACACTAAATGATTACGACACGCTGTATTACAGCTACCCATAAGATGTCAACCAACTTACGTTGGTCATGTGAGCGTGTTAAGAAAATATTTTGTTGATTTACATGTCACCCTTTAACAATGTCGCTAACTGCAATAGCATTAAATTGGAGGCAGTCGTCACCACGCGATACTATTCAACACCCTTGTTTGTTCAACTTTCAGACTTAGTTAGCCACTGCCGTTATTTTTTGCCACTAATACTTCACACCACCTGAAATGCAGAAGCCAAATTTCAGCTGCCGCTACACACTGGAAGTTACCTAAAAATCGCGAATAACGGTGTTTTCTAGTTGGGCGTCTGTAACTTTGAGAAGAAACCTCTGGGTTTCGGTATGATGTTGCGGTGCGTACTGCACGTGTTCAGGAAATCGTGCCCGGCAGCACCGCGCTATTTCAAGTGAAATCTCGATTCAAGGCTTAGTTAAACACATAATATTCGTTTACTTGACAGTACTTTCTGGCAGAAGGTAAATGTCTGGAATTACGTCGTTTTAACCAATCTCACAACCCAAAAAATATTATATACAATAAAATCTTGTCGTGTAGGTGATGGAAACCCTATGAATGTTTTGCTGTTTGTTGCGGAGATATACAACGTATGCCCATTGAAGCTTGTTCACATGGCTCTGAGCACTATGGGACTTAACATCTGAGGTCATCAGTCCCCTAGACATAGAACTACTTAAACCTAACCACCCTAAGGATATCACACACATCCACGCCCGAGGCACGATTCGAACCGGCGACCGTAGCAGTAGCGCGGTTCCAGACTGAAGCGCCTAGAACCGCACGGCCACAGCGGCGGTCTCCCATTGAAGCCATCAACAGAAAAAGCGTGAAGATTTGGTTATGTGCGAAATGGTGATTATCCGTCTAGACCTACGTTTAAATAGTGTATACGTAAGGTTAGGAACGACTGAAGCACTCAATGTTACAGACTACATACCCAATGGCGGCAAAAAGCTAAAAGTACTTATACGGCTGAAGAGTTTGCGTGTGATGCTGCCACATTTAATTAACAATTATCTTCGAAAGAAAAATCAGAAATTATCATTACCACGTTAGACAAAGTTAAAACGGCGTTGTATCGGATGAATAAACGTAGTAATTATAAAGAATAAAATAGCTGGTTTCTGTGAATCTTGCGTGCCAAATGCAGATAAGCCTAATTTTGAAAATTAAATGCAGGTTAAAACAACGCTTTCGTTCAAAGTTGAGAAACATACAATGAAATCTGCAACAAGACAGTCATACATAATAAAGACCCTCATCGGTCTGGGTCGTTCATTGTTTCCTATGTTATTTGTCTTCCAGAATCGACTGGAAATGTTGCAATACGTCTGAAAAGAGCAATGTTCTGCACAGAAAGTCTCGTGGAACACACATTCTGGTCTGGAAAAATGTGAAATGAAAATTTTACATTTTCACGCGCCACGTTTTTCTTCCATTTCTTGAAAGCAAATACCTTCCCTTTCATATATATTAATCATTATCAGCCTCATATCCAGTTCACACTTGCAAATATAAAAATTCCATATGGCATAACAAATATACTTCACCTAGAAGACCGAGAATTTTTCCGTCAGTGGAATGCATTTTACAGAACATTAACAGAGACTTATGTACGGAGCACTGGAATTTTCAGTTTTACCAACATGACTATTATTAATTTACAGTCGCTAGTAATTTTTTTCTTCTCGTATCCAAAATCTGATTAAGTACATACAGCATTCTTCGAAGTATACCGATATTACGCAGGACTTTTTTCTTTTTTTGCAAAAATGTCCAAGTGTCTCTGCTACTCACAGAGCTACCAATTGTCGTACGTGATTTATGTTCACGAAGTAAGAAAAATTTATGTTTCGCCCATAGTATCAATATTTCACATTTTCGGAACAGTTGGAAGAAACACAATTATGTAGACTTTTGTCAATTTCATATTTATGTGCACTCACAACACACCAACTCGGAAAGGAAGTTATACACTATGTGATCAAATGTATCCGGACACCTGGCTGAAAATGACTTAAAAGTTCGTGGTGCCCTCCATCGCTAATGCTGGAATTCAATATGGTGTTGGCTCACCCTTAGCCTTGATGACAGCTTCACTCTCGCAGTCATACGTTCAATCATGTGCTGGAAGGTTTCTTGGGGAATGGCAGCCCATTCTTCACGGTGTGCTGCGCCGAGGAGAGGTATCGATGTCGGTCCGTGAGGCCTGGCATGAAGTCGGCGTTCCAAAACATCCCAAAGGTGTTCTATAGGATTCAGGTCAGGACTCTGTGCAGGCCAGTCCATTATAGGGATGCTATTGTCATGTAAACACTCCGCCACCAGCCTTGCATTATGAACAGGTGTTCGATCGTATTGTAAGATGCAATCGCCATCCCCGAATTGGCCTTCAACAGTGGGAAGCAAGAAGGTGCTTAAAACATCAATGTAGGCCTGTGTTGTGATAGTGCCACGCAAAACAACACGGGGTGCAAGCCCCCTCCAAGAAAAACACGACCACAACATAACACCACCGCCTCCGAATTTTACTGTTGGCACTACACACGCTGGCAGATGACGTTCACCGGGCATTCGCCATATCAACATCCTGCCATGAGATCGCCACATTGTGTACAGTGATTCGTTACCCCAAATAACGTTTTTCCACTGTTCAATCGTCCAATATTGACGCTCCTTACGCCAAGCGAGGCGTCGTTCGGCATTTACCGGCGTGATGTGTGGCTTATGAGCACCCGCTCGGCAATGAAATCCAAGTTTTCTCACCTCCCTCCTAACTGTCCACTTTGCAGTGGATCCTGATGTAGTTTGGAATTTCTGTGTGATGGTCTGGATAGATGTCTGCCTATTACAGATTACGACCCTCTTCGACTGTCGGCGGTCTCTGTTAGTTAACAGACGAGGTCGGCCTGTACGCTTTTGTGCTCTACGTGTCCCTTCACGTTTTCACTCCACTATCACATAGGAAACAGTGGGCCAATGGATGTTTAGGAGTGTGGAAATCTCGCGAACAGACATCTGATACAAGTTACACCCAGTCACCTGACCACGTTCGAAGTCCGTGAGTTCCACGGAGCGCCCCAGTCTGCTCTCTCACGATGTGTAATGACTACTGAGGTGGCTGATATGGAGTACCTGGCAGTAAGTGGCAGCACAATGCACTTAATATAAAAAACTTATGTTTTGGGGGGGTGTACGGATACTTTTGATCACATAGTGTAGGACTATATGAAATGCAAGTTTTATTTCTCTACGAATATTAAGTTATCTTTCGATCGCTTTCAATTGGCATATCAATACCCGCATCGCCGTGTAGCCAGGCTACTTTGACCAAATATGTGGAGTTGGCGTGGTGTAGCTAGATAATTCAGGGGTGTTCAACAGGAGGTTTAATGTGAGGAAACAATGCGAAAAATGTCATTTTTCTTGTCTGACTTCGATTTCATGTCGGCAGTTAAAATTTTACGTAAGGACTTTTTTCGAAGTTCGCTAATAGTGGGGGAAAAATCAACACAGGTTTCGACATGATAAGTCTAGCCATTCCCTAGCATGATTTTTTCGAGTGTATATAGCGTCACGTTATTAAATAAAAGAATCTATTTCGTAACAATTCAGCTAGTAAAGAAACAAACTGTGGGGAAAAAAACCGACATACCGTTGAAGCAGATCAGTGAATGACGCATTATAATCATATTCATATCATTATCTTAACGGGTTTGAATCTATACCGGGCATCTTCAAATGTTACAGTAGGAAAAAAAAAAAGACGTCTACATTCATATCTTGCAACCTGTAAAAAGTTATTGCCAGATCTACTTGCAAGTACAGTAAGATTGAAGGATATGTGATTCATATGAAGAATAACGTTCACCGTATGAGTTGTCAAACTAAACTTATTAACAAAGATGCAGAAATATACAGCTATGGGCTTCGCTTTGCCTCTTCTTTGCGGTAAATACGCGCGTCCTCTACGCGGCAGATCTTTCAAGTGTAAAAACTCTGAAATATGTCAAAGTTACGATGTACGTTCTGACATTCATTCGTTATATATAAATATCATGTGCAAATCACTAACACAGTAAAAAAATTTAAAGAAAATAATATCTTTGTAATAAAAGGAAAACAGAAGGATCCGACGGAGTTGCATTTCCGGTAGGGAAGTGTGCACTTCAGTTTTTGTTAACAAGGAGGCCAACCCAGCCATCAGAGTTTGGTAATATTTTTATATTTGTGGTATGTGAAGTTCACCCCCACTTATGTGTTCGACGTAATTCTAAAAAACCACCGAGAAAATCAACTTTGAGGTTTTCTATGGAACTTCAGGGATTTCAATTACTTTAAATGAATGAGCCTTTTGACAACAGGCACCGTGGTTTACTCGGTGGTATTGGATAATTGTAATCCGAGTATCGAACTAGCTATGGTCTTTTTTCCATTTTATCTTTTTCGTCCATTTAAAATAGCTAAATGATTATATATAAAATTCATCAAATATATCCTAAATAACACGTATCAATCATTATTTCTATAAAAAAATGCACGTTTTCTTGTTTCTTATTACTTATTACACGTAAAATTCCGATTTTCTTTACGAACAAAAATACTTAAGGTATTATATAAAATTATTTTTATTATATATTACATATAACATGCCACAGGCAAAATAGTAGTTTTCATAGAAAACGTAACTTCTTAACTACAGACATTTTATTAAAAAATGTTAATATATGTATCTTTTGTACAATATCGATAGTTAAGAAGTTATAGTGTCTACGAAAACTGCAATTTTGCGTATGACATGTAATCAGAAACAGGAAGATGTACATTTTTCATAAAAATAGTGCTTAGAAATGTGTTAATTATCACACATTTCATGAACTTTATATTTAAATGATGCAGTTATACGAACGGACTGGAAAAAATAACATGGAAAAAAGGCCGTGTGATTAGAATCAGCAAACCATTGACTGCCTGGGTACCATCCTCCAACGCTATTCAGTAATCACGCTAAACTAAAACTACATACTCGGATGCGGCAGCTCATTCCTTGCAAATGAACAGTAAGAAAATGTCAAACTAAATTTCGTCCTGCGCACATTTTCAGTAGAAAATGGACGTCAAAGAAAGGCAATTTTGCAACATCGTAAACACATATCCGACGAACATTTTCATTCAATATTGTGTAGCAGAGCCGCCCAGTTAGTACAGTGGGTCGAGTTTTGCGTTGGAATAGTCGTACTTGACTTAGAACGATAGATTCCGGGTGTTGGTGTAAGTATTTTATTTATTTATTTATTGTTACACTGCGTGATTTGATATTTGGCTTCTTATTCGTTATACAGCAATTAAAGCAGGTCTTGAAAAATACTTGCAATTATTTAATACCAACAGAAACGAAAGTTCGGCGAACGACATGACGTCACTGACTGCGTATTTAAAATATCACAAGTGACCGCTCTTACTCAGCGTAATATATATACAGTAGAACTTGCTCAAATTGGGAAAGCATAGGAAGGAAACAATTTTCCAAATTGGACAAGTTTCCGGACTACACAAAAAGTCATTAGGTTACATAAAATTTGGCAGGTATCATGCACAAAAGTATAAATTTGTAATTATGCGCGTATTTACGTACCTTCACTTCAGCACAGTAGATGTTCATTTACTGTACATTGTAAAACAGAAAACTAGACTATACAGAAACTGTATTGTTTCTCTAACTTTAAATTCGTTTATTATTGTATTTACATACATATTATTCTCGCGTTTATTTGCCTTGAATTTCAATTTTTTCTCACTTTTTTCCTCTTCAAAAATGTTTATTCTACGCAATTTTTCACCATATATAATAGTTCCAACAACATAGGAGAATTTGTATGGTGCTGCAAATTGCATAACATCGTTTATGCATGCAATAGCTTCTGCAGGCGTGTTAATTTTTCTAGGGACATCATTTTACTCCCCTCCGTCTTCCTTTGTTTCTTTCTGATCATCACCTGTGTTGCGGATGTCTCTTAAATCTGCTGCTGAAGTAAAAGCAGAGTGAGCTGACAGAAAGCCATCACTTCGAATGGAGTCATCTGCACTAAATGGAATGTTTCGCATTTTAATTAATTCGCTATTAGGTTGTACAATATTGTCTTTCCTTGCGTTGTTAGTCTTTCCTTCACGTTCTTAACTTCCCACACACTTCATGTTACATGTTGTGGTGATAAGCTATGAAATTGTCAAGCCATCCAAGCTCTTTAGCGACTTTCACAACCTCACTCTGCAACAAGGGTCCAGACAAAGTTAATTTTTTTGCTTGAGCGTTTACGAACCATTCCTACACTATCTCGTTAATTTCTTCATTACCCGTCTTCTTCCCTTCAATTTGCCCGTTCCCTTTCATCCACCTTATCCTTGTTTCTTAAGGTATCATAAATTTGTGTTTTACTTCATTTCAGACGCAAGAATTTGTTTCTCACACGCCTCGACTGTCTTAATCTATTCGCTAAATGTACGAGAACATACTTTTTCTTCAAGTCTAATGGTTCAAATGGCTCTCAGCACTACGGGACTTAACTTCTGAGGTCATCAGTCCCCTTGAACTTAGAACTACTTAAACCTAACTAACCTAAGGACATCACACACATACATGCCCGAGGCAGGATTCGAACCAGCGACCGTAGCAGATGCGCGGTTCCAGACTGTAGCGCCTAGAACCGCTTTGTCACAAAGGCCGGCACTTCTTCGACAGCATGTTACCGGTATCCCTTAAAGTGCTGCTAGTGACCTGAAATTGGCAGAAGATAATGCACACAGTGCATTTATTTGAAATGCTTGACCCTCCTAGGTAAAACCGTTGTTTAACGGAACAGCACCCACTTCTTTCACTACGCATATTGCAGCAGAGTGTTCGTAAGTGCGTAACAGTGTTCCAGCGTGCTCCTGCGCGCATCAGTAATAGTGGAAAACGAGGAAAGCCGACAAAGGAGCGAACTATTCCCTTTGGTGTACCGACACTGCGCCCAACTTGTTTGTGGTTGCACAGAGCGGCGCGGTTTGATCTCCACACACCGAAAACGCCGCCCTGCTCCGAAAACTCTTTTTCTTGATTTTGCACTGCTCAACAGCTGCCACGACTGCACAGTCTGTGTTAAAAGTAGAGTCGTGGGTAAGTAACGCGTACTGTAATACAGTAGTGCTGTATAAGCTTTTTCTGCTTTATACAACGAATTGTTATTGTTATTATCTCTCCTTTCTCAGACGTTATGTCTGGTTAAAAATGGAAAGTGACACTGGCCTTGATCAAGCGTTACTTCCTTTACCTGTACGGTATATGTTACATTGCATTTAGGAACATTCGGGTAATTGAACATGTATCAATATGTTACATTGCATTTAGGAACTTTCGGGTAATTGAACATGTATCAATAATTACAGATTTCCGTACTTGTATATACGTTTGGATGTAGCTATATTCCATTGATGTACTGGTGGATATTGTGTGGTATGACTCCTGTAGTTGATAGTATAATTGGTATGTCAACTTTATCCTGATGCCACATGTCCTTGACTTCCTCAGCCAGTTGGATGTATTTTTTCAATTTTTTCTCCTGTTTTCTTCTGTATATTTGTTGTATTTGGTATGGATATTTCAATTAGTTGTGTTAATTTCTTCTTTTTATTGGTGAGTATGATGTCAGGTTTGTTATGTGGTGTTGTTTTATCGCCGGCCGGAGTGGCCGTGCGGTTCTAGGCGCTACAGTCTGGAACCGCGCGACCGCTACGTCGCAGGTTCGAATCCTGCCTCGGGCATGGATGTGTGTGATGTCCGTAGGTTAGTTAGGTTTAAGTAGTTCTAAGTTCTAGGGGACTTATGACCTCAGCAGTTGAGTCCCATAGTGCTGAGAGCCATAGTGCTCAGAGCCATTTTGTTGTTTTATCTGTTATAATGGTTCTGTTCCAGTATAATTTGTATTAATCATTCTCCAGTACATTTTTGTGGTGCATACTTGTATGTGGGAACGTGTTTTATTAGTTTATGTTTTATGGCAAGTTGTTGATGTATTATTTTTGCTACATTGTCATGTCTTCTGGGGTATTCTGTATTTGCTAGTATTGTGATGTGATCTACTGTTTCTATTTGTTGTTTGCAAAGTCTGCATTTATTTGTTGTGGTATTGGGATCTTTAACAATATGCTTGCTGTCATATCTGGTGTTTATTATTATTACTATTATTACTATTATTATTATTATTATTATTATTATTATTATTATTATTATTATTATTATTATTATTATTAGTTAAGTCTTAAAATTTGCATTCCGTTTCCGCGTTAGGCACATTCCGCTTGAAACAAAATATTAGCGTATAATAGTATATTGAATGCGTCGGGACTGAAATAGTTGTACGGTTTGGGCAGATTTCCAAATTATACACGTTCCGCTTTGATCAAGTTTTACTGGATTTAACATCTTCACATTGCGTATCGTTTAGGTTCGTGTATGTTACAGCATTACTGTAAATATAAAATAAAAGTAGTTACATGTACATCTAGACCCGCAATCAAAATGACGAATTCTAACGCAAAACTCTACCCCTAGAAGTGACTGGGCGGAACAGCTACAGAGTATTGAATGAAAATACGTGTTCGACATGTGAGTACATTATTGCCAAATTGTCTTACTGTAACGTCCGTTTCCTGCCGAAAATACGCGCGGGGCGAAGTTTTGGTGCAGACGTTTTTGCACTGTTTGTACGCACGGTATCGCGCTGCGGCGTCAGAGTACGCGAATTCGGTTTTGACATGTCATTAAGGTACGGGAAACAGTGACGTTTATGTACGGTTGCGAACAATGCTAGACACGTGAAATGCGGGTCCAGCATATTGGTTAAGCGTCGGTAACGGCGTTTGCGTTTAGCAAAGGGTGTGAGGCGGCTACTTGTAGGATGGCAGCGGCGCAGTTGCGGCTGTCATTAGGCTATCGCTGGCGGCCGAGGCGGGCGGCAATACGAGCAATCGCACAAAGAGGAGAGCGCGAGACTTTAATTAAACAATGGGCGTTGCTGGCGGCGCTGGCAGTGACGTGGCGTACGCGTTGCCACCTGTCAGCCGCAGCGGATCACTGCGCGCCGCCTCTGTGACCAGAATCGAAATTGAAATGTCACAGTGTCATTTTCAGGGCCCGCGTGTTCCCCCGCAGTAGTTAACGCCATCCTGCGGCCTAAGTCACTAAATGTCACGCCGCCGCTGCTGCCTGTACGCCGGCACCAAGACGAACCCCCCCCCCCCCGCCTTTCCCCCCCCCCCCTTTCCATGTACGGACACGTCACAATTGATCTTCCCGCGTCTAACCTCATCAAAATCTTTACACCGTAGGCTTATTTCGGCAGCGTTCCTCAGTGGTATTCCCGATTTCGGGGAAGGCGCGACAGTTTTCTTAGTGACGCGTTCAGCGCTCGCTTCCGAAACAGGGTGCGCCAGAAGCGACAGAATGCGCACGTCAGCTCTGGGGTACTCCGTTCATGGTTCCCTTAGGCTACTGGTCTAGAATTCAAAATACAGTGTAATTTGCTCAAAACGGAATCGTATGGGACAAAAATTGTTTCCCAAATTGGACAATTTTCCGGATTACACAAAACGCACTCCCCTATGAAAATTGTCAAGTACCATGCACAAAAATCTAAATTTGTAATTACGCACATATTTATATAGCTTTACTCTTGTACAGTAGATATCAGTTACTGTATATTGTACAACAGAACGCTAGATTATTAAACTAATCGATACATAGTACGGCATACGTCTATTTTTACTCTAACATTAAATTCGTGTATGTTTGTACAGACATATTATTCCAGTTTTTATTTGGTTTACATGTCAGGTATCCAGGAGAGAAAACTTTTTGCTTTCCAAATTTTTCTACACTATTTTTTGCACTATATAATAGTTCCAACAGCTTGGGAGAATTAATAATTCTTCTTCGCCTTTCTTTCCATTTGCCCATTCCCTTTCATCCAGTCATCCCCTATCTTATCCTTGTTCCTTAAAGTTTCATAAATTTGTGTTCTACCACATTTGAAACGCAACATTATTTCGCACAAAGTGAGTGTGTCTTTCTCACCAGCCTCCACTATCTTAATCTTTCCTTTCAGTGTTAACGACGCATACGTTTTTTCGGCATCATGTTCTCACAAAAGCTGCAAGTCAACTGAAACTGGCAGAACGTAATGCAAGTACTGCATTTCTTTGAAAAGCCTCAAGGTACGTAATGCAAGTAGTGCATTTCTTTGAAAAGCCTCAAGGTGCCGGGTAAAACCATTGTTTAACGGAACAATAATCACCCCGTTGACGAAAGTCATTGTGTGGCCTATACAATATTCGAGTTAAATGTACCGTCCTTCTACAGACGGAAATTACTACGGTCCACTGAAAAACAGTGGTACTGTATTAGTTTTTTCCCTCCACATTATACAATTAATTATTAACTAAGCCTTAAAATTTGCATTCCACTTTCGCGATAGGTACGTACCAATTAAAAAAAAGACACCTTACAAAACCTTGTATGGTTAGGACAGATTTCCGAATTATACAAGTTATGCTTTTATTTAGTTTAGCTGTACTTCCTAAATAATTTGAGACACCACAGCGTGAAACAGTTACAGATACAGAAACGTGAAATAAACCACGCATTTATTTACCATCAATTTAGATTACGTCGTAAATGCAAACTGAACTGGGGGATACGATACGGCAACCAATTTCGTCAACCAATTGAAGATTCCGCGACGCAAGTGGACTAACAAAGCTCCGCAGGAAATAGCGGTACGCATTACTTTTACGCTACTGCTACACACTATCTATCACCATAGTGCTGCTTCGTAACAGTGAGACACCGCGCAGCAGCGCTGTGGTAACACAAAAGAACTGACCTGGTGAAGAGTGGGTTCGGACTCAACTAAAGTCATCACAATGCCGGTTGTAGCGTTTACCCTATACTGCCCAAATTATCTACATGCGTGTTAATAGTCCATGGGTATCTGTACGGCATCATTCTGAGAGTGTTTTCGGAATCCATATGATCGCTTTGTTGCTGCGCCCTTGCGCGGCACAATATGAGGAGCCGTGCAGTGCAAGACAGGTTCACAGACAAGACGTCGCAACATGTTCCTCGGTTCCTTTCAATAACTCGGGGCGTGGCAAATTTTGTCGACCCCACTCACTACCAATAAACGAAATCTTTGCTCTAGGCCTAATGGCGTTAACGTCGAATGGATGTTAAGCGTAATACACCTTAAATTTAACTAACTCTTTCCGTCATTTGTTCGGCCTATTCTTATTTTTTGAAATCCAGCAGAGTGCCTCCTTGATCCACCTGTCAGACATCCATCTGGCTACATGCACTGCTCACTTCAATTTATTTTACCCTGCAATGATAATTAAGTCTTGCACCCCGGTTTCTTATCTGATCTATTTGTTTGTTTTCCAGAGCCTTCACGTAATTCGCAGCGTGCATCTCTCCATTGCGCACAGTGCAAACATCTGTGTTTGAAGCGCTTGTCTCAATGCCGCAAGTGACACGTAGAAATTCGGACGGGTTGAAAACTTGTCATTTCAGAGACCTCGGTAGTTTGTTTTCATGACCCTAGTTACTCTACCACAAGCACTTCTAGCAGTTTTTGCTCATCTCTCTTTTTTTTTTCAGGTGTCCATTCTACGGTTGTCTTTAGTTGCCCTAACCACCAAAACTCATAAACAGGGTATTATTTTGTTACTAATTTTCTTTTCGGTGTGTAAATTGAAAATATATCAGTATTATAATAACCAATTATCAGACACAACATCACTGTTACAGGTAGTCTGCGAAAACCAGTTACAGATGTTGGCCACCGATGAATCGTGTATAGAGATGGAGTTCCCCCCCCCCCCCCCCCCCCCCCCCCCCCAGCGTCAGTTAAGGACAGAAAATGGTGCACTGAAGCACCGAAACTTGTAGCCATCTAATAAATAACATCGTAAGACCGGCTGTACGTGTGCCATTTTATTAGATAAGTGAACGGCCCAAGTCCCTCAAACATCCAATCGCAAGAATAGACATGCAAAAATTATTTCTTTTGTAACGCCACCGTATCATGACACATTGTCTTTCTTCATACCACGAATGATTTTATACATCTCACTTGTCATTGTTTACAGAATGTTATTTTCATTGTTAACTTAGTGTCTGACGTCTAGAACACACAAAAACACTTCACTAAATCTTCGATTTGTTTCTACTGTTATTTACTGCGCTATCTGCCACCGTAACAGATGCGATGTAAAGGGTGGGCAATTTCATGTTATATTTTTACACCATAAGGTTAGAGTTTTAGCCGGCCGCTGTGACCGAGCGGTTTTATTCGCTTCAGTCCGGAACCGCGTTGCTGCTACGGTCGCAGGCTCGAATCCTGCCTCGGGCATGGATGTGTGTGACGTCCTTAGGTTAGTTCGGTTTAAGTA
Source organism: Schistocerca cancellata (assembly GCF_023864275.1). Classification (NCBI taxonomy): domain Eukaryota; kingdom Metazoa; phylum Arthropoda; class Insecta; order Orthoptera; family Acrididae; genus Schistocerca; species Schistocerca cancellata. The sequence goes on from NC_064629.1 coordinate 305,164,289, forward strand.
GTTCTAAGTTCTAGGTGACTGATGACCTCAGATGTTAAGTCCCATAATGCTTAGAGCCATTTGAACCATTTACCATTTTTTGTTACAGTTTTCAATCGTTTACCTTCTCAAACTTTTATCGTACCATCTCAGATTCTCTAGAATATATTTCTGACTCTTTTAGTTTAGTCCAGCAAGTTTTATCGCGCATTATTTTTTGCATAAAACCAACGGTTCGTATATAACAGTTGCCGTATTCCATTTCAGATTTTCTTCTGTCCTTTTCACACCTGCCAACTGTTTGAACTGTAACATTATTAAATAACTGTCTTTTTTTCGAATGTCTGTTTAATCTACGTTTTCTACGACGGTGCACACACTGCTAGAAATGTACTTGGTATCTAAATGGTGCTATGCCAAAGCAGAAATAACGACCAACCACTAATAGCCCATACGCTAGCGAAATTTCGCGCAAGGTAAAGCTACCGTTTATTCATCACTGTAGTTGTGTGACAATAAGAAATGCAAATCACAAAGCAGATACCTCACTGGAAATTCTACAACAATGAAAGAAAGGAAAAAGCAACGTCATAATGTTCAACAACGCATAAAAAGGAACTATGATACAAATTCTTCTAGAATTTCTTGTTTCTTCGTATACGAACAACAGTGCAGATCACGGTTATTCTGTAACCACAAATGATCGGGATCCACGCAGTGCTGCAAGCGTGCGAGCGTTCAACGCAACACCCCGCTTGGGCATCGACTAGCAGCAGTGAGTTCTTGCCGCAACATTGTACGAAGACAATTCATGATTATCCGAGTTGAAAACTGAAGCAGATAATACTTCGTTTCTGAAATACCTTAGAACGATAACGCCTAGATTTACTGAATGCACGGCGTGACCAGTCAAATTCTACAAAGGTTCATAAAAATCGCACAAGAAAGAGCTGCAAGAAAACTAAATTCCTCGAAAGAGATATTCAAAACTCATACTTTGGCTCGAACGCCAGAATATAAAAACACAAGTCAGAAGACTTTAACAAGTTCTGCAATAACGAAACAACTTATAAGAAGTGATCCGATGAGAATAGTTTCGGTGGCCAACTGTTGTCGCCTACCATGTGGCTCTTGCAAATTTTTAGTCGAAATTACAGAATTTATGCCTAAGAGACGATGGAATTCGACAGAATTATCCTGGGTAAGAGTTTTGTAGGTGGCGCTCCAAGGCTGTAAGAGTGGCTCGTTTGTCTCTCCAACAGCGTCTGTGAATCTTTTCACTTACCAAACTGAAGCACGAGCACGGTTTAGAATTTGTCTCCCAAATCTGAACACACTACACAATAATACATATTACTTACCTGACATTAAAATAATAACTGTTTCTTCCATTTGCAACATTTTAAGGTTGAAAAAGGTTTTTATGAAGCAGTGTTTTCTCTCAATTTGTGATATAAATTACGCTAGAAACAGAGAGGGAGGGGGGGGGGGGGGGGAAGGGAGTTGTCACGACAATTCGTCTTAAATTGTTTTTTGCATTCTTCAGCGAGATACAAATCAGCACGCTATCCGTAAAACTCGCAAATACTATATTGTATTAAATCTGTGAAAATGGAATTCCACGGTAATTCCTCATCTGTGAAACAGACGATGTATTCGGTAAAGAGCTTTAAAAAGCGGTCGGTTTACCTTTGACATGGAGGTCATTGTCGCCGAAAGGGATTGTGTCCGTTCAGTTGCCCTTGCGCGTTAAGTAGCTGAAAGGCTGCACTGAAGCCTAAATGCGCAATTAAATGCTTATAATAGCCCGACAGGAACAGCCATACGAAGCTGTCGCCTTTTTTTAGCCTTTTTGTCGCTGAGTGGCAGGCGGCTGACAATTTGTTGCCGACAGCGGTTTCATCAGTGCAGCTACGCGCGGCCACGTTCTGTTGTTGGCAGATGCTTCTAGGCCCCATACAGATGAATAAAACATACAGCCACACAAAACTCAAACTGCTGCGCTGTATCATCAATTAATGCGTAAGTTACCGAAAGCAGCATAGCCCTCAATTTCTTTCTTTTTATCGGTTTACGTTCCTTCCTCGGTGAAATATATGTAACATAAGCATTTTCTTAACATATTGTCTGCTACGAGTGAAATAGCTAGTAAGTAAACAGTTGCTTGTCGACAGGGACGCGCTGTACTTAACACACACACATTTTGTTTCGATAGAGTTGGAAGACTTTACTGCTTATTGCACTGGTGCTACTACCTGTTGTTGATAGCCAATAGCTTGAGCTTAACTTTCCACCGTAAGATGGCACCACTGGTATCCGTATGGCATTCGATTACAGCTGTGCTTATTGAAAGCATCCAATAGATTGTAGCTGATGTCCTTCACCAATCGTATTGTTTGTTTTACAATTTGTCACAGGACATGGAATTTCTGATGACGGTATATGCGAATAAATGGCGAAATGTAGAAATGACGGAAAATTTCAAAGATTTTTACGCTTCAGGGGAGACATGTTAACATAAATTTTTAGTCCGCTCTTTGCTATGTGAAATTTGTGGGTCTCCATTATTAACATAACCAGTGCGAAACACAATCGGCCGCGGCGGCGACGAATTTATTTCTCACAGCTATTACCCGATATGTTATAACGCGACGATTTCATGTAAGAATTTATTTCTGAAGTTTCAATAACTGTAATCGGACGAAATTATATGCAAATGTTTAGTACAAGGAGGTTAGAAACGAACATGTATAAAATTTAGCAAATGTACTTACGATTTTTTACGTTTACAGTCTCAATAGAGTACATATTGCAACCACGACTTCGTTTTCACTATTTATTCAAGGAGTCTTCAATATTCAGTGACTAAAACATGCCACAAGCACATTACAGCAGTCACATTGTTTGTTGCAGAGATATTATCTTACTAGCGAAGATCACATTAGCCTTAAGTAGTAAACCCCGATTCATTAAAGAATCGTACTCTCATGTACAAAACACCTTCAAACTTTACAAATGAGTTAATGTGTTCAACGTTTAACGTAAGCATTATGCAACAAAAAGCTTAGAAGGAATTTGTAATTATGTTTAAAATTTGCTGGAAATCGCGAAGTAGTGTCTTTATCAAACACTTGATGATATAATCTGTGTAATTTGCGCTCCATTTTAAGCAAAAGCTTGTTTTTCACGCACCTCAATATTTATTACGTATCTCCTGAACTATATGAGGTACAATGATACAATTTTGCTGCTACATTCAGAGTTATATATGGATATTGTTTTCAATATGTGTTGTAAATAGAGTTAGTAGTAAAGAAGTAATAAACTGAAACGCCATGCCTGATGCTGCCGTTTTACTGTATGAACAGCGGAAATGCAGTACGCGATAAACTTTTTTCTGTTCACCATTTTGTGGGGATGGCAGTGACAAAAAGTTTCTAAAACGATTGAAATTATGTGTAAGTGTCTTGGAAGTTTCTACGTGCTCTCATTCTAAAAAAAAAAAAAATGGTTCAAATGGCTCTGAGCACTATGGGACTTAACATCTGTGGTCATCAGTCCCCTAGAACTTAGAACTACTTAAACCTAACTAACCTAAGGACATCACACACATCCATGCCCGAGGCAGGATTCGAACCTGCGACCGTAGCAGTCGCGCTGTTCCGGACTGAGCGCCTAGAACCGCGAGACCACCGCGGCCGGCTCTCATTCTCAAATACTGGTTGACTATAGTCTGGGTGATTTGCGCGTCGTGCGTTACGCCGCCTTAAGACATACACGCAGTGTGTAACTTTAATATTAGTCTCACTGTGTTAAACTCTGAACTGAAGATTAACATCTTAAGAAGAAGATTACGAAACTTTAAATTTTTAAATTCGGTCAAAAGTTACATGCAATATTGAAAACGAAATTCTTGTTGCTCCTCAAAGCCGTCCGATAGCCAACCATGCAATGGGTTATAGAAAATTTTGGCTCTTTTCCATTTATTTGAGAACGACAAATTTATGAAAAGTAGCACACTATAACTCGAAATCATGTAACAGACAGTATTTACTCTGAAACTGTATGTAAGTTCTCCAATCGTGGGCTTTCAAGCACCTAATTAGTGAATGGAAAACCCACGGAAATTTAATAAACGAACGAATGCAGTTATCGAATTATTTAATGTGCACGGGCACCAGACATAATACTGTGACAAAAATGGTTTCCAAAATGACTGGTTCCTTCCTGTTCCTTCAACTGCATGTTTCTAAGAATTTCAACCTAAGATACATCACGAAGAGTGTAAAATACTGTGGTGTAATTTTTTCTGTCATTTGTTCTTCTACGGTTTTCACCGTATGGAATCAGAGCGAGTTTAGTGTGCGGCTGGCAGAAGCTCTAACGAGGGATACTCCCCATCGCATCCCCCTTCAGATTTAGGGATAAGAGGATCCAGTGGACAACCATCAAAAACTGAACACAGGTCAAGCGTGACAATAGGAAGAAGGTGTACTAAACTGTGAAAAAAAAAGCAAAATAGGAACACTGAACGGTTCAGTAACAAGAAGTGCAATATAGAGCGGCCTGAAATAGCAACGGCGTCGTGATTAGGTGGTTACGGTGTTCGACTGCCAAGTAGGATGCCGGCACGGTAGTTCAGCGTGTTCGATCAGAGGGCTGGTTGTCCCCTGTAATGAAAAATACTGATTAAGGAATCAACGATCAACTTTAACGGATGTCATGTGACGTCCGCCCAGACCAAGCGCAACGAACAATACCGAACAAAATGAAGATAATTAAAAAAAAAAAAGTGGGTGAGCCGTGTTCAAATCACCTTCTTGCCAATTTTTTTCCGCTGTAGTCAAATTTGTGCCTGTGTCGTGGTGTAACGTCCGTTTGTAACAGCAACGTGTAAAGTATAAGGTACGGATCTGTAATGACAGTTGATTCTGCATAACTATTCTATTAGCAGCCGAAAGGAACTGGCTTTCGAATGGTAACCGCAAACATTTGACGACAAGGCGAGAAGTCAATCGAATCCTCCGCTAGAAAACACGTCTGGTGTGTCATACACGGCATTAGTGGCAGTACGTTTATCATATGATATATATCTCGTATCGACGCACCTAATTTGTACGCCTGGTGATTGGGATATGCCTCCTTGCCCGATTTCGGTATTCGTATGAATGTGAATCTGATCACTCCGAAAGAAATGATGAGAACCTAATAGTTTGTCATGTAAGCTGCACCAAATGAGAGCAACAGTTCCTCTGTGCTGTCAAAAACGTGGTTTTAACGTTTTTGAAGTTGCGTTCCGTTTTCAAAGTTTTTCAATCTTGAATTCCTTTGTTGTAACATATTTCACACTCGTTTATTTGTTGTTTTCACTTATGTCTCACATAATGTCTATGTGGTACCTCGGCTCCTCCCACTATTCATTATATTTACTTGCGATGGTAACATATTCTTACTGCATGACTCATATTCTATAACCAATGTATAGTATGACAACTGCCAAGACTACACAAAGTGATCAAACATTTCACTGACCGGACGGACAGATCATAATGTTGTGGAAAAAAGAAAAAATAAAATAACGGACGCGAGGGAGGTATGAACACTGCTCGTCCGGTTTGTAGTCCAACACGACCACCACTTAACCACAACGACGCGACTTTTCAAATTTTCTCGTTACTGGACCTGTTAAGCTTGAACCGTTCACTGTTTTTATTTTGCTTTTTTTCACAGTTCAGTACATCTTCCTCCTGTTTTCATGCTTGATCTATGTTTAGTTTTTGACTGTCTATCCACTGGGTCATCTTACCACTGTATCTGAGGGGGAGGGGGGGGGGGTTGCGATGGCGAGATTCCCATATCAGCACTGGGGAGAACAACAGGCACAAACCGGAAACTGCACAAGATGAGACGGCGATGCGCAATTTATCTTGGCTTCTCGGCACACATGTACGATCCGACTCACATGAATTCTGCAACTTGCCCGACACCGTAACTAGCAGCAGACCACCGATTTTCTATTGGCCACTCCCCGCAACAAGTCAATACGTCATATTGTAGGAGCGTAGCAATGTTAAGCTGAAGATTACTATTAGATTTTTATTGCGAAATCTAAAAAAATGGGAGAAATTATTATCTTAAATACCTTCACTGACAAAAGGATGACCAAAACAGTTTAAAGAAAAGAAGGTATATAATAACGAGGTTCCATTGCAAGTACTTTTACTGAAAAGACATTTTTAAGCTAGCGATAGCGTTTAAACTTCGTTCGAAATACACGTCAGCAAGTGCTATGTTTCCATCTCAGCATACTGCCACCACACATTTGTGTTCCGGAACAATACAAGTATTTCTTTGGTTATCTTGGTAGTTTGTTGTATTGTTGTACGCAACCAGCGCCAACATTATGTAGCCGAATGTACGAATCTTCTCGAATCACATAACTGCAAATGCTAGAGTGAACCGATTTGAACAAGAGAGTTAAAATGAGACTGAAAACTCTCCCGCGCAGTGGTATTTCTCCAAAGCGCAGAGGACTCGTCCGCCAAAATACACACAGTTGGAAAGAAGTTTCACACACAGTCTTGTTTGTAGTAGATCATGCCTTTATAAAGAAGGTGATGAACTGTCGACGCTGTTATGTGCCTTATTCACGCCATGTGCCCCAAGTGTTTGCGTATACACAAAATTATTTAAATCCAAAGCACTGGTTGAAAGCCAGAGACCGAAACGCTGATAGGCGTTGTAGTTGACACAGACGTAAGAATTCATACACTGGCAGGACAAATACGAACACATCGCAACAGTCCCAAGCTGGATGTCCCTGGGTGAAGACAGCTGCAAGGTTAGTGTGCCGAACACGCAAATACGACATTGACGACAACATGGATAGAAAAGCGAAGGAAACAACTCCAGAAGAGAGGAAGATAATGGTAACGTTGCATGAAGAGGGTAAATCATATGCCGAAATAGCAACGATCGTTTAGAGGAGCCGTTAAACAGTGTACAGTGCTGTTAACAGGTACAATTAAAAAAAAAAAAATGACAAATGGGCATCGTGTTGGAAGACCACGTCACGTTTCAGAAAGAGAGGCACATTGTAAGGATTATTAAGGAAACACCTAAAATAGGTTAATGAGAGATTGCTGCACAAATACACGAGCTTTATGGGTAACAAGTTCACCCAAAGACTGTCCGGAAAATGCTTCATCTAACCGGCTACAAAGCTCGAGTTCCAAGAAAGAAGCCCTATATAAGCAAGGCAAATATGGACTCAGAGTTCTGGAATAGAGTTACTTTCTCTGAAGAGAATAAGTTCGACCTTCTCCATCACGATGGACGTATTTTAGTGTGGAGAAGACGAAATACCAAGTTGGAACCTGCTAATATGGTCTGTACTGTAAAATATGGTGGGGGCGGTATCTTGGTCTGGGGATGCATTGCTTCGTCAGGTGTTGGGAAACTGGTATTTATTGATGGAACTATGGATCAGAATGCGTATCTGGATATTTTAAAGAGAAATTTGTAAGTCGGTGCTGAAAAACTAGGTTTGAATACTGACTACCATTTCCAACAAGACATTGATCCAAAACATACAACACACAATGTACCTCCCACACCCTACAAATACTGCCTCAGCCCCCAGACATGAACCCTATTGAACATCTGTGGGACGAGTTAGAAAGAAAAATCAGAAAACAGATTTCCAGTAAAACACAACTGAAGGAAGTGATTGTTCAAGAATGGGGGAAGATTAACGCAGCAGTAACAAGAAAGCTACTACAGTCAATGCAGGACAGGCTGAAGGCTGTTATTAGAAGCAAGGGAATGAATACACGCTATTAGATGTATGCAACTAAACCAAACAGTGCCACGTAAGTGACTGTGTGAATACTTATGACCGTCGATTATCAAAGTACAGCTAAGACTTCAATTTTCTTTTCGGAACAGTAATAATGATTACTTTTGTTCAAGTGTGATTAAATGGATATACATGGAGAATAGATTTTTCTCAATTTGGTAGCTTGTATTCACAATTGTTAGAAGTAGTCCAAACATTAAACGTACGTGTGATATATCCTAATGTTTTAATACTTCTGTCCACCAGTGTATGTGCGCGGCCTTCTGCCTGCAGGGCAAGTTGCGGAATTCGGGTAGGAAGGCAAGCTGATGACCTTTTCTGAAATGCAGAGTTCGTGCCCCCGTACGCAAGAATCTCGGCTCTCGCACGGTGAACTTACAAGTGTCTTTTCAGGGAGAGCGGATCTCTATCCAAATACCTGCAGTAGGAGCAAAGAAGACAAAAAATAATGTCCAAAAATGAAAATATAAACATTCTAGACCAGAGGTGTCCAAACTTACCTGGGACACAGCGGAAGAAGACGGATATTTTTGGGCCGCACCTAATATACTAAACACTAACCGCCGAGACGGCCGGAGGTATATAGTTGGGACATTTAAGTAATTTAGAATTTATTAAATTATGATTATTTATTCTGCAAAAGCAAGATGGAATTAATTTAACATTTTATAAATGAAATTTTTATATAAGTAATTATAAATCGTAGAATCACTGTGACATTTTATTTTGAATTTGGGAAACTAATGTGTCAATATCACTTTCGAGCGAAGTGTTTGCAATTTTCAGAGTATTCATCATCCGATATTTTGGTTTTATTTTTACTTTTTTTGTGCTTTACTATCACTGTTCAGAAACGTACGTGTTTCCAAACAAAGATGATATATATAGAGCATGACTGTGCAGCAAGAGAGAATTATATCTGGGCAGATATGATTTGTAAAGTCCATCAAAGATACATGATCAAATTTTCCTTTAGCTGTATGTCAGACTGCAGCTCTATGCATATCATCTTAAAATCTTCTGGCAGCGTATCTATATTGTTTGTAAAAGGTGTCACATAAATAGAAAAATATTGATTATTTTTTCGAAAATTCTGAAATCTATTTACACATTCTTGCATCAAAACGAAAAGTATGGCTGCGTCTTTACTATTATGTTTCAGTTAATGGTAACTTTACATAAGCGGAATTTAACTGATTCTGTAACTGGTCGTATGACGAGTGCTCACTACATGGGCCGCAGTGATACTTGCTTTGGGCTGCATGAGGCCCCCGGGCCGCGGGTCGGTCACCTCTGTTCTAGACTCCTGGTACCGAAATTGGATCGGCCAATCCTAGCGTCCGGAGAGTCTGCCCAGCCACAGCGTTAATATTTTAACAAACACATTGTGATATTGACACAGCCTTAGTAATAGCAACGTGACACGTTATAGGTAGTGACGCGTCGCATAAAAATTCCCTGACAGGCATTGAGGGATACGTACCAAAATGACCAGTAAAATGTGTATGGTTCGTCCTGTATCAGAGACAGAAGGCAGTTACCGATCAAACCAGGATACGGCCTGTGATTAAAATGTACCAAAAGATACGGGGCAGAGTCGACGGCGAGTTTGTGGGGCGGCGTCGGCGGCGCAGGCCCGGCAGAAAGCGCCTTAATTGGGCCGACGGCGCCGAGGGGAAAGCCGCGAGACGCCAGTTATGCTTAGTGCAAAAGTACGCTAAATCGAATTAAACCTGGCCTGACGCTCTCCAAATTGAATGGTGCGCGCCGGGGCATGCAGAGCACGTGGGCCGCGCCACTTACTTATCAAATTGGGAGACATTTGGCCGCTCTTCTCTCTCGCTCTGCTCTGCGCTCCCCGCACAGCGCGGGCACCACAATTCGGATCAAACAGTACTCGGCCGTGGCTGCAGCGGACCTAGATTCCAGTTGAGATATCTCCGGGTCCATACATCTGAGAGCACCATCTGGTCGCGCTCATCTTCTCCCTCTCACCCTTCTCTATTCGTTAGAAAAAAAAAACGCATTTTTGTGCCCCTCTGCATCTTAAACGCCACTGACCGAAACCAGTGTGTGTGGATCGCGACAGCGCGAGAGAAGTGTGGTAGTAAAGAGACAAGTAGTTTTACACTGTGACAAGTCAGGAACTAGTTTAAATTTATAACTCTTCACACACGCTGATGAGACCGTGTTCGGTCAATCAGTATACAGATTTGCACAATTATTCATTTGGACCAAAAAATAAAGCATTAGTCGAACAGAACGCTGCCTTGGAAGCCGCAGAGCCTTAATAGGCACAGAACTATTTGATGTGGTGGGCGCGTGTCTTCTTCTAACATGATAATCTAGCACGTCAGTTACGGAGCCACCTACGGTTTCATGAGTAATTGAGGAGTTCTCTGGCACATCACTTAACTGAAAACCAAATCAGTCAGTAAATGTAACATATTACATTATCACGTCACATATCCTGAAACCACAATGTTTCGTTTATATCTGACTGAAGTGTAGTCCATGTGTAAGTGCTTAAAATGAATAAAACACCGTCTGAAACGTTTGATGCTGTGTATGTCGATACATTTCGATTAGGTCGTTGTTCCAGGGAAAGCTTCAATTATAAACTCGGAGTAACTTTTAAGTGTGCATACAACTAAAGATTTGCCTGTAACAAACAACAAAATAAACGTCACGAAATATCCGAGATTCCTGCAGACGACACCCACGAATCGCCAATAAGAAAACTACAAAAAAGGAAACATCAATAATTTTGCGCAGTAGTGATAGGTTTTCTTGGGCGCCCAAGGTACAGAAGTACATGGCAAATTAGGTAACAAAGAACTTACGTCATTTGTCAAAAAATACGTCGAAGCGCTGATTCAAACTCACGGCTTTAGCTGACTACTGAAGGCCGTTCACTGCGGTAGAAACTATTATTTTTGGGAAGTTTTCGCGAATTTAAATTAACTATAATCTCCCACAGATACGACTTTCCTTTGTCGAAAAGTACTTCAACGGTCAGCTGAAGATCTGAATACGAAGCTGTGCTTAGAAATGTACGTTGGATAATTAAATACGGTATTAAAAATGATAGAACTTTAACAACATCCAATATCGGTACCATGTGGTAACATGCTAATTTTTTCAAATTCGCAGTGTCTAATAATTCTGAAAATAATATCGGAGTACGCTTCGTGCGCTGTCTCTCCGATCGTCTGATTATTCTGCGCAAGTAGTTGCAAGTCCTCTGGTTAAGGGGACGAGTCTGCCACAATGAATTTCCCAATCTCATTGCTTCACATCCCTGTCTCACCTGCTTCCGGAAGAATCAACTACTGCTACTGTCGGAGGATAACATTAACTCCCTAAAAGAGGAATGCGAAACAGAATCTTCGAATTAGCTATTAGTGGGTGCCGTAGTTACACAGATTGAGAACTATAGTGCAACTCATCATGCACGCGCTTACTCCACCACTCAGCGGTGCATCGCACAATCATACGGGGAACCGCTTTAATTTTTCAGTTGTGTCTGAACTACTGCAGACGAAATTTGTCGCTCATTAAAAATTATTTATTACACTCACAATTGCGATATAACTCGTTGATTACCTGTATCTTTCGCTAGTGTTATTTTAATGTCGAGGCAGCCACATTCGACGACGATATTGACGTATTACACTGTAATGAAGCTGAGAAGATCCACACACGACCCCTAATGGCACACCAATTATAAGTTCCAACGGCTATTGTATCTCTCGACTGAAATTATATCCCGATACCTATGACCCTTGTAAGATACAGGAAAATCGAACCTACAATTCCTTACTTAACGGATCGGAATTTCTAGCTATATAAAAAAACCGCACAGGGGCACTAGCAGAGAATGGGTTTCATTCACTCTCATTCACTCTCCTGAATTATTTTCTCGAGTCTTCCTATCGTTGAAAGAGATCTCTGGCGCACTAAGCTGTACTCAAAACTATGCAACGTAGTATCAGTAGCTGCCTAATAGCAAAAAGCCGTCAGGTGTGTCAAGGCACTGTCATTACGAAATAATGACTAAATACTAAACTCATGAGTGATAGTACTAAAACAGTTCGGATACGGAACGGAGTAAGGGCACCTCCCCCTCTCACTTTTTTACAAAAGGATAGCAGAACTTATCTGGAGGCATTATGGAAACACAAACCTGGGACATCCGTCAAATATTCAAACCACGGGCCTCTCGGTTAACAAAGTACCGTCTCTCTAATACAACTCTCACAGTTAGCTAGTAATTTATGTTTAGAATTGCACAAAAATTGTTTATGGAAAACGTAAATTTTGGAAGTTTACAAATATTTAAAAAACACTGCAAACACTTAACCATCGATTTCAGTGCCTGCAAGACTAGTGTTATATGCTAAGCACGAGAGGCGCTAAGAAATATGTAACGAGGCAAAAAAATTAAACGCGACGCGTAACTACTGCATGTCATACCACGTGTAATTTTGTGTAATTCTCTTAAACTGCTCGTCGAATAAATTAATTTCAATTTCTGTATATTACCTAACTGCGATAAGGTCCCGAAGGAAAACATTCTCAACTTGTCTCAGGCGACTGTTTTATCCTTTCTGTGATCAGCAAACCCTTATCATTGCTATAGATGTTTTGTCTCAGGAATAAATGTTTCATGTACAGGCGAGTCCAAGTTCTTACGGGTACGATCCTCCAGTACGCATGCAGGTCGCGTTACTACTTCGGTGATACATGTCAGCGCGAACTGAAACTCATACAGAAAGAGGTATGTTGCATTGGCAGCTTCCTGTACACACGAATCGCAGGTGGGAAGCTGTGCAGTTAGCTTAGCGTCCCTGCCACCGAGAGAAAAATGCCAACAGTCTCTTTGTCCACCGCTGACGTGTACTAATCGAGTGTTATGGTCGCCACCTGCAAACTAACATTACTCATTTATAGCGCGATTCCATCAGACGCAACGGCAAATCCCTAAGTCACACGGATGTGTGTGTTCGGAAAGCTGTGTGCTAACATAGTTGCGTGCGGGCTAAGCAAATATTGAAGGCCGTGTAGTGAAATATGAGAGCGCGCGTGGCGCGCCCACCTGACGCCCCTTCACAACGCCAACGCCCCACGGCTCAAGACAAAAATCGCCAAGCCTTTACCACCCCACAATTCACTGCGCATTTTAATCTTTACAAAATCAAACTCGTAGCGAGAATCCTGCTGTATGAATGGCCAAATACAGCAAGCGGCCTACTTTCTAGCCGTTTCCACCCGAAACCGCTCGATCGTGCGGATTTTATTATTATTAATTTATTCTGTCTGACAGAGCCTCTTACCTAGCTTTCAATCGATCTGTAACGATTATGCAGGCACGTTCTGCACGATATATTTCTCGTGTTTGTGTTGCTACTCGACGCCGACACATTGCGACACATGAAAGTTGTGTGATAACGCTATTACGTTACATTGGGCTGTTTCGGCGATTTGCTGAGTATGGCTGTCTGGAAAGAAGTATATATTGTCATATTAAGGACAATTATTAGCAATATTTTGGCTATGCATAGTAATTTTGGATAAATTCGTAACAGCACGAATATGTGAACTGACTGTTTAGTGCCTAACTTAATACTGGATGGACGCGGTTGTGAGGTCACTCTGTCGCTGTTTTTTGTATACTTTTTGTGGGAAACGTTTGATGCACATTAACTTTGTTATATTAAGGTCTAACAGAAGATCCTCTGCTAGAGAATTCCGATCTGAGTGGTGTTTTGCTGTACTTCGTACCCCTTTTGGCTGTCAGCTAATGGCTTCTGCACAGAGAGCACAGCCGTGCAAACACGAATCTGAAAAAAAGCATTATCGATCTTCTGAAATTTACGATGTCTCTGGTGGAGGCGCTTTTAGCAGAAGTGTGTGAGGCATAATTAGAAGACGAGTTACGCACTTAAAAAGGCAAAAATACACAAAAACCGTCCGAAATCAGGTCTGGACAAGTGATATAAGGGATATGATCACTGGCCCATAGAGACTGACCTTTTTTCACTAATATTTCAAAATAAACACTGCTGTTGCAGAACGAAAACAAAGCGCATAAAAGTGTAATCAATAATACTGCCTTGCTACGGGAAACGATTGTTTAAAAGTCTTTCACGAAAGTTGAAGCAATCTGCACCATGAAGTTAGTACATAAATTTGTTGTGTTACATATGTATGCCATAAAATATGAGATGCAAACTATGTTATATTTTGGCAGCAACTCGATTAAAATAAAAATTATTTGGAAAAAACATATTTGAACCACCAGCTATACAACTTTACGTTTATTCTCCAACGGTTTCGATTGTGACAGTAACCATTATTTAACAGCTGTAGACAATCACCCACGAAAAGCTCCAAATAAAAACACATTAGGAACAATCTTTTATTCAGTAATGTTCCTCATAATATCAAACACGTTGCAGTAAGTCAGAGGACAATTAATGTGAAATAAAACTTGACCCGCATATTCGTGCTAAATCTTTTCCCATTAAATGTTTAGTGAAAGGATATTTTTACAATTTTTCCCGTCGCCTAATACGCCAATATATACAGAGATTTCAACTTAATTCACCATTTTGTTCAAAAAGTGTTCGGGGTGGGCTGAAGCATCTTACAAACCTATGAAACGGGTGACGAAAACTAACCATTATTTAGAAATAAATTTCCCGTACCGGACATTCCTGAAACCATATTTCTTACGACTGCACTAAGGAGGAGGCCGCCCCTACTCGTCATCAGCAATTTCGTCCAAATTTACAGTATAACCAGGGGTTAGCCAAAACGTGACAGAAGTGCAGATCCAAAAGGCCAAGGGTTTTGAAAAAATAGCACTTTGGGTGTGGGTCGGACAAGTCATGAGCTGTTGTTAACGAAGTTTCTAGGCAGCGGTTGGCGCAGCGGAAACCGTGCAGAAAGGTAATCGGGGTCGCGTCCCTATATGAAAACTGTATTTTCAACTTCTACGTTACTTCATTGCAAATAAACCGAAATAATGTTCAGTATGTTGCATTTCTTAATATTTCCATGAGCCGCGCGGGATTAGCCGATCGGTCTTAGGCGCTGCAGTCATAGGGAAAGTTATTTGCAGTTACAATTTTCCTATACCTTCATTTTCATATACTTTAGGAAAATATTAATAAACACAATATACTGAGCATTATTTCAATTCATTTGCAATGAACGCAACGTAAAAATTGATTTTAAAAAGGCTCCATATAGGGAATCGAGCCCACTACTCATGTATTATCGTTCTGAACACTTTCCACTATGCCAACCGCTGCTTGGAAACTACGATAACACAAATAGCTCATGCGCCACCCCACCCGCACCGAAAATGACATTTTTTCTAAACGCTTGGCTATCTGGAGCCCCTACTGCTGTCACATTCATTTCTGGCCAAGCCTTGCATACACCACACATCTGAACGAAATCCATGACGACTAGTAGGCGCGGTCCCTTTGAAATACTGCAGTGTAATGAATACTAAATGATCAACAGCTAAATCTGCAGAAATCCGTAAGAAGGCCCTACTAAAACTGTAAGAAATGGGATCGGCAGAAATCTGCAAGCTCTCGTATCTGCGAACCAGAATAACGATTACGCATTTCTCATTTACATATAGGTATGTCACAAGTGGAACACAAACTGTTTTAGGGTCAAATGTTATTCGATCGCAGACAATTGGATAAACAACTCGGCACTTTACTACTGACGACTGCAAGCTGAATTAGTCAAAGCACAACGATCTTTAAAATTTCACTTTCTACATTCGTAACTAACAATAGTTCCGAAGAATTACCACGGACCAAAGAAAAATCTAAGCTCATAGGAAAAATTATAGAATTCTACAACAGGCACCACGTCCACATATTGTCACGGAAATTAGTGAAAGACCTTCCTAATATGGTAAATCATGTTTCTTTGTTTTGCCTAATTCTAAAAGAAGAGGCGACATTTAGTAGTTGGAGGTAATTTTCCAAAAACAATTAGTCGATCGGTATGTGTTAGTACAATGCTATAAGAAATTTTTTTGCAAAAGAATGGCAACGTCAGATAATATAAAGCTTTATGAAACCGAAATTGTTCACTTTTTAGTTTCATCACGTTTTACATTTTCCGAAGTAGCCATTCTTGGCTAAAAATTATATTTACACAGACAGATCTGAGGACCATAGTAACTGATTGAAAGGGCAGTCAAATGGAAACGAGACAGACGGGAAAGAGTAAGTAAACGGTTTATCACTTCAAAAGCAATCGCCATATATATTAATACATTTATCCCAATGTGACACAAGACGGTCGGTGTCCTCAAGGAAAAGTGATTGTGGTTAGCTACGGATCCATGACTATACCCAGGAATGCGCCACTTTGTCCGAAGCAAATCGACAGCGACGAATGCCTTCCTTCAAGGCTCCAAAAATATGGAAATCGGAAGGGGAGCGATCGGGAGTGAAGGAAATATGTGTAAGGGCTTCCCAACGAAACTTCTGCAGCATAGCTGAAACAACCTTGTGGAAGATGTGCGCAGGCATTATCTTGCAACAGAATGATGCCGTACGTCAATATTCGACTTGACGGCACGCTTCAATTTTTCCGAAGTTTCCACGTACCGTTGTGCATTAATTACGGCGCCGTGTTCCAGAAAAAGTCAACGAGCAGCGGGCCTTCGATTTGCTTCGCATGAAGAAGTGCACGCCTGGACAGTCATGATTCCGCAGGCAAACGCAGACATTTTTCCACGGGAAAACTTTTATGGTGAAAGACTCACATAAATTCTGTAAAACCTCTTTTATAATATTGATCTAGGACTGGATGTCGTCGTATATGCGGGGCTTAAGTGAAGCATCATACCAGCCATTTTTCTCGAACTATTGCATATTACAGTTTTGTTACAACGTAATGATTTTTTCCTCCCTGGTTCCTGTTTACCTAGGCACTAGACATTTTCTTTTACTACTGGAGTAAATGTAATTCTCAATCGAACGAAATCGAGAAAAAGAACTAGTGGATAAAGTAAATGAGAGATACTTTGGAAGCGTGTCGGAATGACAACATTCTTGAAGAATGCCGCTGCCTTCGGCCGTGACGAACACACAACTTTTCATTTTTGTACACGCTATACGGAAACTGACAAACACAAAAAAATGGTTCAAATGGCTCTGAGCACTATGGGACTCAACATCTTGGGTCTTAAGTCCCCTAGAACTTAGAACTACTTAAACCTAACTAACCTAAGGACATCACACACACCCATGCCCGAGGCAGGATTCGAACCTGCGACCGTAGCAGTCCCGCGGTTCCGGACTGCAGCGCCAGAACCGCTAGACCACCGCGGCCGGCCCTGACAAACACGGTACACACGTTGCATCCTGACGAGTCGCTGTATAAAACAAGCCTTGAGACGGGGCAGTATATGAACAGGGCATAAGAAAAGCGAAGTATTCATCTCTTTCATACAGAGGCCACACATCTACTATTTGGCTTAAGATCCATCTCTTGGACCCACTTACGGTGTTCCACTATCAGTTGTACGTATTTGATTATCGGCTAGGTTTTATCCGCATCTAGTTATTTTGTGCCGAAACAGAAGCAATTTATATTTTCTAAAATTAATTTGTTTTTATTTCAGTAGAGATGGTAAACAATCAATCCTGAAACACAGCACTTACGGAACGTACAGGATGATGTTCCATTGCCAAGAAGTGACTGGTTGCGTTATTCACCCACTACAGGAAGTCTGTTACATGAGACGCAAATATAAATGATGCGTAAGGGAAGACAACTGTGAAAACCCGCCCGAGGGCAAACCGGACTCCAAGGAGCCTATAATAATCTGAGACGTGCTCACAATGACTGACACACTCCTGTTTCTATTAGTTTATGGGCATGACGAATGCGGATTAAACCTCCGTGATTGTGATAATTTAACTAGCCACGACTGTAAACATTGAATATATGACTGAATTTACTTATTAGTTGCGCTTTACGCTGTAACCGTTTCAGATCTGAGCAGCACACGCTACCCAGTTGTAAGCGGAAATCAAAGTTTAACACAGAAAGAAAACGGTTTTGTAGTATTTCCTGCTTTTATTTATACCTCACCCGATGTCCCTGTATATGTAAACGAAGAACAAAAAGGTTTGTCACCACTTACCAAGAAAATGCGATACGAAGGGGAAAGTGGAATGAATAGTAATCAGTAATATATGTAAATGGAACCCACAACCAGTAAAAAACGTGACACACTTCGAAGATGCAATCCACTGCTGAGGCTGCCTACACTACGGTTGTCCGTCTCTTCTCGAGCAATGCTGCGTGGTACGGGATCCGTGCAAGATAGGATTGACGGAGGCCATTGAAAATATAAAAAGAAGGGCAGTTCGTTTTGTACTATCGCGAAATACGGGAGAGCGTATCACGTATATGATACCCGAATTAGGGTAGCAATCATTAAAATAAAGGCGGTTTTCGTTGCGGCGAGATCTTTTCACGAATTATTTATTTCAAGTTTCTGCTACCAGTCACTTTAAAAAGTCACGGTTCACAAACATAGCCATTATGGCTGAAAATAATCTTTTCACTAAGTTTTAACAATCAACTTTCTCCTCCGAACGCAAAAATGTTCAATGGACACCTACCTACGTAGGGAGTAATTATTAACGTAATCAAATAAGAGAAATCCGAGTTCGCACGGAAACATTTACGTGTTCGTTTTACCCGCGCGCTGTTCAAGAGTGTAACGGTAAAGCGTAATGGTTCAAATGGCTCTGAGCACTACGGGACATCTGAGGTCATCAGTCGCCTAGAACTTAGAGCTACTTAAACCTAACCAACCTAAGGACATCACACACATCCATGCCCGAGGTAGGATTCGAACCTGCGACCGTAGCAGTCGCGCGGTTCCGGACTGAAGGGCCTAGAACCGTTCGGCCATAAAGCGTAATATGTAAGTGGTTTGGCGAGCCCTCTGCCAAGCACTTGAGTGTGAATCGCAGAGTAGTCGCATAGATATAGATGCAGAAACAAACATGTGGAAGCTACAATGGCCTGAAGGCGAAAATACTATCAAAATGCCACAAAATTAGTCCAATACCTGTAATGAATAAATTAGAAGACAATGAAGGAATGAAAAAAGGAAACGATACTGAGGATGTATATTTTATACAGCCTATACAGAAAGGAGAGAAATGTAACTGCTTAGTCGAATCCATATTAAATGATGATATCCACGGAAACACAGTTCTTCACTGCACATGAAAATGCTACAGGAACTTAAGGACGGTAATTTAGTGTTCAACGTCTCATCCATGACTATCTCGGCCTGCAAAGGGACGGATAAGGGAATCAACCCTGGCTTCTTCAAAGAAAACAAACCAGTATTCGTCCCGAGCGAAATGAGGGAAAACTTAAATCTGGAAATATGCACAAGGATGCAAAGCCCTCTCCTGTTTGCCAATCATTTCGCTGTATCGCTTGGTCTTGTATTTCGTAGGTAACCCGAGGATGCTGCGGACAGAAAACTGAGGATCACATTTGCTCTGGGCACTACAAAAAGGAACACCTATCGCCGGCAAGCAGCGCCTCGGCTGCAACAGGATAAACTCACAAGGTTATGTTAGGTATCGCATGCTTCAAATGTTTTTACTGGAATGAAAAGTATACACACTGTAGTGGACGCTTAAGTTAACAGAACGTGGTACCACCTACTGACGGCAACGCTGCCACCTTGTTAACGATATACGGTAAGCAGTCCTTATTCGGAAGTATTTGTAATTTGAACGCAACGTTAAAGAACCTTATAAAAACATACCTCGCACGTACATGGCAGTAGCAAACTTGTGTGTGTTGTATGAACGTCTGCCGTACAACAGTTCGCACAAAGAATACACGTGTGAAAGAACAAGTTTTAGTCATCACCAATTCGATGACGGAGCCCGCAAGGTGGAGGTTATAAAGGCTAAAACATTCGGCACAGGTATGGACATGTAACAGCAATACTAACATGGACGCAAGAACCTGAAATGAAATTGTTTTCCTTCCAATGTAAGAATCAAATAGCGTGGACAGGTACAAATGGTTCAAATGGCTCTGAGCTCTAAGGGACTTAACTTCTGAGGTCATCAGTCCCCTAGAACTTGGAACTAATTAAACCTAACTAACCTAAGGACATCACACACATCCATGCCCGAGGCAGGGTTTGAACCTGCGGCCGTAGCGGTCGCGCGGTTCCAGACTGTAGCGCCTAGAACCGCTTGGCCACCCCGGCCGGCGGACAGGTACAGGCACATGGCAACATACTACCCAGCTACAAAATACTCGTCGCTTATTATTGGTGAACATTCATCAACTAAAAAAACTTCTAAAGAGAAGCTAACGCTTTGAAGCAAAGAATTTCCCTGTTTACAGAAAATAATGCTCGTAGACAAACGCTGTGTGTAAAACAATATAAAACCGATGTCGATCTACGCTCGCTCAATGTCTTCAGAAAGGCGGCGAAGAAGACAATACACAGAGTGGGTAGAAATGACAGAAGAAGTAGTAAAATGGTACCACAGGCGGCCAGCAGGGGAAAACGATACGGATTAAGGACAGACATGGGCCTCCTAATGCTTTTTCTAGTATCTACATCGACATTCTTTTCATTAATATGCGTAAGCGCACTGGGACCCGCCGGAATAGCCACGTGCAGTATCACGCCACTTCCGGGATTCCGGGAGAAGCACCAGCCCCAGATCAATCCGCCCGCAGGATTAACAACAAGTGTCGGTGTGCCATCAGCCTAGATGTGGTTTTTAGGCTCTTTTTCCCCCCACATCCGAATTGGTGAATACCGGGCAAAAATTCCGTCATGGGGAGTGGGAGGGGCCGACCCTCTACCACTAAATCTCCAAATCCCGTAATTAGCATGCCGACTCCGTCAAGATACGGGATAAAGGTCAACGATTAGCGCTCTCTCTCTCTCCCTCTCTCTCTCTCTCTCTCACACACACACACACACACACACACACACACACACACACACACACACACACACAGAGAGAGAGAGAGAGAGAGAGAGAGAGAGAGAGAGGGGGGGGGGGGAGAGAGAAAATTTTAAACGAAGTGTTAATGCAACAAACGATGCTCGTCCACACAAACCAACACTTCGTCCATTTCCGTAGGTACAACAGACTGCTGACCACTTGACAAGGGCTGTAAGTAACACGCTATAATGCCGATTCTGTGTATGTGCGCGCGCACGCAAAACATCTCGTTGTCTGCAACAAATTAATTTGGGACGCGAACAGCAGTCGAAGGGTCTATCAGCGGCATTTGTGCAGGCAGCACGTGCGGCGACGGTGGGCCTCAGTCCACGAGCTTCGTGTCATGTTGTACGCTACAGGGAGCCGTCAATTTCAAAATCAGCAACCACCCACACGCGGACGTGCCACTGCACAAACGGCCACCGCAGCAAGTAAATCTCTGCCAAAGACCGCAACCTCACACGCAAGACGGCCTGTTTTTTTCCAGAGAACTGCACACTCACCTACGCTCAGAAAATCCATCTAACGTACGTGGTAGAGAGTATACCATATCGTGCACGAATCTGAAAGTGAATCTTCACAAGCTGGTGCTTCCTACACTTAGTATAGCGTGAAGCATTCACTGGAGCAAACACGATTCAGTAGAAAGACGTTATTGGTGGGGGAAAGGAAAAATGTACTTTATTGGCGTCCCTGCCGCGCTACACACACACACACACACACACACACACACACTAGTACCCGCGTGGCAGCGGAATTCCAGTGACAGGTTACGGGACGAGAGGCCAGTGTTATTACCAACCGTCACACGCAAAAACGCAGAATACCAAACAGAGTTTAGAGGTAGTCCGGTGAGTATAGCAATTGAGGGTGCGGAGCATATCAAAAGCACTTACAGAACAATAAATAATATTTCCGGTGGACGTATACAAGAGGGCATAATCCGCTGCGTCATGTTTCCGCCAACCGCAAATGTAATCAAACACCCTGTGGAGCTGCAGGAAACAGGGAACTGCACAAATGATAAGGTAACAAATTATAAAGATTTAGCAGGTTTATCCTTACGGACTAGAAATTTTTTTGAAAATCTGTAACAAGGAATCAGCGGCTAGTGAACATTAATTTATGTAAATTACAGATTCTCTTTCGCTCAGGGCGGCAAAAATGTTTGAGCAAATTTCCAATTAGAAAAACACAACGTCATTTTCACAGATCAAATGACTCCATTCCGCTTTCCTCCGGTTTCTCAATCCTCTATTCTTCCCTCTTCAGCACATGGAAATGTGACGGTCTCTACGGAATTTGTATTAAAAGGGCTTTCACCCAGGCATCTGAGTGTAGCAGTATAAACCACCAAAAATTTACACATTTAGAACTCCTTCAATGATATGTTACATGATTTTCTTCATTCAGTACGACGATAGCGGAAAAAATACCGTCCCAGTAAGGCAGTCAAGTGACCACGATGGGTTTCCGATTTCGCCGAGTTGCCGATGCACTGACAGCTAACACACAGCATAGTCTATGGGAGCAGTGTCCGACGAAGTGCGACGGCAAAGGGCTGACAATAATAAAAACTGTGAATTAAGGACTGAGAGATACAAAGCTATTACTGTCTAGTTAGGAAAGTCAGTTTACAATGATTAATTTCTCCTGTCACAAAAATGTGTGGCGTAGTAATGTCAGTGACGATCGATCAATGTAATACGAGGGACTGATGACCGACGTATGAACAACATAATTATGTTTCACGTATCCTCATTTCTGCATACAGTGGCATTCTTTTTATGTTAGGTGAGCATAATAACATAATCAAAGTAGTTTGTGTCGCTTAGAAATCTTGAACAACACATTCGCCAAACTCTGGAACGAAGCGGCCACAGGATCCTCTAAGGTCATCCAATTCTTCCGGACCATTCCCCACCCTTCCCAGGTAAAAAAGAAGTAGCAGAAGCGCGATAGATTGGTTCTTATACGTAATACCAGTGGTTCTTATCCGTGTTCCGGAGAACCAGCGCGGCGGTGACTCTTCAAATGAAGACGATGTCACACCGATGGAAAAAGAAATATTTCGGTTCCCTTAATCCAATGCCCAAGTCAACGAAGCTGTGGTCTGGTGGCGTAAGCTGATACTGCAGGGTATATTAGGAATCTGGCTTCACTTACAACAGAAGCCGCCAGTGAGTACAAAAAAGCTACGTATTTGAAGCAGCATTAACGCTAAGTAACATTAAACACCAAGGAACACGAATGAATAAATGCGTGACAATATCGTGACCAGGCCAAAGGTAAGCAGGCTCTCCACCACATTTGTACACGGGAGACACACCAGCAAACTTGACCCGCATTTTATTCGGTAAACGGCTGATGGTGGTAAGAAATTTCCGAGATTAATTACTACCACGTTGGAGTAGAACCGGGTACTAAAGCCGGTTCCACATCAATAACATAAAAATACGGTAAATAGATTATGTTGAAACCT
The DNA here is from genome assembly GCF_023864275.1 of Schistocerca cancellata. Classification (NCBI taxonomy): domain Eukaryota; kingdom Metazoa; phylum Arthropoda; class Insecta; order Orthoptera; family Acrididae; genus Schistocerca; species Schistocerca cancellata. The sequence goes on from NC_064629.1 coordinate 305,187,669, forward strand.
TATAGTGAGGAACACCTGAGAATATTGTATGAAGAGCCTTGTGGAATGTCTCCTCACTGACCGTACAGGTCCATTCTAAATACACCGAACATTATGCCCCACTGTCGGAAGGGTACTAACAGGTATTTGTCTTAACTCCAATTTGCCCAACCAAACGCGTCTTCTTCCCTTGGGGGGAATCTGAGGAATTATTCTACACGAAGGTCTGGCGCTTGCAGGTAGTTTTCTGTCAAGCCTCGCTCGCTCTGCTGCTGCACACAAAAATCTACACATCACCTTGCATTTTAATACGAATGTGACACGAATTTCTAAGTGGGCATATGGTTACATGAGGCACACAGGGAGAATTCTCTTGTCAACTTAACGATTTGCCCCAACCGGAGCGCATAGATGCAGTCCTCAGGAACACCTTCGTAACTCCCTGATACAAGCCATTGAACAGGAAACATCTCATTTGAAGCTTGCTACTAGACTGACAGATATTAGTACCTAGAAAAAGGCACGGATTGCTGAATGTTTTTACTGCAACAAAGGGCGAGTCGGGCGTAACTCTCTCACGAAATCTAACTCAGAGAGACAGTTATGAGTCAAGTGGCCCGATTAGATTCCAATAAGAAGTGTTATATACCACTGATATTTGTGAAGGCAATGAACAAATACTGACCATCAATGAGAACAGTACGCATGTACGAAAGCAAAGGCCGCCAGACAGAAAGTAATGAAATTAAAAATCATCATTAGATCGGTCTGTCAAGCACCTTGAAATGCTTAAGAGCGCCGAAAAACAGGTGCAGCCGTATTTCGTGATAGCAAGTGACGCACCAGTTCTTTCGGTTGATTACGATGAACTTTCGGTTCTGAAGAGAGGTAATTCTTGGACATTATCTGAATAAAACTCAGATATCTACGGAATGCGAAAATACTAAAAACTAAACTGGCGAAACCATATCGACCAAAAATAATGAAAACTAGGAAATGAAACGTGACGAGACAAGTGGTCACTACACCCTCAAAATACGAATACGATTTTAATCATGAGAAAAATGAGCGTCGCCCGCATCCAAATCCAGGACTGTGAGCTTTAGGAATGAACGAAAAATATACCAAAATTCCAAAGTTCTGGTATGCTTGGGTATTTCTACAGCCAGAAAGACACTCGATTATCTATCATCCAAGAAACAGGAGGGTTTATCAAAAGCTGCTCGTTCGTAGGGTAATCTAGGAGCGACGGCGTGTCCGGTGAAGAACACGGGAGAAATACCAACAAAGTATTTTACAGTTTGAATGGTAGCGCATTCGCTGAAACTGGCACTCGCAAGTTACAAGCAATGTTCGTGAACTTCCAGGACCCACAACCTAGCGCATATATTGGACTTCAGTGGGTTTCTGAAAATTTTCAAAGGTTTAAAGAGGACACAATGTCTCCAAGTGTGATATTATCAGTCACGATTGAAATATTCTTTTCTGGTCAGCAAAACTATTACCCATCTCTCACTGATGGAACTGCACGTGTGTTACAATGCTTGGCTGGGTAAAATAACTAACAGTTGTCCAAATACAATCGACACTAATTTCACAAGAAGTGAAAAACTGGTGATTTTTTTCAGTCGCTTTTCCATTGGCAACGCCACCAAAAACAGAACTACATATCAATATTAAGTACAAGTTTTTTTGGACAACATCCATTTTAAATGCTTTGAAAGCTCTGGTTGAGAAAAATTTCCTTAGAACTATCTAGCTCTGTAAGTACACATCACTTTACAATGAAAATTGTATTCCATTTACCAATTACATCCCAGCAGGGAAGCTGTGGAGGTACCCTTTTTTTTAATTAAAATAGTTATAAAATTTCTCTGGGAATTCGTTAGAGGAACGAAAATACGCCTCATTTCATTGTTTAGCTTCATTAACCTTTTATCTCCGTTAGAATTGTGGAAGGGTCAACCGCCGAGTTATTACTATTGTCTGTTTTTCGCTACTCTTCCAATATTCCTAGGCTTTCGACCAAAGCTTTTTTTTTGGGGGGGAGGGGGTATTGAGGGCGGCCCGATCGGTTATACCTGTGCTCTTATCCCCCGCAACGTTGAATTTCACCACTAGGTTTCTCAAAAATATATCCTTCTGCAGCTCTACTACGATTTGTTACAAACGCTTTCATTAAATTCATGGGCCTAACTTCTTGTTCACTATTTTCCCCAGGGGTATTTCAGGCCTGTTTTGTCAGTCTATCATCTATAGCAAAAAAACGCTGTCTTCTTTCACTGTTTTTTTTTAATTTGCGACATGCTTTTGGAAAACATAATACTCCTTTGTTATTTACTTTTCTTTCGATAAATTTATTACTGTTATTATTAAGGCCAATTATCAATAGACATTGAAGTAAAACAGTAGTTATTAATTTTTGCCTTATTTTAATGAAAAGATAGCTTTTATGAGCAATTAACAAGAACTAATTGATGTAGTTCAGGCAACAACGCATTTCGGATGGGGACCTCTGAGAACTATCTGTTGTGAAATATTATTCCCATGCATGTCTCTCCGTTCGTTTGCCACATTATGTAGACGTTCGAATTTTAATTACTTATAATACATCACAAATCAGAATTCACATTCGCTGAATGAGAATTTCTGTCTCCGCTTTACACTATTTGCACCATTGGCCCTTGCGATTTTGTACACAATTCATTCCTTAATTCTCTTATCCGTAGCGCTCATCCATCGCTAATCTGTAATTGTTCAGGTATTACAACGAGACAATTTACACGCGTCAGGCAATGAATACCATCTTAATGAAAAGATATTACATTTAATGTCAGAGATGATATTCCAGCATATAAAAGACCCCGTCCCTTAACAATAAAAGCGTGGCCGACAAGCTAGACCTGGCAAAATGTCAGTCTGCTTGAGTTGCCAATGACACAGTTTCTACAGCACCGAATTCCAATGGTGTTCCCGCACATTCTTGCGGAGAATAGGGGGCGGACGAAAGCGCTGAAGTCAGTCTGCCGAGTTCTGCGACCACAGACCTGTCACTCACCGTCCGCCCTCCGGCAAACACTTATAACCGAGTTTCCGTTCTCGTAACATTTCCGAACACTGCGTTAAACGTCCGGCTACTAATCGCTTGAAACTTCAGTTGGACGCGATGCAGCATATTTTTGAAGAATACTTAAATAGTGCTGAGAAGAATAAAGTATTAACAACTGCAAACGAGTCGATAAAATAGCCAGATAATTAAAAACTGAAAGCACACACCTGAGCAGATGTAAAACTATTACGTTAACAAACAGTTCCGTCGCTCCTTGGCAGAACAACTTCTTGTACAAATATATAAGCGACAAAATTGAAAATGTTTTACTGTTACTAATTTACAATAGTTGCTGTTGGATGCTGAAAGACGGCCGATGGCGGTAATACATATAAATGTCACAGTTTTGTATAAACACACTTACAGAAAATTGAGGCACATTTTTTCTGTTAATTCCGATTAAATGGTCCTTGTACACCCTATTACCAAACACAATCCACGAAATACGAGTTTTAACAAACAGAAACCTTTCGTGATTCGGCTGGAATTACCTGAATGGAAATAAACCGGTCAAGATAATATCGCACGCCAGCAGTTTAATGTAGACTGACAGCTGAATGCATCGACCAAATGAAGTAAAAAGGACCCCAACAGATCATCATTAGTACGTATTTACAACAACGGGTTGTATGATTCTGAAGACAAGGGCTAAAGAAATTTCATATCTCTAAAAATTTTACTGCATTCTTAGAGGCAGCTGAAAGATTTCTGCACTCTTCATGGAACAAACTCATGCAATATTGTCTAAAAATTTCTGCACACGGCCTACTAAGATATATTTCGAATTCCTGGCCCAAAAACTCGTGTTTTGCAACGGTGACAAGCATGATGTTAAAACAGAAAAATGATTCATTTCAACGGTATTTTAAACTAAAACGTTATCCGAGAAGTTATGTTCACTAACAACGATTCGGGTATCTTTGTTGGCAAATGCCCTGTTGCAATGAGAAATATCACAGAAAATGACAAGCTGTGTTTTTCCGCATGAGACAATAGTGTCTAAATGATTGCTCAGCCACCTGGATGTACTGATTTAGGCTCAAAATGTGCCCTCACACATGCGCAATATGAATGTACTGAGAAATTGCTAAATTAATGTCAAGAGGAAAAACAGTGTCAGCAAAAATTGATAATTACGTGCACTTGAAGAGAAGTGTAAAATCCGGGTGAAAGTAATACAAAGAAAAATCTGTGATATAAAGAGACGGCGTATTAAGAAAAGACAGCTGTACCTTGTTAGAACCCCTACCCACGTTGGGGAGAAGAGTAATGCACACAGAATTGTTGAATATTCTTCCACTTTTCGATATGACAGCTAGCACACAAATTGCCCGTCGTAAGTCATCGGCCCTCTCGTAGCGGCTAATGACACGCTAGCCATTCTGCTGACGGCACACAACTCTACCACAGCTTATACGCTTTGTTATAAAACTATCTTCGTTATGATTAAAAAAAGAAGAAGAAGAAAGGTGCCGGCGTGTTAAAACGTCGATTGCTGCTACTTCTGTTTCATTCGGCGCATAGGTTATCGTGCTTCTACACACATGTGCTCCGCGAAACACTACAGTTCATGGCGGAGGCTACTTCATACAAGTCCTGGCCATTTTCTGTCATATTCATGTCGCATATTGAGCGAGAGAAAAATTGCTATCTGTATGTTCTGTGCGCAGCGTAATCAAATGATAATAATACCGTCGCTGATTTAATACTGCGAGCTCTTTAACAGTCAATACTTCCGGGCTCAACTAGTTACAATTAAGCGGCAAAAACAAATACTGTCCTCGAGTGAGAGATGGAGATAACTGTTTCCAAAATACAGCAAGGCGGGGACGGAAGGACACGACGTTATAAAAACGCGTGGCAGTCAAAGGGCATCAATAATAGTCTCCGAAAGGAACGAAGCATAATTATCGTGGGAAAATATTCAAAGTGGACAGACTAATATTGTTACCACGCACTTTCTCATTGGGAATGGTGGCACTAGGCGTGAGTCTGGAAAAGAGGGAGAGGCTGAACATGCTGAGTGAGTCATTGGCCTCGCTCGTGAAGGGCAGAAATTCGAATTCGAGCCCTTTTCCCTGTACAACTTTAGTCTTTCATGACGTTTCATTAACCTAACTGTCCGTTTTATCATCCGATTGCCATTACGTTAAATGTGCAAACCCCGCTGCAGCGTTATAAACGAAACCTCTAGATACAACCTCACCGGAAGCATCGCAGCCGTAATACCTGCGACCACTCGCCCTAAGAACGGGGGCCGCGAAACAACTAAAGTCTGTGGGTCACGACTCATACAAGGAACGATGAAGGAGGCTAAGAGAAAACGAGGCACATTATTTGTCGTTTTTCCGACGGGCACTTAGGGATCCCATCTCTCATAACGTTATCACTAATAAAACCGTGATGTGACCATCGAATTATCGAACTAATAAAACCATGATACAGACTAGGCAGATTCATTTATGCTAACACAGTGGTTACACAAACAATTTTCCGCCAATATCTCGATATAGCAACTAAGAGCGTTTTGATAATTTCAAGAGCCAAACAACAGGACGCTAGAACACAAAAATAAACTGACCAATCCGTGAAATGTGCAATAATATGCGAAAAGTGTGTTACTAGCTCCTCGGTCAGAACTTAAGTATACGTTTATGTGCCGCTAACACTTTACAAGCATAAACGGGAAGCCCCCTGATGGAGGCTACTCTAGAACTGTATCGAGAAGTTGGAATACTAGCGTTTTACCCATCACTTGGGCCGAGCGACTTGAACACAAAATCGCAAATACCAACGTTCTGGAGTATAACATATCGGCAAACGGGCCATTTTGAAAAATGGCTATCTTACGAGGAAAACACGGGAAGCGCCGTAACTCGATTCCCCATAAACTTCGTCGGTCAAACGGGAGTCAAAATAAGCGGACAGGTGTCTCGGCTTATCCGTAGATACCCGACCATTTCCGAGAAATCGACGGCCAAAGTTTTCAATGTAATTTAGATGCGTTTTAGGGCGCATGGATCAATCGTATCCGAAATGGTGGCACAGTGCCTAGCGTCGCGGCTTCTCAGTTTTGTACCCCGTGTTCGAATCCGGATTACTACTTTTACTTTCGTATTTCATTTATCTAGCCATGTCCGTAGAAGGTTACTGCAAGAATGTTTCTTGTAATGTTAATGCATACAGTGGCGTTATATTAATTGTAAAATTACGATTGGGTTTCACAGTAATTCTCATATTCTTATGTCATTCTTGAATCAATCCGCATATTAATTCTTATATTTTCTTCTAATGCTTATTCTTTAGAAAGATTTGGTGCATTCCCTTCAACGATACCGATCGTAGAAACATAGAAATTTTGAACACATCGCACGGTGGCAGATTTGCTACTGTGACATTTCTTCGCACGAATCTCACTTGGGAAAGAAATGTCGTTAACGTCGTTGAAGATTTCACGCGTTGACAATAATTATGTGGCAAATCATACATAACGGATCAATTCACAGAAAACTGGCACTAGCATCAAGATACACCACAGGAATTTCACGGAAAAAATTTCAAAAAATTCTCATTCATTTATTGCTTCTTTTCTTTATTAAATTGATACATCAGACATACGATTAGTAGACGAATAACGACAACGTTGCTTCAATATAGCCTGGAAAATATTCGTGTAGTGATCTTCTACGGGCAAGGGTAGAAGTATGAAAAACAAAAATAAAAGTAATAATCGGGTTTCGAACACGGAGCGCGAACGTACGCTTGCCACTGCTAAAAGGCACAAAGTACCTCCAAAACTTGGACCATCGTTTTCTCAGAAACGGTCGAGTATCTAAAGGTAAGCCGACACAAGTGTTCTCTTGTTCTGACTCCTCTTTCACTGAGCGAAGTTTCTGCGAAATTGGATTATGGCACCTGCCTCGTAAGCAAGAAATAAAATAAAAACCTATAGGCGCTGCCGGGTGTTTCTTAATTGATACCCTACCAACCCTGAGCTTGTTTCGAGAAACAAATTTTACACGTTAGGGTTGTGATATCTTCGTAATGGGTACCAATTAACATCAAGCGCCAGTGACCACTCCCCGCCTTCGAAATGCTGGGTTCGTGGCCCGAAACCTATGCCCGTGCGCCACGTTCACGGGCGCGTTAGCCCATCAAATACAGGCGAAAGTACGAGCAACGCGACACCGAAAGAAAGGCCGAAAACTGCAGCCACAGTAGTTCTCTTTCATTGGAGCCTCATCAAAGGCTTTGACGAAGCACCAGTAACATACCGGAAAGAGAACGCAGAGCCAGCGAGACTCGCCTTCAGAAAGGCAAAAGTTTGTTCTGGCGCCTCGTACGCCACCGTGTGTTTCCAATAGGTGCGCATCAAATTCAAATACACAAGGCATCACATGCACTGCCTAAAAATACCCCAAATGTCAGCTCCAAAGTGGCGGCCAAAACGTGCCATCTGGCGGGCGGGCGCTATTCTGGAAGCGTTTAACTGCCGCCGCGAGGGGAGTGCGTGACGCCGCGCAGCCGGGCTCTACAAACAAACCGCGGCTCCGGCTCTAGCCGCGCGAAATCACACTCCCGTAAACCGTCAAACACATAATACAGCCAAACATCTGTCTGCCCAAAGTCGTCGCCTCACTTTCAAACACGCTAAATTTTTACTTTAATTTTAATATATGAAAAGCAAGAAAGTTACTTGTCAAAATCCTTCTCTAGCCTCGGCATCTCTCGTGCTACTCTTTAGTTGCTCTCGCAATCTTTAAAATTTCGGTACACTGAAAACTGGCGCGTTACCTCAAACCAGTAAGCCTCCGAGGGTTAACTTAAAACTAACAGCAATTCCATACGAACATTGTTAAAAAGCGACGCCGTTGCACAGGATGGCTTCAAGTCACACCACGTAGGTGATAGATTTGCCCTGCTGTTCACAGAAAGAGTAGGTGCTCTGTGAGACGTACCACACAAACTCAGGCACTCCATCCGGGCAGTAAATTTATCAATCTGCCCCAATATGAACTGGCTCAAACTTTTTAACTCCGCGAACGATGTAGGCGGTGAGTCATACTTGTACCACTACTGCAACTGAATCGATTATTTTCAGCACCTAGCGCCAAAATTACTTTGGATGCAAACTGCATATCTAGGGAAATTCATCATTAACATAACAAATTTTATCTCCACACACACACACACACACACACACACACACACACACGTAATGACACACGCAAATATAAATACACAAAGTATCCACTAGAGGTCTCTCCCAGTACAGAGGAGAAGATCTGAGAAAACACATTTTAAATTTTAGTAGGCTGTCAAAATGTTAAAGTGTGCAATCCTCCAAAACATCTCAAATGCTTTCATTAAAAACAGTTATTTTATTTCTATATTTGATTTGGTAAACTTGATAGATGGCAAGCATGAGGAATTATTAAGCTCTAGCAAAATCACAATACATAAAAGTAATTTTTATCACAGTAATCTTGGAAATAGGAGGCTGAAAAAATACCCTCTGTTAACAACAATGAGGATTCAGCCAGTAACTGCAATAGCACAGTGAACAAATTTAGAAACTCCAATTATCTGCTAACTGTATGTGTTCATCAATTCTTCCACACTGAAGTTTCTGCAGATCTGCACCATTTGAAAAGTCTATCAAGACATTTTTTCACATATTATTGATGAGAAAATATCAGTTAGACTTCAAACCTAAATATAAAAAACACAAAATTGAGAATAGAGACAATTCAGCACCACCTAATTCTTACAGGAAAGAAACTGGACCAGTTTATCTGCTACATCTAACTATAAATATAATTTACACAGCCAGTGCTAAGAGCATGCAGACAATTTTCTTCCCAAAAGAATGCTAAATAAAAGAGGAGCAAAAAGGAAAGAAGAAACCAAAAACAAACTATAAAAGTGAGACCCAGATTACACACTTCACATATTGGACTCTTAAATGTCAAAACTACATAGCAGCTCACTGCAAAGAAATATTATCAGAACTGCCCATCAAAGCTCATACTACTTTTTAAAAAGGAGCACTAAACCAACTTGCACACATACCAAAAAAGATGCTTTGCACTGCAAAGACCTCCAGTGGATAGATCTAAAATAACAGACACCAATAAAGGCACTTACGTCTATAGCCACGTCCCTCCTCTGGTGTAAGCCGGTCTGCAACATTGCCTTCCGATAAGGATCCAGGAGTGAGCGTGCCATCACGGTCTCTGTCTTCTGACAGTGGTGTGTCCGAACCCTCCTCCTTTACACGGGGCTGCAGAGGCGGTGTACTGTTGGGTGAGACAGAGCCCGCCAGGCCCTCACTTCGGTTACCAGAACTAGACAGTGTAGGAGCTGGAGGTGCAAAAGCAGACAGCCCCCCAGTCTCCATATCACCAGCACCTGGGTGCCCTCGCCCCAGAGGACGGAAGGCACCAGCTCCTGCAGAGCCAAATGGAAGCCTGGGATCCAGGGCTGGGTGCACAAACTGTGGTTGCAGGTGATGAAGCAAGTGAGCTGGCAGCCCTGGGTAGCTATCAACGTGCCGCAGGCCAAAACCGGCAACAGTAGCACTGCCAAAAGGGACGTGCAGGTCTTTTGCTTCTGGGACCTGCACAATGGGATGTCAGTTTTGTTAAACAGAGGTTCTAGGTAGACACACACTGATAATGTACATAAAAAATATTACGTAGCACACAAGACTAATCTTTATGTATGTGTATGCTCATTCTCCCCTCCCCCCCACACACAAAGTAAACACTTCAAACATATGTCACTGCAAGCAATGCACTGTTTACACTGAAAACAAAATCATAAAAACAAAAAATCATGTCAGAAGTAAGTTCCAAACAGAGTTTTCTAATGCACAGTCCCAGTTTACATGTATTCTTAAAAATATTAAATGAATCCACTAGACACATAATTGAAAAGTCTGAACTGCACAGTGTCAAAACACAAAAGAAAGTAACTGTATTTTTTTTCCCAAAACCATTAATGAGGGCTGCACAGAGTCAAAAATAATTACAAACACACACACACACACACACACACACACACACACCATTTACTCAGCAATATCTAAATTTAAAAAACAGCAACACACACTATATAAGAGAAGAAACATTTTACACTTTAAGTATTAAAATATGATACAAATTTAGTTCATCACAAAACACAAACTATTCAAAATATACAGACCTGGGGATTAAAGGGCCTCTGCATTCTCAGAGCCTCTGGAAGCCCTCCAGCCTGAGAGAAGACGACAAGAGCAGGTGGTGGAAGGTGATTTGGTACATATGCAGAATTTTCCATCTGTGAACAGGCAAGAATTATTATTAGAAATTTACGTTGGAATTTCATACAGCATTATGTAAACTGTATGTAATATTTCATTTAAAATGTGCATTTCACTATCGGTACTGAACCACAATAGACGTTATGAAACGCAGATCAGGTCCGTGTCTCACAGATACAATTTAAAAAAATAAACCAAAAAATAAACAAAAATTCACCGAAAACTCTATCAAAACAGTGTGCCCTTTGTATCACTCTGTACAATAAATACTCAGTTGTCAGTTATAAATGTACCTCTCAGTTAGCAAAAACTGATCACAGGTTCGAATCATGATTTGTTTACAAGCTGTGCGATACAAGTAATTACGAAAGAGCTTAAAACAAGATGAACAGTTCACTGTAGTTTACATGGAACACTGCCGGCTCCTCATAGTTTACCTTCCTTTGGCATTTAATATAACAGAAAATCTTTCATTAAACTTCTCACATCTCATCACGAATCAGTATGTAACACTAAATTATTTTTGTCAAAACCAAATTCAACAAAACAGCACATTATCATACGCATGCTACTATAAAACTACACTCAGACAAATGTAAACAAAGGACGACGCTGATACGACATTTAAAAACACACACATAACGCTTTCATTAATATATACTTGTATCCCAAATCTACCTCTGCATTAAAGCACAGTATTGTCACTGCACAAAGACGCAACGTAAATACTTCTCGAAACAATACATTTTGTTTCAAAAACTGGAACACTCAAAAATGAAAAAAATTACAAGTGAAGAACAGCAGATCGTTTACCTTACAGAGCTTTATATGGACTAAAGCATAAGACAACGAAAATAAACACAGCAATAACAACAACTCCACATCTATTGGATAACTCGATCAGCGTACTGTACGCCGTATCGTTTCCCTGTATCCACCAAACCCCGACTGAGCTCCATAAACACGTACCTACTCGCTCATGTTGTCCCGCGGTGCATGCCGGGTAGGTGACAAAATACGATCGCCGTCGGTTGGCGGGAGGAAACAAAGATGGCGGCTAGCGCTTGTAAACGACTGCTGGCGGGAAATTCGTATCAGTATGCTTCACGTCTGCTTTATAGGTGAGAACGCACACAGTTTTTAACGATACTACCAGTTAGTGCGATACGGGAACACATTTATATTTATTTTCATGTCACTCGTCATTTAACATACGTTAATTTTCAGGCGATTTCTTTCCAAACACGTAAATGATATAAAATGTGGTCTTCACGTCGAAATACGTAACTTCTTCGAACATGTCGCTAATGAAAGTTGCTATTAATCAACATCTGAATACATCCACCTGATGTTTGAATTTATTTATCTGTGCAGTACTTACCGAGCGGTGGTGTGTAGAAAACAACGAGCCGTCTGTCACATAATACTCAGAAATAGCTCAATTTAAGTCTCTTAAAGCTCTGTACTAGTGCTCAAGTGGTAATGAGAAATAATTGTTTCTTTTACGTCTGCATGTAGTACAGTTTCTCTTATTTGTCCACCTTTCAATATGATAGGTTTGTGATAGGTATTGAACGTTTCTAGCACCTTGTCAGCCACGGTGTGGGGGATGGAACAAACAACCTTACGTAAAATTCACGTTGCACAACGGCATTTTTCGTGAATTTAACTGTCAAATAAACATCGCGAGTGGATACAGTGTGTATAAGAATTCAGCCTCTAGTTCGGAATTACATTGTGGACTCAAGAGGCTTCTCAGGATTTGGAAGGAAAGTTAGGGTTCATTATTCTGTCGACAGTTCTGTAATTAAGAAGTGGCCACTGTTTCAACTGGACAAGAATGAGGAAGGATATCGGCTTTGGCGTTGACGAAGCAACAATCATATGAGGTGATTTGGCGGTCTTCCCCTTACGTTGCGAGTTGTCAGCAGCCAATTTACATCGTGGCAGATTGAGCTTGCCGCGAACTAACTTGTAAGACTGGTAGGCCTACCTATGTATCGATGGTGAAAAACTGATTCTCAACTACGGTCAATTAATTTTTTGGCCTATCTTAAGCTGCAAATGAGGTTCCATAGGTACAATATTAATCTTAAGTTATGAGTGATGAAGGTCTGTGAGGTTATTTATTTACGACAGATAATACGATATGTCCTGGGTAAACGTAAATGTCCTAAACTATGCTTGGTGTCGAAATGCGTTTGGTGAGACGGCCAATAATAGGCAACGATGAATTCAAGGGCCACAAACAGTAAAATTCGTGCTGTTTACGCTTCATTCCTCTGGTAGCAGACTTTCCGCATTACTTGCAAAAAACGAACTTTGGTCTCGACCAGAAAGAAAGATTTCCTCAACATCTGCATCAGTACCGTGAAAGTCTGAAAGAGGTGCTTGACAGAGGGTACTTTTTGTTGTAGCATGTATTACAGTTTCTTCCCGTTCCATCCATGCATTCGCAAGGGGGAAATAACACTCGGTAAGCATCAGTGCGAGCTATTATTAGTCTGATATTATCTACATCCTCTATAGAACAGTGTTACTGTGGAGCTGAAAATCCGTCTGTGGGTTTTCTAAGTGTAAATGAGGCTGTATGATTGTTCCAGTTTATCTTTCAACATGTTTCTATTCTCAATTCTATTTGACTTGACTCTAATCGTGATTCATAAGCCGAACAAAGAGCGCTCTATTTCATGTTTCGTGAAGTGTAGAAGCTAATATTTATATATATATCATAAGGTACTTGTCAGTCTGTACACCACGCTGATGTACTGCATACATATAACTGGATATTGTAACAGTTGAAGAATGAAAATGGAAAAATTGCTAAGTGTCAAAGCTTACATTTGTCAGAAGAAAAAAAAATACAACGTATCTCTTTATGTACAGCACTTATTTGTATTCATAATGCTGAACCTTCTGATACCACAGAATGCTCCGCGTCACATCACTGCAAAAAATAGTGAGACAAATTAGAAAATAAAAAAAATTAAGAACGTCCTAAGTGCCATACTAGGAAACTGATTGGTCCTAAGTGTCAGTAAGAAACTCTTTGTTTCAAGTGGCATTAATATAGAGACACTACGTGTTATTCGTGATAATAAAAGTATAAAAATACAGCAATAAGATTTTAACTAGTAAAACTGTAGTCAACAAAAGTCAGTCCTCATTTCTTTCACATTTTTTACAAAAGAATAACAAAATTAAATCCTAGGAAAATATCTTTCAGTATTGACTTGTATTTCTTACACAGATCCATTCTTGGGGTCAGATGTTGCAAAGTTTACTGTAAAGCTCCCTGTACTGCTGAGAAAAAATGGCAACATCGTCAGCAACAACAACAAAAAAAAAAAAATGGCTCTGAGCACTATGGGACTTAACATCTGAGGTCATCAGTCCCCTAGAACTTAGAACTACTTAAACCTAAATAACCTAAGGACATCACACACATCCACGCCCGAGGCAGGATTCGAACCTGCGACCGTAGCAGTCGCGCGGTTCCCGACTGAAGCGCCTAGAACCGCTCGGTCACCGAGGCCGGCCATCGTCAACAGGTCTCTCTGTTTTGCAGCTAATAAACAGCTAATAACAAATGAAGTACGGCATGGCATAAAATTGCCGTGGTCTTTCCTCTTTTGAATACACTGACATTTTCCCATTCTTCTGTTTCAGAGTAAGAACATTTAATAGCTATTTCATATGGATAACTATGACGTCCTTTGATCATATTGTCTTTGGAAATCTTATACTCCTGTATTGACAACAATGTTTCAGTAGTATCCTTCAAATCAGAGAATTCAGTTGTATGCATTGCAGTTGCATGAAATTGGCTCATAGCTTTAGTTAACTCAACGACCTTGTGTGAATCTTGCCGAAAGATACCCTGTTTTCCTTTCTACGTTCCTCCGTAATTTCAAAATCTCTGCCCAGCTCAGAAAGCTGTGCCCAGTCACCAAAAAATATATCAAGAACAAGACAATATTTAGGTGAAATGGTTATTATCGGAAAAGAATTAACCGTAGAGTATAAATCAAAGCATGGAGCTTAGAAAAGATCTATTTTCACTCTGGACTTGTTAACTTGACTGACAAAATACTGGACAGCATGTCTTCATCTCACATGAAGACGAATTAATAGAAAGAAAACACTTTTGCGACTGTATGGGGCCAGCCTTATCTCTCGATGGCCACAAAACTAAAAACGATAATAAAAGCTACTTCCACAACCCACGATTCAGTATCTACTCAAAAGGTCAGAAACGGACGAATATCATGGCGGGGGACCAGATAAGATGCACTTACTTGTGCATTTCTAGCCCATCTTGTGATACTGCAATGATAGAAAATAGTATTACCACTAATACGTTAGCAATCTTCCTACAATATACATTTTCTCAGTTAATAACCCGTAAAACGCAACATTTAGAATTCGCTAGAAACAGAGACCACTGATGTGAGAGTTAGGGTTTCATTATACTCGTTTATCTTAACGTCGACTCGGGCATGGATGTGTGTGATGTCCTTAGGTTAGTTAGGTTTAAGTAGTTCTAAGTCTAGGGGACTGATGACCTCAGATGTTAAGTCCCATAGTGCTCAGAGCCATTTGAACCATTTTCAGCAGCAGTGGATAGTTTTGAAATCAAAATAACTGACAATAACATGACCACTTAACAATAACTATGGCTTTAAGTAAATTCTCACATACGTCAACTTAGCCACATAAGACGTGTTGAATATATATAATACGTGGCGATCCGTAATCGTTTAGAATACTAAATTGATTCTGCAATCATTCACTAGAACCACCGATCACGGACTGCTAACTTGAAAGAAATTATACATAGTGTGGAGAAAGGAAATCAGCTGGTTTTTGTTCCTTTGCATAAGAGAGACGGGAGGACCATGAACGTCCTAGTCCTCAAGTGACAGTTAAGTATGCATTCATATCACATCCGGAAAATAGAACGGCGATACGACACGCGTGGATGTCGGCGTCTGGACTTGAAATCGGAAGGAGCGGGTTTCAGATCCCCTCTTGACAATCCAGATTTAGGTTGCCATCGGTTTTCCTAACTCACTTCAAGCGAATGTCGTGATGGAGCCTCTAAAATGGCTGCGATCGATTTCCTACTTAACCCCGAGCTGCTGCGACGACCGGACGCTAAACTTGATAACTTTCCTTCCATCCATCCTATACTCAACAGAGATTTCTTCACGCTACATTCACTGCCGGAGCATGGTAAGCATGACTGCTTTTACACCTAAGAGCGAACTGTTAAGTAGCCTAAATTTCTAAAAAAATTAATGTTCGCTGATGTAATGGCACCATTACCATGGAGGATGACGAGTAATCATAGTTTCCGCTCTTAAAGACTGTTCAAGTAATTTTTCAATTAGCTTTTAGTGTAATATACGACGTCTTTTTTTGAAGCGTTTGATAGCTAAGTTTGTTTTTCAGAATTTCTGTTGCACTACTCAAACAATACTGCGAGCATTGGTGCCAGCCTTCCTTGTACATATTCTGTAACCCCTTACTCCAATATTTAATGGTTCCCAAACACTTAGGCATATTCTAGTGCAAGCCACACAAGACTTTGTTAATCAGTCTCCTTTGTAAACAAACTGTAGTTACCAGGAGTGTATGACAACATTGCCTCCAGTTGTGAATCATTAATTGAGTAAACTAAGGCTAACACATTTTGCTTTTCGTAGAGTACATAACTTTTTACTTTCCCACAGGAAGCGCTAGTCGACAAGCTGATATTTGTCAGGATGTAACTACATATCACTACAGTTTTATCGGATGATAATTTCTTGTAAGTAAATGCATTATCGATGAAAAATCTGAGATCAAAACTGATATTTTCCGGCAAGTAATTTATGTATAACATGAAAATTCTTGTCTGCGGGTGACTCTCAACCCACCATAGCGTTTAGCACCCAGTCTGTCACAAAGTTTTCAATTCAGTCGCAAATTTGTTTAGATCTTCTGTACATATGCATTTTATTGGCGTAAAAAACCTGCCCCTCGCTTTCGTATTAAATCCACGCATCACTAACATGCAGTAGAGATAAAAGAAAGGTGAGGAGAGGGAGGCTGTCAATAGGTTTCTGTCGTCACCTGAGAGAGGCAGGCACACATTGGAAGCCCTGGTCTTTAGAAGACAGTTTCGGATGTATTTACAAGTTGTAAAATGACATGGTGATAAGGCACGCGTGAAAGCTTTTCTGATCAATTGTATCTACATCTACATCTACGTGATTACTATGCTATTCACAATAAGGTGCCTGGCAGAAGGTTCAATAAACCACCCTCAAGCTGTCTCTCTACCGTTCGATACTCGAACGGCGCGCGGGAAAAACGACCGCTTAAGTTTTTCTGTGCGAGCCCTGATTTCTCTTATTTTATCGTGATGTTCATTTCTCCCTATGTAGGTGGGTTCCAACAGAATCTTTTCGCAATCGGAGGAGAAAACTGATGATTGCAATTTCATGAGAAGATCCCGTCGCAACGAAAAACGCCTTTGTTTTAATAATTGCCACTCCAGTTCATGTGTCACGTCTGTGGCTCTATCTCCCCTACTTCGAGATAATACGAAACGAGCCGCCCTTCTTTGAACTTTTTCGATGTCATCCGTCAGTCCCACCTGATGCGGATCCCACACCGCACAGCAGTACTCCAGAATAGGGCGCACAAGCGTGGTGTAAGCTGTCTCTTTAGTAGACTTGTTGCACCTTGCAAGTGTTCGGCCAATGAATCGCAGTCTTTGGTTGGCTCTACCCACAACATTACCTATGTGATCGTTCCAATTTAGGGTATTTTGGGTATTTGTATCAACCATCACTAAACGGGGCAGTGATTAAGCCTGTTGTTGTAGTCATCAGTCTAAACACAGGTACAACATTGTTTTCCACTCTGTCTTATGCAATTCTTTTCATATTTGCATTACTACTATACCCTAAATTCACTGAAACCTGCTTATTGCAGTCGAGCCTTATTCAGTATCTACAACTTAAACCTCTCACACTTCGCTCCATTACCAAATTAATCATTTCTTGATGTCACAGAATGCGTCCACTCAATCTATCCCTTCGTTTAGTCATGTTGTGCCATAGAGCTGTTTTCTTCTCAATACGATTCAGTAATTCTTCATGAATTACTCCATCTACACTTCGAATCTTCACCGTTCTTTCGTTCTTTGTAGCACCACATTTCAAAAGTTTCTCTTCCCTTCTTGCCTGAACTGTTTATCGTTCACTTTTCACTTCCGTGGCTGTGAAATGTTACCTCTAAAATATCTCAGTTTTCTTCAATGTTCAGTTTGCGGACCTAGTTTTACACATGTAGTACCCACAATTCTTTTAAATATCGTCAGCAGTATGTGTAGTTTCAAGTATGTAGCCAGCTACAGCCCATTTATTTGGCTATTGCACGCGAGACAGTGCAACATACTCATTAAATGACACTTTTAAATTTCCGCCACATTGACCATAATAGATGTTTTGGCAGTATATTTTATCTACTCTGTATTGTGGTTATTATTACTCGGTTAGTGTAATATTTTGAACGGCTGTTCAGTTTTAGTACATAAAGTAGTGCTTATGTTGTCATGTTTGAAAATGTTGTATTTTCTGTATTAAAAGTTGTAAATGAATTCCAAACTATTGTATAGCTTCTTGTTAATGTCAGGTGTGTGTGAAGACATAAATACTGTACAATTATTTTTCTACAGTCTTACCGTGAAAAGAAAGGCTGGTTTAACAACACACAAAATTTAGTCAGGATGGTGGGATGGCTCAGTTCCTTCAGATTATAAGTCCAGTGTCTTAATCAAAGCATTACCATGTTCGATGATTACCTTGTGTATGCATGTTTAATCTGGTATGACATCCGATGACGTCTCACAAAATTCGAGAAAGATCAAAAATAGACGTCTTGTATGAAGTATTTTCTGCTGCTGCACTACCCTTTATTCAAAATTCTCCCAATAAATATAAGACATTCAGTTGCTCTCGCTCCAACTGAGTTTAAACGGAGAAAAGAGAGTTATCCTTTGCCACTAGGGGAGTATACATGCAGATGTAGATGTACATCTCAGTTCCACTTCCTATCGTTACGCAACATTAAACATATACATTTAATCAAAGTTTCGGCGTCCAAGTAGTGAACTATTACTGCTGTACTCGTACACTAACGGAACTGCTTTTGGTTCAAATGGTTCAAATGGCTCTGAGCACTATGGGACTTAACATCTGAGGTCATCAGTCCCCTAGAACGTAGGACTACTTAAACCTAACTAACCTAAGGACATCACACACACCCATGCCCGAGGCAGGTTTCGAACCTGCGACCGTAGCCGTTGTGCGCTTCCAGACTGAAGAGCCTAGAACCGCTTGGCCACCACTGTCGGCCAGTGTTTTTGCATGCATGCACGTTATCTTAGGTTCATAAACATTTAAAGCAAGTATTGGGCATTTTGTTGGTGTTTATCATAATTTCTTCTTTGTGTTGCATTTTTTTCCGTATCAGCAATGTGTTCCTGTATTATTGTACGAGGGCTGTTCAGAAAGTAAGCTCCGATTGATCGCGAAGTGGGAACCACAGTGAAAATTAGAAATGTTTTAGTTTTAACAGTTAGCTACACCATCCAGTTACTTCTCTACGTAGTTGCCGTTCTGACTAAGACATTTGTCGTAGCGTTGTACCAACTTTCCAATACCCTCATCATAAAAGACAGCCGCCATTGCTTTCCGCCAATTCTCTACGCTGGCCTACAGCTCGTTTTCTGTGACAAAATGTTGTATTCATAGCCAGCGGTTCATGTGAGCAGAAATGAAACGCAGGGGGAGTCAATTACGGGCTGTCAAACATTTCCAATTGAAAACGATGCAGGAGCATCTTCATTGCCCCTTCAGAATGCGGCTGAGAATATTGCCTTGTAGAAGAAACTGCACGACAGTTATGTAATGTTGGCTGTATAGCTTCAGGCGAAATTTCTCACCAGGTCCTCGTACTTGGCGGGAGACACTATTCTCTAGACAACTTTACGCGATCACTGTGAGCTCAGAAATGAGAGGAGTGACGTGATGCTATCTAGGGTCATACTAGAGACACTGCCCAACACATCTGTGCAAAGCTTTATCGGATTATCATAGTCGTTTCCATTTCGCGATCAATCGGAGCTTACTTTCTGAACAGCCCTCGTATTATATGGGAGACGCATTTCAAAAATGTCCGTTGATTGTCGTACAAACATTAGTTGCATAGGCGTCCACTGGTGGGCGGAGTAGCAGTATAGAGTTTATATTTATATAAAAAAATTCGCTCACTTCTAGTACTGATTTTCTGTGATTAAACTAAATCGCAGGTTTAGCATTGCCGACCACCGAAAGAAACGCTGTGGTTCTCCACTTTGAGGAACATTAATTTGACATGTATTCCTGATTGTTTTTGTTGCCATTCAACGGGGTTTTATCAATCGTTATTGTTCTTATTTCTCTTTCATATCTTTAATTTTCAGTGAAAACCTGTCGTTACTGATATACAAAGTAAAATATTTTTCATACAAAACTCACTGAATAACCCGAATTTAACAATAATAAGATCGTAAGAAATGTTGGAACACGTGAGGCAATACTGACCCCACGACGTATCTTAAAAGCTAGATTAAGGAAAGGCAAACTTACGTTTCGAGCATTTGTAGACTTAGAGAAAGCTTTTGACAATGTTGACTGGAATACTCTCATTCAAATTCTGAAGGTGGCAGGGGTAAAATACAGGGAGCGAAAGGCTATTTACAATTTGTACAGAAACCAGATGGCAGTTATAAGAGTTGAGGGGCACGAAAGGGAAGCAGTGATTGGGAAGGGAGTGAGACAGGGTTGTAGCCTATCCCCGATGTTATTCAATCTGTATATTGAGCAAGCAGTGAAGGAAACAAAAAAAAATTCGGAGTAGGTATTAAAATCCATGGAAAAGAAATAAAAACTTTGAGGTTCGCCGACGACATTGTAATTCTGTCAGAGACAGCAAAGGACTTGGAAGAGAAATTTGCTAACATCGAGTATTGATTTAGGTGTCAGGAAGTCGTTTCTGAAAGTATTTGTATGGAGCGTAGCCATATATGGAAGTGAAACATGGACGATAACTAGTTTGGACAAGAAGAGAATAGAAGTTTCTGAAATGTGGTGCTACAGAAGAATGCTGAAGATTAGATGGGTAGATCATATAACTAATGAGGAGGTATTGATTACGATTGGGGATAACAGAAGTTTGTGGCACAACTTAACTAGAAGAAGGGATCGGTTGGTAGGACTTGTTCTGAGGCATCAAGGGATCACCAATTTAGTATTGGAGGGCAGCGTGGAGGGTAAAAATCGTAGAGGGAGACCAAGAGATGAATACACTAAACAGATTCAGAAGAATGTAGGTTGCAGTAGGTACTGGGAGATGAAGAAGCTTGCACAGGATAGAGTAGCATGGAGAGCTGCATCAAACCAGTCTCAGGACTGAAGACCACAACAACAAGAAGAAGATCGTAACTTCACACTGTCGGATCAAAATGATGGCATTTATATTCTTATTAATTAAGTAAGCATATGTACTTACGTCCTAATGAAACATGTACCAATGAAATATGCTTACCATTTCGATACCATATTATTCTATCTAAGAACATTGAGTGGACACATATCAGTCGCTTGACATACAATAAACTTTGTGCAATTCCTTTCAAATTTAGTTCTCAAATTCGCCGAGTGACTGCATCGAAAATAATAATTTTAGAATCTTGTCCTCTCTCGGATCAGTTTCTGCGGATATCCACGATTAGTTGTAGAAAGATTTTGATTTTCTTCACCCACCTTCTCTTTACTCACAGGCGGTGAGGAAAAAGCAGCAACAAATACGATCGTTATTCCGTGTCCTCAAGTGAGTAGAAAACGAAGAAATATCCAAGTTACTTTTACCGGATGCAAAGGTAAACATGGCGATGTGCTACAGCTGGACTTTTCAGTATTTGTGGTAATCAACTCGTCGTGAGAAGTGGTCGTTCGATGTTTACTGCCTCACGACACCGAGGTCGCGGCAGGTGGATCGTTTCTCCCCGCCTTACGCAGAGTGGGAACAGGAAACGCCTACAGTGTACGTAGAGGACCGTTTCCAACCAGTCTAAATCAGGACTACCGAAGGGAGGATCAGGCCATTAGCGAAACCGCTGCTGCTGCTGCACCTTGCTTCACAACCTCGAAAAATGCGACCCAAATTTACTCTTCTTCCGGATTTAGGTTTTGCGAAGTTTTCTTAAATGGCTTGAGGCGCATATAGAGCTGGTTTCTTTGCGAAGGACATCGCCGACTTCGTTACCATACCCGAGTTTGCGCTCCTCGTATAACAGCCTCCAAAAACTTTAACCGGAACGACAAGAATCCTTTTTACTTTTCTCGTAACACTATTCGCTCAGACGATAATTATGTGCTCGAATATTTCTCTCTGAAAATGTGTTACTATCAAATACTGAAGAAACAAGAGATCAGTGTTTACCGTTGATGACAGTGTTGTTAATCTGCAGTAAGCAAGCGCACAACCACACACTGCTTAAAGACACGAGGTGCTCGCCATGGTGTTGAAGAGTACTCGCCAGATGGCGACCGCCTTAACTCGATATACTCTAAAACAGAAAAAAGACACACCATGAAGAAATTAACCGAATGGGACGGAAATCGGTAGAGTGATGTACAGTCATGGACAAAACGAGCGAGACCCCTCGCCTTTTCGTTATGCCGATCCGCACATTTTTAAAGTCTGCTACACAGCATAACAGGCAAGGCGACGAAGTGCTACCAACATACTATGCATATGCGTGAAATTGAAAAACTATCCGAATTTTCTCAGACTGTTTTCAATCATGTGTGTGACTATGTTAATGTTGATTAGTGTGTCAAACACAACACGTAAAGATAAGATATAAATGAAAGAAGAAACGCTAATTAGTATGAACTGTCCCGGTCGGGGCACACATTTTCAACATGTCCCCAATGAAGTGTATCAACGCCTGCTTGCAGCTAGGGTGTCAATTTAATTATCATTTCATTTCTAGCAAAGCTGCATGGTCATCGACGGTAACTGTTCTTTCGGGAACAGATACTACCGTCATATATATAGTTAAAAATATGGGTTCCCGGCCTTTGACCTTCTTGTGCGAACGCACACGCTATGCCCGAACTCGTACGGGACTTGGTAGATTAATCTGCCACGAGTAATGAGTATGATGGGCAAACATCTATTAGGCGCACTACGAATGTAGTGTTGTGGACATGTTGGGAATGTGGATCTCACGGGGGGCGTGCAAGGGATAAGTCCCTGCAGACGCACTATCCTCTGTGCCCTCGGTGGCTCAGATGGATAGAGCGTCTGCCATGTAAGCAGGAGATCCCGGGTTCGAGTCTCGGTCGGGGCACACATTTTCAACATGTCCCCAATGAAGTGTATCAACGCCTGCTTGCAGCTAGGGTGTCAATTTAATTATCATTTCAATAAAAATGTGTTTCAGCTTATCGAGATAACATAACTGTTTCGGTAAGACAAAGTACCCCAGATCGTTACGAATTAGCAAAACGGGTTTTAAGGGCTGGGTAGACAGATAGACGGTGAAGAAAGTGAGACTAGTAGGGTTCCACGTTTACCGATTTAGGTGACGAAATCCTAACAACGAAAATAGCTACGACAGTTACTGAAGATGAGGGCCGCATAAATAATTCCCCCTACTCTTTATTCGAAATGTTCTAGTTGCAGTCGATACATCAGCATTTTACTCGTAGATATGCTTTCGATACAAATCACGTTTACAGGAATGCAATTAAAATCCATTTGCCTATACATGTGGCAATTCAGATCCCAGTATTAATGCCACCGCGTTTTAGAAGTGCGAGCATTCCCATTGCTAGCTACCTTAAGAAACACTTTGGCTAATGAACGTTTTCTGTCTGTGGCGAGTCTAATGGAGAATTCTAAACATTTTAGAATACTTTTGGCAGCTCTGTAGCCGTTTATTTCCTGGGGTGGTGCAGAATTCTCCTACTAAATTTACTCGCTAATAACAGTATTTTGTTAGTTCGATAAACATACCGATTGTTTGTCACATAAGCGGTGACAGAAACGTAGAAAATTCATGTTTTTGAGTCCAGAAAGCTCTATGCAACAGAAACTGCAGATCATTTTGACATTTTCGTTGCGAAATTGCCGGCTTATTCAAGTCTGGGGTAATAATAGAGGGCTCTTTGCTTGGGTGGTCTGCTAGCGTAGTGAAAGGTGTTTGCTACTGCAAGGGAGGTATGGTTTGTTTTCGGTTCTAATCTCGATGGAGGCAGATAGACTATCAGTAAAGCAATTTTAAGAAATAATCGCGCCCCCAATACGTTTCATTGCTACCTTTATTCTGTACCGGTGCCCTGTGGATGTAAATATGAAGATCTTGTAGAATTTCATACTTGTTACTGGTTACTTTTTCCGCTTCTGTCAATAACTGTTTTGACTTATGTGTGGCACGGAATGATTTTTAACTGAATTTCGTTATGAATCTTCACGCATTATTAAATTTGCACACTTTCATGGTAGGTCAGCAACGGTAATCCAGTATGACTGGTCTGAACATTGACACAGACCGTTTCGCAGCCGAATGCGCATAATATTTTGCTAATTCGTAACGATCTGGGGTACTTTATCTTACTATAACAGTTATGTTATCTCGATAAGCTGAAATTCATTTTTATTAGTAAAGTTCACACTAGTTAGCGTTTCTTCTTTCATTTGCATCTTATATTTCCTTGTTGTGTTTAACACAGTAATCAGCATTAATATAGTCATACAGATGATTGAAAACAGTCTGACAAAGTTCGGATAGTTTGTCAATTTCATGCCTGTGCATAGTATGTTGGTACAACTTCGTCGCCTTGCCTGTTATGCTGTGTAGCAGACTTCAAAGCTGTTCGTATCGGCATAACGAAAAGGGGAGGAGTCTCCTTCGTTTTGTCCACGACTGTACATGTACAGACAAACAAATGATTATCATATCTCCCTTTCCCTTCTCCCATCATCATATAAGACAAACACAACACTATTCTAAGCACACATTCATTCCACTCACCTATACTCTACAAATAAACGTATGACTCAGCTACCACACATCCTCAAGAAAAGCTGCCAATGCTGTACCCACCCTGTTTGTTATCCCAGAAAACAACACCATACGGCACATACATTTTTTTTATCTCAACCAATCACGAAACACATTTTTTTCTGTGGCATCCCCTAGGTGACTTAAGTTTACAGTCAGTGCTTTGGTGCGTTCTTTTCGGAAGGTTTGTGAATACACAAGGTGACAATTACTGAACAATATGAAATAAAACCGTCATTACTTTTAAGTGGTTGCGTTAGGACGTTCAAACTGCACGGTTGGCTGCGGGGCATGATGGGAATAAGTACGTATTGAATGGTTTAGTTTGGCGACGAATCCCACTATCATTTGGATGTGATCTTCAATAAGCAAAATTAGCGCATTTGAGGGACTGAGAATCCGCATTTCGCGATCGAGAAGTCTCTTTACCATCAACGGGTGACTGTATGGTGTGCAATGTCCAGTTACTGAATAATTGGTGCGATATTCCTTGATGGCACGGTGACTACCGAACGGTAGGTAAAGGTTTTGGAAGATGGTTTCATCCCCATTATCCATAGTGACCCTTATTTCGACAAGATGTAATTCATGCAAGACGGAGGTCGAGCCCATAGAAGCAGGAGAGTGTTTGATGTCCTGGAGTAGCAGTTTGGGGACCGCATTCTGGCTCTTGGGTACCCAGAAGCCAGAGGCATGGGCCTCGATTGGCCACCATATTCTCCGGATCTGAACACATGCGACTACTTTTTGTGGGGCTATGTTAAAGACAAGGTGTACAGTAACAACCCCAAGACGATTGCTGAGCTGAAAACAAGCATTCAGAAGGTCATTGACAGCATCGATGTTCCGGCACTTCAGCGGATCATGCAGAATTTCGCTATTCGTCAGCGCCACATCATCGACAATGATGGCAGGCATATCGAACATGTCGAATATCTATAGTGAGGTTTACATTTTGAATATAGTGTGTGCACGGCGTAATTTGTAACCAATTTACGTTCTTTTCTTTTCATATAGTTCAAAAACGGAACTGTATTTCCGACGGAATCGGCAGTCGAGTTCCTTGACGTTTATCCTCAAAATGGATTCTTGTAGCGCAGGCTAGACGAGATTTGGAAAAGAAAGCTACGCTGAAAGCTCAAACACGCAAATTTATATACAGATTAGATAGTTGTTTGGAAAAGGAACGGGACAGTGGCAGTACTTTGCAACCAGTAGGTACAGTAATCGACAGAGTGCCGGAGGCATTGAATACCTCTTCACTAAAGTAAAGAGAGTGATAACTTAGAGTGCAAGAGCAGTTGAACGGAATGGACAGTGTCATGAAAGGAAGGTATAAGATGAACATCAACAAAAGCAAAACGAGGATAATGGAATGTAGTCGAATTAAGTCGGGTGATGCTGAGGGAATCAGATTAGGAAATGAGACACTTAAAGTAGTAAAGGAGTTTTGCTATTTGGGGAGCAAAATAACTGATGATGGTCGAAGTAGAGAGGATATCAAATGTAGACTGGCAATGGCAAGGAAAGCGTTTCTGAAGAAGAGAAGTTTGTTAACATCGAGTATAGATTTAAGTGTCAGGAAGTCGTTTCTGAAAGTATTTGTATGGAGAGTAGCCATATATGGAAGTGAAACATGGACGATAACTAGTTTGGACAAGAAGAGAATAGAAACTTTCGAAAAGTGGTGCTACAGAAGAATGCTGAAAATTATATGGGTAGATCATATAACTAATGAGGTGGTATTGAATACGATTGGGGAGAAGAGAAGTTTGTGGCAGAACTTGACTAGAAGAAGGGATCGGTTGGTAGGACATGTTCTGAGGCATCAAGGGATCACCAATTTAGTATTGGAGGGCAGCATGGAGGGTAAAAATCGTAGAGGGAGACCAAGAGATGAATACACTAAACAGATTCAGAAGGTTGTAGGTTACAGTAGGTACTGGGAGATGAAGAAGCTTGCACAGGATAGAGTAGCATGGAGAGCTGCATCAAACGAGTCTCAGGACTGAAGACTACAACAACAACAACAACAACAACAACAACAACAACTTAGATTGCAAATTTAGCTTCAGTCTCTGTTCTTGTGATGCTCGAAATACCGATAAAAAGATGAAAATGGAATTACGAAGCATATATTTGCGTAGTACACGATGAAAGAGTGCCCTAGACTTACAAAGTTGATTGTTTCAATGTCGAACAGCGATTTGTTCGCAGGTTGTGAGACAAACCTTTGCACTATTTCAAGGGAAATAAGTTTCAGGTGGAATAGATTCTTAGGGGGGAAGGTATTTATGGTACACGGATGCATTGTGGCGTTGAGATGTAGTTTTCTGCATGAGGCTCTAGCATTTAATACGGAGAATATTATATCGATGGATGAAACATGAGTTATCGTTCGTCATACACGATCCGTATCGTTGACTGACGATACATGCCACGGAACGACAAGTGTGCCCACAGGCAGAATTGTAACTATTCGTCTTGACTCAATGAACGGCTTTGTGCCCGCTGCAGTTAAAGTGACGAAATGAGTGCTGATACATTTAAAGATTGGTTAGTTACTCAGTACCTGCTAAAAGTCAGTTTTGGTACTGCTTTTGTAATGTATAACGTGCCTCACCATCCAGTACAGATAGATAAGGCACCAACTATGCTTACAAAGAAAGAAAATAGTGTTGTCTTTGAACACAATACAAAAGATGAAATTTTATTATTAATGAAGAGATACAGAAAGAGGCAACGCAGTATGTAGTTGATTTGTTAGCACAGATCCATAGCCACAAAGTTATACGTGTTCCTTCATACCATTGACATCTCATTTTGTTGAATATGCCTGGGCCAAAATTAAAACGGATGTTGCGGAGCGAACTTTAAAGCTTCAGCTTCGAGAGACGTAGAGTCTGGTGAACGAGGTTGTCACACGTATAATGCCGCGGAAATGAAGAAACATCGCGAACCCTGTGTGGAATGAGTTCAAAAGAACGAACGAAGAAGATGGCAGAAAAGGAGAAGCTATCTCAAATATAGTAGTTTACAAAAGAATAGAAATAAACATGTACATCAGTGTTACAAGAATTATGATGAGAAAAGCAGCATTGAAGAGAGCGACTCCAGTGTTGCCGTGATTACAACGTTGCAAGCTGTTAGGGAACTTCTTGGAAAGGAATATAAATCCCGTGCGATTGGAATGATAACTGGAAGCTGCCGCCAATGTGCCCTTAACAGTACGAAAACTGATAGACCTATCAAATCTGCTGCACAACGTTGGAAAGTGTATGTGCCACTTAAATGAGTTGCACCTTTTTGAAACTGTGTGGATGTCGCATCCTGAAATTATGTGCAGCTTGATTTCTACCAATGCGGTCCTCGCAGGAACAACGTCAAGAAATGTTGGCGTGTTGCCCGCCAATACATCGTGTTGACTCGATTGGCTTATCAACAACTTCAAACGCGGTTCAAGGGTCCAGTAGAAGATTTTCTACATTACTGTATTACCGTAAAATTTCCTGAGAGATTGAAACTGCTTGCCGGACCGGGACTGGAACCCGGATTCTTGTTCTTCACAGGCCACGTTCGTACCGATTAAGCTGTCCGGACAAGAGTTGCGATGGGCGTTCAGTGTTTCAGTTCTGCTTGTACGTCTCTCTTGATTAAATTCCTGTATTTATGTGAATATATTAACCTGTCTAGAATACAGGCTTAACAGAGTGGTTCTCATTAACAGATTCTGGGCACTCAAAACGTCGTGACTTATGGAAAGTAAGAAAGATCTGGTCGACGTCGAGGTGATTAGAGACGGAGAACAAGCCGGATACGATGAGGATAGAACTGAAAATCCACCGCGGCTCGTATTCGTATGTCATGAATTAATCTGGATAGGAGGGTGGCGATATAAATCTCGTTCCTTTCGACTGAGGGTCCAGTGCGTCTTTTGCTAGGTGGCAAGTGCCGTTGTTCCCTTACTGCAAATAATTCGTCCAAAAACCTTTGATTTCTGTGGCCATCGGAGTACTGCGATGACGGGAGTGTATCATGTGGGCATAAAAGCGGTCTTTAACTGCCACTTCCATAATGGGTTACTGTCATACGCTGTCTGTGATTGAAGTCTGGGACACAAAGATATCAGCTGAGAAAAGTAATACAGTTCGGTTCCATAAACCACCTCTGTATCATAGCTGATATTTGTGTTGTGACTGTTAGGATCACATCATATCTCATAATATGACTTTACTGGGCAGCGTTAAACCGACCTTCCAGAATTTGAAATACGTGATATTAATGACTAGATTGATGCGACCTTACAAATGCCTTAGTTACCGGTCTTCACTATCCTTTCATTAAAAAGATACACTATAACTGTGCGGCTGATCCCGGCGGAGGTTAGAGTCCTCCCTCGGGCATGGGCGTGTGTGTTTGTGCTTAGGATAATTTAGGTTAAGTAGTGTGTAAGCTTAGGGACTGATGACGTTAGCAGTTAAGTCCCATAAGATTTCACACACATTTGAACATTCGATACACTCTATTGGAATAGCCTGTCAGACAAGCGACTGGCTTGTGGACATCCTGCTAGACAGAGCTCTATATGTAGTTACAGTCAAAACAATAGTTGCAAACAATTAGTTAATTGACATCTCGTGGAAATCAGGTTTTCTGCCGGATATCAGCGTCTTCCAAACACGATATTTCGACGTCATTATTTGACGTCTTCATTAGGTGTTCCCTGAGACTCAGGGAACACCTGATGAAGACGTCAAGTAATGACGTCGAAATATTGTGTTTGGAAGACGCTGATATCCGGTAGAAAACCCGATTTCCACGAGATGTCATCAAATCGCCGGGAAAGTCTAAGAAATTACAATTAGTTAATTTCTTCTATGGGATATTTCTATTAAGTATGGCAATAGGGTGGAATTTGTCCAGTACAAAGTGTTTGATATAATTCATATTTAAAAATGATTGCATCTAAACTACTTACGGATCTTCCAAACGGAAATAAAAATATTTTAATGTGTAACTGAAGTAGTAAGACAATTTTAATGTCTGTATAGCCTCTAAGAATCTAGTTAAAATGTTCCATGGAAGAGAATGAGCCACTCAGCAGAATTTTTTGTGCTTGCTTTTTAGTTTAATTTTGTCATCTGTCAGATAGTTGCAATACTATTAAGCCCTTCCTTATAAAAATAAATAATTTTGATAAGGAGCAATGAAGGTCTTTTTCCTATTATGGTAATAATGGATAACAGTGTTTCTTCTGAACTCTAATGGATTATTTGCAACAAATCTTACGAGACAATACATGTGCTGTGATATTGAAGTTACAACACTTAATTCCTTGAGTTGCCTACAAGGCAGCCATGAATGAGCAACACATACTATTCATACACTAAAAATTTTATTTCTTAAGACTGAGTTACCACGTATAAGACATCATACGAAAATTTTGAACGAAATTAGAAAGTATGTTAATATGCTGATTTTTTACTTTCTGAGGCTTCCTGTCACACAGTGCAAAAGTTGCTCCAAAACGTATTTTCTTCTTGAAGTCGAATTCTCCTCAATAATTTTATTCAAAAATTCTGAAGATTCTGTCGTAGTTAGAGACTCTTTCCCGTTGGCTAAATTTATGAACGATATTGCACCATTTGACATGCAATACTAAGTGTAGTGGTCTGCTTTTGAAAATTAAGGGAAATATCATTTACAGTAAACCAATAAATAATTCTTTTAATGGCAATACCTGCAACTTCTTTTACTGCTGCGTGTCTAATATGATTGTTTATAATACTTGCTTCCTCTGCCAAAACAACTAGAAACAGCAGTGGAACTAGAACTGAACGAGTTGGTATCCTATCAATCAGTCCTTACTAGTTAGAAAGATATCCTCCGTCCACATTTGTTGAATTGTGTCACAAACTGCCTTGCATTTTTATTAAATAAGCCGTGAGACATTTGTCAGCTACATATTTGCTACTGTAAGAGCTCAGTTTCAATACGGAGATTTGTGATTTACATAAGTAATTGTTTCTGATAGATTGAAAAAAAATAAAATAAAAACGACAGTTTAAATTTTAGTGTATTAAATTATCATTAGTGCCAAAGCACGAGACTGTTCTACAGTAAACAACCTTTTTCAGAATTTTAGAGAATGATTGAACAAATGAAACAGGTCATTATTGTTGTTATCTTTCTTATACTGAGGATACATTTTCATTTCCCTGGGAAAATGACGTAGTATGTGATGCATTACATATTTAAGGAAAGCTGGTATCTATTATATGAAAACAACTTTTCTACTTACAAAGCTTCAAGAAACAGTATTTATTGAAGAATCTAGCGACATTCTTCAGCTCCCTACGTAACACTCCTGTAGGGATCGTGCAGAAACGATCAGACTAATTACATCACACACAGGAGCATTTGAGCAGTCATTCTTCGCGTGATCCATACATAATTGAAGTAGGAAGAAACCCTAACAAAATGTTGCGTTCTATGTACCCTCTGTCACGCACTTCACAGTGGCTTGCAGAGTATGTATACAAATGTAGGTGCAGTATCCTCTTGGAAACACCATAACTTTATATGATTTGTAATTTTCGAGAGATTCGGAATATCCTCAGTCTCAGAAAGGGAAACCTACGAGACCATTCAATAACATAATTTTTTTTGTAAAGTTGCTTCTTCACCACACTGTTCTAGAGTTCGTACCTAACCCTGTTCTCTTCTGTTTTTAGCCGGCCGCGGTGGCCGTGCGGTTCTGGCGCTGCAGTCCGGAACCGCGGGACTGCTACGGTCGCAGGTTCGAATCCTGCCTCGGGCATGGGTGTGTGTGATGTCTTTAGGTTAGTTAGGTTTAAGTAGTTCTAAGTTCTCGGGGACTTATGACCTAAGATGTTGAGTCCCATAGTGCTCAGAGCCATTTGAACCATTTTCTGTTTTTAAGATTCAGATGTTAAAATATTGGATACGTTAACTGTTATTTTTAAGCCATTTCTATTCTAATCAATAGTGATATTGTTTTGTTTTTTTACCTGTTGACCTGTCTTTTATTTTACTATGTTCTATACAGATTTAAGTTGCTTGCCTTATTTGCTAATTTCTGACATTACATATATTATTCCTCTAGAATCTTCTTTAACTAAGTCGAACTATTTTTAATAATAATTAAATGAAGTATGGTCATTGGTTGTTCTTGCCAGAACGTAAATGCCACTTTTCTTTCACAAGATAGTCTAATCGCACTAGTTATCAACGATTTTTCATAGCTTTTCAATGTACTTTTAATTAATTTACTGGGAAAAGTATTTTCAAATGGCACCAACTTATGACTGAATACATTAAATCTCACATAGAATCTTATCAGTTTGATCCCAGAATCTCTCTTGTGAATTAGTTTAAAAATATTTTTCCAGTAATCATTAATTTACCTGTTTGATTCCCATAGAGAAGTCTCACCCCTTCACTGCAGTATTTAGTGTATTATGGTTATATTTAGTTTATTATGATTATATTAACTTCATGTACTATTTGATAAAATATTTATTTGGTTGCTGTTAACTGCCTAGAAATGTATCTCAATCAGCATTACACCATCTTGATCAAGACTGTTGGCTCAGCAATGGTGACTGCAGTATCTTACGCAGCAGCATGCGGCCCCATTTCCATTGCAACGGAGATGAGACAGTCGATCATCCTGAATTCCACAAGTGCGAAATCAGTTTAACTACTCTGCCGGTGTTGCCAGTTATTCTCACTGTAAGAAAGACTGGGATGTACTAAACTACGCGGTGCAGACTCGCAAGCCCCTTCGCGAAGACTTCTTCAGCACCTGAGCAGGACTTCCAAGACGCAGCAGTCTATATCGCACTGCTATGCCAAGTCGATCCGGACGCTTTCGCATTTTATCCGCAAGAAATTCTCGGATGTAGACACATTTGCGTCACACCGGTCAGTGCTTCTCTAGCGGAGTTCACATACGCCCTGCGTATTCCTTGCCTCAAAGCGGTGCCAGTAGCCAATCGCCAAATTACGAACCACTGTGATCCAACCACAAAGATTCACTCCAACAGATAAACCCGCCAAAAATAGCACGTCTTTTGCAGCCTCCAAAGACAACACGAAACTCTCCCTGCTACCAAAAAGCATTTATTTCAACGCTGTGATCTGATTTCACCTTTCTTCACGCCAACCTCACGTTCTCTCACCAATGTCCATAGCCTCGAGACCGGATTCGGGAAATATAGTGAAGATCGCTATGAGGCTAGACTTTGTTTCCAGTAGCCTGCACTTTCTGCAGGTGGTAGATGCTAATCTTCAAAAGAAGTCAGAAAACATGGAAAAGTCACCCCCGACTGCTGCACGCGGCGCCGTACCGTCCGAGGCCGGACATTAGCCTCCAGACAATGCTTGACGCGGGCCGATTTCACTTCCCAGAGTCTTACGCCACCCAGGCAAGGTTCCCGCGCACAAGCCAATGCTCTGCTCAGCTGAAGCGTTTCATGTCACTCTGTCTCGAGGCCTTCACCCTTTCGCACGCTCCCCAGACACGCATCATCCGCTAAAAATCGTCAATGAGTTAATAATGATAGACATGGAAATTACACAGGGCACCCTATTGCGAGTCACGTTTTATATGCGAAGTGCTTGCTCCGTTTCACACTCAGAGTCACGAACATACGACATCGTTGCTCCTGAAACTGTTGCACAGGCTGTAGCACTTATTCAGCCGAAATACATCCTTGTGCGTTGCTATGAGCTGATTCAGGGGCAGGACCAGGTCAAGTTTAAAGGTGTCACTGATATAGGTCAATTTCTGTGCTGGGAAGTTTTCCATCGATTTTCTAGCCAGTACAGCTGCGGCTGGATATTTCAATCTGGTAATCTCTGAAATAGCGGCTGACAGATGGAATGTTGGTCCTGTTATGTCACAAACTGTCCCCTTAATAAAAACCCACTGCTGTTGATTTCTAGTCTCTTCGCCCCTGTGAGCCTACCCTGTTTGTAGCAACCTGCTACTATCACTAACGGTGTCATCCATGGAGTAGATCCAGGGTAACCCCGCTTGCTGGATGTAGGGTTGTGGTCCCAGAATGTCATATGGGCAATCGTCACTGTCTGTTTTTCCTGGATACAGCTGGACTTCTCATGTGGCCATGACATTCTGGATCACTGAGCTCGAGCAGATTGTAATATTTTCCCTTTGACAGTTCTGAACTTCTTGCAGTGTCATTACCATATGTTTATCCCTGTCCTCCGATATTAGCAGGATTTCTCCTGTCCTGATCTGTACACATTTTCCCAGAGCCTTCCACTGTAGTGGGTAAGCATCAATAGCGAAACACCTGAACTGTGTCAGTCTATTCGCAACTGGAAACCAAAACAGAATGTATGATCGTGCTTGGTCTGTCCTGACTTCTACTGTCGCTATTTTACAGTACAGGGATAAATTTTGTTTGCGTGGCTCTGTAATGAGTTTCAAGTCGCGTGGGAACTCCCTCTGTGCCTTCTGCAATCCACTCAGATACTGTTGTGCTGCTAGCAGGGTTGAAATAAGCTGCCCGGTTATGGCGTGGTGAATGACTTCCTCCAAATTTGCCATAACAGCCCACGTGTCCTTGATACTGTTGGTCAACGATTGTACCAGTCTTTCAATTGTTAATATTCTCACTGTCGCCCCAATATTTGTACATGTCCGCAGAATCGAGGCAAATTTCATCTCTGTTCAAAAATTCATATCTTTGAAAATATCGAACGTATAAATACAAAATTAACACTATTTTAAGCTCATTTTGTCTTTTTTAATATGCAACTATGAACAAAATACTGTCTGCTATAACATGGACAACTTGTGTTGTTATACGAGGGTAATCCCAAAAGTAAGGTCTCTTTTTTTTATATAAGTACATAGTCCTGTTTATTTCTACAATGGTTTACATCAGCTTACAGCTAGAATATTTAGCTATTGTTGTTCAGAAAGTTATGAACCTCTTCTTTCACTTCGTCGTCAGATCTGAATCGCTGGAACCACAATTAATGCTGACAGGTACTGTGAGACTCTGAAAAAACTCAAATGGGCAATTCAGAACCGGAGAAGAGGAATGTTGAGCAAGGGCGTACACATTCTCCATGACAACGCTCGCCCACACATCGCTCGGCAAACCGTTGCTCTCCTGCATCAGGTTAGTTTCAGTGGAACATATCACCCCCTCCCCCCCTATAGTCCTGACTTGGCGTCCTGTTCCCTAGGTTAAAAGAACCTTTGACCGTAAAGCAATTCAGCTATGACGATGAGGTGAAAGAAGAGGTTCATAACTTTCTGAACAGCATGGCGGAGAGCTACTTTCTGAACAGCATGGCGGCGAGCTGGTATGACATGGGCATTCAAAAACTGCCACAGCGTCTACAAAAATGCATCGACAGACATGGTGATTATGTCGAAAAAATAGCTAAATGTTCAAGCTGTAAACTGATATAAACCACTGTAGAAATAAACAGGTCTATGTACTTATAAAAAAAATAGGAGACTTTACTTTTGGGATTACCCTCGTACATGACACTGTTTTCGTAAAATTAAAAAAGTCATACATTCATGTACGTAGAGTAAATGAGTTCATAAATATATAATGATCAGTGCTGAATATCGTATTTAAACACAACAGCACTTTCTACTTGGATTTATACTGCATTTTCGTTTGAAATATTGTAAAACAGGGTTCCATATACAACGCCACACAGCACTGTTCGTACTGACAGCAAGCCTCTTGTGAGATGCTTTCCCACTTTCTTTCTTTGACTCTGAAGAACAAACATAACATACAGCGGAGGCATATTTTTTACTTGCGGGTAGTGAATGTTCCAGGAAATGTCTCTGTGTTCAAAAATGTTCAAATGTGTGTGAATTCTTAAGGGACCAAACTGCTGAGGTCATCGGTCCCTAAACTTACAAACTACTTAAACTAACTTATACTAAAAACAACACACACACCCATGCCCGAGGGAGGACTCGAGCCTCCGGTGGGAGGGGCCGCGCAGTCTGTGACATGGTGCCTCAAACCGCACGGCCACTCCGCGCGGCTGTCTCTGTGTCAGTCAGCCTACGGGTGCGTTTTGGTTATTTGAAGCTGTTAGCAAGATAGGTAATGAAATCAGTAATTGTTATTTTCTTGGTTTGAAATGAACTGAGTAACAAAAATGCATTCGTTACTCCTAGTAAGAGCAAACGAAAAAACGGTTTCCGCCACCATTTTACAGTTCTGTGCCTGAAGACATTGTACTACAGTCGCCTTCAAAGTTACCTGTGTCGTCCAAATCATCTTCACTATCTAGGGCATCGCAAATGTCTCCAAAATTCAGAAAATCGCAATTTCTTCACCAGATAAATAACGGCGCGCCATTTCTCTAACACAGAATACCAATAATATGCACCGAGCGAGGTGGCGCAGTGGTTAGTACACTGCACTCGCATTCGGGAGGACGACGGTTCAATACCGCGTCCGGCCATCCTGATTTAGATTTCCCGTGATTTCCCTAAATCGCTCCAGGGAAATGTCGGGATGGTTCCTTTGAAAGGGCACCGCCGATGTCCTTCCCCGTCCTTCCCTAATCCGATGAGACCGATTACCTCTCAGTTTGGTCTCTTCCCCGAAACAACCCAACCCAACCCAACCCAACCAATAATGTGCTCTCCCCGCAGGCGAAAACAATGACTCATAACGAACGAAATACCGCTAAAACAAGACGCACATTCACGCTATCTATCCGTGCAAATAATAAATAACAATATAAACATCATATATCGATATTCAGAGGCGCGAAAACAACGCGCAGCGATTTTTAATCAACAAAATACGCTGAGCCACAGAACCTACAGGCTTTTGGAAGGGAGCGCGGCCCGTAGAATCTACGGGCTTGGCGGTGGGAGAGTTTACTTCATACCCAGCATATCCGCTCGAGTCTGTATAATTTCTAGATCCTGATTCATGGTGTCAACTGATGACTTTGCATCTTCCATCACATCAGTCGTCAGTTTCCATAGTGCTTGTGTATTATTCAACACCTCGTGCTCCAAAATTGCCAACTGCATCATATGCCGCTTCTCCACTATTTTGTTACCCCTTGCCATTTACTTACTCTTTCCATGATACGGTCCGCCTGCTTAACTTGGTTGTTACGTGCTCGCCTCCCATGCAAGCGGGCACGGGTTCGATTCCCTGCCGGATTGGAGATCTTCTCCGCTCTGGGACTGCCTTCATCATCATTTGTCCTCATCATCATTTCATCCTCATCACCGGCGCGTAAGTCGCCCAATGTGGCGCCGACTGAAATAAGACTCGCACTTGGCGGTCGAACTTCCCCGGATGGGGCCTCCCTGCCAAAGATGCCACACGCTCATTTCATTTCCATGATATCATTTGTCTCCCTGATGTCGCTTTCATTTGCAGTTTGGAACATCGTTTCCAATAGTCTTCCCCAGCAATCAACGAACCTCGCTTGTGTTGCTGCAAGGTGCACAGTAGCATATCTGTCATTTCCTGCATCTGTTCCCATAGGTGTCCATAAAATTTGTGCAGTCTAGAGTACTCCCCCATGCTTCTTTAATTGCGCCTTTCTTCTTTGCTTCATGCTGGAGTTCCGAAAACACGTCCTCCAGTCTTCTCACTTCATTTCTCGCCTCCCATGCACTGAAAGCTAGTTTCAGCGCCCATTGGTTCAAATGGCTCTGAGCACTATGCGACTTAACTTCTGAGGTCATCAGTCGCCTAGAACTTAGAACTAATTAAACCTAACTAACCTAAGGACATCACACACATCCATGCCCGAGGCAGGATTCGAACCTGCGACCGTAGCGGTCACGCGGTTCCAGACTGAAGCGCCTTTAACCGCACGGCCACACCGGCCGGCTCAGCGTCCATTGATCACTGGTGAGAACCACATCCTCCTGTCTGGTAAACAGACCCGGTTGTCCAGTCGCTGATCTTACAGTGTCCCCACTCCACTCTTGGTGAAGAGGTGAAGCAGAAACACGACTAGGGTTCCCTTGATACCCGTTCCTAGTGTACCACCACCTGAAAACAGGGAACCACAATTATTCCCCCTTCCCCCTTTGGAAAGGTCTGCTGTCTACCAACACACATCTTACACCTACATTAAACACACGACCTAAAATTATAAAAACTGCAGCATACAAAAAATATACTCTACACGTCCTCTCCATTACACCTTGCTGTTTCCGAAAACCACACTGCTCCCACGTTAATGCTTCCTAACTCTGCAATTACACTCCAACATTACACAAAGTATCCACAATATCAGTCGCCATTTTCTTGGGCCTAACGTATGTGGCATTTTCCGTAAAGGTTATGTAATAACTTCGCGCACACCCTCTTCATCGCATCTTTGGCCGTTTCTCTTCATCACGGCTGTTGAAGTGACAATGAATCTAGAGCACCTTGAAATGGTTGTAAGTGTCCCATGGGAACTACACTCCTGGAAATGGAAAACAGAACACATTGACACCGGTGTGTCAGACCCACCATACTTGCTCCGGACACTGCGAGAGGGCTGTACAAGCAATGATCACACGCACGGCACAGCGGACACACCAGGAACCGCGGTGTTGGCCGTCGAATGGCGCTAGCTGTGCAGCATTTGTGCACCGCCGCCGTCAGTGTCAGCCAGTTTGCCGTGGCATACGGAGCTCCATCGCAGTCTTTAACACTGGTAGCATGCCGCGACAGCGTGGACGGGAACCGTATGTGCAGTTGACGGACTTTGAGCGAGGGCGTATAGTGGGCATGCGGGAGGCCGGGTGGACGTACCGCCGAATGGCTCAACACGTGGGGCGTGAGGTCTCCACAGTACATCGATGTTGTCGCCAGTGGTCGGCGGAAGGTGCACGTGCCCGTCGACCTGGGACCGGACCGCAGCGACGCACGGATGCACGCCAAGACCGTAGGATCCTACGCAGTGCCGTAGGGGACCGCACCGCCACTTCCCAGCAAATTAGGGACACTGTTGCTCCTGGGGTATCGGCGAGGACCATTCGCAACCGTCTCCATGAAGCTGGGCTACGGTCCCGCACACCGTTAGGCCGTCTTCCGCTCACGCCCCAACATCGTGCAGCCCGCCTCCAGTGGTGTCGCGACAGGCGTGAATGGAGGGACGAATGGAGACGTGTCGTCTTCAGCGATGAGAGTCGCTTCTGCCTTGGTGCTAATGATGGTCGTATGCGTGTTTGGCGCCGTGCAGGTGAGCGCCACAATCAGGACTGCATACGACCGAGGCACACAGGGCCAACACCCGGCATCATGGTGTGGGGAGCGATCTCTTACACTGGCCGTACATCACTGGTGATCGTCGAGGGGACACTGAATAGTGCACGGTACAGCCAAACCGTTATCGAACCCATCGTTCTACCATTCCTAGACCGGCAAGGGAACTTGCTGTTCCAACACGACAATGCACGTCCGCATGTATCCCGTGCCACCCAACGTGCTCTAGAAGGTGTAAGTCAACTACCCTGGCCAGCAAGATCTCCGGATCTGTCCCCCATTGAGCATGTTTGGGACTGGATGAAGCGTCGTCTCACGGCGGTCTGCACGTCCAGCACGAACGCTGGTCCAACTGAGGCGCCAGGTGGAAATGGCATGGCAAGCCGTTCCACAGGACTACATCCAGCATCTCTACGATCGTCTCCATGGGAGAATAGCAGCCTGCATTGCTGCGAAAGGTGGATATACACTGTACTAGTGCCGACATTGTGCATGCTCTGTTGCCTGTGTCTATGTGCCTGTGGTTCTGTCAGTGTGATCATGTGATGTATCTGACCCCAGGAATGTGTCAATAAAGTTTCCCCTTCCTGGGACAATGAATTCACGGTGTTCTTATTTCAATTTCCAGGAGTGTATTTTCGTTCTAGTTGGCAGCTAGCTTAACGTTTATTGGTGACGTTGTCTCTATTACCTGGTATGGCCCCTGGTATTGTGTCATAAACTTTTGTGTTTTACCGTTAGGGGTATACGGGCTCGACGATATTACCGATTGCCCTACTCTCTGCTAGCATAACTTCCCCGTGCGCTTTCCCACTACGCCTTGTCATTCGAGGGCTTTGGGATTCACTTTCTGCACATGATTCAATATTTCCCTTAGCGTCTTGTTGAATGTGTATGTTCTCCATCCATACCACTCTTTGGTGTGGTCACTTCAAATGATAAGGTCGTCTTCCTCTCAAAGATCACTTCATAAGCTGATAGCCCAGTGCCAGTGTGAACCTCCGAGTTGTACACTGCCACAAAAGATGATAGGTATGTGTCACAGCCATTTTGGCGAGAGTTTACGTAGTAAGTCAGCATCTTCCGAGTAGTTCAATGCATATGCTCATTACTCCTATTGGTTTGCAGGTGCAGCGGATTGGTTCTTAATTTCCGAATACTTAGCAAATGACACAGCTGTTACATCAAGTCTGACTTGAAATTTGCCCCTTGGTCTGTTAAATCCAGCCTAGTCGGCAAATATGGAGTGTCTAGAAAACTTGCTTTCTTGGATCGCTGGACAACATTCAGACATATCGTATTAATGAGTTTTATTACGAAAAATAAATGACAAGACTTAACTCTGAGAATTACATAGATGTGCCGCAAGCAAAGGGCGACATGCAAAATAATCAAGTTTCTTCAGTATAACAATTCCAAGTTTGAGCTACATAGAATGTACAAGCAAAGTAATGAACTTTGACGCTTCTATGCAAGTCGGCTAGTCTTGGGGCTGCAGTTAAACTGGGCCGCGACGAGTCGGGCGCGGCGCTTATGTCGTCTTCACCTAGGGGCCGCTGCTGTCACGTTGTCATCCTGGAGGCAGGTTCTGTCAGCGTACGATTGGCTAACATCTCACAGCCTTCCCTTCTCTGTCGGTCCCGACTGGTGTGACGGCGCTTGACTTTACGCATGGTCTGTGATTACTATCTCAAGTACACAACTCTTGAGCAGCCAGTTGTTAACCATGGTTTGTGCCACCGTCGCTGCTTGTTGATTTCGGACGGCTATCATTTCCACATATCAAGAAAAGTGGTCAATAATCGATAAAACGGAATGGTTTCCC
This sequence comes from Schistocerca cancellata, assembly GCF_023864275.1. Classification (NCBI taxonomy): domain Eukaryota; kingdom Metazoa; phylum Arthropoda; class Insecta; order Orthoptera; family Acrididae; genus Schistocerca; species Schistocerca cancellata. The sequence continues at coordinate 305,228,325 of NC_064629.1, forward strand.
GCTGGAGTCCAGTACAACGAACCTGAGATATCCAGCCACATAATTTCTAATGGTTTTGTTCCTGCTGGTAACTTTTGTAATGGTATTCGCTTACAGCTCATGTTCACTCATTGTGCACACTGCATACAGTTCTTTACATACTGGTCCAAATCTTCAAAAAAAATGGTTCAAATGGCTCTGAGCACTATGGGACTCAACTGCTGAGGTCGTTAGTCCCCTAGAACTTAGAACTAATTAAACCTAACTAACCTAAGAACATCACAAACATCCATGCCCGAGGCAGGATTCGAACCTTCGACCGTAGCGGTCTTGCGGTTCCAGACTGCAGCGCCTTTAACCGCACGGCCACTTCGGCCGGCTCCAAATCTTCTTTCCTCTTCTTCCAGCAGTACTATTCTGCTACCCCTTGGTTCGTTGTCCGCTGACCTTCGTGTCCATATAGCAAGCAGTCGTCTGTTTGCCTTAACACTTCTTCCCTGAGCTTAGCTGGCCCCAACTTACAAGGGGAAGGCCTCAGACACGGCCAACCGATTCGGCTCAAATTTGGCAGGTCGCTTGTGTACAACCTAAAACGAAGGAATCTAAGATATTTTGGGTCAACACCCCCGCAATTTTGAGAAAATCACCCCTAAAAGTTATGAAGAGCAATCGACTCAAAATTGGCGAGATCGATAGATAATTGTAAATAGGGCATTTTTCACCATCAGGTATGGGATCCGAAAACGCATACTATTCCAGAAATCGAGGAAAGAAACTTTTACAACTGTCGCCTCTGTACGCACTTTGTAAACGCTGTTTGACGAGAGTACTGATAGCGTAGCCGGCACGGCAGCTCAGCGTGTTCGATCAGAGAGCCGGTTGGACTCTGTAATAAAAAAAACTGAGTGGAAGGATCAACCACCGAACTTTAACAGGATGTCTTGCGACATCCGCAACGAAAAAAAAAAAAAAAAAAAAAAAAAAGATAGCGCAACGGCTAAGGTAACTAGGTAACTGGCTGGGAATTGGAGAACCCGGGTTCGAATCTCGAACCTTTGTTATTCTTTTCGTTTGTATTTTTCCATATCTCAATTGATAGGGATAGGAGGGTTAATAAGGTAAGTAAATCAATAAGGAATGATAATAATAAGGTAGGCAAATAAATTTCTCAAACCCCTTGAGGTAGTAAACAACTAAAAGTTACTCCAGGTCACTTTACAATGGCTCTTCCAGATGATGGCACTTGTCATATAAAAATTTGAAACAAATATACTCACGGCACCAAGAACATCTAATAAATGCAATCTTTCGAAAGCTACACTGTACCTTCCGAAGAGTCGAACTTGGTTTACATGTAAAAATATGTCTTATCGGGAATTAAATTTGATGCGTACCACGAATACGATATCATTGCCTGAAAAATCGGTGCTGAAAGTTGGTTATGAATTATGCTATAAATAGTTATTGCATCCGTGCGGTTGTGCAATTCCCGCTGGGTTTCCAGAAGCACACTGCAATTGTGAAGCCTGGAAATAAAGTTTTTAACCTGGCGATAGAAATAAACGTCACACGGCTGGCATACAGGTGTGCAGTTTGGCGGTATTACTTTTACTGTGCACGTCGGCTGACCCTCGCCAACTATAAACATTGTGTCATATATTGTAGTATTACTGTGTCCACTCCAGGAATCCAATACTAGATAAAACTTGTTATCAGAATCGTATGGTTTTAAAACATTCTCAAGAAATGTTCTGTAAATCGCATTCGTCAGTTTGGAGCAGGTAATGTAAACATTTTTCAACGAGTCGGTTAAACGATTGACCTCTTCTATAACCCGAGGACCAAATGTAACATTCGTTTCTTGTAAACACAGGAAAACCTTAGGCAAGACTTTTCCAGAGGCTGTAATGGCATATTGCGCCTTGTACGAATGTGTTAGTATGTTTTTACTACCAACTGCGACAATGGATCGTTTTTCTCCCTTATGCGATAACGTGCGTCGAATGTTCACCCGATACTCGCATCCTGTTTGATCGGTGTTGATCACGTAATCACGATTTAAACCGGTTATAAGTGACGCCGTTTGCGTGCTGAAAAGAGCCGCCACTTTCTGTTTATCTTCTATATTTTGTACCTCCTTATGAGGTACGTATCGCAACACTTTTATAAACCAAAACACAGCAACGGTGACTTCCCGCTTGCCATCGTCTGTGACAGGCTCCCAACTACGTATTATGCCGGCCGAAGTGGCCGTGCGGTTAAAGGCGCTGCAGTCTGGAACCGCATGACCGCTGCGGCCGCAGGTTCGAATCCTGCCTCGGGCATGGATGTTTGTGATGTCCTTAGGTTAGTTAGGTTTAACTAGTTCTAAGTTCTAGGGGACTAATGACCTCAGAAGTTGAGTCCCATAGTGCTCAGAGCCATTTGAACTACGTATTACAGCTAGGGTGTACATCCTCCATTACTCAGATTATGCACCTGAAAGATATGACAACAAAAAATAACTAGTTACTACGGCATAAACAGACGAGCTAATTACTACAAACTACATACAGCACTCGTTATATGTTATTTACGGAACAACACTGCGTTCATTCACAAATCTTATTTCACTCGGCACATTAATGATGGAAAAATCACTACATGTATCCGCGAGGTTCGCGGCAGCCTAGTGACGGAAAACAACTCTTTCCGATTGACTTCTATAAGTCTCGTGCTGGACACCTCTCTTCCAGATTCGCACCGCGTGCATTCTGTCCCGTGCCTCGCTGTAAACAAGCGTCGCGCGGTTGGCTATCTGTGATCCCTCGTGAGGAATTCGAAGCACTCTTACTCGTAGTTGTTTTCATGTGAAAGGCTTAAAAGTTTAATACTTTTTTTACTAACTCACGGCTTTTGGGAAATTAGTTTGCCTACCTTATTATTATCATTCCTTATTGATTTACTTACCTTATTAACCCTCCTATCCCTATCAATTGAAATATGGAAAAATACCAACAAAAAATGGGTCAAATGGCTCTGAACACTATGCGACTTAACTTCTGAGGTCATCAGTCGCCTAGAACTTAGAACTAATTAAACCTAACTAACCTAAGGACATCACACACATTCATGCCCGAGGCAGGATTCGAACCTGCGACCGTAGCGGTCACGCGGTTCCAGACTGAAGCGCCTTTAACCGCACGGCCACACCGGCCGGCTACCAACGAAAAGAGTAACATCCACTAGGTTTCTTCGAGATTCGAACCCGGGTTCTCCGATTCCCAGCCAGTTACCTTAGCCGTTGCGGTATCGGCGCTGTCGGCGATAAGCGTTTACCATGTGGATACAGAAGCGACAGTTGTAAAAGTTTCTTTCCTCGACTTCTGGAAAAGTTTGCGTTTGCGGACCCCATACCTGATGATGAATAATGCTCTATTTACAATTATCTATCGATCCCTCCAATTTTGAGTCCATTGCTGGTCATAACGTTTAGGGGCGATTTTCTCAAAATTGCGTGTGTGTTGACCCAAAATATCTTAGATTCCTTCGTTTTAGGTTGTACACAAGCGACCTGCCAAATTTGAGCCGAATCGGTTGGCCGTGTCTGAGGCCTTCCCCTTGTTAGTTGTCTTACATAACGGACCATGGCATCATGCACAACTTTCTTCCAGTGTGAGCGGCTTGCACTGCTTTCCATCCAGCAAGGCTGTGTCCCAGTACCTGAGCTACTGTTACATTTCTGGTCAACACTTCCGCATTTCCATGCTTCTTACCCGGTTTAACACAACTTCATAATCCAATTCATTCAACCTTAGCACCCACATTGTGAACCAGATAGAGCGGTCCTTCAAGCCAGTAACCACTATAAAGCTGCATGAGCGGTCACTACTTTGAAATTTTCCCATACAAAAATACTGGAAATAAGTGACTCCATGTATTAAGCTGAGCATCTCTTTCTCTGTCGTGACATTGCTATTTTCCGCTTTATTCAAATGTTGTTAAAGATAAGACACAGGATGTTCCTCAACATTTATCACCTGATTTAAAATACACCCTAATACTTGATTATAAGTGTCCCATTATAGCACAAACCCCTTCTCATAGTCCGGGAAAATCAACACGGGGCTTTATGTCAAAGCTTTTCAAAGTTTTTTTTTAAGAGGAACCTTGGTAAAAAGTGACACAATATCAAAACTAATGAGCAAATCCATGGGACTGAGACACATTGGTAGAAAGAGCTTATGCAATCTCAGATGTAGATAGTCTGATACAAGAACTGTATCATCTAAAAGCAGCGTTCGAGCAGAATGGTTATACTAACGATCAGATCCGTCGTGGTCTACAGATTGGACCTACTCGGGAACCAACAGAAGATTCAAGCAAATCAGTAGCGTTCCTACCTCTCGCGTCAAGCATATCTTCAAAAATAGGAAGAATTTTAAAGAGATTTGATATTAAAAGTGTATTCCGTCCGCCAGCTAAGACTAGAACGCTGCTTGGCTCAGGTAAGGATGATTTGGGTTCAAAAATTCAAATGGCTCTGAGCACTATGGGACTTAACATCTGTGGTCATCAGTCCCCTAGAACGTAGAACTACTTAATCCTAACTAACCTAAGGACATCACACACATCCATGCCCGAGGCAGGATTCGAACCTGCGACCGTAGCAGCAGCACGGTTCCGGACTAAAGCGCGGTTCCGGACTAAAGCGCCTAGAACCGCTCGGCCACAGCGGCCGGCCATATATTAGGCAAACGATTCGTACGGTCCAGGATCGATGCGTTCATTTCAGCCAGAAAAATCTGTGGCTGCGGAATATTGTCTTACTGAAGGACTTAAAATGTAGTATGATGAGACAGAAGTCTGCGTCGCATTATTGGGACGGTGTAGTGAAAGAAGCTATTGAAATCGGCTATCTGACAATATTATAAACAGACATAAGGGGTATTCTTTAAGTAAGAGTTGGAACCCTGTTTTGTTTGACATTAAAAACAAGGGTCTTCGTTTCGGTCTTCAAAAGGTGTCAACAGTGCTCAATACCGATTTATCGTTTCCGCGAGTTTTCACAACCGGTACGCTGTCGTGCTTTGCACTAGAGGGCAGTTACGGTCGCTCAAGCGCAGTGGACCGACAGGCGGTGTATAAAGGAACCGCCGCTGCGGTTTGATTTCAGTTCCGGCGAGTTAGTGTGACGGCTTACACACCTGAAGAAGGCGGTCAGCTTTACCGCCGAATTACTGTGTGAAGATGACGTTATGTTCCAGCTGGAGACCCGATATGAATATCAAAAAATGTAGCTAATGGAATTTCGAGCAAACTAGCACGCTAACGAAACTGCATAATCGGTCAGAATGACACATTCTAAACGCACTGATGTCAGCTGTAAGACAGCTGAAATCTATACCTGCAGTGAAAGCAGGTAAGACGCGACTAGCTGCTGTAAATACATACCTTGTGTTCCAAATCATTGTACAGTCACTGAGCACATCTGTTCCGCATGGTATCCAATCTGATATATATTGGTCTTCGTTGCGAATGAGTACAAAACACTAACAACATGGTTTTTTTACAGTACAATATTTTATTAAATTGTTAATTACGAATTGCTGATTTTGTAACTGCACAGTAAATTTGAGAGAAAAGTGGTGTAAAATGTCGCAGACGCCCCTTCTCAATCGTGTTCACTTTTGTCATCCTCCTCATCGCATTTTTTCTTATTAGTCTTCTTCTTCGCTGCTCTCATCGTCTGCGGTTGTTGAGTCATCACTCGATTGTGGTGTCTCGGGCGACTTAATTCTCAAAATTTTCTTTATGCAGATTTTCTATATGCTGAACAAATTTCTGTCATTGTTAGACAGCGAAGTTTTCCAAGGCCTCGTAAAGTAAGCATTCAACATGTGAGATTTTGAACGTGTTGCTTCTCGCGGCTAGTTCTCTCTTGACCTGGGCCCAAATGAGCTCAATCGGGTTGTACTGGCAATGATAAGGCGGTAAGCGACTACTTGGTGCCCTCTTTCATTTGCCATTTCATCTAGCTCATAGATAGTTTCTTCGTTGTTTAAACGAACCTTATCCAACATATCAGCTCTTGTACCTATAGGTAATAAAACAATATTTTTCTCATTTAGCCAAGCGGCTATGTCAGCCTTTTGTGTTTTTGTTGTTAGAGCTCGGTTCATGACTACCTCCAATAAATTGAAAAATCTAGTCTCAAACCAATTTTTAAACTTAGTTGCGTTCATTTCCGAATTGCAATCTTCTGGTTTCTTTATTTTGCTACGTCTGTAAACTAATTAACTTTCTTTAAGAAAACCATGCACTGCAATTAGCCTGTCTCCTTTCCCAGTGGGTTCCTCAAGGCCCCTCACTTTGGTTCTAATTCTGCTACACGTACCTTTGTGAATGATTTTGAATATCCCAAGTTTCATCGAAATAGAATACAGGTCGCATGCCTCCCGAAGTAAGCAGCGAATTCATCGTCCACTATGTCGTTGCGTTCAACGAAAATTTGTCTATCGTCATTTTGACGCATGTTTTAAATCCTATATCGCTTAGTGTGCATCTCACAAATCTGGTAGATCCAATGGAATTTATTTGATTTTTTCTCAATTTTTCTGATGTTGGGTGCTCGCCATTGTCGCAAAATTAATAGACTGTCCGCCTGCCAACGTCTTCATCAAAGTATTCCAGTTTGGTTAAAGAGTTGTTTTGTTTAATATTTTTCTGGGAGAATCGAATGTAGGAGATTTGCCATCATGACACACGTGGTGCATATTTCTTAAACCAATGCCACAGGCTGCAGCACTAATAGCCTGTACGTTAGCAAGGTTTTCTTGTTACAATGATAGTTTTTGTTATAACATTGCTCAGTATTTCTTGGTATCGTTGCTATTGATGTTGTCTACCTTCCGAACCTTTTCCCTAAAGAGCATGCATGTTGATGCTAAGAATTCACCTTCATTGTCTACAACGTGTTTTAAATCTTTACAGACATTGTGAATTACTGATCTGTTTCGGCGCCGAAACTCTGTTGCCTTTTTCAGTCACATTCTTCCTGATGTCAAAATACGTACTATTGGAACAGTTTGTAAAGCCGACCCACATGGCACAGGGGAAATCTCTGTTTCTTCCTGCTTTTCCAGTTTCAAATTACACAAACACATCCACTCAATAGAAAAATTGCACAAGTGATACCACAAAATATTTTGCTTCGAATCAAACTTCAAAAACGCGCGAAAATAGGGCCAAGTGCGGCATCTGCACGCTTGCAGGTACCCGCCAGTACGCTTGGCCGGAGCTTTGCTGTTCTCCTCGATTATTCCATCAGCTCTCTGCTGGTTAATGAAATGCTTCATGCTTGGTTGTAAACGCAGATGTATACGACATGGCTTATGATATACAGGTGCTTAGTTTCCATTCCGGATGCTGTGTTGTGTTATGGGTCTTCCTGCCAAAGGGTTCTGAGAATAAAATAAATCCTCAAACTCTGTTAGCAGTTTCTCTATTTACAGTCTTTCCAGTCTTCTAGATGCTCTCCCTTCTTACATAATGCAGTTTTAGTTGTGGCCTGCATGTGATGTGTCCTACACCAAATGTGCTCCTATCAGCTTCCTCAAGAATGTCAAAATTCGCTACTAGCAGTCGATTTGTTAGATTCGCCCCATCGACGCCAAAGTTTTCTATATTCTGGAACGATTTTCCGGCCATCTTTCTCCTGCATGCGTACAGTGCTCCTTCTGACAAAACAATGTGATGTGTGCAGTACATCGTTCTTGTCTAGAGTCTCTATTACACATAAAATATCAACAGGTATCTCAGTTTCTACACTCAGGCAAAGTGATTTCCCACTGCACACAGAAGTGGAATCAACAGATTACTCACTCGCCTCATGTGTGATGACTGACACTGAAGTCAACAACAGTACTTCTGGCACCACCTTAGGTGGTCCAGGGTTGTAGAACCATGTATGTGTAGGGTTGGATTATGGCAGAGTGGTGAGTTCGTGGAAATGGTACGTTGACAGCTTATTCATACATTACGAAAAAGCAAAACATTTTATTAGCACTCATTTGACTACATTAGTAGCGTCTTGGTAAAGGCAGCGGATACGCCCCCTCACAGCACATGCTCTGTGGCGGTGGCGATCTAATGGCTACCGTGCAGTGAAATTAGTACCCAGCAATGCTGACTCCAGTAGGTTATGCGGCAGCGTGCAGGATCGTTTGTGGGACTCGGCCCGTGCAGTGAAATTAGTGCCCAGCAATGCTGACTCCAGTAGGTTATGCGGCAGCGTGCAGGATCGTTTGTGGGACTCGGCCCGTGCAGTGAAATTAGTGCCCAGCAATGCTGACTCCAGTAGGTTATGCGGCAGCGTGCAGGATCGTTTGTGGGACTCGGCCCGTGCAGTGAAATTAGTGCCCAGCAATGCTGACTCCAGTAGGTTATGCGGCAGCGTGCAGGATCGTTTGTGGGACTCGGCCCGTGCAGTGAAATTAGTGCCCAGCAATGCTGACTCCAGTAGGTTATGCGGCAGCGTGCAGGATCGTTTGTGGGACTCAGCCCGTGCAGTGAAATTAGTGCCCAGCAATGCTGACTCCAGTAGGTTATGCGGCAGCGTGCAGGATCGTTTGTGGGACTCGGCCCGTGCAGTGAAATTAGTGCCCAGCAATGCTGACTCCAGTAGGTTATGCGGCAGCGTACAGGATCGTTTGTGGGACTCGGCCACACACCTTTGCAGCCAGCAGCACTGGAGACTGCCAGGATACTTCAGGGCCTCCGGTGATGGTACCCGCTCCAGCAAGTGTCGGCCTGTGGCGCCTAGGCGCCTCCACCAGCACACAAGAGTGGACGGCTACAACGCCTGGGTCTCGTTCCGCTACCCTATGCAAAAATTGCTTGTTTAAATCCATCCATATACATATCGGGATTTCCTTCTTTCAGATATTTACTATACGCAAAGAAGATGCTTGTACACAAAAATGTACACTTAACTTCATGATCCATGAGGATATGTGATATTGAGACTGATACATAACATCGACATTTTTTGATCTTTTCAGACAAATAAGAAACTCGCCATTTTTTCGACTCTCCTTGATGGTGTGGTGAAATAAGTTTGTGTTACGTTTCACTGACTCCTTGCACAATTTATGTGAACCTTCTGTGAGTGGTCTCACTCTCAGTACAAAAAAACACGACATATTCATTTCTACACATCTAGAGCTGCTTCACCAATATAAGTGTAACACATGGTGAGTGAATAATAAATAGGGCGGAAACTTCAAAATTCTTATGTGTCTGTACTGATGAGAATTTAAATTGAAAAAGGACATTTTGGAACTCCTAAAACAACTTAGTTGAGCCCATTTGCACTTAGAACCATTGCAAATCTTGGGGAGAGACAAATCAGTAAGTTGACATAATTTACATATTTTCATTTTGTAGTGTTATGTGGAATAATGTTCTGGGGTAGCTCATTTTTAACAAAGAAAGTCTTCACCGCAGAAAAACGTGCTGTAGGGACAATACGTGATGCTTACCCACGACCATCTTGAGACATCTGTTTAAGGAATTGGGTATTCTGACTACTGCTTCACAGTGTATTTATTCTCTCATCAAGTTTGATGTAAATAATCTACTACAGTTCAAAAGGAAGAATGATGTACATAATTACAGTACCAGAAGGAAAAATGACATTAATTGCTCCACAATAAGTTGTCTTTAGCTTAAAAGCGGGTGCACAATGCTGAAAGTAAAATTTTGGACCACTTACCCAGTGATATAAAATGTCTGATAGATAACAAAGTAAAATTTGAATAAAGACTGAGAAAGTTTATCCCTGACAATTCCTTATATTTCATAGAAGAACTTCTATTACTGTAATGTGTAAAAGGTGGTGGGTAGGACTTAATAACTGACAGCATCTGTATATCTTTTTGTCTTTTTGGAAAAAAAAACTTAGAAATGTTCGGATTGTAACCATATATACAAATTCATTTTCATTGTAAATATAAAATGACTCATTTCACATCATTACAATCATAATGCAAAATGATCCATGGAACATGAAAGTAACCAACTAACTGCAATATCTTCATAATTGCCTGCCTGAACAAACATTGACTGTGACACAGAATGAAGTCATAGGACCATTGATATTCACAGTATACTATGTGACATTTATACACAGACACACATACCTCACTCTTTCCCAAATTCCACATGTCTCCACAACCACAGATCACTGAATTCATGCATCGTATTGCTCCACAGGACCCGTCTGGGCTCACAACTTCGGACAGAAACGTGGGTCACACTCATTACTGCAGTACAGCACCACAGTTGCCTCATATTTGTGGTCGCACTCGAGGTACTTATAAATGTATTGTGATGCCCTAACGCCATAAGCGTGTTGGAGAGCCCAAAACATTTGACATGGGTAGTACATATCGCGGTGTTATGAATGGAAATAAGACCGTAAAATTGAATAAACCTGGCGCACAAACAGCTGGGGAAACCCGGCTGCTACTTTTACATGTCAGTGCTTCATCTGAACTAATATTGTTGGTTTAAGAAGTCACAGTTCGTTTTCATGCCAACTTCGAATTTTTATGTTTACTAAATGTAGAGTCCTGAAGGACAGCGCAGTGAAAGAACTGTGGATCAAATCGTTGCATTTAAAAGACTGGAAACAAGCATAATAATACACGTTCCCCATCTGGAAATATTGGAACTGCAAAAAGTAGTCCTTATGATCAGTATGGTATATGAATGTAGCACAGAATGAAGAAACAATTGTAGTTCACACTGCAATATCTTATTTTTGGAAGTGCAAAAGAGATTAAATGTGACAAATTTAAGTGTTGGGAATTCGTTATGTTGTTGTAAATAAGTGACTGGTTCCCCATTATTTCTTGAAATTTTGGAGGCTTGTGTGCACTAGTAAATGTAAAGGTAAGTTAAAATAATAACTGAAATATATGTTCCAGTTTAACAAAAATAGCAAAATGAACCGGCTAATTTGTAGAGTGATCTAAATGTTCCTTGAAAACAATATTACCCAGAGGAGAAAAAGGTAGAGAGAAAGACAGCCTTATATGATACTAAGCGAATATTAAATTTCATATTGGTTCGAATGCTTATTGTGAAAATGCCAAGTTGTACTATGGTTCGGAATCGACATCAAACTATATGTCCCCCTGTAATTGACTGGGAACGTGAGTTCATAGGTCGGAAGAATATGCCGTCTCCATTAGGACCACGCCTAGAAGAGCACTGTGGTGATCAAATAAACCTTGGAGTTTATGATAGCTTTTCCTCCTGGACCGCTTAATGACTCGTAAGCTGAACTAATAATTTTCATACATCGTTGTCGTCTTTCTCCGACTAAAAATCGTCACTACAATCCCGACATTCTTAAATCATACACTTTAGGTAGTAGCATGATTAGTAGGATACCTGTGCCAATAGGGAGCTGTTACACCTGGCAGTTCACCCTCGCTTAAAACAGGAGAAACACTAACTGTTTTGCAGCGATGCAGGCCGTATGCAGCTATTCTACTTGCAGCCTGTGGTTCTCTCATTCGTACGCCTAGTTTCGTACGCTATAGGACTCACAGCTCTCCCCTTGTTCCCACCCAAATGATAGAACATAAAACAAGATATGTGGCACATAATCCATCTCTATTCTAGCTAATAGCAAGATATACAACGCGTTCCGCTCACTGCGGAGTTTGCCAGGTTGCGACATGTGTCCGCTCACGGCAAAGCCTCCCAACTACCTGGTAGAGGTGGCAAAAAATAACTTAACTGATAGAAATAACCGGTTACTGAAAATTAGCAATATTCTAATAACTGATACCACAAGTTATTTTAATAACTGCCAATAGTTCATCGCGCCGTCTAAAAAAAAATGGCTCTGAGCACTATGGGACTTACCTTCTATGGTCATCAGTCCCCTAGAACTTAGAACTACTTAAACCTAACTAACCTAAGGACATAACACAACACCGAGTCATCACGAAGCAGAGAAAATCCCCGACCGCGCCGGGAATCGAACCCGGGAACCCGGGCTCGGAAAGCGAGAACGCTACCCCACGACCAGGAGCTGCTAACATCATCGCGCCGTCTGTTGACCGAAGATCGTAATACGCTTTCGCGTCATCTGAAATCTGGCCACAATGGAGAGGGACGGACCATCTAGTAGGTGTTCTACAGCTCAAGGAAATAACTGTAAGTCTGTGCACCATCTGTTTTAACAAGTGTGTTCTGCGCTTTCTTGCGCCCTGCTATTGTCCGGAAAAACGCAGTTTATGTCGGCGCGGTGGCTGATGGGAGCGACCGTAGAGGCATTTCGTATGTAGAGTCCTTCCCATCAGCCACCACGCTGTATGCATGGGCAGATAGTACAAACGGAGTGACCATACCGTCCATACGGAATTTGCGCGACCATGGACACAACGGTCAGACGTCAGTATTTTTTGTAGCGGTTATCGTATCCGCTCACAGTTCTTATTCTCTGGGAGTTAACAAGTCACTACAGGTAACGTTGAAGTTGGTAATAGTGTTCTGAATTCCAGTTAAAGGTCGTAGAAGTTGGTGATACTTCCAGAGAGGTTAGTTATTGAATTGAACAAGTATTTTCTTACTGCTACGGAAACATCCGCTGGCCAGAAATCACACAGCTGCGAAGTAATTTTGTAAGAATATGTTGTGTCAATTTTGTGCAGTATAGGAAACTCATGTCAGCAGTAAAAATGTGCAGATGTGTGTGAAATCTTATGGGACTTAACTGCTAGCGTCATCAGTCCCGAAGCTTACAAACTACTTAGCCTAAATTATCCTAAGGACAAACACACACACCCATGCCCGAGGGAGGACTCGAACCTCCGCCGGGACCAGCCGCACAGTCCATGACTGCAGCGCCCGAGACCGCTCGGCTAATCCCGCGCGGCTGTCAGCAGTAATACAAGATGTAGCACATCTCCAACCTTCTTAAAAAATGTGCTTAATAATTTGTGGCATTACTGTGAAGAAAAACACTCACTGTGTTTTGTCTCGTACACAGTACAGAAAGCTATGAATTATCGTAAAGAGTGTGCAACACGTTAATATTTTGTAGAGAGTTTATACTTATTGAAGTGTTTGAGTACTTTAGGTGATCTGAAGCGGAAAACTGGCTGTCTTATCAAAGTATACCATATCCTTAAAGTTTAGTTTCATCATGATGAAAAAGTGCCAGTGCCTTTCATAAATCAATCTAATTAAAGTATATCTTATCAACTTATGAGTATAAAAAACTTCTGCAATTTGGCGATACTTAGCTTTGAGCCAGAAAACGAGTTTACGCAGAATGAGATTTTCACTCTGCAGCGGAGTGTGCGCTGATATGAAACTTCCTGGCAGGTTAAAACTGTGTGCCCGACCGAGACTCGAAGTCGGGACCTTTGCCTTTCGCGGGCAAGTGCTCTACCATCTGAGCTACCGAAGTACGACTCACGCCCGGTACTCACAGCTTTACTTCTGCCAGTATCTCGTCTCCTACCTTCCAAACTTTGCAGAAGCTCTCCTGCGAACCTTGCAGAACTAGCACTCCTGAAAGAAAGGATACTGTGGAGACATGGCTTAGCCACATCCTGGGGGATGTTTCCAGAATATTTCAATAAATATTTTATATTTAAATAACGTTAGTGGGGAAGTCTGTATAAGATCTACGGGCGAATAACGGAATAAGTTACAGAGCAGTGGCACACGCCAGTCTGAGCAGGCGTTTACAGTTTTTTGTGACAGTCGCGCAGCCGAGAGTAGCGGCAAAAAACCTGGCGCACACGCCAACCAAAGAGACAGCGCAAGACAATCCAGTCTGTAAACCTTCCTCTATGAAAGCAATTTCCTCAAGTAATACAACCTGAGTAATGAATGTGGCGATACGAACACAGGCACCAAAGCTCACCTCTTTTCGTAGTTAAAACTGATTAACAGTACTACGATAAAGTGGGTCACTCTTACGCTAACTGACAATTCTAATCTTGCAGACATGAGTTCACGTAGGCATCTACATCTACATCTACGAGATTACTCTGCTAATCACAATAAAGTGCCTGGCAGAGGGTTCAATGAACTACCTTCAAGGTGTGTCTATACCGTTCCTCTCCCGAACGGCGCGAGGGAAAAATGAGCACTTAAATTTTTCCGTGTGAGCCCTGATTTCTCTTATTTTATCGTGATGATCATTTCTCACTATTTAGGTGCGTGCCAGTAGGATGTTTTCGCAATCGGAGGAGAAAACTGGTGATTGAAATTTCATGAGAAGATCCCGTCGCAACGAAAAACGCCTTTGTTTTAATGATTGCCACACCAATTCACGTATCATCTCTGTGGCACTATCTCCCCTGTTTTGCGATAATACAAAACGAGCCGCCCTTCTTTGTAGTTTTTCGATGTCATCCGTCAGTCCCACCTGATGCGGATCCCACGCCGCATAGCAATACTCCAGAATAGGGCGGACAAGCGTGGTGTAAGCAGTCTCTTTAGTAGACCTGTTGCACCTTCTAAGTGTTCTGCCAATGAAACGCAGTCTTAAGTTTGCTGTACCCACAACATTATCTATGTGATCGTTCGAATTTAGGTTATATGTAATTGTAATCCCTAAGTATCTAGTTGAATTTACAGCCTCCAAATTTGTGTGACTTCACGCGTAATCGAAATTTAGTGGATTTCTTTTAGTAGTAATGTGAATAACTTCACACTTTTCTTTATTCACGATCGATTGCTACTTTTCGCACCATACAAATGTCTTATCTAAACCATTTTGCAATTGGTTTTGGTCATCTGATGACTTTACAAGACGGTAAATGCTGCAAACAATCTACGTCGGCTACTAAGATTGTCTCCTATATCGTTAATATAGATCAAGAATGATAGAGGACTTATAACACTTCCTTGGGGAACGCCGGATATTACTTCTGCTTTACTCGATGACTTTCCGCCTATTACTACGAACTGTGACCTTTCTGACATAAATCACAAATCCAGTCGCACAACTGAGGCGATATTCCATAGGCACGCAGTTTGGTTAGAAGACGTTTGTGAGGAACGGTGTTGAAAGCCTTCTGGAAATCTAAAACTATGGAATCAGTTTACCACTCGAGGCAGTTGTAACGATACGTAGGCCTGAAGAAGCGACGAATGGTTCGGCCACAGGAGGATGCGGTTTCGGCTTAAAAGCTCACTAGCTACTTTCGAGTGGTTATTAGATAGGGTGCTACGTGGTTTAAGGCTGCAAACATGCAAGGTATAATGGGTCCATATCATGGTAGTCTTGATGAATATGCCAGAGCATGCGAAACACTAGAAATATGTATTCATCAGGCTATGATCAGCATGTCTAATGCTTAACATGGATGCTGTAAGAACCATTTTGCACAGATGCAGGTGAAATACACTATGTGATAAAAGTATCAAAAAATGTTCAAATGTGTGTGAAATCTTATGGGACTTAGCTGCTAAGGTCATCAGTCCCTAAGCTTACACACTACTTAACCTAAATTATCCTAATTCGAGTGCCACAGACCACGAGACAACTAAAGTCATTCCTGGGTTTATGCAATTATTATGAAAATTCATAAAGAGTTTTGACCAGATCACAGAACAATTAAGAATGGGTATGAAATCACAGTCGTCAGCAGAATATCAAATAGCGCTTGACTCATTGAAGAAAGCATTGATTTATAATCGAGTACTGATCTATATAGATTTTGAGAAGGAATTTTTCCTATCACTTGACACAATCAATGGGATTGTTGGTTGTATTCAGAGCCAGAATACTGAGGTGCAA
Organism: Schistocerca cancellata; assembly: GCF_023864275.1. Classification (NCBI taxonomy): domain Eukaryota; kingdom Metazoa; phylum Arthropoda; class Insecta; order Orthoptera; family Acrididae; genus Schistocerca; species Schistocerca cancellata. Next base: position 305,244,121 of record NC_064629.1, read on the forward strand.
AACATCCAGTAGTATATGCTTCCAGGTAACTGAATAGAGAGGAACGTAACTACTGTACTACAGAAAACGAGATGCAATCTGCTATATAAGGGCTTACATATTTTTATTGTTATTTATATGGCCAAAAGCTTAAGGTTGTAATGGAACACACATCACTGAAATGCCTGTTGGGGCTGAAAGACCCTTTCACCAGATTGACAAGGCGGGTACTCAAACTCAGTGAGTTAGGTTAATAGGTTATTCATAAACTGGCTAAGAAACACACAAATGTGGATACACTGCATAGAGACGTTGCAGTGTTGAAAACTCTAGAAAAAAGTGCAGTGGAGTGGCAGAGAGCACAGACATATGTCACAGTTAATTGGGCATTAGTAGTAGGATAAGGGTGGCATCAGCGTAATTTGCTAGTACAGTCTGTCTATATTCAGAGGCAAGATTACTTTCAATGGCAAACCTATTGTTCTCTTTTGATTGACAGGTCCTTAACTTATTGTTCTGCTAAGTGGACTATGACCCCCTGGGGATAATCTGTCCTTCAAAGACTTACAGACTCACAAGTATGCTGGGAATGAGGCACATATTTGTCAATGTAATTACAATTAATATTACGATAGCTGCTGCAGTCTGACACTGAGCGACGTACTGGAAATGTCTCCTCTTGATGGCTGTGGTTCTGGAACGAATCTCTATATATATACTGCACATAATTTTCCACGATAAAATCTTTCATCCCCTTGCCATTTCGTTTGCACATGGCGGAACATAAGCCTACAGTAGCTAGACACGGCAACATATTCACATTTCAAACAAGCAGCACAGTTATCGTTCGTATGTGAATAACATCCATAAAAAGTATGGTATGCCCACACTCACATCGCTAGGTGATTCGATTCTCCTCAGTTCGAGGAAATTATGTGACGTTTAAGTCTACCAGTTAGCACTTCTGAAAGGTGCTACCTCTTCCAAGACTCTATCCACCAAGTGTTGGAAAGCACAGGCGTCCAACACTATGTGATAATCAATAGCAGTCCCGCGGACGAAAGGGCTGGAAAGAATCACCGATACGGGTTGGTGTACTGTAATCAACATTGCAGTTGGTAGGGCAACAAAGAAAACGTGAAGATCTATTTAGGAGAGCCGATGAAGGGACGTTCTGTGTATCCATTTTGTTACAGCAGTATTGCCCGTCCTGTGTACACTATAGCACATCCAGTTGAACCCTCTCATTGCTATATTCTGCAACTGTTTACGAAATGAATCTATCACCCTTCACATTCGGATTGCTCCTTAATGGGTTGAAATCACAATTCATCACGTCAAATGTATCCTCTCCTTACGACTAGACATACGTAATGTTTTTACATAAATAGTAGTCTGATTACTTCCCACAGATGCCTGGTGATATGCCGGAACACACGCCACAGTACCTTAACGTTCAAGCAGCAGCATAACGTTTCTGTCCATCATGTTTTAGGTGTATCAAAAATTTATGGTACTTCCTCACTCGCACCAGCTGGGTGTCGTTTTCGCACTGCCTAGTAGCAAAAAAGCCTTCTGCCATCTCACATTTGTCGATGAATAAGGAATGTAATTACAATTTAAAAAGGCCCTAGTGTCTTTTTTTATTTTATCGATTTCACCACTTCCACGAAACCTTTTCGTATTTTTCATACTTGAAATGCAGCCAAAACACAGTGGCGTCTTATATATATTCAGACTGCCCAGTCGCGGTTTGTGTCAGTGCCTTCCATGTATAGTCATCGTAGGCCAACCTACGACCACCCAGATCATACAAATTTCCCCTGACTAAGAAATCATTGCGAGTGCAATATACACTAGAGTACGTCCATATGGAGTTAATTTTGAGGAGCCAAGCAAATGGGTGGAAAAATCGCAAAACTGTTCTAATCTAATCACATTTTTTAGTTCCCGCTGCTAAGCACTGTACCTCTTTAACACTTTGGAGCGGGAGGAGGATCATCGCGAGATGGATCTGTTCTTGTAGTTGGCAAAACTGAGTTTGTTACGAAGCAATAAAACAGCCTGTTAGAGCGTCATACAAAGATTTTCATTGCCACATGTGCGAGAAACGACTAATTAATGATACATACCTGTTTAGATGGTATGACATGAGTGCGGAAGCTCAGTTCTCAAAAAGGAATACCATGTTATGTAGAAACGTCCTACAGGCTTGAATTCAAAGAATGCTTTATTCCAAGAGTACAATAAGACTTCTGTTCTTCCCTTTCAACGCACCATTTGTATGTAACTGAATAATTCCTTCGAATCCACCGTCATTCAGTTATTCAACTTCAAGTGTGTGCAGGATATCTTTGAATGAGGTAATGCTTAATTCTAATAATAAATTTGTGGAGTATGAGCCCTGCATTAAGCACTATGACTCGAATGCGCGATGTCAGATTGATGTACCACCATCATTTATGATGTATTGTATTGGGTGTATAGCTGAAAAGGTCAATAATAATTCTAATAATGTTTGTTTCGTAGCCAGCCGCTGTGGCCGAGTGGTTCTAGGCGCTTCAGTTCGGAACCGCTCTGCTGCTATGGTCGTAGGATCTAATCCTGCCTCGGGCATGGATGTGTGTGATGTCCTTAGGTTAGTTAGGTTTAAGTAGTAGGGGACTGGTGACCTCAGATGTTAAGTCCCATAGGGCTCAGAGCCATTTGAACCACCTGTTCCGTTAAAAAAAAATGTTTCAAATAGCTCTGAGCACTTCGGGACTTAACTTCTGAGGTCATTAGTCCCCTAGAACTTAGAACTAGTTAAACCTAAGTAACCTAAGGACATCACACACATCCATGTCCGAGGCAGGATTCGAACCTGCGACCGTAGCGGTCGCGCGGTTCCAGACTGTAGCGCCCAGAACCGCTTGGCCACCCCGGCCGGCATCTGTTCCGTAACCAAGTAAGATGCCACTACTTTGTAGTGACCTTCATGGTTTCGATGATGTTGAGCACACACAGTTCATAATCGAAGATTTTGCATACACAGAAGATACTGACACAATTGAGACATTCTCAACAAAAATTACATCACCGATGTCTTTCAGGGATGTGAATAGTGCTAAAAAAAGGTTGAGGCAAAGTGGTTCACACATTTCTACCATGGAATTCACTTGGATGATCCCAGTATACCCTACAAAGATATGGTCTCGTTACTTCGATTATTCGACCACACAGATACCATTACCCAGGTGAAGGGGAAGGGGAAGATCTCATGGATGCATCGAACCTTTAAGTTTGCTGCTATTCAAGACCTGGAATTCTACAGGTGCCCAGCTCTCCATCGCTTCAAGAAGAAGATGTGTGAAAATAGCGTTGTTGTTGCATCTGATTATGCAAATGTAAAATTACTTTGAGAAATAAATAAATTTGTTCCTCACAATCTGTGTACTTTTTTTCACATCTTGATAGTATACAGTTTCGTCCCGATACCACGTCTGTGGTTCTCTTGGATATAATTTTAGACATGTTTGTTATACATCTTTGGAAGCGGATGCGGTCATGTGCATCCTGCTCCCATAAACATATATGTGCATCATGATACATACATATATTACATTTTTTTATCTGTCATCTTAAATTTCACCTCCTTAACAGCGCTCATCTTCAGAAAAACTAATGTCATTTGTATGGTGCACACTGCACACCCTTTATGTATACACAATGCAATAGGAGATAGAATTTTTTAGTAAATGACAACAAAGACGTATAGTAAAGATTTTTTTCGTTTAGTCAGTTCATACAAATACAATTCAGTTCTTGAGATTACAATTTAGTTGTTGAGATTATAATATTGTTCTTGAGGTACAATATAGTTCTTGACGTACAATTTGGCTCTGATATTTCAATGCTGTGATACTTTTCACTAAAGTGCAAAAACAGCAACACTGGTTGAGAATATTTTTTTACAATTTTTTCCAGTAGCACTGGATGAGAATGGTTACAATTTTTCCAGATATATAAATCTGCGCTAAAAACTAATGTGGAAATACTACTACTACAAATAAATTCCATCGTGCCAGTAACATAACTTTTACAACAATTCTGATGGACTGTGTACACTTAGAAACTAATTTCCACAGCCCCAAAAGCAAAGGTTTTTACAATAATTCTTATGGACTGTGTATACCTAAAACGGTACGCAATGTGTATGAACAAATATACAAATATATTTTTTCCTTACATTTTTTAACTTTTTTCATACACGTGGTGTGTGTGTGTTTTCATGTGTGTGTGTGTATGTACACATGTACATAGCCCATAAATAAGCACCACACACACACACACACACACACACACACACACACACACACACACACACACACACAATTACTTACACTATGGTAAAAGAGTCATACTACTACTTTGCAGATACTCTCTCTCTCTCTCTCTCTCTCTCTCTCTCTCTCTCATTCACTCATTCTCTCCCTCTCACTCAGAGTCCGCTACCCATTCTTTCGCTAGATGCGAGCAGGCGAGCATTGTGAGTACGGAAGTGTTTCAATACCGTCATCACAAATTACACTTTTATCGTCATGAGGCGACAGGCAGATTTTAGACTGCTGCACACTGTACACCGCATGTCTTCTCGACCGAATACTAGTCTGCCGTACCATATGCGGCGGTTGCGGTGCAGCATCATGAACAACACTGTACAGGCACCGTAAATAGTCTTTAATAGAGAGGGCTCTCGATGCCATAAGATGTACACCCTTAGCCTGCCTCTGGGTGGCACCTTCCAAAGTATATGCATACAATTTTGATCGCAGACCTACATACTCCACAATCTGCAATCCATTCACCTGAACTTTCATAAGGCCGATAATCTTCTTTTTGTGTGGAACAATACCATAAGGATTCTCGGCCTTGTATGAGGACGTGTCGAATTCTTTACCGTGGTACCTCATCACTTCATATGGATTGCAGTTCTTCACCCAATAGATGAAGTTGTCTGTGTCCATACAAAGTCTTTTAGGACCTACGAAATGAGTTTTCGCAAACTCATAATGAAAGCGGTACATGTGAAGTTTGGATAGGTACAGTATGCACATCGCCACGTAAATGGGTTTCATAAGCTCTACTGCAGACTTTGCCATCTCCACAGCAACAAAGTTCTGACTGAATATGGTGACCAGCTTAAAATTTGGTCTGGCAATGCATTTTATTACGCCCCCAACGCCCATCCCATTCGGTTCTAATCAAATTTTCACGTTGTTCCCTCAAATTCTTCATTGTTTTCCGAAAATTCAATTGTTCATTAATTTATAAAAATCTGTCTCTAAGTAAACATCGTGGAAGTCTCTGTCTCGTATTGAGATCAATATACTCCTTCAACCAGGGGTACTGCTTGAAGGAGATAGCCCAGATGACTCTAACCAGCTCCATATCCAAACTGAGACACTGCTGGAGATTACGGTAATGAATAATGTATCTCCGCTTATCAGTTTTGGCGTGGAGCCTCCTCGCATAACTAGTTGCTCTGGACATTACGGCCCTCCATCATATACCCTACTTCAGAATCAGCAGCCATACCCCTCTAAAACTTTCCACATAATCCCTCGCATTCGTCTTTGGGCATCCATCGAAACCCACCAATCGGCAGTGATTGTTGCAGCATGCCTGTATAAGTTATTTACATCCAGGTACATTATATAACTCGAATCGAAGGACGCACTGAACCTGCCACCCATCCGTGAGTTATTTGCCTTCGCATGGATATGGATGCACTGGCAAAGTCCACCATGGATCCCTCGCTCAATGGAAAGCCGCATGTTAGCATAAGTCAATAATTCAGTACTGCACTTTGTTTCTTTGAGCATTGCGTCCCAAGACAACCCAAGTGCTATGTAATAAGAGGTGGGCTCCAGAGAACATGTGGTTATGCATAGACTCTGGATTTCTCGAAAACATCCACAAACAAGAGCACGTCTGTGTCCATGTAAAGCCATGCGCACTCTCCTAAAGTGATGATGTTGAATTCCCATCAGACATCACGGCATGCTCATACCCTGCAACCGTTATGGCATCGCCTGTAAGATTGCTGAAGAATGCAGTTATGTTGGGTAGCCTGATTTCATTGAATTTTGTCATACTATCAACATACTCCTATGGGAAAACCCGCTTCCTAGTCACAAATTTTCCTCGTCGGAAAGTACAGCTCGAGTGATATGCATATTCTCCCGAGGCAGAGTTTCGAGTTTCTGGAGTGGCACCTGCATAAAATGTAGCATTTTAAGGAAGCCGAGAATAATTTTTGGCGTAATTCCTTCGGAGAATGAAGTGTATTTCTCGACGCTATCAGATAGGACACTGACCTGATTTTTCTCCCAACCAAAATCAGCCAAGTGCTCCACAAGAAAGTGAGCGTCATATCCACTTTAATTATGGAAGAAACGGGTATGTTCCTTGGTAGTTGGTACTTCAAATGGCACGTATTGTGAGCTGCCCCACGAAACTTCCCCATACGGTGACAGTAGACTCTACGAGGTTTCTATCTAACGTCAGCCCATAAATACGACAGTCAACCACGTTATTGTACAAATCTTCGTTCCCCTTCGATTTGGTCATGGGAACGTTGTTGCAGTAAAGCTTATCAACCTCGCATGAAAGTTTTCCGAGCTCAGTGAGCAGCCACAGCGCAGGATTATCCCCGACATAATGTTTGTGGCGGTTAAGACTCCAACCACAGAACGATACAATTTGGAACACTTCGGCATACGGTACGTGTTTTCCTGTAAAGGTGGTTTGTGAGGTCATAGGGTCGCCTTCAGAGAGGGTCGCAGGGGCGAGGACGCATTCAAAGTTGTCATACACTACAAACAGGCATCGCTCCAGTGGTGAGCATTTTTAAACTTTATGAATTTGTTTTTCTCAGTAGGCATAACACATACTGGAAGCGCAGTCTACTACACTCCTGGAAATTGAAATAAGAACACCGTGAATTCATTGTCCCAGGAAGGGGAAACTTTATTGACACATTCCTGGGGTCAGATACATCACATGATCACACTGACAGAACCACAGGCACATAGACACAGGCAACAGAGCATGCACAATGTCGGCACTAGTACAGTGTATATCCACCTTTCGCAGCAATGCAGGCTGCTATTCTCCCATGGAGACGATCGTAGAGATGCTGGCTGTAGTCCTGTGGAACGGCTTGCCATGCCATTTCCACCTGGCGCCTCAGTTGGACCAGCGTTCGTGCTGGACGTGCAGACCGCGTGAGACGACGCTTCATCCAGTCCCAAACATGCTCAATGGGGGACAGATCCGGAGATCTTGCTGGCCAGGGTAGTTGACTTACACCTTCTAGAGCACGTTGGGTGGCACGGGATACATGCGGACGTGCATTGTCGTGTTGGAACAGCAAGTTCCCTTGCCGGTCTAGGAATGGTAGAACGATGGGTTCGATGACGGTTTGGATGTACCGTGCACTATTCAGTGTCCCCTCGACGATCACCAGTGGTGTACGGCCAGTGTAGGAGATCGCTCCCCACACCATGATGCCGGGTGTTGGCCCTGTGTGCCTCGGTCGTATGCAGTCCTGATTGTGGCGCTCACCTGCACGGCGCCAAACACGCATACGACCATCATTGGCACCAAGGCAGGCAGAAGCGACTCTCGTCGCTGAAGACGACACGTCTCCATTCGTCCCTCCATTCACGCCTGTCGCGACACCACTGGAGGCGGGCTGCACGATGTTGGGGCGTGAGCGGAAGACGGCCTAACGGTGTGCGGGACCGTAGCCCAGCTTCATGGAGACGGTTGCGAATGGTCCTCGCCGATACCCCAGGAGCAACAGTGTCCCTAATTTGCTGGGAAGTGGCGGTGCGGTCCCCTACGGCACTGCGTAGGATCCTACGGTCTCGGCGTGCATCCGTGCGTCGCTGCGGTCCGGTCCCAGGTCGACGGGCACGTGCACCTTCCGCCGACCACTGGCGACAACATCGATGTACTGTGGAGACCTCACGCCCCACGTGTTGAGCAATTCGGCGGTACGTCCACCCGGCCTCCCGCATGCCCACTATACGCCCTCGCTCAAAGTCCGTCAACTGCACATACGGTTCACGTCCACGCTGTCGCGGCATGCTACCAGTGTTAAAGACTGCGATGGAGCTCCGTATGCCACGGCAAACTGGCTGACACTGACGGCGGCGGTGCACAAATGCTGCGCAGCTAGCGCCATTCGACGGCCAACACCGCGGTTCCTGGTGTGTCCGCTGTGCCGTGCGTGTGATCATTGCTTGTACAGCCCTCTCGCAGTGTCCGGAGCAAGTATGGTGGGTCTGACACACCGGTGTCAATGTGTTCTTTTTTCCATTTCCAGGAGTGTAGATCCGCTGCTAATAACTTGTCTAAGGGAAAAAATTCAGGCACCTTATGCAAAAATATGCTTTTTATGTTCATGTTTTTTCAACTGCGAGAATAGGAGTCGGAGCATGTCTTTGATCCAAACATAATGATAATTATCACCTTCAGAGAAGAGCAGCATGTTTACATCCATATTACGCTCACCAGCAAATTTTGAGAAATGAAGGGGGCCGATTACAATATGCTTGTCCTGCCCATCTGACTTGCTTTCTTCTCCAGGTCATAAACATGAACCGATATTATGGTATTCTGATTCTCAAATTTAGATATGTCCTGGATATTGATGGGAACTCAATACCATCAAGTTATAACACTTATGAATCTCAAGGTATCTACCATACTGAGATGTGCGCTGCAGATCTTTTGTGTAATTTTTCTCTCTATCGCAAGGCAGAATTGACAATGCAACCCGGCGGAGGTTCGAGTCCTCCCTCGGACATGGGTGTGTCTGTTTGTCCTTAGGATAATTTAGGTTAAGTAGTGTGTAAGCTTAGGGACTGATGACCTTAGCAGCTAAGTCTCATAAGATTTCACACACATTTGAACATTTGATTTTTTGACAATGCAAAACTAGCCTGGTCCATTTTACTTTCGACATTAATGTAGGCCCTCTTATCAGCTACATCCTTAGGGAGCTTGATATAGCTGGACCCTCCATTTACCAGATCGCAGACATATGTATGTGTGTCCAGGTGTAATATTTAGCTGAGCCCCTAACTTCCATCCCAGAAAACTGAGCGAGTATAGCACTCGAGATGATTGATGTGCTCCGCATTATCACGCCCTTTTTCCACCAAGGATAATGAAGACTTGTCTCTTTAATACCAGAATCAACTTTGAGGAGGGGTTAAAGTTGGATACGAGATACAGCACCACATTCAAAGGTGGGATACTGTGGATCATTAACGACCTTGAGGAGCTCCGTTTCCACGACAGGAAGGCACACTCTTAGAAACCCGACAGGGTCGCGGTACCCTCCTGCCGGATTCTTGATCCTTGTGAACGAGATTCGGTCCTCAAAGGCGTCTGGAGTCAACACGTATTCTAACTGAGGTATATTATCACTGACCTGATGTCCTTCACTAGAAGGACGGGAGAGGGAACTTCCGCTAGACACTGGATCGCTGCTATTACTAATACTATAATTACAACTAGATGACGAAACTGCTTGCGGTGATGTGTTGAGGGGTATATGCCGTACCCAGCGAGATCGGCGAGGACGGGAAGATGGAGATAGAGGAGGAGGAGGAGGAGTTGGAAGAGACGCTGCGGAACTGGGCCAGTGCAGCCCTGACCCGCTTTCCAGGGAGAGTGTCGCCCATGGACGCCAGTGCGGAGCCGGTATGATGACAGCGGCGGGGGCGGCGGGGGCGGCGGGGGCGACAGGGGATGCGGTGGCTGCGGCGGCTTCCTCCGCGGCGACTACCGGCGGCTTTGCTAGCAAAGTGTGCCGCACAGGACACCGCCTCGATGTTATAGGCTTCGTGCCCCCGGTATCCGGACCGCACCTTATTGTGGAAATCGTTCCCCCGAAGCAGCCGCTATAGAAGAGAGGAAGAATTACGAAGTCAAATTAAGTGCAACGCTCTAGACATCGCCTGCTGCTACTGCTGCAGGGAAATAAAGAACACTGATTATCTGTAAGCAGAGTGGGCATGTATTACATATTTCGCTCTGGCTCCCAGCCGTCTCCCTCATCTCCTCATGCCAACAAAGGTCTCTAAATGGTTCAAATGGCTCTGAGCACTATGGGACTTAACATCGGAGATCATCAATCCCCTAGAACTACTTAAACCTAATTAACGTAAGGACATCAAGTAGATCATGCCCGAGGCAGGATTCGAACCTGCGACCGTAGCAGTCGCACGGTTCCAGACCGAAGCGCCTACAACCGCTCGGCCACAGCGGCCGGCAACGAAGGTCTGTCTCCATTTCCTCCACCAATCGTGGCATTTCGCCCTCGTCTGAATTGGGGAGGGCCCATCGATTCATCTCACTCGTATCGCCAACAACATAATGATCTAATAACAAAAACATACACACACAAAAACTTTGGGAAACAAAAATATATTTTAGAATATACACTTTCATGAGATCTAGGATAGCTCCTGTATATTTCCAGCACATATCCCTCCCTGTCCTCCTTTTTCGTCTGCCAGGAAATCATCTACAACAAAGAATATACACCATATTACATATACAATGACATCTAATTACGTATACACAGTACTGTGGAGATGAAAAAAATTAATAGATACATATACTGGAACAATACGAAATTCTTAGCGAAAAGAAAACAAGTAACGTTTTATCGATTTTGATCCTCGAAATAATTTACAACAACAACAACAACATATTATATAAACGACAAAATTTTTAGAAAGAAGCTACATATACACGACATATGCCACACCAAAAAGAAATTCTTAGTGAAAAAGTAACATTTATTGATTTTGGTCTTTCGATATCATCTACAACAATTTCAGACTCGTTGGTCACAACAAATTATGAGTACAGTGAAAAACACAGTGTACATACTAGTTACGATGATATTGCTACTGCTGCTGCTGCAGTTCCTACAACTGTTGCTGCTGGTGCAGCTGCTGCCACTGCTGTTGCTGCTACTGCTCTTGCTGTTGCTGCAGCTATTTCCACTTGGTCTCTTCTATAAGCCGCTGGATATACGCTGAAACAATAAGACATGTACTAGATACCAAATTCTTAGTGAAAAGAAAGCTACGGTTATCGATTTTGATCCCTCGAAATCATCTAAGGAGTCGCTGGTCTCACCAGTACTACAAAGATGGAATATGTAACCGGTCGATGTGGCCGTGCGGTTCTAAGCGCTACAGTTTGGATCCGAGCGACCGCTACGGTCGCAGGCTCGAATCATGCCTCGGGCATGGATGTGTGTGATGTCCTTAGGTTAGTTAGGTTTAATTAGTTCTGTTCTAGGCGACTGATGACCTCAGAAGTTAAGTCGCATAGTGCTCAGAGCCATTTGAACCATTTTTCTGGAATATGTACCTACAATGATGCCGATGCTGGTGCTGCAGCTGCTGCCACTGTCTCTGCTGTCGCACCACAGCATTCATTTCATCCACGATTTGGTATTGGTGGATATGCACTGGATATGTATGAAATTCTTAGTGGAAGAAAAAAGTTATAGTTACCTATTTGAATCTGTACTTACCAGGTAATTCTCCATCCTGCTCTAAAGGTCTCTACCGTTTTCCGCTATTGGCACTACCGATGGTGCTTGATGCCGCTGAATGCTTCATGTTAGATGAACCAAACAAGCGAGTAACGCACACGAACGAGAACAAGACAATCGACCTCACACTCGGTGGTTGACAACAGTACGAGGGCGACTGGGTGTGGGATGGCCTTTATATACCTCTGCCCCTACACCCACCACTTCCCCCAGGGAACCAACAGAACTGCGGCATTCCTCCCACGTGCTGATGAATGCTGGTCTGAGTAAGCAGGACAGGTCGGTATCGGTCTGGACGCACTAAATAAGTTGGTGCCGGTCTGTGAGCACAGCACAAGTCAGTGCCGGTCTGCGGGCACAGCCTGTGTCCCGCTGGTTGTGGGTTTTCGCTGTTCGACAAAACCGAACATGAGATTAGACGTAGGTAATGCTCGCTCCCATTTCGCGATAACTCTACGTTCAGCTGTCTGTGTATCTCGGGTCGTCATCACTTCTGTCTGACAGACTGAGACATTTCTCTCAAACTGACTAAAAATGGACGTAATCTGGGGAGGAGAAACCGGACAAAATGAACCACGTCTCTTAAGCTTAAAAAAAGAAAGATAAGCACACTGTTGTCAACCACACACTTGAAAGACCTCACACTGGACTCGCATTCGGGAGGACGACGGTTCAATCCCGTCTCCAGCCATCCTGATTTAGGTTTTCCGTGATTTCCCTAAATCGTTTCAGGCAAATGCCGGGATGGTTCCTTTGAAAGGGCACGGCCGATTTCCTTCCCAATCCTTCCCTAACCCGAGCTTGCGCTCCGTCTCTAATGACCTCGTTGTCGACGGGACGTTAAACACTAACCACCACCACACACTTGAAAGACCACTACGAGGGTTTTTGCAGTATAGGACGCTAACAATTATTTCACAATTTCTGCTGATTTTGTTATGCGCAAGATCACATTTTTTGCGGCTTCTGAAACACTGAAAAGATTGGAGATTACCATGGAAGTATAATTCACTGATTTCAAAGATATAATTATATATAATGGTATGACAGCACATTACTAATTTCGCTGCTGTTACTAATTGACCCTGTTTGAATGAATTTGGAACAAAGCAACTAACGTTCCATTTCTTTAAGTGGTTCCAGAGCGCACGTTTGATTTGCGCTTTACGTTAGCTAAACTGTCTTTAATATCTTCTCTCCCCCCATCCGTAATAATGTTATAATAAATAATGTCGTGTGACTAGGGCCTTCTGTCGGGTAGAATCTTTCGATTTGACGCCACTTCGGCGACTTGCGCGTCGATGGGGATGAAATGATGATGATTAGGACAACACAGCACCCAGTGCCTGAGCGGAGAAAATCTCCGACCAAGCCGGGAATCGAACCCGAGCCCTTAGGATTGACATTCTGTCGCGCTGACCACTCAGCTACCGGGGGGCGGACAATGTTATAATACTTAGAAATTACAAATTCCGCTTCACAGTCACGCCTCCCTCGTTTTATGAAGAACCATTCATCTGAATATTTTTCTTGGAATGAACAATTCCTCTTCGGAATTTTGAGTTCACTTCTAATGATGAAGCATCATAATACCAAATTAACCGCGATACAACTCAGAGGAACAGTGAATCACGTTGCTCCAAAGCATAAACTAAGGCGAGATAAGGGACATTGATGGTGGTTCACCGCGCATTCCAGTCATAGTACTAAAAGCGGGGCTCATACTTTGAAATGAATTCATCCTTTTTAAACATGCCAGGTAGCAAATAAAATCTGTGTGACATATGTCACACAGTAATGGTAAACGTTGCGTGGCGAACATGTAGTAATCAAAAGCGTTCACGTGGCGACAAGTCTTAATTTATTTCTTATAAATATCCGACAGTACATTACACACATTTTTTGATTTAACCCGCTAAAGCACGTTGTAAGCAGTGACATTCCCTCTTCCCAGCGCAACCGTAGTCTTCGAGGCTAATTGTCGTAACATACTGGGGATGTAGGAGCTCTAGAATATATTTCTGATGTGTGGGTACAGCTTTGTTCTTGAATAAGCAGAGTTGTGGAGTCACTGTCACATTTTAACAGCGATAACTAAAGCACGACCATGATTTGCACAATACACTCCTAGCACTCCTCAAATTTATTATTAGAATTACAGCATTACCTTATTCACAGACATCCTGCATACACTTGAAGTTGAATAACTGAATGACAATGGATTCGTAGGGATAATTCAGTTACATACAACTGGTGCGCTGAAAGGGAAAAACAGAAGTCTATTGTACGCATGGAATAAAGCATTCTTTGCATTCAAGCCTGTAGGACGTTTCTACATAACATGGTATTCCTTTTTGAAAATTCAGCTTCCATTCTCACATGTTATACGATCTAAACAGTTACGTATCATTAGGCCTAAGTCGTCGTTTCTCGCACATATAGCAAAGAAAATCTTTGTATGACGCTCTAACAGGCTCTTTTGTTGCTTCGTAACAAACTCAGTTTTGCCAGCTACAAGAACTGATCCATCTCGCGATGTTCCTCCTCTTGCTCGAAAGTGTTAAAAAGGTACAGTGCTTAGCAGCAAGAATTTACAAATGTGACTAGATTAGAACAGTTTTGCGATTGCCAGACACCTTTGCTTGGTTCCTGAAAATTACCTCCATATGGACGTACTCTACTGTATATTGCACTCGCAATGATTTCTTAATCAGGGGAAATTTGTATGGTTTGGGTGATGGTAGGTAGCACCACGATAACTATGCATGGAATGCACTGACACAAATCGCAACTGGGCAGTCTGAATATATATAAGACGCCACTGTGTATTGACTGCATTTACAAGTATCAAAAATACGAAAAGGTTTCGTGGAAGTGGTGAAATCGATAAAATAAAAAAAAATACGCTGGGGCTTTTTTAAATTGTAATTACATTCCCTATTCATCGACAAATGTGAGATGGCAGAAGGCTTTTTTGCTACTAGGCAGTGCGAAAACGACACCTAGCTGGTGCGAGTGTGAAAGTACCATAAATTTTTTTATACATCTATAAATGATAGAAATGTTATGCTGCTGCTTGAATGTTATGGTACTGTGGAGTGTTTTCCGACGTATCAACAGGCATCTGTGGGAAGTAATCAGACTACTATTCATGTAAAAACATTACGTATGTCTAGTCGTAAGGGGAGGATACATTTGACTTGATAAATTGTGATTTCAACGCATTAAGGAGCAATCCGAAGGTAACGGGTGATAGATTCATTTCGTAAACAGCTGCACAATGTAGCAATGAGAGGGTTCAGCTGGATGTGCTATAGTGTACATAGGACGGGCAATACTGCTGTAACAAAATGGATACACAGAACGTCCCCTCATCGGCTCCCCTAAATAGATCTTCACGTATTCTTTGTTGCACTACCGACTGCGGTGTTGATTGCAGTACACCAGCCCGTATCGGTGATGTCTTTCGAACCCTTTC
This sequence comes from Schistocerca cancellata, assembly GCF_023864275.1. NCBI lineage: Eukaryota > Metazoa > Arthropoda > Insecta > Orthoptera > Acrididae > Schistocerca > Schistocerca cancellata. The sequence goes on from NC_064629.1 coordinate 305,259,210, forward strand.
GTCTGCGGGACCGCTATTGATTATCACATGGTGTTGGACGCCTGTGCTTTCCAACTCTTGTTCGAGAGAGTCTTGGAAGATGTAGCACCTTCCGAAAGTGCTGACTGAAAGACTTAAACGTCAAATAATTTCATAGAACTGAGGAGAATCGCATCACCTAGCTGTGTGAGAGTGGGCACACCATACTTTTTTTTAGGTGCTATTCACATACAAACGATAACTGTACTGCTTGTATGAAATGTGTATGTGTTGCAGTGTAAAGTTACTGTAGGCTTATGTTCCGCCATGTGCAAAGAGAATGGCTTTATCCATTCTTAAGGGCGGTATAGATTTAACAAATCAATAGATGTAAGGGGATGAAAGATTTTACGTGGAAAATTATGTGCACTATAGATATTGAGATTCGTTCCAGAACCACATCTATCAAGAGGAGACATTTCCAGTACATTGCTCGGTGTCAGAATGCAACAGAAATCGTGATACGTAATTGTAATTAGATTAATAAATGTGTGCCAGTTTCCCAATATTCTTGTGAGCCTTGAGATGGCTGTAGAAAGCATAGCAGCAAGCAAGCAGGTCGGAGCCGTAAACAGTATCACACCGGTCGCCTTTGTTCTAGGCTGGGGCCCATCCTTTGTACACCAGTTCAGAGAATCCGAGAAGGTTGCGGCTTATGATGATTTGGCTCGTGGCTTCCCCTGGATGGGTGAAAAGTGAACCCAGGTTGCATTGAGCCGCTTTCGGGATCGCCTGATTTGCGAGTATATTCCGTGGAGATTTAAGAAGATTCAATACATCGAGTGTTGGCGCTGGGAGTATTGACAGCATTCGAATTCGTACCACTCCAATCATTCCCGGATGCCCTCCACAGCTGGCTGGCCTCTCTCTGGCTGACATGCGCTGCGGTTGTAGTTTTATCCGGCCTCTGAGCACTGGCGCTCTATTGCGGCACGGTTGCGTGTGGACGTCCGGAACGTGAGTACGTGGGATGTAAGTGTTTTCAGTGATCTCAGGCATGAATGGATCGTGTTTCTCAATACATCGCAGCAGTATTTGCTGTTGTTACTATCCTATCATGCGATAGACGCTTTGCTCCCTCCTCCTTCGTCTTGGTGTAGCTGAGAGAACCAGTCAACTTAGGAATTCTATAGTACTGTTACAAAAGAAAATACAGTTAGCAAACCTGTAGTCGTCGGGAACCTTTGAACCGTGACAGTATAAATTCACGTCGAAATTAGAAATTCCAACTACCATTTCATACATCACTGTTTGCAGTCGTGACGTCAAATAATAATAGGTTTGAATTTTACGCACATCAAAAAAAGTTTTGCATCACCTCGGTTCCAAGAGTTCCGGAACCTGTACAGAAAATTTGAATAGAGATCAACATGAACAACATTTCCGCCCTTTTTATTGCTCATGAAAACAACACATTCAATGTTGTACTACCATACAGTGAGACCTTCAGAGATGGTGGTCCAGATTGTTGTACACACCGGTACTTCTAATACCCAGTAGCACGTCCTCCTGCATTAATGCAAGCCTGTATTCGTCGTGGCATATTATCCACAAGTTTACCAAGGCACTGTTGGTCCAGATTGTCTCACTCCTCAACGGCGTTTCGGCGTCGATCCCTTGTCGACCATGAAGACGAATGCCTCACCAATATGCTACATGGTTGCACTATCCGGCGGAGGATGACATTCACGTATTGTACAGCCGTTACGCTGCCTCCCATGACCACTAGCGGCGTACGTCGGCGTCACATAATGCCACCCAAAAACAGCAGGGAACCTCCGCCTTGTTGCACGCGCTGAACAATGTGTTTAAGGCGTTCAGACTGACCGGTTTGCCTCCAAAAACGTCTCCGACGATTGCCTGGTTGAAGGCATATGCGACACTCAGTGGTGAAGAGAACGTGATGCCAATCCTGAGTGGTCGATTCGGCATGTTGTTGGGCCCATCTGTACCGCGCTGCATGGCGTCATAGTTGCAAAGATGGACCTCGCCATGGACGTTGGGAGTGAAGTTGTGCATTATGTAGCCTATTGCGCACAGTTTGAGTCGTAACACGACGTCCTGTGGCTGCACGAAAAGCATTATTCAACATGGTGGCGTTGCTGTCAGCGTTCCTCCGAGCCATAATCCGTAGGCAGGGGTCATCCACTGCAGTAGTAGCCCTTGGGCGGCTGTATCTCCTCCATGTCCGAACAACATCGCTTTGGTTCACTCCGAGACGCCTGGACACTACCCCTTTTCCCTTTTGAGAGCCCTTTCCGGCACAAAGTAACAATGCGGACGCAATCGAAACGCGGTATTGACTGTCTAGGCATGGTTGAACAAGAGACAACACGAGCCGTGTACCTCCTTCCTGGTGGAGTGACTGGAACTGATCGACTGTCGGACCCCTGCGTCTAATAGGCGCTGCTCATGCATGGTTGTTTACATATTTGGGCGGATTTAGTGACATCTTTGAACAGTCAAAGGGACTGTGTCTGTGATACAATATCCACAGTCAACATCCATCCTTAGGAGTTCTGGGAACAGGGGTGATGCAAAACTTTTTTTTATGTGTGTCTAACGACATTTCTCTAAAACATAACACTGTTGTTTATGCACACGGACTACGTTACAGTGTCGATCTTTTTCATTTCGAGTAGTTATGTATGAAATAAATTGTTTAAACGCTATATTAACGCTTTAATTAATATTCCCCATGGTACGTATTCTGGAGCACCATTTGTGACATCTTCGAGGTATGTTGTTCCACACCAGATTTAATAACTCCTAAAGCATTTCGTGAAGTGTATGGCATGAAAAGTGTGCCAGGAGGGCTGGATGGCGGAACGAAATATCCCAGGCTAGTTCCTGCGTCATCTACAAAGCAAACTGCAGCTGTCTCTCTTTCTCTGTCTCTCTGTCTCTGTCTCTCTCTCTCTCTCTCTGTATGCAACAATATTTTTAAGCGTATTTCGAGTCAGTCTGCTACTAGTTTTGTGACATCTTCAATTTGTGTGTGTGTGTAAAATAGCTACTGTGTCCACATTATATCCCCTACATCACGATCACGTGACCGGAAATTAATTATTTATTAACTTCAGCAGTATGTCTGGATCGATTCCCAATCAGGTATTTGCTTTGGAAGGAAGGTGTCCCTCACATACGCTGGTATCTGACTAGTTGGTTCAGGTACACAGACCACTTGACACAGTGGGGGACACTGATAGGAATTTCTCATGTATCAAATATGAAAGGGCTGTGGCTACCTGAAGCCTTTGTTCCCGGTGACTAGCTTGCTGCTACTTGCAGTGGTTGGCACGGACACCGGCGGTACCAAGACTCTTGGCGTATAAACCAGAGCGCGCTGCTCAACAGACCTGCACGTGGGGGCAGTCGACAGCCCTCGTGGGTCCTTGGATGCTGGCTGGTGTAGCCGGCTCTGCGAGCCCAGCGCATGGCTTCTCCCAGTGGGCGCAACTCTGGTGCACGGAGCACTAGGGAGAACGTTTTTCAGATACGTTTATGTTACAGTCTGTGACTGTATTACTGCAGGATCGAAATGAAAAAAGGGCCACAATTGTTTGAATATTCCACACACTGGAATCGATTTCCAGACAAATTCCTTACATAAACTATATTCCATATACCACTTTGTGTTGTTTAAATAAACGGTATTCCATACACTGGGGTCAATTCCAGAATTTTTTTAAATAAATGAATAAACTATGTTCCAAACACCGCCTTGTATCCCGTTAACTGTTTAAATAAACAATATTCCATACACTACAATCAGTTTCCCACCAAATGGCCAGTCAACTGAGTATTTTTCCCTCCCATTTCCAGGTGTGGGAGGGGAGGCGGAAGGCTAGGGGTTTCCCAGAGGGTGAGGGGTTAATTAATTGATCGATTTAATTAATTAGTCAATCAAATTCGTATAAAAAGTGTGATTGTATCGGCGGGGGAGTTCCCAGAGTGGTGGTGAGGAGGAGGGGGAGGTGTGGGGAGTTTCTTAGAAGGACGGATTATCCCCAGAGGGCCATAATCCACTTAGCAGAACAATAGGTTAAGGACTCGTCAGCGAAAAGAGAACAATAGATTTGCTGCTGAATGTATACTAGCCTCTGTGAATGTAGGCAACCCACACTAACAAACGGTGCTGATGCCACCCTTATCCTACACTGGCATTCAGGTCACAAAAAGTCCATGACACATGAGGGCTTACTCTGCAGAGCAACAAAATGTGGACCATGCATAAAGATTGTGGGAACATTGAAGGACCAGGTGTTGTGACAAGGACATGACAATAAGCTGTCATATCATGGAGGATGCAGAACAATAGACGAGTTGTGAAAAGGTTCTGGTGGAGAATAGAAAAATGGATGTTGAGCAGTACATGAAGGACTGTGTACTTCATGCACAAAGAACTGAGCTTAGTCATACAAAAATTCCTTTGCAAAGACTAACAGAAAACATTCTCAGACGATTGAACTTGATATCTTGGGACTGTTCAATAGAAAACCCACCGAAAATAAATATATACTAACGATTATAGATCATTTTTCAAGTTACCTGGCAATGGTGGTGATTCGTGATCAGCAGGCTAGTATAGCAGCTCAGGCTATAATTAACCGCTGGATACTCAAATCTGGTGTGCCTAATACCTTCGTTACGAATCAGGGTACGATTTTCGTATTGCACTTTATGGAGCAGTTATGTTATACACTTCATATCTGGAAAGTTACAAACCCAAGCCTGTTCCATCCACAAACCAATTGCAGAAATAGTGAGTACATAGAACCATCTCTATAACATTAAGTCATTACATGAATAGGGAGCACAACAACTGGGGTACATATCTACAAAAAAAAAATGGTTCAAATGGCTCTGAGCACTATGGGACTCAACTGCTGAGGTCATTAGTCCCCTAGAACTTAGAACTAGTTAAACCTAACTAACCTAAGGACATCACAAACATCCATGCCCGAGGCAGGATTCGAACCTGCGACCGTAGCGGTCTTGCGGTTCCAGACTGCAGTGCCTTTAACCGCACGGCCACTTCGGCCAGCTACATATCTACAATACGTAGTCTGTGTATACAGGGTGTTTCCGTAAGAGCGTGCAAAAATTTAACAGTACATAGAGGATGCTCCACTCAACAATTTGAAGTAGGGAACCTGGGGTCGGAGAAGCCAGCTTGAGGAGATAATAGGAATAAAATCACATTACTGTGTACTTTTTTATTTACATTAGTTACAGTTTACTGCAAATACCATCACTGACACAATGAACGTACCATTTGTACTTTACCTTACAAAATGTGCTGCAACTGACGGTCATCCATTTCAATGCAAGCGTGATATCGGCGAATAAGATTCTGAAGCACCATGACGAATATACCTGGTCTGTTTTGAATCACATCACAATCAGCTACAATTCTGGCAACTAATTCCATCTCCGTATCCACTGGGGTCTCATAGACCAGTGCCTTTAGATATCCCAATAAGAAATAATCAAGGCGATTCAGGTCAGGTGACCCCGCAGGCCATGGAATAGAGCTTCCCCTTCCAATCTAATGACCAGGATATACAGCGTTGAGATGGTTGCGGACATCCACAATGCAGTGAGGCGGTGCACCATCATATTGTATCCATATTCTCTCATAAACAGCCAAAGCTACGTTCTCCAACAACTCAGATAGAACTCTTCGCACGAACTTCACTCAAATACAGGTGGCCATTTAGACGGTAGGTAGAAGATATGGCTCGTCCTTGTTTCACAAAGCGGTAGACAAGTTAATTTCCACATCTCCTTCAGCTGGCTTCTCCGGCCCCAGGTTCCCTACCTCAGATTGTTCAGTGGAGTATCCTGAGTATCCTCAATGTTCTGCTAAATTTTTGCACACCCTTACGGAAACACCCTGTACAATTCTAAAGTACATATGGATGCAAGTTTGTCACCATTTGAGGTGGAATACGATAGGAAAATGCTGTCCTCCTTCAACGTCACGATTCCTGAGTGGGGACCTAACTGTGGATCAGTCAAAAAATTTGCAAAATTAATACGTGAGATGTGTCAGAATATAATTCGGAACGATAATAACAGTCGGCTCAACGTTTAGCGGAACTACCGTAATATCGAAAAGGTCAGTGGGTGCTAATCACTAATCCTTACATACCTAAGGAAGAAACGAAGAATTTCTTGACTACGTATCACGATCCTTAGCATGTCACTGAGATGGCATCTCCTGTGAACGTTAAAGCATAGTCTCTGACTAAAATTCTAATGGCCATGTTAGTAGAGTTAAACCTTTTAAAGGCATTGTGCATACACTAACACAAATTCCGGAAACCAAGTTTGTGTGCAGGAATCTAATGCATGTGACTTTTTTTCTATTCTTGTTTGAATGTATTGTGATTTTATATTTAGATTAGTTAGCATAGGCCGTTACAGTTGAGTTGGATATGAGTTATTTCATGGTTGTCTTGTTTTGTATACGCGTTTCTGAGAGAAGTAGGGAATGCCGAAAGTTCCTTTCCTCAGGTGGCGGATCACCAGTAACGGCCAGACGGGTTGTTGTATTTCTGATATTGGTGCATGTCATCAGTGGAGAAGCGATGCATACAGTTCGCATTCAACAATTAGACTCAGGTGTATTATTTTCCAATTTGATGTGTTATTAACCAGGTGGACCGTTGACGGGTGAAAAATAAGAAACAAAGTTGGGAAGTTGCAGGATGCATTCGTAGAATAACTGAGATCTAGGCAATGGAATAAAGTCCTCACTGGGACAGGGTGAATACAAGGAATTGAGGTTGTCACATGGCGAGGTCACAGCTCAACTGACGCAAAGTGGCACTGTAACATGGACGCAAATTCGTAGGAAAAGAGGGTTGTTGGATGCAGGGGACATATATTAAAGACGGAGTTTGGAGCGGGGGATAACGAGGTTACACAAAAGTTGAATGACACGAGTGGGCAAATGCAACTAATAGCAGGCACCACCAAACCCATAGTTGAATGGAATACTACACAATAGTCGAATTTAGAACAGGACGTTCTAAATAACACCAAAATGGTATGTGAGTAAATCACAGAGTTAGCCCAGCGCACCCAGGATAAAATGAAAATGGTAGACAGTGGTTTGAGGGAAATACTTAATCATTTGACCTTCAGAGACAGCAAATATCAGCAGCCAGACTATTATAGGCATCAGTAGATAAACTCAACGAGGCAAGAATGGAAGTACACTCCTGGAAATGGAAAAAAGAACACATTGACACCGGTGTGTCAGACCCACCATACTTGCTCCGGACACTGCGAGAGGGCTGTACAAGCAATGATCACACGCACGGCACAGCGGACACACCAGGAACCGCGGTGTTGGCCGTCGAATGGCGCTTGCTGCGCAGCATTTGTGCACCGCCGCCGTCAGTGTTAGCCAGTTTGCCGTGGCATACGGAGCCCCATCGCAGTCTTTAACACTGGTAGCATGCCGCGACAGCGTGGACGTGAACCGTATGTGCAGTTGACGGACTTTAAGCGAGGGCGTATAGTGGGCATGCGGGAGGCCGGGTGGACGTACCGCCGAATTGCTCAACACGTGGGGCGTGAGGTCTCCACAGTACATCGATGTTGTCGCCAGTGGTCGGCGGAAGGTGCACGTGCCCGTCGACCTGGGACCGGACCGCAGCGACGCACGGATGCACGCCAAGACCGTAGGATCCTACGCAGTGCCGTAGGGGACCGCACCGCCACTTCCCAGCAAATTAGGGACACTGTTGCTCCTGGGGTATCGGCGAGGACCATTCGCAACCGTCTCCATGAAGCTGGGCTACGGTCCCGCACACCGTTAGGCCGTCTTCCGCTCACGCCCCAACATCGTGCAGCCCGCCTCCAGTGGTGTCGCGACAGGCGTGAATGGAGGGACGAATGGAGACGTGTCGTCTTCAGCGATGAGAGTCGCTTCTGCCTTGGTGCCAATGATGGTCGTATGCGTGTTTGGCGCCGTGCAGGTGAGCGCCACAATCAGGACTGCATACGACCGCGGCACACAGGGCCAACACCCGGCATCATGGTGTGGGGAGCGATCTCCTACACTGGCCGTACACCACTGGTGATCGTCGAGGGGACACTGAATAGTGCACGGTACATCCAAACCGTCATCGAACCCATCGTTCTACCATTCCTAGACCGGCAAGGGAACTTGCTGTTCCAACAGGACAATGCACGTCCGCATGTATCCCGTGCCACCCAACGTGCTCTAGAAGGTGTAAGTCAACTACCCTGGCCAGCAAGATCTCCGGATCTGTCCCCCATTGAGCATGTTTGGGACTGGATGAAGCGTCGTCTCACGCGGTCTGCACGTCCAGCACGAACGCTGGTCCAACTGAGGCGCCAGGTGGAAATGGCATGGCAAGCCGTTCCACAGGACTACAGCCAGCATCTCTACGATCGTCTCCATGGGAGAATAGCAGCCTGCATTGCTGCGAAAGGTGGATATACACTGTACTAGTGCCGACATTGTGCATGCTCTGTTGCCTGTGTCTATGTGCCTGTGGTTCTGTCAGTGTGATCATGTGATGTATCTGACCCCAGGAATGTGTCAATAAAGTTTCCCCTTCCTGGGACAATGAATTCACGGTGTTCTTATTTCAATTTCCGGGAGTGTATAATCATTACAAGAACCAGTTTAACATGTGGTAAACAGATAAATTGGTTCGGTACTATTGTCGACACAAAATTCCTGACAGGGCTGTGACTAGCAGAAAAAGATTTTCCTGCAGAACTACAACATGTGATAGAGTTAACAGAAAATAACTTGGCTACATTTTACGCCATAACAACCGTGGAAGTAAGTATGGGCAGAGCAAGATTGTATGTATCAGTCTCATTACTGGCATTAGGAACGAACGTGAGGTATCAGTGTCATACGATTCACGCTTATCCAGTAAGAGGGAGGACAATGGGCAAACGGGTGCATCTGAACGTGTGAAAGGTAGTTTTAATTTCTGAGCATGGAGAAGCTCACAGTCTTAGTGCACTAGGGGACCTACAGGAGTGTATATGAGAAAACATCATCACTTGCCCAGCCAGGGAAGTAGAGACTGACTTGTGGACATGAGAACTGTAACTGTTTCTAGGGACAGCAGATACAGAGGAATGCCAGAAGCAAATATTGGCCCCACCACCTCATTTTCAGAAGGTAGGAGCACACTGGATCCACTAAGTTTGTGCACTGGAAGTCTTTATCACGAATTACTATAATAATGGGAAACCTAAGGGCATGGTAAAGTTCCAGTTACACAATAAGGATATTTTAGTGAATGGCACAACTTACGAGGTAGGCAGGACGAACTTCCACCTACCAGCTACATTCCTGAGTACGACAGTACTCAAACTAACCTACTCTGTGGTGTGTTGGCCACAGAGACCGTTGTAAGTGTTGTCAGCACAAAATCTAACCTATCTCAACAAAACCCTAAATCCTGACCATGTTCGTTCTTTAGATAAATTAACTGCATCTCAGAAAGAGAGAATTTCCATGGAACAAATGTCTTCAACACATTCAGCAATCTCAAAAGAATCGACATCGAAATGTCAAAACTATAAGAGTTACTACCACTAGTCCTGCCACGCTTCTATAGCAATTTTTCGTACTTTATTTTTGTCTCAGACCTAGAAGTATCGACTCTCCCGCACTCTATGCTTGGTCCCTTGCACACAAAGTGACTACAGTTCCCTAGGTCGCAACAGTACTAACGGATAGAGCCTTCCCCTGAGTAGCACCAATTGATGCCGTGGGGTTGGTAATCATGATAGGAATTTCGATCCTAAAAGTAACCTATACCTGGTGATAGTCATAAATTAATGCAGATGATGGATACAGGGAAATCTATGGAAGTGGAATCTTTTCGGAATGAGATCAGTGTAAATGAATAGATGATATGGTATGGGAATGAGAGAAGGAAGAGGTCGAGGATGAGTAAGGGGCTGAAGTGGGGTGGAAAAAGAGCTGTACCACAATGACATTTACCAATGACGCGTACAGGTAAAGAAAAGAAAGAGATCAAAATCAAATAGATTGAGTAATGCTCTGGAGTGGGGTGAGTCAAATCGTTGTTGGTCAGTTGAAAGTAGGGCATGCTTAATGACACAGGGGACTTCCAAGTGGAAGGAATGAGGGAGAATAAAGTGAAGTAAACAATTTGCTGTTAAGTTCTAGGGTGAAAGCTGAAAAGAGAGAGATAACATGAGGAGTAACGAAGAAAATAAAGAGAAGATGTAGTTAAAGTCGATAATGTGGCTAGGCCAGAAGAGCGGTGCCCAGAAGAGGCGTTAGTCGAATGGGTAAAGGGATTGTGCAACATGTTTTCTGGTGTGCCTGAATACGGAATGAAAGATGGAGAATGAGAAGAGACAGACAATAAGGAGAAGTTTGATAAGAATGAAGATGAGACAGACAGTGATCACAACAGCTTAGAAGGTACTGATGAGCTACATTTCAATGAGGAATCAAAGGTTGACAATGACCCAGAAGAGACAGTACATGGTGGAGGCGCAGAAAATGAAATAGTCATTGTATCGGAGTGAAAAAGGAAGAAAATGAATCTGGTATGGGGCTGATAGAGTCCAAGAGGGATGGGGAAATTTTATATAAGGAAAGAAGAAGTGGTCAGCACCCTAAGTGATGAAAATCAGGCGGAAAAACCTGAATCATTTGAAAATCACAGTAAATAGAAGAGTACCAAGATGGCTGAATTGAAGAATCAAGGAGTAAAAAGTCACCAGACAGAAGATTAATCCAAGTGTGAGAGAAAAACTTGAGTCATTTGGTAGTGCAAAGGAGCGAGGAAAAAGATCCCTACAGCAATGCAAAGTAGAAGGAAATCAGTATGAGATGTTAAAAAAACACCTACTAGAAGAAAGATTATGGAGGAGGAGCTGAACTGTGTTACCCTGTAGCTAATATATACAACAAGGCGCAGTGTGCATTAGTAGACTCAGGTAGAGAAAAATATGCTAAGACCAACAAAAGTTAACAGAGATGTTGCTGACCAGTTTCAAGGTCATAGAGACTGCAGACAAATTAAGTAAGCTCATTAGAAAACAGGAACTTTTGCAGTTTGATGTAGGAGGATTGAGTTTGAAACATCTTTTTTAGTAATTCCTGGGCGAGTATAAACATCATTTTGAGAATGGATTGGATGCTGAAGTACAAGCACAAATTAATTGTGACACATACTGTTAACAAGTGAAAGGCGAGGCAGTAGTAGCTGTAGTAGACTTGAAGGAAATGATCCTAACTATAAAGAGGAAAAAAGGGAAATTATCATCCATATATTGGAGAAATGAAAGTGATTGGGTATCAGAAGGTAGTGAATTGAAATAGTATAATAGGAGAACCACGAAATAAGAACATCATTTATAGACCAGACGGAATATTCAATCACTACTCCAATCAACACAAGTACTGCAGACACAAAAAATAATGAATATATACATTCATCGTAAGGAAGTAGTGACAGATTTTATGCCTGGAAAGCAGGGTCAAGATCTTCTGTAAATATCTATTGAACACAAAGGGTTATTAGAATATCCTATAGTGATTTAATGTTACTATTGTCGTGGTAGTCAAACCACTAACTGGTGGGCTTCTAAGCCACCACCTCTATCCAATGTGGGGTTCTTAACCTGAATCAGCGAGAGATTCTTAATATACCATACTGGCCTTTAAAATTGCTACATCAAGAAGAAATTCAGTTGATAAACGGGTGTTCATTGGAGAAATATAATACTAGAACTGACATGTGATTACATTTTCACGCAATTTGGGTACATAGATCCTGAGAAATCAGTACCCAGGACAACCACCTCTGGCCGTAATAACGGCCTTGATACGCCTGGGCATTGAGTCAAACAGAGCTTGGTTGGCGTGTACAGGTACAGCTGCCCATGCAGCTTCAACACGATACCACAATTCATCAAGAGTAGTGACTGGCGTATTGTAACGAGCCAGTTGCTCGGCCACCATTGACCAGACGTTTTCAATTGGTGAGAGATCTGGAGAATGTGCTGGACAGGCCAGCAGTCGAAAATTTTCTGTATCCAGAAAGCAACATGCGGTCGTGCATTATCCTGCTGAAATGTAAGGTTTCGCAGGGATCGAATGAAGGGTAGAGCCACGGGTCGGGACACATCTGAAATGTAACGTCCACTGTTCAAAGTACCGTCAATTCGAACAAGAGGTGACCGAGACGGATAACCAATGGCACCCCATACCATCACGCCGGGTGATACGCCGGTATGGCGATGACGAATACACGCTTCCAATGTGCGTTCACCGCGATGTCGCCAAACACGGATGCGACCATCATGATGCTGTAAACAGAACCTGGATTCATCCGAAAAAATGACGTTTTGCCTTTCGTGCACCCAGGTTCGTCGTTGAGAACACCATTGCAGGAGCTCCTGGCTGTGATGCAGCGTCAAGGGTAACCGCAGCCATGGTCTCCGAGCTGATAGTCCATGCTGCTGCAAACGTCGTCGAACTGTTCGTGCAGATGGTTGTTGTCTTGCAAACGTCCCCATCTGTTGACTCAGGGATCGAGACGTGGCTGCACCATCCGTTACAGCCATGCGGGTAAGATGCCTGTAATCTCGACTGCTAGTGATACGAGGCCGTTGGGATCCAGCACGGCGTTCCTCCTGAACCCACCGATTCCATATTCTGCTAACAGTAATTGGATCTCGACCAACGCGAGCAACAATGTCGCGATACGATAAACCGCAATCGCGATAGACTACAATCCGACCTTTGCCAAAGTCGGAAACGTGATGGTACGCATTTCTCCTCCTTACACTAGGCATCACAACAACGTTTCACCAGGCAACGCCGGTCAACTGCTGCTTGTGTATGAGAAATCCGTTGGAAACTTTCCTCATGTCAGCACGTTGTAGGTGTCGCCACCGGCGCCAACGTTGTGTGAATGCTCTGAAAAGCTAATCATTTGCATATCACAGCATGTCGCTCCTGTCGGTTAAATTTCGCGTCCGTTGCACGTGATCTTCGTGGTGTAGCAATTTTAATGGCCAGTTGTGTACGCACTAGAATATGTTATTTGGCAAGACCAAGGAACTAATTTCTATATTTATAGTATTTGAGGTGTAGGACTCACTTCGGTTGAACCTAAGTGTAAAATGAATGTATATGGTCCGGTACTCAAGCAGCATGAGGCACTGTGGTTAAATGAAGGAGTATATTGTGGTTAAATAGTCGATGACTGTGGAAGTATTTTCCCATTGTGAAGATTGTTAAGTGCGTAAGGAAGTGAGAGTGTCTTTTGCTGTATTTTCCCACTACGATAGAGTGTAATAATACTAAGATGTTGGTGGATGACGTTCACAAGTTATTAACAATTGATGAACTCAAAGTGTTGTATGTTAATTATGGTTTTAATCTCTCCAGATTAAGAGGAGTACGTTTTTGGCATTCTATTTGTTCAATAAATTTTGGGTCTAATTAATGCTTGAAGGTTTTTTCTGTGATTAATTAGTGCTACACTTTCCTTTTTACTTTTTTATGTGTAAATAATGTCTGATCATTTTTCAGCTTAATTAATATAAGGTTTTCTTTAATTTATTTGGGTTTAATTAATACTCGTGGTTTTTAATAATTTGTCTATACAAGGTGTGAAGTAACTGAGGAAATATTTATAGTAAGTGTGTAATTCTGAAAAGGTGTCTTGTTTGGTTGGATAATGTGGAAAGTATGAGTAGTTACTGGGGCTAAATAGATTCCTTCTCGTCATTCCTTCATAATAATATGAAGGAATATGGGAGCATATATAACGGTTACAGTACATTGCCAGGGAAAATTTTTCTTAAAAGACACTAATGTTGTGCAATATGGTGTCAAGGGCCTGAAGAAGGGTGTCTTAGTAGCTGTTGTAATACGAAACATGGAAGGGAGGGGGCAAGCATACCCAGCCATGAACCACAAATCTGTCATTTGTTTGGTAGGAGTGACAGAAATTCAACTAGCACTTTTCTCTAACAAATCATGAGCCCATATAACGTTAAATTTAGGATAAAACTGAGAATGTTAAATATTAATAATTGATTGTAAATACCAACTGTATATAACTTTTTGAACCATGCAAAGGATAAAAATATTAATGCAACACGAAAGCCGAAATTCAACCAATGGAAGCATGCCTTTAGGGTTGGGAGGGGGGGGGGGGGCAGAAGTAAGCGATGCTGCAATGCGTCACTAATGAGAGAGATGCAGACAGAAGGTTGCCTGAGAGAGTAGCGCGATACAAGGCTTGCGGTCGGGTTCGGTGGCAGACACATTACCAGGGGCGACAACGCACCTCAGCATTTGCCAACATGGTCTAGATTGCCGTCTCAAGCTGCCATCGTTGGTGAGACATCATCTACCAGTTTGGGGACTCCGGCTAAAATTATGAGACAAATTAACTTGTGAGATCTAGGTTGAAAGGGAAAGAGTCCCAACATTAATGATGTCGGCAATTTAGTGCAATACTGCTACATACTTGGGGAACAGTCAGCAAGTACACAGGCTTGCGGATCACCATTTAATAATGGCCATTAACAATGTTTTTGATGGTTCCCAGGAATATAAAGCTACAAACGTTTCCTGTGCTACTGACCTTTCTTTCCACTAAGAAGAATTAAAAATTACAAACTATTAGCGTTAGGGCCTTTCTTATCAAACTCTGAGCAGGACGCAAGATAGAAGCAGGTACGGTATGACCTGATATCAACGCCTCGAGACCAGCACCATGACGATGTCGAGTAAGTGGCCAATATCAATATCTATAAAGGTAATTACAGTCATTCACTTGAACAGTTACTTTCGTGGCGTAGCTTGTTGCTGCAGCCATCGTTACTCTCAGTAGCATTTCCTTCAGCAGCAATTTTAGTGATAAATTCAGTAAAAGCTATTTTTTTGGATTTATTATGTAAGTGTGGGCTTGACTTCTTCTAAGATTTCAAGAGTTTTCTTTCAGCTTTGCTCTTCTGTCAGTTGTGGGGTTAGGCTCGGTTTGATCGAGGAGAAAGGCTGTAATATACATAAATTTTTTTGTAGCGAAGAGTTAGCTGTGACAGGTGATGCAACATGGGACCACCATGAAAAAGGGAAAGTTAGGCTGACTGACCAATTTGTGCCATCAGTGTGATAGCTAGTTTTTTTATACATTCTTACGATTCTTGGCAAAGGGACAAGGGGACTTTCAGCAGTTTATCGGGAACATACGAGGGTAGGAATCACGATCCTTGTTGGAGCCAGAGACTAAAGCGACATCTGATAGCCTTACTATTATGGCAGCCAATAGAAACCGAGAGACAGCCATTTGTGGTCGGTGTCGTTTGGTGCAGTAGGGTGGGGGCACGGAAGCAAGGTCAACCACAGGGCGTGCCGCCTGCTGCAGACGTAATTGGAAGCTTAATTGTAACAAAACATTCAAAGTGAAGAATAAAATCGGTTAGGGAAACTAGTAAGATTCTTACTGATACACTACCAGGACTTTAGAATGAGTCGAGAAAAAATAGTGTGTCTCGGAGGACAGAGCCATAGAATGTTGGTTTAAAGACCAACAAATAAAGAAAAATGAAGCCAGGCAAAAACCAGGGACCCATCACAGTTGGTGGAAACATTCATGGAGATTTTGTTTGATGTACACTCCTGGAAACTGAAATAAGAACACCGTGAATTCATTGTCCCAGGAAGGGGAAACTTTATTGACACATTCCTGGGGTCAGATACATCACATGATCACACTGACAGAACCACAGGCACATAGACACAGGCAACAGAGCATGCACAATGTCGGCACTAGTACAGTGTATATCCACCTTTCGCAGCAATGCAGGCTGCTATTCTCCCATGGAGACGATCGTAGAGATGCTGGCTGTAGTCCTGTGGAACGGCTTGCCATGCCATTTCCACCTGGCGCCTCAGTTGGACCAGCGTTCGTGCTGGACGTGCAGACCGCGTGAGACGACGCTTCATCCAGTCCCAAACATGCTCAATGGGGGACAGATCCGGAGATCTTGCTGGCCAGGGTAGTTGACTTACACCTTCTAGAGCACGTTGGGTGGCACGGGATACATGCGGACGTGCATTGTCCTGTTGGAACAGCAAGTTCCCTTGCCGGTCTAGGAATGGTAGAACGATGGGTTCGATGACGGTTTGGATGTACCGTGCACTATTCAGTGTCCCCTCGACGATCACCAGTGGTGTACGGCCAGTGTAGGAGATCGCTCCCCACACCATGATGCCGGGTGTTGGCCCTGTGTGCCGCGGTCGTATGCAGTCCTGATTGTGGCGCTCACCTGCACGGCGCCAAACACGCATACGACCATCATTGGCACCAAGGCAGAAGCGACTCTCATCGCTGAAGACGACACGTCTCCATTCGTCCCTCCATTCACGCCTGTCGCGACACCACTGGAGGCGGGCTGCACGATGTTGGGGCGTGAGCGGAAGACGGCCTAACGGTGTGCGGGACCGTAGCCCAGCTTCATGGAGACGGTTGCGAATGGTCCTCGCCGATACCCCAGGAGCAACAGTGTCCCTAATTTGCTGGGAAGTGGCGGTGCGGTCCCCTACGGCACTGCGTAGGATCCTACGGTCTTGGCGTGCATCCGTGCGTCGCTGCGGTCCGGTCCCAGGTCGACGGGCACGTGCACCTTCCGCCGACCACTGGCGACAACATCGATGTACTGTGGAGACCTCACGCCCCACGTGTTGAGCAATTCGGCGGTACGTCCACCCGGCCTCCCGCATGCCCACTATACGCCCTCGCTCAAAGTCCGTCAACTGCACATACGGTTCACGTCCACGCTGTCGCGGCATGCTACCAGTGTTAAAGACTGCGATGGAGCTCCGTATGCCACGGCAAACTGGCTGACACTGACGGCGGCGGTGCACAAATGCTGCGCAGCTAGCGCCATTCGACGGCCAACACCGCGGTTCCTGGTGTGTCCGCTGTGCCGTGCGTGTGATCATTGCTTGTACAGCCCTCTCGCAGTGTCCGGAGCAAGTATGGTGGGTCTGACACACCGGTGTCAATGTGTTCTTTTTTCCATTTCCAGGAGTGTACTTTGGCGTATCGTCAGGCAGGTTACTGTAAGATTTTTTTCTTTTGAGGTTTTAGTGTTGTTTTTGTGATGTGGAGCAAAATGCTACAACTGCAAGGTGCTGCATAGAAATTCCATTCCACACTCAGCTTGGTGAACTTCTGACTCGCAATTTGACTGTCTTAAGAGCTCTGAAAACTGAAAATCTCTTACATCGCTTTTATTTGCAAAGTGTCACCAGAAGTTATTTGTAACCATTACGAGTTGTAATAAATAAACAAACACCGTCTGGATCACAACTTTGTATTTACTGAAAACCGGTTTCAACTTGGGTTGCAGATCAATTCCACGTTTCACGCTGCAAAGCGAGGACTGTCGACGTTGACAAACTGCACTCGTGGTGCCAGACATGAAGATGATCTGCATCGCAGATTGAAATCGCTTGTCGGTAAATAAAAAGTTGTGATCCAGACGGTGTTCGCTTATTTATTATAACAAAAAGGTGATGGTTCCTAAGACATTGCGTCAATCACGCATTACGAGTTGATTGTACTTTTCGTTCCTTTGTTTTTTGTAGAATGAATGACAGCTTTGCTTAGGGATGACATATAGGAGACATTATTACATGAAGCAAGTTTACTGTTACCTGTCACTGTTTATTTATCTCCACGATGCGTTTCAAACGTTTAACCTCCATCATCAGATGGATTTACATTTGTTAGTATGACATTTATGTGTGTGTTGTGTTACGATTTTTTGGAGGAACTTGTGGCACTGTCTAGTGGGGAAACAAAACACTATTTCAGAACATGGTTTTCGGTTTCTTTTGATAAAAGCTAAACTTATATCAAAAATAAAATAAGTAAAATAGAGTACCTCCAGTGGTTACAGGTTCGTTTCACTGTCGTAAGGCATCACATGTATATTGTCATATTTTGTAAACAAATATGGCATCTGGAAACTATTAGATGCAAGATTCGTATAGCAGAAGAGAAAACTTTATCACAAAGTACAAAGAATATACATCGTAACAACATTACTACAGAATAAGTTTTTAAAGGATTTTGGAGATGTTTGTTTTAAGGTGTCGAATGCATGCGCTGGAAAAAATATTTCAGGTGGTATATACTGTTAACGTTTTGCGTTTTTTCTGCTTCCACGTTCTCATTACACCTCATTCTTTACTTATGTTATCGGAAGCTGGAATCGATCTTGCAGTGCACTCATTCACTTGCTTGATTTCCTTCACGGAATACTGAATCTAATTTTTCGTTACTGTGCAAGATTTCCTCGCAAATTTTACTTTTTTCGTTTGAAATTTTTATGATATTCACAGCTTATGAAATTTCTATCTTGATGTTTGCATTTTGTAATCAGTGTTGTATTATTTTTTTCGTTTGCATTATTACGTGTCGTAGGTGGTCCCATTGGATATATTCCTAAGAAATCCGGTTTTTAAGTGACTAATATTAAAAATAGTTACAATGTTTACGGCACAGTAGTTTGCTATGCCGAAATAAACTTTTTAGTTTGCAGTGTGATTTAGTACAGAATAACAAAAATAGTCACCCATGAACCATGGACCTCGCCGTTGGTGGGGAGAATTGTGAGCCTCAGCGATATTGATAGCCGTACCATAGGTGCAACCACAACGGAGAGGTATTTGTTGAGAGGCAGACAAACGTGTGGTTCCTGAATAGGGGCAGCAGCCTTTTCAGTCTGTATGGCTGACTGATCTGGCCTTGTAACATCAATCAAAACGGCCTTGCTCTTCTGGTATTGCGAACGGCTGAAAGCAAGGGGAAACTACAGCTGTAATTTTTAACGACGGCATGCAGTTTTACAGTATGGTTAAATGATGATGGCATACTCTTCGGTAAAACATTCCGGAGGTAAAATAGTCCTTCATTCGGGTTTCCGGGCGGGAATTACTCAGGAGAACGTCGTTATTAGAAGAAACAAAACTGGCGTTCTACAGATCGGAGATTGGAATTTAAGATCCCTTAATCGGGCAGGTAGGTTAGAAAATTTAAAAAGAGGAAGGGATTGGTTAAAGTTAGATATAGCGACAATCAGTGAAGTTCGGTAGCGGGAGGAACAGGACTTCTGATCGGGTGAATACAGGGCTATAAATCAAATAAAGGTAAGGCAGGAGTAGGTTTAATAATGAATAAAAAAAATAGAAACGCGGATAAGCTACTACGAATAGCATAGTGAACGCATTATTGTAGCAACGATAGACACGAAGCCCACGCCTACCACAGTAGTACAAGTTCATATGCCAACTAGCTCCATAGATGATGAAGAGATTGAAGAAATGTAGGATGCAATAAAAAAAATTATTCAGACAGTTACGGGAGACGAAAGTTTAATAGTTATGAGAGACTGGAATTCGATAGTGGGAAAAGGAAGAGAAGGAAAAGTAGTAGAAGAGTATGGACTGGGGATAAGGAATGAAAGAGGAAGCCGCCTGGTACAATTTTGAACAGAGCATAACTTAATCATAGCTAACACTCGGTTTAAGAATCATGAAATGAGGTTATACACGCGGAAGAGACCTGGAGACACTGGAAGGTTTCAGGTTGATTATATAATGGTGAGGCAGAGATGCAGGAACTAGGACTTAAATTGTAAGACATTTCCAGGGGCAGATGTGGACTCTGACCACAAATTATTGTTTGTGAACTGTAGATTAAAACGGAAGAAACTGCAAAAAGGTAGGAATTTAAGGAGATGGGACCTGGGTAAACTGAAAGAACTAGAGGTTTTAGAGAGTTTCAGAGGGAGCATTAAAGAAGGATTGACAAGATCAGGGGAAATGAATACACTACAAGATGAATGGGTAGCTTTGAGAGACGAAATAGTGAAGGTAACAGAGGATCAAGTAGGTAAAAAGACGAGGGCTAGCAGAAATCCTTGGGTAACACAAGAGATATTGAATTTAACTGATGAAAGCAGAAAATATTAAAATACAGTAAATGAAGCAGGCGAAAAAGAATACAAACGTCTCAAAAATTAGATCGACGGGAAGTGCAAAATGGCTAAGATGTCTAGAGGACAAATGTAAGGACGTAGAAGCATATATCACTAGGGGTAAGATAGATGCTCCTGTAGGAAAATTAAAGAGACTTTTGGAGAAAAGAGAACAAGCTGTATAAATATCACGAACTCAGATGGAAAACCAGTCCTGAGCAAAGAAGGGAAAGCAGAAAGGGGGAAGGAGTATATAGATAGTCTATACAAGGGCGACGTACTTGACGGGAATATTATGGAAATGGAAGAGGACGCAGATGAAGAAGAGATGGGAGATATAACACTGAGTGAAGAATCTGACAGAGCACTGAAAAAACTAAGTCAAAACAAGGCCCCGGGAGTAGACAACATTCCGTTAGTACTACTGATAGCCTTGGGAGAGCCAGCCCTGACAAAACTCTTCCATCTGGTTAGCAAGATCTAAGAGACAGGTGAAATACCCTCAGACTTCGAGAAGAATATAATACATCCAGTTCCAGAGGCAGCAGTTACTGACAGGTATGAAAATTACCGAACTACCAGCTTAATAAGTCACGGTCGCAAAATACTAACACACATTCTTTACACACGAATGGAAAAACTGGTAGAAGCCGACCTCGGGGAATATCAGTTTGGATTCCGTAGAAATGCCGGAACACACGAGGCAATACTGACCCTACGATATATCTTAGAAAATAGGTTAAGGAAAGGCAAACCTACGTTTCTAGCATTTGTAGACTAAGAGAAAGCTTTTGTCAGTGTTGACTGAAATATTCTCTTTCAAATTCTCAAAGTGGTAGCGGTAACATACAGGGAGCGAAAGGCTATTTAGAATTTGTACAGGAACCAGACGGCTGTTATAGAAATCGAGGGGTCCGAAAGGAAATAAGTGGTTAAGAAGGGAGTGAGACCGGGTTGTAGCCTATCCCGGATGTTAGTCAATCTGTATACTGTACAGGCAGTGAATGAAACAAAGGAAAAATTTGGAGTAAGCATTAAAGTTCAGGGAAAAAAAGTGAAAACTTTGATGTTTGCCGATGACATCGTAATTCTATCAGAGACAGCAAAAGATTTGGAAGAGCAGTTGAAGAGAATGGACATTGTCTTGAAAGGAGAATTTAACATGAACATCGCAAAAAGCAAACCAAGGATAATGGAACGATGTCGAATTAAATCAGGTGACGCTGAGGGAGTTAGATTAGGAAATGAGACACTTAAAGTAGTAGATGAGTTTTTCTATCTGGGCAGCAAAATAACTGACGATGATCGAAGTAGAGAGGATATAAAATGTAGACTGGCGATGACAAGGAAAGCGTTTCTGAAGAAGAGAAATTTGCTCGAGTATAGATTGAAGTGCCGGGAAGTCTTCCCTGAAAGTATCTGTATGGAGTGTAATGAAGTGAAACATGGACGATAAACAGTTAAACAAGAAGAGAGCAGAAGCTTTTGAAATTTGGTGCCACAGAAGAATGCTACGGAGCGAGGTGGCGCAGTGGTTAGCACACTGGACTCGCATTCGGGAGGACGACGGTTCAATCCCGTCTCCGGCCATCCTGATTTAGGTTTTCCGTGATTTCCCTAAATCGTTTCAGGCAAATGCCGGGATGGTTCCTTTGAAAGGGCACGGCCGATTTCCTTCCCAATCCTTCCTTAACCCGAGCTTGCGCTCCGTCTCTAATGACCTCGTTGTCGACGGGACGTTAAACACTAACCACCACCACAGAAGAATGCTGAAGATTAGATGGGTAGATCACATAACTAATGAGGAGGTACTGAGTAGAATTGTGGAGAAGAGGAATTTGTGGCACAACTTGAGTACAAGAAAGGATCGGTTTGTAGGACACGTTCTGAGGCATCAAGGGGTCACACATTTAGTATTGGAGGGAAGCGTGGAGGGTAAAAATGGTAGGAGGTAAGCGTGGAGGGTAAAAATGGTAGAGGGAGACCAAGAGATGAATACACTAAGCATATTCAGTGGGATGTAGGTTGTAGCAGTTACTCGAAGATGAAGAGGCTTGCACAGGTTAGAGTTGCATGGACAGCTGCATCAAACCAGTCTTAGGACTGAACATCACAACAACAACAACAACAACAACAAATATAGCTAGGAAACTTACTGAAAATGAGTGCCTCCCAATTGATTCTCCCTCTTCTTTATTTATGACGTTCAGGTGGCAGTCACTGCATCTGGATGTTGTTCATAATTACATTTTAGACCCAAACACTCGTTACAGTAGAGTGAATAAAAATCTTTGTCCTATACTTTAAGCATTTCACTCCCCCATTCAACTTGGTGGCAACCGACACAGTCGCGTCTTTGAAATGTGAGCTTCCCAAGTGCGAGGCAAGTAAAGAAACATATCGGTTAAGGAAATTATTATTCTGGCCATTGTTGTAATTGTCAGGTTGTAGTATTGTAGAATACATTTGGTAACTACGTGAAACTCGACTTGCTTCGTGGAGTGACACTGAATTGTTATTGTGGTCTTCAGTCCAGAGACTGGTTTGATGCAGCTCACCATGATACTCTATCCTGTGCAAGCTTCTTCATCTCCCAGTACCCACTGCAACCTACATCCTTCCGAATCTGTTTATTGTATTCACCTCTTGGTCTCCCTTTGCGATTTTTACCTTCCACGCTGCCCTCCAATACTAAATTGGTGATCCCTTGATGCCTCAAAATATACCCTACCAACCGATCCCTTCTTCTAGGCAAGCTGAGCCACAAATTTCTCTTCTCTCCAGTTTTATTCAATACCTCCTCATTAGTTATGTGATCTACCTATCTAATCTTCAGCATTCTTCTGTAGCACCACATTTCGAAAGCTTCTATTCTATTCTTATCTAAACTATTTATCGTCCATGTTTCACTTCCATACATGGCTACACTCCATACAAATAGTTTCAAAAACGACTTCCTGACACTTAAATCTATACTCGATGTCAACAAATTTCTCTTCTTCAGAAGTGCTTTCCTTGCCATTGCCAGTCTACATTTTATATTCTCTTTACTTCGACCATCATCAGTTATTTTGCTCCCCAAATAGCAAAACTCCTTTACTACTATAATTGTCTCATTTTCTAATCTAATTCCCTCAGCATCACCCGACTTAATTCGACTACATTCCATTATCCTCGTTTTGCTTTTGTTGATGTTCATCTTATATCCTCCTTCCAAGACACTGTCCATTCCGTTCAGCTGCTCTTCCAGGTCCTTTGCTGTCTCTGACAGAATTACAATGTCATCGGCGAACCTCAAAGTTTTTATTTCTTCTCCATGGATTTTGATTCCTACTTCAAATTTTTCTTTTGTTTCCTTTACTGCTTGCTGAATATACAGATTGGACACTGAATTATCCTGCTAAATTCACTTGATAGTTTTTTTGTCGTTTCGATTAAATGATCTGAATAATTCTTGACATTGAATTATAGTGCTAAATTCACTTCATGGTTTCTTGTCATTTCCATGAAATAATCTGAATGATTCTCACTTATTTTAATGCTGAGTTACCAGATTTATGGTTTTGATTCCGTGCAGTATCTACAGCTGTTCTCATATGTTACTTGCAAATTATTTGTTTTATCAATCACGATGGCAATGAAAGTGTAGTGCAGGCTGCAGTGGCTTACTAGCTAAGTGCTAACATGCTTGATTCAGCCTGTGCTGTCAGTTCCAACCTCGAGGGAGACATAAATAGTTTCTTAGTTTTTTCTCAGCTATAAGCTACAAGATCGAAAAATAAAAGGAAATGTTAAACTTCTCCATCTAAAGTTTTCTCCCATCTCAATTTAGTACCTCCTAAATATGAAGCTGAAAAGATTAAGAAATTTTGACATTGCAGCCTTGTTAAAAATTGCATGTTTTCTGCTTATAGTTACATATTCCTTAGTTTTTGATGAACACAAAATGTGACTGATTTATGTGTGTCAGTGATTCATATGTGCCGACGGCCTTGCCGCAGTGGTAACACAGGTTCCCATCAGACCACCGAAGTTACAGGCTGTCGGGCTTGGCTAGCACTCGGATGGGTCGCCGTCCGGGTCTGCCGAGTGCTATTGGCAAGGGGGTGCACTCAGCCCTTGTGAGGCCAATTGAGGTGCTACCTACCTGAGACACAGCGACACGGTTCATGAAAACTGAGCGTAGTGCTGACCACATGTTGTTCTGTATCCACATACGGTGACGCCTAATGACTGAGGATGGCACTGCGGCCGGTCGGTACCATTAGGCCTCCGAGGCATATTCGGACGGTGTTTATTTTTACTGACTCGTATGTTAATTTGGTTTATATGTCTGCCTCTGAAGCTGAATGATGATCACCGCTCATTGCCATGCTGAGGCCTCAGGTTCAGTTCTCGGTACTGCCAGTGATTTTTCCTTGGTGGGATGACTGAAACAATGACCACTCAGCCTCTTGATGTCAATCGTGGAAGTAGTGGCTACAACACCTGCAAAGCCGACAACGGCCAGGAGAGCGGTGCGATGGACTCGCGACACTCAGTACCGCGTCCTAACAACGACATTCATGAGGATGACACGGCGGTCGGTCGGTTCTTTATGCGTCTCCTCCCACTGCCACATTTCCATACTTAGGTCATAGTCCTATAACGCTACTTGAATATGACGCAGTATTGCTCTGAATGAACATTTCAAAATCGAAAGTGCATAATATCTTACTAATTCGTGACGATTTGTACACGACCACATTACGGAGACTTTATATTAAGCAAGCATTAAAGGAAACAAAAGAAAAAGTCGGAGTAGGTATTAAAATCCACAGAAAAGAAATAAAAACTTCGAGGTTCGCCGATGACAGAGGCAGCAAAGGACTTGGAAGAGCAGTTGAACGGAATGAACAGTGTCTTGAAAGGAGGGTATAAGATGAACACCAACAAAAAAATGGTTCAAATGGCTCTGAGCACTATGCGACTTAAATTCTGAGGTCATCAGTCGCCTAGAACTTAGAACTAATCAAACCTAACTAACCTAAGGACGTCACACACATCCATGCCCGAGGCAGGATTCGAACCTGCGACCGTAGCGGTCGCTCGGTTCCAGACTGTACTGGCTAGAACCGCACGGCCACTCCGGCTGGCGAACACCAACAAAAGCAAAACGAGGATAATGGAATGTAGTCGAATTAAGACAGGTGATGCTGAGGGAATTAGATTAGGAAATGAGACACTTAAAGTAGTAAAGCAGTTTTGCTATTTGGGGAGCAAAATAACTGATGATTGTCGAGGATATAAAAGGTAGACTCGCAATGGCAAGGAAAGCGTTTCTGAAGAAGGGAAATTTGTTAACATCGAGTATAGATTTAAGTGTCAGGAAGACGTTTCTGTAATTATTAGTATGGAGTGTAGCCATGTATGGAAGTGAAACATGGACGATAACTAGTTTGGACAAGAAGAGAATAGAAGCTTTCGAAATGTGGTGCTACAGAAGAATGCTGAAGAGTAGATGGTTAGATCACATAACAAATGAGGAGGTATTGAATAGAATTGGGGAGAAGAGGAGTTTGTGGCACAACTTGACTAGAAGAAGGGATCGGTTGGTAGGACATGTTCTGAGGCATCAAGGGATCACCAGTTTAGTATTGGAGGACAGCGTGGAGGGTAAAAATCGTAGAGGGAGACCAAGAGATGAATACACTAAGCAGATTCAGAAGGATGTAGGTTGCAGTAGGTACTGGGAGATGAAGCAGCTTGCACAGGATAGAGTAGCATGGAGAGCTGCATCAAACCAGTCTCAGGACTGAAGACCACAACAACAACACATATTTGATTAAGATAATCTTCCGTCGTACGGTTATCATGATAAGTTCTAATTAATTTGTATCAGTATAATGCCTATTTTATTTAATTTTTTCATTAGTTTATTGGACACAGCACATAAAATTGAGAGGGAAATCAGCATTATATTTTATTTACTCACAGTGCCCTTTGCGAGACATATTTTTTGTTAGGGCTCAACCGTTATTTTCGTTTTGTGAAGTTAACGTTCAGCCGTTGAAATGCCCATCTGGACATTCGGATTTAGATATATCCACGATTTTCTTAAATCAAGGCAAATGCCGGGATCTTTCCTTTGAAAGGGTAAAGCAGATTTCCTTTTTCCCTTATTTCAAATCTGTGGTTCTACTTTGCCTTTAATGACCTCATCGTCGGGGATATTTAACCCTAATCGTCCTTATTTTCTTTTTTCCCAATACTGCTCACTGCATGTAAGTCTCACACCACTTTTAAGTTGTTGTAATCTGACAGTATCGGCTACCCTGTCATGCACCTTACGGTAAACTGGTCTTCTTGAATGTTGAAAAGATAAATCTGTTTTCTGACGTGATTTCTTCGATGGCTCTCACCCCGTACAGAGCACAAATGTTTCGAACTGTCTCTGTTGCCTTCACTGCCGTACTAAATCCAAAGCCAATAAAATGTCACAAATGTGAAAAGTTTTTCCATTTTATGCTACATTTTCTAACGCTGAAACAACGCTCCTTATAACCTTCAGATAGGCAACATTCAATAAGTCAGCGTACGAACAATAACAGACACTGAATTAAAAACGACGATTGGTAAACA
Organism: Schistocerca cancellata; assembly: GCF_023864275.1. Classification (NCBI taxonomy): domain Eukaryota; kingdom Metazoa; phylum Arthropoda; class Insecta; order Orthoptera; family Acrididae; genus Schistocerca; species Schistocerca cancellata. The sequence continues at coordinate 305,285,910 of NC_064629.1, forward strand.
TACCTGCCTGCCTGACAATACGCCCAACAACACAAAACAAAATTTCCATGAACGTCTGCACCAACCTAGTTTTTGAAACATCCCCTTAGAAAAATTAACTTAGCAAAACTGAACGTACTCAGACATTTCTCTCTTTACTATTTCTGAACACCACTAAACTGACACACATTATTTTTAGCGCAACGCAATCTGACTTTCAATAATCCCTGCAAAAGAATGGCCCTGACTAACAATAACCTATACCTTCCATGAATCACTTACCTCACAAAAATCTTTGTTACTCGAAGTACTGCAATACAGCGAGCGCCAATACTGCCAGCTAAAAAAAAGATTCCAACTACTGAAGGCACTAACTACTGATAGGCATAGTTATCAAATGAAAGATTTCGATAGAGAACAAACAATGTATTTACCTTAATAGTGTTCAAAAGTCATAATATATATATACATTAGTTCATGACATCCAGTCTTACAAATTTACTCTCTCTGATGGACATACGTCCAGATCATCCGCTCTCAAAGCTCCGCCATCTCTCTCCCCACATCCACCACTGCTGGCGGCTCACCTCCAACAGCGCAACGCTACACGCTGTTCACATCCACCTGCCCAACACTACAATGGCGAATATTCCAACAATGCCAACCAGCCACAGACTGCACACAGCACAGTCAGTGATTTTCATATAGAGCGCTACATGGCGTTACCAACATAAAAACCTAAACAGCCTACTTACATTTTTTTCAGGTACATGTTGCCCACAGTGGTAGATTACATACTTCAGTATTCTTCGTGTCACGTGCTGTGTGAGCACTGGTCACAACGCTCTTGTCTACACAGTTATATCAGATGAAAGCAGTTTAAAAAATACGGAAAAGACCGCACTCGATATATCTTGGTATTGGGCGTACACTGCGTGAATTGTTCACCACTAGAGCATGAACATATACAGTACCAGTGGAAGGCAATATTTCCTGTAGAAACTTCGTATCCTACAGTGTTGCCAGTTCACGCAGGTGGCCATTACAAGACCTTATTTCAGTGATTACAAAAGCAAGTCCATGTTATGCACTGGGCATCTGAGGCTACCGGTTAGTGGTGCTGTGATCGAACAAACAAATAAACGTATCGAGTAGGCTGTCATCCAACTCAAGGGAGCCAGATACTCATCCAGTGTGGGGCGTCATTCGGTAAGGCAAATAAGTGACCTATCCACACGTAGCGTTCGGTGATCTGTAGGATCGATGGTAGTTTCGTTTTACTAATGTCTGGATTCGGCAGAGAACCCAAGGCGTCGGATTGTTGCAGACGTCGCAGCGCTCGTGTGTGGTCTGGCATTGTCATGCTGAAGGAGAGGTGCCCTATGTGTGGGTGAACTCTTCGAATTCGAAAGTCCATTACAGCAAGCTGTTTCTCACGTACCTTCATAGTTACGTCACAACCCACCCTGTTGCGCGCTACAGTTCGGAGCCCTCTAGCGGCAAAAGGCTGCAAATGTGTAGACATGAAAAATGAAGATGTAGAATATTTTTAACATTTGTTTTATTTAAATGCTTTAAGAGCTTTCACACGAAAATTCGGAGGCATTGCTTTTCAGCACATCCTCGTAATAATGTGGGTAAGAATAATACAGATGTGTTGTCAGATAATCGTAACCCTTTCGTTTCATACATGGTTCAGGCATTTTAATCCTGAACTTTACCTAGACAAAACGGCTAGTGGTAAATGTCATAAAATATAAATATCATAACAGATACTTTCACGCAAGCATATCACTGTTGCCTAAATGTCTTCGCAAAAGAAAGTTGTTGTGCATTCATTAAACTACGTCTGCACGTAATTTCGTTCGACGCAAACCAAACATACGAAAACTTGTCTTCAAATTTTGGAGTAAATGGTTTATTATGAACATGTGTTAATCGTCATTGCACCAGTTCGATTGAGTAGCACCAAGTGCTTCGAGGAGCGAACAATGGTTTTGCAATAAAGTTCTTTACACATGCATTGAAAAGGCGAAGTTCAGAAGGGACCTGTCTTAACTGTAAGACATAAAGATGTGCTGTGCGATTATTTGTACCCCATATTGTATTAGTTTTACGTGTATTACTATTTTACTAAAGTCATCCTGTAATTATTCCGCAGAGTGAGATTAATCTCCAGTTTTATTAAATACTTTTATTCATGTAGAAAATGAAAAAAAAAATTGGTGGCACGTGAATGTGAAACTGTTACTTAGTGATGGGTCGACAATCGTGCTAAGCGCAACACCACAGCGTCAGATTTCGTACGTGTATACACGACAAACTTCAGTAACAAAGTGTTTTATTGAGAACTATGTTATAGTGACCTAAATCATTTTATAAAAGTGACTCTTATGAGGCCCCAGTCAGTGTTGTACAGAGCGCCAAAATCGGTGTATGCCTCTACTTGTCAGTACAGTACAGGTAGTTTGCGTACCAAACCGAGCGAATTACGCTGTAACGAGCCACTGGCGTCGAATGGTTCTTTAAATCAAAACACTCAGCAGCCAACCCTGATTAGCTTCTAAAAGTCTGTTTACAGAGTTCGGTATCTCTCTACACAAACTACCACTAATGTTCTCGCAATAGGGTAGTCAAAGTTTGGAAAATTCCTGCTTGGAGGTGGAGACTGATCGGAAACTAATCCTGTTGGGGTGTTGTTTCAAGAAGAAACTGGAGTAAGATACATTACGTGTTGAAAAATTCCATTGCTTGTCAAGCCTAGCAGCTTCGATTTGTTAACACGAGTGAGTAGCAGTAACATGATGTAGAACAAACGCAATATCTTATACCGTCTCACTGGCGACACGTCTCTCCAACAGCAGTCTCAAAGAAACCACACGTCGACCTTAAAAAATGGCGATATTAAATAAAAGTCCTTGTTGTGGCATCGTCAAAAATATTTACCGCTGTATCGATTTGCGCCACGTGTACAGTAAGTGTATTGAATTAGGCGTTCGATGTAGCGTGCGTTCATCATTTCTGCGTCAGCCCGAGAGCAATATACAATCACGAACCCACCCTTAGCCAATAAATAACTGATCAGTGTGAAACGAACCAGCCACCTTCATTATGGGTGGTCGGAGTTGGGTGTAACGAACCGTGTACCACGCGGCTAGTAGCTCTCCCAGACAAACATCGCCCCTATCGATAAACGGAAGCTGTATTTCGCCGCAACGTCCGGCGTTGTTGATAACCTTCTCTTCTCTCCCACACCTCGTGTCGAGAGACCAGAGGGAACCGCTGCGCGCAAGATACGTTTGTTGTCACCGTGGGTACAGTCGGAAGAGCTTTCTTCTCTATTTTCTTCGGCGATCGTCGCCATGTGGAAATCGTTTTTCTTTTCATTTGGCGGTCACTATTTATATCTATCATAGTGGGTGAAAGTCAAGTGCACTATCCGTGTGTGATTAGCGTACACCTTCATCTGTGTATACTGGTACGTTATCTGTTTTGGTATATGTCTCCGAAAGGGAGATGGAGAATATGCCTGGCAATTCCCTAGACCAGCGACCACCAAACTCCTTCACCATAGAGCTACTTCCCAAATTCCGAAATACACGGTGAGCTATGAGCTAGTATAGCTGAAAATAGTGTTTTTTCCAGGTAAAATGCTCTCGAAATGGTTCAAATGGCTCTGAGCACTATGGGACTTAACATCTATGGTCATCAGTCCCCTAGAACTTAGAACTACTTAAACCTAACTAACCTAAGGACACCACACAACACCCAGTCATCACGAGGCAGAGAAAATCCCTGACCCCGCCGGGAATCGAACCCGGGCGCGGGAAGCGGGAACGCTACCGTACGATCACGAGCTGCGGACAAAATGCAATAGAAGAGGTGGATTTTAAACATTAAAAGGATATGTTCCGTATAAAGCAGTCATAATCTTATTTGTTATAATTTTCGGTGTATTTTCACCACTGTGCGGGTAAAATGCTGCAAGTAACCCCTCTGATAGGGACAGCCTGGAACTACTACGGATTCTTAAATCGAATAACAAGTAGTAAAATCAATGAAACAATTTTTTCTGCTTTAGTTTTCTACGCTGTAGCATACAAATATAAAAATGCAGAGAGTTAGAAAAAATATACTTTATTGTTATGTTTGAATGAGAAAGATGGCACTCACTTTCAGTCACTATCTGTTTGTGATGGGAGTGAAATTAACTACCGCCATTTGAATGTTATTGTCCTCATCGTCATCTGTATGTTTTTGTACTTGTTTTTAATCACTTTCATGGTAGAAAAAGATGTCTCGCATAAGTAAGTAGAACTGAACAATGTTTTCACTCGTAGTGCAATACGGAAAACGACAAAATACTTTTATTTGGACGAAAGGACCCAAGCACTTTCAGAATTAGGGAGCCAAGACTACGATGAGAAATCGCTTTGAAGTGCTATGAGCTCCATTTCTGATGCATTTCCGTCAACTTGAAAGTGATTAACAACACAAGACGAAAATTCTTCTACGCAGACTTCCATGAAAGGTGATGCAGCAACGTCTTCTGACTGACAACACCAGTCAAAAATTCTTCTGCGTCGACTTCCATGAAAGGTGATGCGACTAACTTTACAAGTTCGACTTTTTTGAAATCCTGAAATGTTTCTGAAACTGTTCCCTTAAGGCAGAAATACTGTCAAAATTCTTACCACTAGAGGGTTGTGATGAGAACTGATTCTCCATCTTATCTTTCAAACAAGGGAAGTGTTTGACACCATCTATGCTAAGGTTTTTTCCCCACAAGGCAAGTTTTAAACATTTGCAAGTCCTTGCCATTGCCTTAAAATATAAACGACGTCCGCAGATTCGTCTTGTTGAAGTGAAAAATAGCAGAGCCTAAAAAAATTACTTCTCGTTTGTGAAACGACGCTAGTACGTATAACCTCAAATCCTCTCATTACTGTGTTAGCAGAAAGCTGAATAGATTTTGCAGCACAAATTATCTCAGCTTTATTTTCAAATTTATCAAATCACACATCACTTGCTTCTAAAAACGCTTCTTTGATCACTTCGCTGTCTTCATGTGATTTCTTCTTTCGAACAATGATCCTGGCGTCGCTGTATGAGGCTGCAGTTGTAGCGTTCTTCATGTTTGTCGATTTATGATATAGTGATTGTTGTGCTGCTAATTTATTGTTTAGCTGCCTCTCTTCTTTCTTTTCTGGGAGCGAAGTGTAGAGGAAAAGCCTCGCCTACTTCTCAAAGAACAGTTTTATAGCGGCGTTGTACATTTCCTTGTATTGTTTAACAAACACACACTTCTGCCCTTAACCTCTGTGAAGAAAAACTTTTCTTCTAGCTTCTAATGAAAATGATAATTGTTTCATTTTTGACTGGCTATCGCCGTTCTTGAAAATCTCGCACGTAAACACATGTGAAGGAAGAACAAGACGCTTCAACGGAAGTCCGCAGTAAGCTGGGATGCAGTACAGCCAGCAGTACGCGAACCACTGAATGGCCTAGACAAATGGGAAAAACCACCTGAAATCAGACACAGGCTGGTCAGTGTACCAAACCGACGCTCGTTAATCCGGTGTCCGGACTACATCCGGGTCTGGCTCACACCCACGCCTCGCCTCGAGTTAAGTGATGCGAATAGGCAATACAACATATCTCTTGTGACTGTCCAGAGCAGTGACCGGCTCATTTTCAAACAAGATAACATTGCTGTAAGGCTCTCATTATAAAATGCACTGGAAAATTAGTATTGCACCAGCCCACCTGCTCTTCGCTTTCTTCCTCTTCTGAATGCATACAAGGCAAATTATTCGGAGTTTTTTATATTTAAACGTCTCTGTGAAGTCGTTTGATAAGACGCTTGTCGAATTCGGTACAACTTATTCACTTTACTACCTGATTTTAGCTCAATTCATGAACTCTTCCAGAAAGACTGAGCACTCAAATAAGGCCTGTTGTTGTTGTGGTCTTCAGTCCTGGGACTGGTTTGATGCAGCTCTCCATGCTACTCTATCCTGTGCAAGCTTCTTCATCTCCCAGTATCTACTGCAACCTACATCCTTCTGAATCTGCTTAGTGTATTCATCTCTTGGTCTCCCTCTACGATTTTTACCCTCCACACTGCCCTCCAATGCTAAATTTGTGATCCCTTGATGCCTCAAAACATGCCCTACCAACCGATCCCTTCTTCTAGTCAAGTTGTGCCACAAACTTCTCTTCTCCCCAATCCTATTCAATACCTCCTCATTAGTTACGTGATCTACCCACCTTATCTTCAGCATTCTTCTGTAGCACCACATTTCGAAAGCTTCTATTCTCTTCTTGTCCAAACTAGTTATCGTCCATGTTTCACTTCCATACATGGCTACACTCCATACAAATACTTTCAGAAACGACTTCCTGACACTTAAATCTATACTCGATGTTAACAAATTCCTCTTCTTGAGAAACGCTTTCCTTGCCATTGCCAGTCTACATTTTATATCCTCTCTACTTCGACCATCATCGGTTATTTTACTCCCTAAATAGCAAAACTCCTTTACTACTTTAAGTGTCTCATATCCTAATCTAATTCCCTCAGCATCACCCGACTTAATTTGACTACATTCCATTATCCTCGTTTTGCTTTTGTTGATGTTCATCTTATATCCTCCTTTCAAGACACTGTCCATTCCGTTCAACTGCTCTTCCAAGTCCTTTGCTGTCTCTGACAGAATTACAATGTCATCGGCGAACCTCAAAGTTTGTACTTCTTCTCCATGAATTTTAATACCTACTCCGAATTTTTTTTTGTTTCCTTTACTGCTTGCTCAATATACAGATTGAATAACATCGGGGAGAGGCTACAACCCTGTCTTACTCCTTTCCCAACCACTGCTTCCCTTTCATGCCCCTCGACTCTTATAACTGCCATCTGGTTTCTGTACAAACTGTAAATAGCCTTTCGCTCCCTGTATTTTACCCCTGCCACCTTCAGAATTTGAAAGAGAGTATTCCAGTTAACATTGTCAAAACCTTTCTCTAAGCCTACAAATGCTAGAAACGTAGGTTTGCCTTTTCTTAATCTTTCTTCTAAGATAAGTCGTAAGGTCAGTATTGCCTCACGTGTTCCAACATTTCTACGGAATCCAAACTGATCTCCCCTGAGGTCGGCTTCTACCAGTTTTTCCATTCGTCTGTAAAGAATTCGCGTTAGTATTTTGCAGCTGTGACTTATTAAACTGATAGTTCGGTAATTTTCACATCTGTCAACACCTGCTTTCTTTGGGATTGGAATTATTATATTCTTCTTAAAGTCTGAGGGTATTTCGCCTGTCTCATACATCGTGCTCACCAGATGGTAGAGTTTTGTCATGACTGGCTCTCCCGAGGCCATCAGTAGTTCAAATGGAATGTTGTCTACTCCCGGGGCCTTGTTTCGACTCAGGTCTTTCAGTGCTCTGTCAAACTCTTCACGCAGTATCTTATCTCCCATTTCGTCTTCATCTACATCCTCTTCCATTTCCATAATATTGTCCTCAAGTACATCGCCCTTGTATAAACCCCCTATATACTCCTTCCACCTTTCTGCCTTCCCTTCTTTGCTTAGAACTGGGTTGCCATCTGAGCTCTTGATGTTCATACAAGTGGTTCTCTTATCTCCAAAGGTCTCTTTAATTTTCCTGTAGGCAGTATCTATCTTACCCCTAGTGAGACAAGCCTCTACATCCTTACATTTGTCCTCTAGCCATCCCTGCTTAGCCATTTTGCACTTCCTGTCGACATCATTTTTGAGACGTTTGTATTCCTTTTTGCCTGCTTCATTTACTGCATTTTTATATTTTCTCCTTTCATCAATTAAATTCAATATTTCTTCTGTTACCCAAGGATTTCTATTAGCCCTCGTCTTTTTACCTACTTGATCCTCTGCTGCCTTCACTACTTCATCCCTCAGAGCTACCCATTCTTCTTCTACTGTATTTCTTTCCCCCATTCCTGTCAATTGTTCCCTTATGCTCTCCCTGAAACTCTGTACAACCTCTGGTTCTTTCAGTTTATCCAGGTCCCATCTCCTTAAATTCCCACCTTTTTGCAGTTTCTTTAGTTTCAGTCTGCAGTTCATAACCAATAGATTGTGGTCAGAATCCACATCTGCCCCAGGAAATGTCTTACAATTTAAAACCTGGTTCCTAAATCTCTGTCTTACCATTATATAATCTATCTGATACCTTTTAGTATCTCCAGGATTCTTCCAGGTATACAACCTTCTTTTATGATTCTTGAACCAAGTGTTGGCTATGATTAAGTTATGCTCTGTGCAAAATTCTACAAGGCGGCTTCCTCTTTCATTCCTTCCCCCCAATCCATATTCACCTACTATGTTTCCTTCTCTCCCTTTTCCTACTGACGAATTCCAGTCACCCATGACTATTAAATTTTCGTCTCCCTTCACTACCTGAATAATTTCTTTTATCTCGTCATACATTTCATCTATTTCTTCATCATCTGCAGAGGTAGTTGGCATATAAACTTGTACTACTGTAATAGGCATGGGCTTTGTGTCTATCTTGGCCACAATAATGCGTTCACTATGCTGTTTGTAGTAGCTAACCCGCACTCCTATTTTTTATTCATTATTAAACCTACTCCTGCATTACCCCTATTTGATTTTGTATTTATAACCCTGTAATCACCTGACCAAAAGTCTTGTTCCTCCTGCCACCGAACTTCACTAATTCCCACTATATCTAACTTTAACTATCCATTTCCCTTTTTAAATTTTCTAACCTACCTGCCCGATTAAGGGATCTGACATTCCACGCTCCGATCCGTAGAACGCCAGTTTTCTTTCTCCTGATAACGACGTCCTCCTGAGTAGTCCCCGCCCGGAGATCCGAATGGGGGACTATTTTACCTCCGGAATATTTTACCCAAGAGGACGCCATCATCATTTAATCATACAGTAGAGCTGCATCTCCTCGGGAAAAATTACGGCTGTAGTTTCCCCTTGCTTTCAGCCGTTCGCAGTACCAGCACAGCAAGGCCGTTTTGGTTAATGTTACAAGGCCAGATCAGTCAATCATCCAGACTGTTGCCCCTGCAACTACTGAAAAGGCTGCTGCCCCTCTTCAGGAACCACATGTTTGTCTGGCCTCTTAACAGATACCCCTCCGTTGTGGTTGCACCTACGGTACGGCCATCTGTATCGCTGAGGCACGCAAGCCTCCCCACCAACGGCAAGGTCCATGGTTCATGGGGGGGACCAGAAGGATCATTGATTACCAAACACGTGGCACAAAATCGACAAACAAAGACAAAAGCAACTCCCACAAAATATAAGATTAAAAATCATCAAAAATCATACTCGCTTCGACACAATATTACACTCACGTACGGTTGAAGTGATCCTAACCACCTTTTCCTAATCAGATTTACGGTTTGAAATTCTACTTCGTCGTTGTTCAAAATGAACAAAGTAACTTCCACACTTTTAACTCAAACACCCAAAAATAAGGCCTATTGGATATTATATGTGTGTTTTAATGTGGGGTTTCGATTTTGTTTTGTGGGAAACGCTGAGTTGGTCATCGTCTGCTGGGAGCAGACGATGTTGCTTCTCGTTCGAAGGAGAGCACAGGATGACCAACGTAGGTTTCCAATACCTGAACAAAGAGGTTTACCCATCTTAGTCGAAGGCTGTGTCGAAGGCAGTTTTTGTGTGTGAGGTTGGTGACGGAGGCTACCCCTCTGGTAGCTTCCGCTGCACGGGGAGCTAGGTAATCTCGAAAGAGTGCTTCGGTGAACACTTGGTGTGTACGGATCATAGCTCTTAAGGTGATAGGAAGCAGCTTGAGTTAGGATTTCGTTATGTTTAACTGTTGAAATACTTAAGAACTTCAGCTTAACTGAAGCGTGTGAAGCGAGTTATTTTTCCGAATGTGCCATAATTATATTTCTTTAAATAGGCGATTTTTGGGTGTTTGAGTTAAAAGTGTGGAAGTTACTTTGTTCATTTTGAACAACGACGAAGTAGAATTTCAAACCGTAAATCTGATTAGGAAAAGCTGGTTAGGATCACTTCAACCGTACGTGAGTGTAATATTGTGTCGAAGCGAGTATGATTTTTGATGATTTTTAATCTTATATTTTGTGGGAGTTGCTTTTGTCTTTGTTTGTCGATTTTGTGCCACGTGTTTGGTAATCAATGATCCTTCTGGTCCACCACGGCACCGCAATAGGCTTTATTTTTAACAGTTTGCTCGTTTAATGAGCTATAATTTCTGCAAGAATATCTGTTCTTTCGTGCGCTTTCTGTAAAGCAGCACAACAGTTTGATTCGGAATGCACCATGTGCTCTAGTTCGGCCGTTTGCAAGCAGCAGACGCAGTTAGTATGTTGAATAATTATCGCACAACCTCGTGCCTTGGTTAAACCTCTGTCCAGAATAGTGCATGCGTAGAATCGTAATGCCAATCTCACTGAGATATTTTTATGGTATGAATACAAACGAGATAATAGTATCATTGTCTCCCACCCCCCGTTTTCTGTGTTTCTTCTTGCTGTAGTTAAACTGTGCTCTGTTACATTCTCACGTAATTCTTACTTAAATATTTCTAGTCAGGCACCAGTTATGTGTAGTTAGGATGTGCAACCAAATACTTAGATACATAAATAATCTACGTGAAAGGTAAATTCTGTGGTGTCGATCTTACCCCCTTACTCCGATTTCCAATCCTGAATTAATCAAGTTGCTTTATGCACGACATGGTGTGCTATTTATCTGGCTGCTTAAAGAAATTTGCATACTTATAATTAAATTATTAAAGTAATTAAACTAATAATGTTCCAGCTCCGTTTTTTTCTAAATGGTTAGGAAGGCCTTGGGCTGGTGGCGACCCTGAATTTCTGAATTTTTATCATTATTTGTGTGAGAGAAGCAGCTAGAAATGCGAGATAACGTATATGGCTCGATGAGAAACGTCGTAAAGATAGTAATACGTTACAATATCTCCACGTGAAACTACGCTACATCATACCATGCAAGCCATTCTACGGTGCGTGGCGGAGGTTTCTTCTGGTACCACTAACTGATCCCCCATTCCCTGTTCCACTTTCGAATGCCACGTGGGAAGAATTATTGTCGGTAATCCTCTGTATTAGCTCTAACTTTTCGTATATTCTCGTCGTAGTTATTTCGCGGGATGTATGTCGGAGGAAGTAGTATGCTGTCCGACTCTTCCCGGAAAATGCCCTCTCAGATTTCAACTACACTCCTGGAAATGGAAAAAAGAACACATTGACACCGGTGTGTCAGACCCACCATACTTGCTCCGGACACTGCGAGAGGGCTGTACAAGCAATGATCACACGCACGGCACAGCGGACACACCAGGAACCGCGGTGTTGGCCGTCGAATGGCGCTAGCTGCGCAGCATTTGTGCACCGCCGCCGTCAGTGTCAGCCAGTTTGCCGTGGCATACGGAGCTCCATCGCAGTCTTTAACACTGGTAGCATGCCGCGACAGCGTGGACGTGAACCGTATGTGCAGTTGACGGACTTTGAGCGAGGGCGTATAGTGGGCATGCGGGAGGCCGGGTGGACGTACCGCCGAATTGCTCAACACGTGGGGCGTGAGGTCTCCACAGTACATCGATGTTGTCGCCAGTGGTCGGCGGAAGGTGCACGTGCCCGTCGACCTGGGACCGGACCGCAGCGACGCACGGATGCACGCCAAGACCGTAGGATCCTACGCAGTGCCGTAGGGGACCGCACCGCCACTTCCCAGCAAATTAGGGACACTGTTGCTCCTGGGGTATCGGCGAGGACCATTCGCAACCGTCTCCATGAAGCTGGGCTACGGTCCCGCACACCGTTAGGCCGTCTTCCGCTCACGCCCCAACATCGTGCAGCCCGCCTCCAGTGGTGTCGCGACAGGCGTGAATGGAGGGACGAATGGAGACGTGTCGTCTTCAGCGATGAGAGTCGCTTCTGCCTTGGTGCCAGTGATGGTCGTATGCGTGTTTGGCGCCGTGCAGGTGAGCGCCACAATCAGGACTGCATACGACCGAGGCACACAGGGCCAACACCCGACATCATGGTGTGGGGAGCGATCTCCTACACTGGCCGTACACCACAGGTGATCGTCGAGGGGACACTGAATAGTGCACGGTACATCCAAACCGTCATCGAACCCATCGTTCTCCCATTCCATGGGAGAATAGCAGCCTGCATTGCTGCGAAAGGTGGATATACACTGTACTAGTGCCGACATTGTGCATGCTCTGTTGCCTGTGTCTATGTGCCTGTGGTTCTGTCAGTGTGATCATGTGATGTATCTGACCCCAGGAATGTGTCAATAAAGTTTCCCCTTCCTGGGACAATGAATTCACGGTGTTCTTATTTCAATTTCCAGGAGTGTAGTAAACCTCTCAGTGTTCCACAACGCCTCTCTTGTAACGCCTACCACTGGAGTTTATTGAGCATCTCTGTAACGCTCTCGCCCCGACTAAATGATCCCGTGACGAAACGTGCCACTCATCGTTGGATCTTCTCTCTTTCTATCCGTCCCACTTGGTAAGCATGACAGATAGGAGAACAATACTCAAGAACGGTCGAAAAAGCACCTTGCACGCCACTTTCCTCGTGGATGAGTAAAGTTTCCTTGAGATTCTTCCTATGAATCTGTCTAGTATCTGCTGTTGCTATTTGCTTTATGTCGTCATTCCACTTACGGTTGCTCTGGATAGTACCTCCTAGTCGTTTTACGGCAGATACTGTTTCCAGCAATTTTTCATCAATATTGTAGTTGTGCAGTAGTGAATTTCTTTTCCTATGTATGCGCAATATGTTACTTTATTCACGTCCAGGATCAACTGCCACAGCCTGCACAACTAATAAATTCTCTGCAGATCAGTCTGCAAATCGACTCTGACTTCCGACGTTGCTGCTTTCTTATAGACATCCGCATCATCTTCGGACAGTGTTACAGAACTTCCGACGCTTTCTGCTAGATAATTTATATACGTTGTAAACAGGAACGGACCTATCACACTTCCTTGGGGTACTCCCGTAATTACATTTATATCTGTCGATGTTGTTCCATTAAGAGCGACTTTTTGAGTTCTGTCGGCGAGGAAGTCTTGAATCCAATCGCAAATCTGGTCCGATATTCGGTAAGCTCGTATTTGTTTTCCTTAAACGGCAGTGCGGGACGGTGTCAAATACGTTCCTGAAGTCAAAGAACGTGGCATCAACATGGCGCCGTTGTCTACAGCATCATGGATTCTTTCTTTTCTTTCTTTTGCTTGGGCCTTTTTCCCGCAATGACGCATGGTCGGCATCGTTAATCGGATTTGGCAAGGTTTATTTAAGGGGTGGCCGGATGCCCTTCCTGCCGCCACCCCATACGCCCTGGGACGGAATTAGTGTACCCCAACTGTCTGTGTCTAGTGTAATCCCTGGAATAGTGCGAATGTTTTCAGATGTCTGCGAGCCGTGTAACTGAGGCGGGACGTGGGCACCAGCCCGGTATTCACCTAGTGGGATGTGGAAAACCTCCTAAAAGCCACATCCAGGCTGGCCGGCACAGCGGTCTCCGTCGTTAAGTCGCGGGGCGGATTCGAACCGGGGCCGGCGCGCCTGCCCATGTTCGGGAAGCACTCTCGGCTAACCTGGCGGGTTGTCTACAGCGCTATGGATCTCATGGTGGAAAAGAGGGAGATAAGTTTCGCAAGATCTGTTTGCGTAATCCATGTTGATTTTTTATAGAGAAGATTTTTGCTCTCCAAAAACGTCATAATTCTTTGGTTCAAATGGTTCTAAGCACTATGGGACTTAACATCTGAGGTCATCACAGCACACACATCCATGCCTGAGGCAGGATTCGAAACTGCGGCCGTAGCAGCAGCGCGGTTCCGGACTTAAGCGCCTAGAACCGCTCGACCACAGCGGCCGGCATAATTCTTTAGCATAAAACATGTTCCATAATTCTACAATAGATTAACGTCAACGATATAGGTCTTTAATTATGTGCATTTGTTCTGCGACCTTTCTTGAATATGGGAGTGAACTGCACTTTTTTTCCAGTCGCTTGATGCCTTTCGTTGCTCCAGAAATCTACGATAAATTGCTCCTAGAAGTGGAGCAAGTCCTCCCGCATAATCGTTGTAGCTTTATTTACATCCTTACAAAAAAAAATAACTGTGCTTACAAATAACCTAAATTTTGCAATCTATGGCGATAGTTATTTTTCGTCGTAATGGTTCAAATGACTCTGAGCACTACGGGACTTAACATCTGAGGTCATCAGTGCCCTATAACTTAGAACTACTTAAACCTAACTAACCTAAGGACATCACACACATCCATGCCCGAGGTAGGATTCGAATCTGCGACCGTAGCGGTCGCGCGGTTCCAGACTGAAGCGCCTAGAACCGCTCGGCTTCACGAGCCGGCTTGCGTCGTAATGTTTTTCTCAGTTTTGTTTGTGGGTGATAAAAGTACACCTGGAACACGGAGACCTTGCGAAACTCAGCTCTCTCTGTTCGTCCATGAGATCCAGGACGATGCACACAAAGGCGATGGTACCCCAAGAGCATATTATAGGGTCTATGCCACTTACAATTTATGTTAATCATCTAGTGGATGATGTGGGAGGTTCCGTGAGCCTGCTCGCGAACGATGCTACTGCCTATGGGAAAGTTGCAATGTCTGTTGACTATAGCGAAACGCGGGAAGAGCTTCAGAAGATCGGTGCTTGGTTCAGGGGCTGGCACTTGAACCTGAACGTGAATAAATGCAACGTACTGTGCATAAACAGACGACGTATCCACTACTGTACGATTATATTATTATCGACAAATCGCTGGAAACATTAAGAACCGTAAAATACCAAGGAGCATCATCCGGTGCGACCTAAAGTGGAATGACCACATAAAACAGGTGGTGGGAAAAAGCAGATGCCAGACTGAAATTTATTTTGAGAATCTGATGGAAATGTAAGTCATCCACGAGAAAAGTGTCTTTCAAAACATTCGTTCGATTGATTCTTGAGTGTTGTTCATCAGTCTACGCCGGCCGCGGTGGTCGATCGGTTCTAGGCGCTGCAGTTCGGAACCACGCGACTGCTACGGTCGCAGGTTCGAATCCTGCCTTGGGCATGGATGTGTGTGATGTCCTTAGATTAGTTAGGTTTAAGTAGTTCTAAGTTCTAGGGGACTGATGACCACAGGTCTTAAGTCCCATAGTGCTCAGAGCCATTTGAACCATCTGTCTGGGACCCATACCGAGTAAGATCCAAAGAAGAGACAAAGAGAATTTAAAGGAGAGCGGCGTGTGTCGTCACGGGATCCTTTACTCGGCTCTAGTATGTTACAGAGACGCTCAAAAAACTCCAGTGGCAAACATTACAAGAAAGGCGTTCTGCATCTCGAAGAGGTTTGCTGTTGAAATTTTGAGAGCGTACTTCTCAAGAAGAGTTGGGAAAAGTAGTAGTTCCACCCATATACGTCTTGCGAAATTATGAAGTCGAGAAATTTGATGACGTACGAAATTTTATACAGGCGCCGTTAGTGAATATACCAAGTAAAAGATTGTTCAAATGGCTATGAGCAGTATGCGACTTAACTTCTGAAGTCATCAGTCGCCTATAACTTAGTACTAATTAAACCTAACTAACCTAAGGACATCACTCACATCCATGCCCGAGGCAGGATTCGAACCTGCGACCGTAGCGGTCTCTCGGTTCCAGACTGTAGCGCCTAGAACCGCAGGCCACTCCGGCCAGCATACCAAGTAAGAGGGGAATGATAGTGGTATCAGAAGTATCCTCCGCCACACACCGTAAAGTGGCCTCCGGAGTACGGATGCAGATGTAGACGTAGATTTTCCATCCGCGACCGAGGAGTGACAGCCCAAACAAAACAGCGACAACCCTCTCGTTGCCGATGCACTATTGGCAGGACCATCCTGCTTATGGAGAACTTGATAGACGAAACAGGATAACTATCAGATGTATTCTGTGATACAATGACATTTACATCTCTGTAGTATAGAGAGAAATTGCAGCGAAATGCAGGAAGATCTGCAGCGGATAGGCACTTAGTGCAGGGAGTGGCAACTGACCCTTAACATAGACAAATGTAATGTGTTGCGAATACATAGAAGGAAGGATCCTTTATTGTATGATTATATGATAGCGGAACAAACACTGGTAGCATTTACTTCTGTAAAATATCTGGGAGTATGCGTGCGGAACGATTTGAAGTGGAATGATCATATAAAATTAATTGTTGGTAATGCGGGTGCCAGATTGAGATTCTTTGGGAGAGTCCTTAGAAAATGTAGTCCATCAACAAAGGAGGTGGCTTACAAGACACTCGTTCGACCTATACTTGAGTATACCAGGTCGGGTTGACAGAGGAGACAGAGAAGATCCAAAGAAGAGCGGCGCGTTTCGTCACAGGGTTATTTGGTAACCGTGATAGCGTTACGGAGATGTTTAGCAAACTCAAGTGGCAGACTCTGCAAGAGAGGCGCTCTGCATCGCGGTGTAGCTTGCTGTCCAGGTTTCGAGAGGGTGCGTTTCTGGATGAGGTATCGAATATATTGCCTCCCCCTACTTATACCTCCCGAGGAGATCACGAATGTAAAATTAGAGAGATTCGAGCGCGCACGGGGGCTTTCCGGCAATCGTTCTTCCCGCGAACCATACGCGACTGGAACAGGAAAGGGAGGTAATGACAGTGGCACGTAAAGTGCCCTCCGCCACACACCGTTGGGTGGCTTGCAGAGTATAAATGTAGATGTAGATGTAGTAGGAGAAAACAAAAATCTTCTATACAGTAAAAACCGACTGACTGGCTTTATTAGTGGCCTCCGATGTCCCCTGCTGTCTCTATTTATGCTTGAGGGAGAACTTGATATTGAAATACAGAAACAGGTTCAGAACTTTACAGCGGGCTATTAAAATTTCAAAACGAGAAAGAATGGCAGATTACTACATTTACTCATAGTGCCTATACAATACAGTAAGAAGAGTACATAATTACATTTGTAGGTGATTTGCGGGTAACAGGGTGCGAGTATTAGTATAAAGAGCTGCCAACACTGACAGAAACGAAGCTAAAATCCTGCACGGCAGCGAGTCGAACTGAGCTCAAAAGACAGATAACGGTACACCTTTCCGTGCTGCATCAACTCCGTGCCACAATTCATCAACCGCAGTGGCTGCCGAGTTTTGGTGTGCCAGTCCTTCTGTAACCCGCGACCAGACGTTTGCTGAGCGTGTGTTGAAAGGTAACGTCAAGAAGCCCTCTAAGATCGGGCACAGCCACCAGTTTATACACACCAATAATGTAACGGAAGCTGCCAAAATTACCGGCTAAGCGAACCACAGGTGATCGTGGTGTGTATCCGTGGCACTCCACGCCATCACGCCAGGTGCTGGGAACGAATGATAATAACTAATGCAATCTGACAACCTTCGGAGCCTCCCCAAACGGATACTTACATCACTATGCAGCACGCAAGAGAATGAATCGTCTGTGAAGACAATGTCGTGCTGCTGTCATGTCCTGTGTCGTCTTTGCTGCCGAGTCAAGGGAACTCGCAACAATGGTCACCTTGCTGATAATCCGTGGTGCTCACGATTTCGTTGCGCTGACTGTGTGGACACTTACCCTGTTGCAAATAAGTCGATTTCCTGACTCAAGTACATGAATACTATCCTGCACAGCCGAGTGAGCAATATATTTGTTCTGTCGGGTACTAGTCGTGTATGTGTGGCCCTCCCGAACCCATCGATTTGAAATTTGTATTACAGCCGTTTAGGACACTTAATTTTATATTTAACTTTCATAGCACTCCGCCATTATAGAGTTGAAATTTCGATGGGCAGCAGTGTATTCCATCACATATCTACGAGGGGATACCCAAAAAAAAATGGAATTATTTTTAAAAGATTTACAAAACAACGTTATCCCCTTAAAAATACTTCCCATTACAACTAATACATCTGTATCATGCCGCGCTGCATGGCAGCGCGGTCTTGGGCACCATGTCACGGATTGCGCGGCCCCTCCGGAGGTTCGAGTCCTCCCTCGGGGCATTGATGTTAGTGCGTTTTGTTCTTAGCATAAATTAGTTTAAGTTGTGTATAAGCCTAGGGACCGATGACCTCAGCAGTTTGGTCCCTTAGGAATTCATACACATTTGAACATTTTTTGAACATTTGTCCCACCGGTGCTTCAACTATTCGAAATATTTTTTGTAGTCATCGTTAGAAATAGCTGACAGCTCCTCCCTCTTTTTTTTCTTTCTTGATTTCTTCAGTGTTGTCAATTCGGCCTCCTTTCATGACCCTTTACGCGCATGGAAATAAGAAAAAGTCGCACGGAGCCAGGTTAGGAGAGTGAGGTGCGTGGGGCAGCGGAACCAAGCGATATTTAGCCAAAAACTGTCTGACAGGGATGGCTGTGTGTGCAGGTGCGTTGTCGTGTTTGAAAAACCAGTCTCCTGTCTGCCACAAACCGGGTCTGTTGTGACTGAACTGAGCTCCAAGGTAATCCACTAACCTCTGACAGTTGATAAATTGTCTGTCGACGGTCTGTGAGCACAGCTCTCGAATTTTTTCAATATTATCGTTGATTTGGGAAGTTGATGAACGTTCGGAACGAAGTTTGTTATCAATTGGCATGTCGCCATTTTTAAAACGAGCAAACCACTCGTACACTTGAGTTTTTCCCATAGTGTCATCTTGCAAGCTGTTTTCAACATTAAAACAGTTTCAGCAGCATTTTTAGTGATTAGAAAACAAAATTTCACAGCTGATCGCATTTCGCTTAGACTTGCCATCATAAAAAACGAAACAAGAACAAAAAAAGCTAGCAAAATGAATCACTGCAGATGAACAGGACAAGCCAGGTCGACAATACAGGCGGCACTGAATTGGCAGTGAGTTGCACTACACACGCCTAGCGGCAGAAATGCGTACTGCACAAGCTCCGCCCAAGGGAGTGTTATTCCATTCTTTTTTTTTTTTTTTTTGGGTACCACCTAGTAACATATACACATAATAATAATTAAACATGTGTAGTAGATCACTGAAAAAGCGAAAGGCATCTGGGAACCAAACAAACAACCTTTTACACTACTTAACGAAAAAAGTGAAGCCACCAGATAAGGAGAAGGAAACGATATGAAACTTCAGAGATTGTGAGGCTATGTGATGTTATTTAAGTGATTACAAAATCGAGTCAAACTTACAAAGAACTTGGCTGTACGAACCCATTTAGTAGCATCACGCTCCACCTCCTGTGGTCTGGAAAGGTTGTCACAAAGCGTTGAATCCTCAACAGAAGCAAGATGACCCACAACTGTTGTAACTGGTTCTTGATATCCTCTGACTGAGTTGAAGTCTGAGCTGGTCCCACACCACGCAGACAGTTCATAGAGACGCATGCCACTTGTAGACGAGTATTGTCCTGTTGAAACATGGCACCGCGATACTCTCGTATGAGAAGTAACCCATGAGGACGCAGGATGTCTGTGACATACCGTTGTGGCGTTACAGTTCCCTTAATCTTTAGTAGGCGTAACCTGAAGTCATACCCGATGTCTCACCACACGATGACGTCAGGAGTAACACGGCTGTGCTTCTCCAAAACATCGGACGACCAAGCTCGCCATCATACCGAACGACGATGATCATTCGGTGTAGTGCAGAACCGCGATTGATCGCTGAACATAGTGTGGTGGCAGTCGTCAGTAGTCCACCGGGAGCTCAATATTTATCTCGGATTTCAGGCGGAGGTGTGAAGGGGTTGCGATATATTTGGTGCACAGTATGGCGATGGTCCCTTGTGGTGTTCAGGAGTGGTCAACCGGAACCCTGACGACGAGTATGTATGTCATCACGTTCCCCTACGGCACAAAGTAAGGCCACTGTCACATGTGAATGTCCCACAGATCTGGATATTGCACTAATCCACTGCTGGCCAAAAAGAGACCCGCAATGAGGAGCCCATCAAATTCTGTCAGGTGCTGACAACGCTGTCTCAAATCAGTACGTCTCCGTCCGTGTTCTCCACAGTAATCGCTCAACATCTGACGCTTTCACGCTTCTTACATACCCTACCATGTCTGCTAACAACACTAAACACGAACAAAGCTAAAGCACTCTGGTGGCCCTTCTAACAGCCACAGAGAACTGTAACTCTAATTACTTACGTACACATTGATGGCGTGTGCGTGTGCGTAAACGTGTACTCAGTCACAATGACATCCGACATTGTCTTCTGGGTACTTCTCTTTTTGTACCAGGCAATGTATTTAGTCCTAGAGACGGTATTTATGCACTAACAAGTTACTTGTCTTCAGGTGAGTACTGTGTATTACTTCAGGAAGAGTTGACTTATTCAGTGTAATGAAATGAAGTGTTCTGGACACAAAATTTACACGAAATTTTTTTTATCACAATAGCAGAAGATTTAGCAAGCAGCCAATGTCTACAGATTGCTTTTATGTGACTTTCACCTAGTCAATTTCCTTTCGATGAGCTATTACGCGTTATATGCCTCCTGTGTATCTGGGACTATCGACGTAAAAAATTCTCCATTTTGACTCTGTTCGTGCTGCAGGGACTGACAAGGACACTTGCATGCTGCAGACACTTCTTGTATTCTTGAGTGTTGCTAAAATTGAGGAGAAAATGATACAACTCGCACAAAGAATTCAGAAAACAAGTAATGGAGAGCCGGGCATAGTGGCGAGGCTAAGGTATTCCTACTTTTTAAGCTGAGTAGCAATAGACGGAAATGCATAGAAACGAGTGATTATAATCTGCGACTATTGAAGTATAATACCGAGTAGTTTAATTACCTTACGATCAAATTAAGTACTTCAAACAATTCAATTTTCACTAAGTGACAAAGTAGCCATTTTGTCCGATATGAGCGGGCCAATTGGCCACTTAGTTTTCAGTTCAGAAATAAGGGATAAAAAAGGCTTGAACGAAAAACTAAATATATTTTATTTTAAAACATGATTAGAATTAAATTATTTACACTTTTATCAAATAAAAGTCAAACTATGTCGCTCCTGTACAGAGTTCGTGAGCCCAGATGGAGCACAACTGGCAGTGAATCCACTGCTCTTCTGGCCGTTCGCAGTATAAGCACCATCTGCCTCCATCATTGTCGTCAAAAAGCGCTCTTCTAGGGTTGATTTCCCTGTTCTCCGCTATTTTCTTTTTACTGCCTTTCTTCTCTTCGGCTGCTTTCAGTTTTTCCCTTTTCTTCCTTTCCTTTATTTGGCGTTTCTAGGTCACTCTTACAAGGACTTGCTGTAAGTATCACTGCGGAGCCCTTCTTTTAGCCACTGCGTTTACGTTTTCCTCCTACACAAAGTGACCAGAAGCCACCGCCGAGAAGGTCACTTTTTGGAAATTTGTTGTAAGGTCTTATGGGACCAAACTGCTGAGGTCATCGGTCCCTAAGCCTACGCACTACTTAATCTAACTTAAGCTAACTTACACTAAAGACAACACACACACCCATGCCCGAGGGAGAACTCGAACCTCCGACGGGGGCAGGCGCACGGACCGTGACAAGGTGCCTCGACCGAGCGGCTTCCCCGCGCAGCGAAGGTCACTTTGCTCGCATTCACGCCATCACGCAAAAATTGTATATCCTCTAATAGCATGATCGAAATGTCAATAACTGAGGAAGGATTATGGAGTCAAGATGAGACTTTAAACATAATTTCATTAAAAAGAGGTAAGTCACATTCCCTCTCCACAATAACTACACAAACTGACCACTTCCCTTAGATCAGGATAACTAAAATTCACAACAATGATCATAACTCTCAGGAGCGGCACGGCAAACATGTTAGACTTCATTGGGTGACTGAGCCCTCCACGGAGAATGCGTTGAGATACACTCCTGGAAATGGAAAAAAGAACACATTGACACCGGTGTGTCAGACCCACCATACTTGCTCCGGACACTGCGAGAGGGCTGTACAAGCAATGGTCACACGCACGGCACAGCGGACACACCAGGAACCGCGGTGTTGGCCGTCGAATGGCGCTAGCTGCGCAGCATTTGTGCACCGCCGCCGTCAGTGTCAGCCAGTTTGCCGTGGCATACGGAACTCCATCGCAGTTTTTAACACTGGTAGCATGCCGCGACAGCGTGGACGTGAACTGTATGTGCAGTTGACGGACTTTGAGCGAGAGCGTTTAGTGGGCATGCGGGAGGCCGGGTGGACGTACCGCCGAATTGCTCAACACGTGGGGCGTGAGGTGTCCACAGTACATCGATGTTGTCGCCAGTGGTCGGCGGAAGGTGCACGTGCCCGTCGACCTGGGACCGGACCGCAGCGACGCACGGATGCACGCCAAGACCGTAGGATCCTACGCAGTGCCGTAGGGGACCGCACCGCCACTTCCCAGCAAATTAGGGACACTGTTGCTCCTGGGGTTTCGGCGAGGACCATTCGCAACCGTCTCCATGAAGCTGGGCTACGGTCCCGCACACCGTTAGGCCGTCTTCCGCTCACGCCCCAACATCGTGTAGCCCGCCTCCAGTGGTGTCGCGACAGGCGTGAATGGAGGGACGAATGGAGACGTGTCGTCTTCAGCGACGAGAGTCGCTTCTGCCTGCCTTGGTGCCAATGATGGTCGTATGCGTGTTTGGCGCCGTGCAGGTGAGCGCCACAATCAGGACTGCATACGACCGAGGCACACAGGGCCAACACCCGGCATCATGGTGTGGGGAGCGATCTCCTACACTGGCCGTACACCACTGGTGATCGTCGAGGGGACACTGAATAGTGCACGGTACATCCAAACCGTCATCGAACCCATCGTTCTACCATTCCTAGACCGGCAAGGGAACTTGCTGTTCCAACAGGACAATGCACGTCCGCATGTATCCCGTGCCACCCAACGTGCTCTAGAAGGTGTAAGTCAACTACCCTGGCCAGCAAGATCTCCGGATCTGTCCCCCATTGAGCATGTTTGGGACTGGATGAAGCGTCGTCTCACGCGGTCTGCACGTCCAGCACGAACGCTGGTCCAACTGAGGCGCCAGGTGGAAATGGCATGGCAAGCCGTTCCACAGGACTACATCCAGCATCTCTACGATCGTCTCCATGGGAGAATAGCAGCCTGCATTGCTGCGAAAGGTGGATATACACTGTACTAGTGCCGACATTGTGCATGCTCTGTTGCCTGTGTCTATGTGCCTGTGGTTCTGTCAGTGTGATCATGTGATGTATCTGACCCCAGGAATGTGTCAATAAAGTTTCCCCTTCCTGGGACAATGAATTCACGGTGTTCTTATTTCAATTTCCAGGAGTGTATTTCCAGCGCTGTGCCAGCACCTTGTAGCCGCGAAGGTTCCAACGACCACTCTGCCCGCCATGACCACTTTTCCCGGCTTTCCGCTAACTGGTTAACGAAATGAAAACGAAAGTTGGCAGTGCGATAATAATCTTCGTTCTTTTTTTAGCCGATACATTAACATAAAAATATCAATTGTTCGATACGAAACATTATTTACGGTTCAAAACGTAGTCTTTTGTAAATTACTGCCCACTGCATATGTATGAGCCTGCCTAATTAATGATATGAACTGTAGATGAAACTACATTGCACATTTCTGCTTATAATTTAAGAGAGAATATAGCACTATGAACGTAATAGCAGCTTTCCTGTATCACTATGTTCACTGCAAACATAAAATTATTTGTTAGATTTGATTCGTGCAGGAACTGAGCGTAAGAAAGTGGTATTTGGCTAGTCAAGACTCATTAATAGAGTAATATCGTTGCCTCCTAACAACCGACAAGCACAGTTTACTCACATTTCGCAAAAGCTCTCTACGATTTAGGCTCTATCCAGAGATACAAGTCAAATGAAGACAACGAATACAAATAGGATATGAATTAAAATTTATCCCGGCTCGGACTTTAGATTGAGAGACAATATCGAGGAGCAGACAGTTAAAACATATTTTACTAAAGAACGGCAATGTGCTTTATGTAAGTTAGAGAACGATACTGTCGCAGGACAAGGACAGTATAGTGAAATATTGCCTGTTTGTCTTTCCTGCGTCATTACGCCTGCGGTGGCTTTGAAGGCTAGAGGAGAGTGTGAGGATGGCGTATTGGTGTTTGGTAGATGGTGATGATACTGTCTCGAGATGGGCTTCCGTCGCTCTTTATACTCGCTGACGAGGGATTGCTAACAGTAATGTGACACAGTAATGTGTCAACAAAGCCTCAGATTTCGTAGGGGCAAGCAGATGATGGTGATAGTACGGTTTTCTCAACCGACGATAGAGTCGAATCTACCACAGGTGGTGATTCATTCATCTCTACCCCCTCATGTGAGCTGAAATTGCGTGTAAAAAAAAGGTTGTGCTGTTGATGGTGGCGGTGAATTTGCGCTCACTGTGGGCCCCTACTTTCGTTATTCTTATCCTGTTGCCGTCCGGAGTGGCCGTGCGCTAGGCGCTACAGTCTGGAGCCGAGCGACCGCTACGGTCGCAGGTTCGAATCCTGCCTCGGGCACGGATGTGTGTGATGTCCTTAGGTTAGTTAGGTTTAATTAGTTCTAAGTTCTAGGCGACTGATGACCTTGGAAGTTTAGTCGCATAGTGCTCAGAGCCATTTGAACCATCTTATCCTGTTATCATGGCAACGCATTCTCAGTCGATATCTAACAGGTTTATATCTGGTTTATTTGGCGCAACGGTATTTTCGAATTTCCGATGATGTTTGTGCAACAGCCAGAGTCGTAACTTGGATTGTGTTTATAGAGATGGGTATCCATTTGGTATGGTGCTTATACTCTCGGCATCTTGCGTCAGGAATGAATATCATATCGGCGGAGGCACCTGATAGTTCTCTGAGAAGAGGAGACTTAGTCGTATCATCGCTGCTGATGCCACCGTTGAACCTCGTCTGAGCATATTTCGTTGATGAGGCTCTCTGAAAGGTCACAGTGGGCACATTGTAGTTTGCTTCGATAGTGCTTTTGGTATTTGCTCCTTAGATGATCTAATCTAACATTGAGATGTGCCATTAGATGGTGGATGGGAGGAAGGTAGTGGAAGATGACCCATGTTCTAAATTGAGGAAAGAGATGAACTTGTGTGTACAGAATGTGGAACCACTTTCGGAGTCTACCTTACAGAGGCATCCTTATAGGGCAAAAAATGCGTGTCAAGACCTTCATAGTGACTTCTGATGAGGTGGATGATATCTGTATAGAGCAGGGAAATGCGGTAAGACACATAAACAATCAGTTACATGCTAGTCTTGGTAGTTACTACGCATTTCTTCTTGCTAGACGTTTGGCCCAGGACATGCTTCAATATCCTTTGAGGATGAAGGCTAAAAACTTAAATCGAAGGGTTGCAAAAATAGCAACCTGGTTTCCTATGTCGAAAGATATGAGCAGAACGCCTTGACACTTTAAGAGAAGATTTGGAGATATGGGTGCCCTGAGTGTCGATGAAAGACCGTAGACGGGCGTGAGAGGCTGATCCTGTAGCTGACTTACGTCGACATCGCAAAATTATCTATGGGTTCAGCAGCAAGAAGGGTCTTTGTGTAGGCGCCGTCGTGGCGGACTGTCGGTCAAAGAAGAGTACTTGAATTTATAATTGCGGAATACCAAAGCCCAATGCTGTAGCCGCCGTGCTGTGCAGTCAGAAAGACAACTGTCATGCCCAAAAATCGCCAGATCGGTATTTTTTTTTAAAAAAAAAGAAGTTTCGAATTAGATTCCCCATTACACGAAAATTCTGGCATCGAAAGAAACTTCCTGTCCCTTTACGTTATAGAACAGAAGAAATGGCGCTGTCGGCTTATGTCCTGCAGTTTTGTAACCCTTTGTTTCCTACCATTTCAAAAATAAAAACAAGCGATAATTGTCTGCTTATTACTCACAGTAGTGCGCTAACAATTGTATCCATTTTCACGATCGAATGTGAAAGGATACCGCGGAGGACACAACATTCGAAAAAGTAATCACGGCAGTGGTTTAGGTATGTGACTTCAGTTGCCTCAAGTTGAAGATGTAAGTGCTCAGCACAGACGTTCCACTCGACTCCAGAAATGTCTGACTCTAGTAATGAAAGAAACACCGTTATTTGAGAGCTAGTAGTGGCCCAGGTAGTACTTAAATAATGGTGTTACGGGGCTAGTCCGCAAGATGAAAAGTTGCAGTGCGAATATGGCTGCTACACTAAACTTTTACAACGTAGTTTTATCGAAAATTGACGGTGTGAGCTCGTGACTGTGTAGAAATAAACGTTAATTCTTACAACAAGGAAAAACGGCAACTAGCTATTGTTAATATTGCTATTTATTAAGAGTAAATAACACCGGTACCGGTTTAGAACTGACAGGATCATTGATAGACGACTGTTCACGTTTAAAATTACGTTTGAATTGTGCAGTACATGCAACGAACAGACTCCTCACATAGTTGAGAAGTGAAAGCTTGATTACAAACGAGTTGCTCGTGCAGGCCTGGAAGGCTCGAGGGATGGTGACCGGCCACCGTGTCATCCTCTACCTTGGCTCAGCACACCGCTCACCCTGCCGTTTTGTCGACTTTTCAGACCGTGGAACCGCTGCTTCTCATTCAAGTAGCTCCTCAATTGGCATCACGAGGCTGAGTGCACCAAGGAAGAAATCTTTGACAGTGCCAGGGGAAGGCTAGATTAAAGACAGTCTGAAACTTACCCTGGTCCGACTGGGATTCGATCCCGCGACCTCTCGATTTGCAGGCACGTGATTTGACATGTTTTGTCGTTTTATTTCTTTCTATCTGTTTCTTTGTTCATTTTACGTCAGTGGTCCTGTGCGAATGTCGCACGACGCCCTTCAGCTTCCATCGATGAGAACTTTTTTTTTTTTTTTTTTTTAGCAAGAAATTGTCTGTAGCAACGTTCTTAAGTATACCTAAGGCGAGAGATTTAACAATGTGAAATGCTAGCCTAGAGAGAGCATGATTTGTGAAAGCTGATACATAGCCTTGACACTCAATTTTCATCATATTCCCCTATTTTTGTATTAAATATTGGGAATTTTATGACTCATTCTTTTTCACACAGGCTCGAGTCTCAAAGAACGCGAAAGATGCTACAGTGGGAACACACTCAGCTCGCATTCAGGAAGGTGGCGATTCAAGTTTATGTCCAGATTTAGGTTTTCTGCGCAAACCCAAAATCGCTTAAAGCAAACGCAAGAATTATTCCTTTGAAAAGGACACGTCTGATTCCTTCTCCATACTTCCTCAAACCGAGTTGGTACTTTGTCTCTAATGATTTGATTTCGAACCTCAAAACTGCTAAATTAGCCTTAGTTTACTTCTCGTAGATTCGAGGGTTTAGGCAGCAGTAATTTCACACTTTATAGGTACCTTGATTGGTTGCTTGGTTGATATGGGGGAATACCTTAATGGATTCACTTTTTTGATCTCTCCCCAGTGTTATCCAGCCTGTAAATTGAGCAACTTATGAAGGAAACCAAAGGGAAATTTTGAAAGCGAATTAAAGTTCAGGGAGAAGGAATTAAAACCTTGAGGTTTGCCGATGCCACTGTAAACTTGACAGAGAAGGCAAAGGACTTGGAAGACCAGCTGAACGGAAACGACAATGTCTTGAAAATAGGTCATAACTTGAATATTGTAACAGTAAAACAAGGCTAATGGAATTTAGTCTAATTAGATCAGGTAATATTGACGGAATTAGATTAGTAAATGACACGCTAGACGTACACGGTCCAGTCACATAAATATGACATTCTGTTAAAAGCCTCAGCAACCGTCGTTTGAAGCACGGGCATGGAGGAAAAGAGCGAATGAGGTTCTACAAGGTACCGACGTGAAAGTGGAGCCATGCCGACTCCAATGCAGTGCCTACAGCCCGAACAGTCCGATCGAGCTGGTCCCACGGAGTCTCGTTTGGGTTCAAATCCAGGAGTTTGGTGGCCAGACAAGTACAGTAAACTCATCCTGGTGTTCTTCGAACCATACACGTAGACTGCGAGCTTTGCCTTGTCCTGCTGGTACACGCCATCGTGCCAGCGTTCAGAGGAAAAAGAAACTGCATGCAAGAGTGGACATGGTGCCCAAGGATAGATACATGCTTGTGTTGATCCACTGTGATTTCGAGAACGACGAGATCACCTAGGGGATGTTACGAAAACATTTCCCAGACCATAATGCTCCCTCCTCCGGCCTGGACCCTTCCAACGATTGTTAAAAGGCCGCACACGCCAATGTTCATCTGTTCGATGGAACATAAAACGTGATTAATCGGGAAACGCCACCTATCGCCACTCGTTGGACGTCCAGCAGAATTTGCACTGGTATGCAAATTCCAGACTTCGTCGCCAATGAGCAGCAGTCAGCTAGGGTGCGTGAACCAGACACCTGCAGCGGAGGCCCATACGCAGCAACGTTCGCTGAAAGGCCGTCGAGGTAACACTTTGGTAGCCCCTTGGTTCATCTGGACGGTCAGTTGCTCAATAGCTCCACGTTTATACGCCCATACACATGTCCGCTTTTCGCCCGGGTCATTTACGGCCCGTGGTGCACCGCAATTAACTCGGCGCCGGATTTGGATAGCCATTTTGTCATGCCCGGTATACTTCAACCACGGCGTCATGCCGTTTACAAACTTAGCCGTTTTGCAATTTCTTTCACCCTTGGTCCGAAAGCCAATGATGATGCCGTTTTGGACGTCAGATAAATCGCTGTGTTACGGCATTACGACAACGGCTGCACTATTTTCCCCGTCCCTCCGATACGCTTCATACACTCAAGCTCCAAAGAATCTGGTGCAGTCATGGTTATTCAAATATAGAGATATGTAACATCCAGAATATGGCGCTGTGGTCGGCAACGCCTATGTAAGACAAGTGTCTGGCGCAGATGTTGGATAGTTTACTGAAGCTACAGTGAGAGGTTATCAATATTTAAGTGAGTTTGAATGTGGTGTTATAGTCGGCGCACGAGCGACGGGACATCGCATCTCCGAGGTAGCGATGAAGTGGTGATTTTCCCGTACGACTATTTCACGAGTGTGCCGTGAATATCAGGAATCCTGTAAAATATCAAATCTCAGGTATCGCTACGGCTGGAAAAGATCCTGCAAGAACGGGACCAACGACGACACAAGAGAATCGTTCAACATGACAGAAGTGCAACCCTTCCGCTAATTGCTGCAGATTTCAATGACGGGCCATCAACAAGTGTCAGCGTGCGAACCATTCAACGAAACATCATCGATATGGGCTTTCGGAGTCGAAGGCCCACTCGTGTACCCTTCAAGACTGCCAGACACAAAGCTTTACGCCTCGACTGTGCCCGTCAACACCGAGTTGGACTGTTGATGACTGGAAACATGTTGCCTGGTCTGACGAGTCTCATTTCAAATTGTATCGAGCGGATGGACGTGTACGGGTATAGAGACAACCTCATGACTCCATGGACCCTACATGTCAGCAGGGGACTGTTCAAGCTGGTGGAGACTCTGTAACGGTGTGGGGTGTGTGCAGTTGGAGTGATATGGGGCCCCTGATACGTCTAGATGCTACTCTGTCAGGAGACACGTACGTAAGCATCCTGTCTGATCACCTGCAGCCATTCATGTCCATTGTGCATTCCGACGCACCTGGGCAGTTCCAGCACGACAATGAGACACCCCACATGTCCATAATTGCTACAGAGTGTCTCCAGTAACACTTTTCTGAGTTTAAACACTTCTGCTGGCCACCAAACTCCCCAGACATGAACATTATTGAGCATATCTGGGACGCCTCGCAACGTGATATTCAGACACCTCCACCCCCTCGTACTCTTACGGATTTATGCACAGCTCTGCAGGATTCATGGTGTTAGTTCACTCCAGCACTTCTTCAGACATTAGTCGAGTCCATGCCACGTCGTGTTGCGGCATTTCTGCGTGCTTCGCGGGGGCCCCACACCATATTAGGCAGGTGTACCAGTTTCTTTGGCTCTTCAGTGTAATATCCTCCACTGCTAGTCTTGGCACCTGCCGTCTGCGAGTGGTTATTGCACGATGACGTCGAACATAGACGAAGGTCACATTAATGTGACTGGACCGTGTAGTAGATAAGTTCTGTTATTTGCGCAGCAAAACATCTGATGAGGACCGAAATGGAGAGGATACAAAATGCAGACTAACAATAGCAAGAAAGGCATTTCGGAAAATGATAAATGTGTTAATACAGAATATGAATTCAAATATTAGAAAGTAATTCCTCAAGGTATTTTTCTGGAGTGTAATCTTGTTTGGACACACAGAGAATTGTAGCTTTTGAAACTGACTGCAGGAAATGCTGAAGGTCAGATGTGTGGATCGGTTAAGTAATGAAGAGGTAATAAATCGAACTGGGGGAAAAAGAAATTTTGTCGCGTATCTTGACTAAAAGAAGGGATCTGTTGTGGAGACACATTCTGAGGCAGCAAGGTATGGTCAGTTTGATACTGGAGGGAAATGTAGTGGGTAAAAATTTAAACAGGGACTACAGTACGGAGGTTCGAAAGGATGTAAGGTGCAGTAGTTATGCAGAGATGAAGAGGGTCGCACAGGGTAGACCAGCATGGAGAGGTGCATCGAACCAATCTTCGGACTAGAGACATAACAACAAGAATGCATGACCTCTTGCACCACATCGTCGAGGCATACAGGGTGGTTACAATTAAACTTCCTCTACTTGGGAGGACCCCCTGAAAACGAGTGATCACAGTGCTATGAAACTTTCTGGAAACATTTGTAAGGACATGCGGAAGAGAAATAAGCAATAAACCACTGAAAGAAACACATTTTAATTGCCACACGGGAGGGGTAACAATCGTTAATTGCTTAGCGTGGTTACTTTCCAGGTTACAAACGTTCCTCTGTGTGACCACCATATGCATCCATTACAACCTGGACAGCACTAGAGATACCATTTCACAATTGTGTGCAGCACTTTTCTAACGGTAGACCATGGATTTTCGGCTGTCATGACAGAGCTCGTGCACTGGTTGAAGATCGCACATTGCGTCCAGCATTCTCAGCCATGTCAACAGTAACTTCTTCAACAATCTGTGGCGAAATTAGCTGTCGGCCTCTCCTAAGAGCAGTTCCCAAATCGCCAGTTAATTCGAACTTCCGAATCAATTTCTTCAACCCCGGTGTGAAAAGAGGGCCTCTTCTGTATTTATTTAATGCGTCGATATTCGCGAAGAACAGCAGCACTATTGCTGCTGTTTTGATAAAATAGCTTTACGATTGAACTACACTGCCACAAGAACCGAAAATTTAATTATAAGCACTCTGTATGCAGACCTTTCAAGCCGTGACAGCATATGTCGAAGCTCTCGGACAGAGTAACTGTTTCATTTTCTCTTTAAAATGGCAGACCTCTTTCATACAGCTATTCTTAGCCGAGGACACAGAAAAAAAATCGTCTTCAAATCCGAGGGATAGTAATATTCTTGCTTTTCGTTGATTTTCGTGGAACTGTCAAGCTTTGTAAGTATTGAACATGTGCCTGTTGACTTTCCCACACTGGGTTCTTATGTCTACCCTATCCTCCTACCCTCTCAACAGTTTTACATGCATAAGTACCAATCGCTTCCCATCCCGTATTGAAGCTGACAATATAATCGTGTTTTGCACTCTCCAAGTATTAAATGACTGGAAAGGTTTCTTTCAAAGTCTGAGAGGACATTTCCAGATAGCCTGTATTCGCGCTGTTGTTAACTAGCAATTTATCAAGCAGTTATTTACAAATTTGTTGGACATTCCAAACGTTCTTAGGAATAAATTAAGGCTGAATCACGATAATACTATCAAATGAACAACGAAAGTAGTCTTTTGACCTCATTAATACCATTTCTCGTGCACCAACTTCAATTATAGATTTTTAATTCTAAATTTGCTTTATACCTGCAAAAATTATTAACAAAAATGGGTACCTCTTCATAGTTTTGTACAGTCCAGCTGTATGTGAACAATTCCAGCAACTTTCACTGGCATTGCAATTTAACAGATGTAGCAATGCCGTGCATAGTCGTAGATACAAAAATAACAATTGCCATTGTCGGGACTCGAACGCGGAAGTGTGAAATAATGAGGTATTCGTGCAACACACGTAAATTTTAAAAGTGGTAAATAATTGTAATAACGTCAAATTAGCAACAAATGCATAAAAATGTCAAAAACAGCGAAAACTTGTGAAAAATACCGCCTCCAAGAGTTAAATTCACAAGGTGTAGATTGCTGTCTCTTTTGCAAAACTTGGGAAGTGAAAATTCATGAAAATACGTGCAAGTATAGAAAATTAGGAAAAATAGCTCCTTCACGGTTCGAATGTTCAACATCTTGCACAGAAACCTGAACCCGAAGGCTGGACGATCGAACAGGACCGAAAATGGAGACGGAAGACACTAGGGATACTTTCCTGTCATGATAATTGAAGTGAAAACTTGGAAACATAGAGAATTAAATTTTAAAGCATTATAACAGGACTCAGCCCGCAACCTCTCAGGCACAAATACAAGTACAAGTGGGTTAGTGGATGTGATACAACGGTAATGAGTGGCCTTGAGCACAATGCCTCACGCACTATATTAATTCTGGTTGAAAGTTGTGATGTCACGTCGTTAGATAACATTAGGCCAAAGGCATTGCACCTGCAACTGGCTCGTAGCAGTAATGTTTAACTGTTCGAGCTCCCTGGGTGTGACAGAGCGCTCACTTAAGGCAAATGCCGAGTGGGTTTCTTTGAAAAAGACACTACCGATTTATATCCAGATTGATCCCCAAATGGAACTGGTGCTCTGTCTCAAATGAACCTGTCTGCGACGGTACGTTAAACCTTAATCTCCCTTCCGCACGACTAATAGCAAAAGTGCTTAACCTCGCCTTTGTAAATGTCAGCTTTGCCACTAATTTATTACCACAGTGGAAGACCTCTTTGCACAACGCCATTAATGATTATTTTTAATCAAATGGTGGGTCATTCGCACTACTGTGTATAAGTTACAGATTAGGAAGAATTCGTTCAATTTTAGACTGTACTTTGTCGACGGCTGTACAAAATATTCCATATACATAGCTGAAGGGTATAAATACGGCAAAAATTTGGGATGTGCTACGGGGGAGTGCTGAAAAGTGATGTCTTTAAACCTTTTATTTGAAAACTCGTAAAGCTTTTTAGCCGCGCGGTGTGGCCGCACGGTTTAGGGCGCCATGTCACGGACTGCGCGGCCCCTCCCGCGGAGGTTCGAGTCCTCCCTTGGGCATGGATGTGTGTGTGTTTGTTGTTCTTAGCATAAGTTTAGTTTAAGTATTGCATAAGTCTAGGGACCGATGACCTCAGCAGTTTGGTCCCTTAGGAATTAAAAAAAAAAAGCTTTTTAAATTAAACAAACGGTGTTAACATTCGACATAGTTATTCTTCATGTCTGCATATTTGCAACCCTCTGCGATAGAGGGCTCCTCCCAATTGTAGCGTGTAACATGGTAGTGTGTAACGTAACCGTATCGGAGCGTGAGAAACAGCGTGCTGTAAACGAGCTTCGAATTCGAAGAGATCGGCCCCACACGGAGCATCCTCTCTTTCAACATGAAGCTGCGACATCTGCAACGATCGGATGCCTCGGGTTCACTGTCATCGATCATCCCTCATACAGTCCCGACTTGGTCCCATCCTATTTCCATCTGTTTAAAAACTTAAAGAATACCTTCCTGAACTTCACTTTGACAGTGATGAAGCGATGGAAGCAGAGGTAAAGTTGTGGCTCCGTCAACAAAGTCAAACATTGCACAATGACAGTATCAACAAACTGGTCTCCGTTGGGAGAAATGCGTTCTTCACAAGCCTGACTACGTTGAGAAATAAATAAAATAAATGAAGAATAAAGATGTAGAATGTTAATAACGTTTGTTTTATTTACAAAGCTTGAAGAATTTTCACATCAAAATTCGGAAGTATTGCTTTTCAGCCGGCCCTCGTAGATAGCTTCTCCACGTTCAAGCTGTGCTTACCGACCTCACAATCTACACAGTGTCTCTGGCAAGAATATAATGATAATCATTACGAGAGCTGGTCCACTGTTTTTGATAGGAGGCTAATATTTTTTCGAGGTATGAAATGCTATACATATCTGCAATTCTATGTGCAGACGCTAAACCAATGTATAAAAAAATAAGTTTGTTAAGACTACACGGAAACACATACATATGCAGTGATAAGTTCAATACATTTACTTAGATAGACGTGACTGGTCCATCGATAACCTGCTGCTGCGATGTCACTTTAAGATAGGCACAATATTCAAAACTCTCACCCTGTGACAACAATGTACATTTCTCGTCAAATAGCAGGGCCAGGAAATACGCTGATTGCTTAGTGCTAACGTAAGTAATGTGTTACTCAGTAACAATTTAGGCTGAATAAATGCATGATGTATACAAGTAAAATTCAAACATACACATTTCCCCGCTTATTGCTTTGTAAGATAGATAACGTTCTGTGGGCTGGCCCTGACGGGATAATCGGTCCCGACCTGCTGCCGTGTCATCCTCCGTCAGTGACGTCATCGCATGTGATCAGCAGATCGCTTTCCCGCTCGTTGTCAGATTTCTTGACCTCGAGACCGCTATCAGTCGGCCGAAACCCACCCCCCCCCCCCCCTCCCCAACCACCAATTTCAGTCAGACGCGTTGACATATTTCTTTGTACTAATAGTTAAATACAGTATTTTAGAAGATAACGGCGATTGAGAAACAATTTTGCTGCTTTGTAAGTTACTTTTATAATGACAAGTTAACCAGGAAGCGCTTGAAGGTAGCGTTCCACTAGCAAAACCTATTCACTTCGTCGCCAAATGCCCATTAAATACAAGCAATTATGCAATGCTTCGATGTCGATGACTGCTTATAAACCATGAATTAAAGATGATTCATGCTAGTTTTTATACTGCTTTTCCTTATCTTAGACTGACAAAACGGCAAAATGTGAAACCTGATAATATCATTAAGAAAAAATTAATATTATAAAAATATATCTGAGGACACTCAGCCTAGTTACTCACGCCTCTAAAATATTAACCTCAATTATCCTAAAACGCATAGAACAAAAAGTCGAAGCTACACTCTCCGAAGACCAGTTTGGATTCCGGAAAGATAGAGGAACCAGAGAAGCAATATTTGCTCTAAAACTAATAATAGAGAAACGACTAGATAAGAACCTGAAAACATACATAGCTTTCGTAGATGTAGAGAAAGCCTTTGATAATGTTAAGTGGGATAAGATGTTTGAGGTACTCAAAAAAGTAGGACTAGACCATAAAGATAGAAAAATGATATGGAACCTGTACAAAAACGAGACAGCAGTTATCCGTGGACGGACAAAACAAGAAGAGGTGCAGATAAGGAAAGGTGTCCGACAAGGTTGCGCACTATCCCCTGTTATCTTTAACGTATACATTGAAGAGGCGCTGAAAAAAGTAAGGGAAAATTCACAGACAGGTGTAGTAATTCATGGCCAACGAATAGATATGATAAGATATGCCGATGATATAGCTGTCCTGGCTGAAAGTGAAGAAGATCTTGTAGTCCTACTGAATAGAATGGATAAAGTTATGGGTGAAGAATATAATATGAGAATTAATAAAGCAAAAACAAAAGTAATGGCATGCGACAAAGAAGATCAAGTGAAAGTCCAAGTTCATGTAGGCAATGAACTGCTTGAACAAGTTGATAAATTTACTTATCTGGGCAGTAATATTACCAGGGATGGAAGGAGCAAGGCAGAAGTGAGAAGTAGAATAGCTCAAGCAAAGGCTGCTTTTAACAAGAAGAAAAACGTATTAACGTCTAAGAGCATCAGCCTTGAAACCAGGAAAAGATTTTTGAAATCATATGTGTGGAGTGTGGCATGCTATGGGTGTGAAACATGGACTCTCGGGACAGAGGAACAGCAGAAGCTAAATTCTTTTGAAATGTGGTGCTATAGACGCATGCTCAAAATAAAATGGATTGACAAGGTCACCAACGAAGTGGTTCTGGAAAGAGCAGGTGAGAAGAGAAGCTTCTGGAGTTTCATTGTTAAAAGAAGAGTGCAATTTACAGGCCATCTATTACGACATAAAGGACTCCTGAACACAATCATAGAGGGATATGTCGAGGGAAAAAGACCAAGAGGAAGACCACGACTGAGGTACATGGATCAAATCGTGAAAGATGTGGGATGTGACACCTATAAAGAAATGAAGAGAAAAGCTGAAAGACGCACAGAATGGAGACAAGCTGCCATTGTAGCTGTTGCAAACCAATCCTTGGATTGACCACTACAGAAGAAGAGATATCTGAGCGAACAGAGTAGCTTGGACGGATATGGGAGTGGGAAATCACGTAAAAGCCGAAATGAGGACGAGTGCTACACCAGTGCCGGTAGCGCCAGTGTTCAGATTTTGAGCGTAATGATGAGAAGATGAAAACAGAAAGGGAAAAGTTGGGCGCTCACTATCAGAGACCCATAGGACTTATCCTCAAATCGTACCGGTGTTTTTGTACAGGGACGTGATTCTAAGAAACAAAAAACCGTGCAATAGACCCACAATGTCCCTGTCGCGTCTTCACTTTTGTTGTACGTTGGAAGCACTCAGTTTGTAATGTCACCAAACACGCCAATTGAAGCACGTATTCTGCACAGGAGAACGCAAAGATAGACATAAGATAAAGCTACTCTGAGTTTCCACAAAATGTAACGTTTGGCGACAGTTCCGAGGCACAAAAGAATGTTCGGCGTAGGCCAGTCCAAGTTCAACCAAGAGTAACCACACTGTATTATGATCGACATTTAGCTTTAACTCCACAGCGAAATCTAAAAATGTTTGCAAGGCAGTTGTCCGCAGGGCATACAATTAGGCCCCTACCTAAGAAATTGCTGTTTCTTGTGGATCGGGACAGATATTTTGTGAGCAGACAT
The DNA here is from genome assembly GCF_023864275.1 of Schistocerca cancellata. Lineage (NCBI taxonomy): Eukaryota > Metazoa > Arthropoda > Insecta > Orthoptera > Acrididae > Schistocerca > Schistocerca cancellata. The sequence continues at coordinate 305,322,903 of NC_064629.1, forward strand.
CCGGCCGTGTGTGCCTTACATAGAAGGATCCAATCTATTGCACAGTCAGATACAGTGAAAAGAAGAATGAAAGGGATAATGTATTGTTTATAGAAGACTTTTTCTTCTGTTTGAAGAGCTACCCACAGCACGTTCGGCTGGCTGCTAATAAACCATTAATTAAAGATGATTCATGCTAGTTTTTATACTGCTTTTCCTTATCTTAGATTGTTAAAACGGCAGTCACGGGAACATAGTGAAAGACCATTCTCGTAGTTTTCAGCTCTGGTGTGAGGAGGCGTCATATTTGACAGTCATAAGAAGCTCGACATCTCCATTAGGTGTCAGAGGATTGTTGTTATCCGGCCGCTGTGGACGAGCGGTTCTAGGCGCTTCAGTCTGGAACCGCGCGACTGCTACGGTCGCAGGCTAGAATCCTGCCTCGGGCATGGATGTGTGTGATGTCGTTAGGTTAGTTAGGTTTAAGTGGTTCTGAGTTCTAGGGGACTGATGATCTCAGATGTTAAGTCTCATAGTGCTCAGAGCCATTTGAACCTTTTTTTTATTGTTGTTAGCGCCCAACGGAACGAAGTCGAGATATTGAGTCCACATGTACGTCTTGTAATAAGTGCAGTTGGTCTAGATTTCTTCTATGGATCACCGACCTGCTGTGGTGGATAGATAGATGCCTCACAGGTGAAAATATCGAACGCATCTGCTGGCTTACGAATCATATAGTGCATATGCCGGATATGCACTATTGCATTGGCGAGACGAGTTGCAGCCCGTCAGATAGCAGCAAGGACACTGTCTCCCGTTCGCATAACTGTTTCTACAGACTATCGATCCACATTATAGATAGGATGCTCCGTCACTTGTCGGGCATATGTAGTAGCTAAAGGTGACCATGTCACCTATTAACTTCAATGGCTGTTCTCCCGAATGCGGAACCAGCGAGCGAGGTGAGGTAAGCTAACTCACTGGACATTCGTGGTCGGCTGGAATTCGCAACACTAACCGTCGGCTTTTACCATTCTAAAGATGCTGTGACATCACTTCGTGTCCACTTTGAGTTGCATTTATATATTTGTTGCTATATTTTCAATGGCAACGGCCTTGCCGCAGTGGCTACACCGGTTTCCGTGAGATCACCGAAGTTAAGCGCCGTCGGGCGTGGTCGGCACTTGGATGGGTGATCATCCCGGCCGCCTTGCGCTGTTGCCATTTTTCGGAGTGCAGTCAGCCTCGTGATGCCAATTGAGGAGCTACTCGACCGAATAGTAGCGGCTTCGGTCAAGAATACCATCATAACGACCGGAAGAGCGGTGTGCTGACCCCACGCCCATCCTATCCGCGTCCTCCACTGAGGATGACACGGCTGTCGGATTGTCCCGGTAGGCCACTCGTGGTCTGAAGACGAAGTGCTTTTATATTTTCAATGGTTTCGAGAGAAATTGTGTTTTTAATCCCTTCTGTGCATGAGAAACACTGTACTGTCTCTTCTACTTCGGAGGGAATTATAATATTTAGTCGATTTATTAGTTCTTTTCTTTACGATACACATATTTCTTTTAAATTCGTACATTTTATCGAGGTTCTCACTACAGCTGCAGTGCTGTTTTCGCGAAACTCGATTTGGTGTCTTTCCGGCAGACAGTTAACATTGTCCTTACCAAATCAGTTTTCGATCTACTACCGAAAAGTAAATGTATCCGAAACTGTGCACCGCAGCCTGCACTAAATCTATGTAGCTGTAGCGTATTTCCCGATATAGGTGACGATTTATTTACGACAAATAATTTTTTAGTTCTTACTGTGTCTCATAATGTCTATTACAGCTGTAAAATTAAATTCATTTTCTTTCCAAGAAATGTTCCTCTTATTTATACAGGATATTAAAAAAAGTGTCGAATACTATGACAGGTGGTAGCACTCACCGAAACAAGAAAAATAAGTTCGATAAACATGGGTCTGGAAACGCATACTTTCCGAGATAAACATGCGTTTATAGCAAGGGCTGTGCTACGCTTGGTTGCAGACATTAGCACAGTTGTTTCATTGGTGCTCCGTCAAATGTGTCGGCAGAGTATTATGTTGTCTTCCTCACCTATTATTAGGCGGTCTGCAGTCAGTCGTGTGGTTCGGGTCGTATTGTAGGCTAAGTTAGTTTTCGTCGTGTTTTTGTGCTTTGTTGTACAGTACTGTCAAGCCTGGGTACGTGTCACGGTGTTTACCTTCTTCCAGGCACGGATTCACTCACGTGTTTATTGTTATTGCGCGGTTTATATGCACAAACGGTGTAATATATTTACATTTTCTCTCTTCCACGCCGGCCGTTGTGGCCGAGCGGGTCTAGGCGCTCCAGTCCGGAAATGCGCTGCTGCTACGGTCGCGGGTTCGAATCCTGCCTCGGGCAGGGATGTGTGTGATGTCCTTAGGTTTAAGTAGTTCTAAGTTCTAGGGGACTGATGACCTCATATGTTAAGTCCCATAGTGATCAGAGCCATTTGAACCTCTCTTCCACCACTTGTTAACAATGGAAGCCTACTACTCGACATGTGAAATGTCGGATATGGTATTCTGCTATGGTTTAGAAGATAGATGGACGTAGCCTGCGAGCCCGTGCACTCTACGTTGCAAAATATCCACAGTGCACAGCGCCCTCTGATTAGCTGTTCGGCAGACTTTTCCACAGTCTGAGTTACACAGGCACTTTTGCACCTGGGAAGAGTGACAGTGGAAGACCCCGCACAGCCCGTATGCCTGACGTGGAGGCCCGTGTGCCATGTTCGGTGGAAGAAACCGCTGGGACCAGTATGCGACGATTAGCAGCAACAGAAGGCTTGTCCTCTCATATCTGGGCGTACTTTATGAACAATTGCTGTACCCATATAATCTACAGCGCGTTCAGGCCCTAAAGCCGTCGGCACACGGACCGTGCTGTCGAACGTTAGCGTTGAGCGTGCCAAGTTCAACGTGCTGCTGAACGCTCAGGAACGATGCGACTTGTGCATACGGTACGTGGGCCCAACGTGGTATACGCGATCGCATCGCACTCCAGCGGCAGTTGAGGGATGTTTCTAGTTCGTAAATCCCACTCTCTAGTCAACGGGCGCGCGTGAAATTCCCACGTTAGCTCTATTAAAACGCACTTTTCCTCCATCGTCCACGAAAAGGAAAGTACCATGTCGAATCAGTAGAGACACAGGCTTATAAAAGTTCCGTTACAAACGAATCTGGAATACTTCTCCGCATAAGATAAACATTATTTCATCATTCCCACATTTTAGTAAAATCCCAAGGTCAGTCTTACTTGATCACTGTTCCTACCCAGTAGCAGAATCTTTGCAACATGTGAAGTACGAAGCGTAAAAGAAAAAGGAACAAAATAACGTAATACAACTAGCGCAAGCTGTCCTTTAGATTAATCCAATCGAACAAAGTCACCCCTCAAAAAAGGTGAACTTGTATTTACATAACATCAAATATTATAGTATATACTTACATTAAACTAATAATAAAGTATCAGAACCTAATAAAAACGCGAATGTTAGGAAAAAATTTGGCTTTGTCAAGACGCGAACCACCGCCCCAACAAAATGACACATTCAGGACCTATGACGCTACTCATTACGCTTTTTTTTTAATTGTATTTTACTAAAACATACATTTCAAGTATTCAACAGTACAATTAATGATTAAACCATCTGCAACATTAAAGAAAGAACCAGTTTTAAACTATTTATATGCTAAATATGTCTAATAGAGTAATAATGGTAAAACAAACTTTAAAAGTGGGTTACAGTAAAAACTTTGCTCAAGATAACTGAGATTATTCTAAGGTGCAAACTATTGTCACCGAATCACTGGGTTTGTCTACAAAGTTGAATTCACTGTTTAATTTGTAAACTGTCCATTGAATAAAAAATAATAGCATATTTAATACCAGTTTTCTTGACTATGAACCAGTTTAAATCCAATCCAATTAAACACATACAATAACACACACACACACACACACACACACACACACACACACAAAAAGTTCCGGAAGCAAGGTTAAAGTAAATAATAATAAGGAACCAAGTGACTTTTATTTTTCTTCTGTTCGTTCTCGTTCAAGGTGTTGTAGTGGTTTCACATATTTAACCAACACCCATTCTTTCAAAAATGATCTTCAGCATGTTGCCATAGTGCTTCTAGTGGTTGCGATACGTGCTGATTTTTGCATATTCACACTTCATGTAAACGCGGAATTCTATCTCGTTGTCCGACCCAAGTGTGTGGATGACATAACTAACATATTTTCCCAGTAACCAGCTAATGGCGTTGGTTTTTAATTTCGGAAAGTATGTCATGTCCGGTCTCAGGAGGAGCGACGGCATTATATATTGCGTAGAGGATCTGGTGAGAAAGGCGATTTGTTGCCTGATCCAATTCCAGTTATGCACATTGCCACCACAGGTGAATCTGTGGCTGAGTGTATCCACCAGATTGCATTTTCCACAAAGGTGTGTCTGGTTTAAACCGATCCCATATAGTCTCTCGTTGGTGCTGATGACATTATTAACTGTTTTGTACCATGCGGAAATAGCGTCTGTAGATAGCCCGGCATAGTTGATGTTCCGCCATACAGCTTTCCAGTCACAATTTGGGAATTTCGTTTCAATTTTGTTTCTACCCTCATTTAGCTTCCTTTCAAGTATGATGTCGCGCGCTGTGATACGTGTGTTGCTTCTGATTTCGTCACTAAGATAACTTGCTTCGAGGAAAAAGTTCCTCACATACTGCAGACGGGCATTAATCCTTCGCACATCAATCGGTGCTTGCAGGCTATGGGGTGTCACAGCCTCAAAGAGCTTTGCGGTTATACATTGTGGAAGTTCTCTGAGTATATGGAAAGTCCGTTTGAGGAACAGAGCAGACGCTTTATTGCGAATATCCACCAAACCGAGGCCCCCGTTTCTGACATCCAGTATAACCGTAGTCGCACCAACCCTGAATATGTCTCCTCGCCATAAATAATTGGTAACAGTGGACATGATCCCTTTCGCTACGAGTTTAGGGATTGGAAATACCTGCGCAGTGAAATACGCTTTAGACAAAACGCAGGAGTTGATGAATCTGACTTTTTGCACCAGGTCCATAGTTCGATGGACGTTCTCCATTACAGCACCATGAACTTTCCTCCTAGTTTCCGACCAGTTAAAAGCAGCCATCCGCATCGGACATGCCATTAAGGTGATTCCCAAAGTTTTATGTTTGTTGTCTTGTTTTGCCCATGCCAGTCGAAGGTGATCTAGGCCCCGTAGATTCAATATTTGACTTTTGTTTTCATTTGCTGTCGCTCCCGACGCTTCACAATATCTTCGGATTTCTCTTTCCAGTGTAACTGTCTCCTCCTTATTCCTTATTACAACGCCCACGTCATCAGCATAAGCTCGTATGACAGTTTTCTCACCACTCAATGTTATGCCTGTTAATCTTGCGTGGACAGTGCGGAGGAAGGGCTCTAAAGATACTGAAAATAAAAACATTGATAAGGGACTGCCCTGTGGAACCCCTCGCCTTATCTGTATGGGTTTAGATGTTTGGCCATTGATTGCTATTTTCGCATTTACACCTGTTGCAATATTCCTTAGCATGTTCACAATCTGGGGGTGGAAAGCCATTCTTGACAGCGTCGCAAAGAGGTATCTATGACTAACGCGGTCAAAAGCTTTGTTGAAATCTATAAAGATTAAAGCACATTTTATACTTGTCACTGAGGTAATTGCAATGACGTCTCTGTATGCAGATAGACTTTCGAATATCGTTCTGGTCGGAGAGCAAGATTGGTGATGACTCAATATTTTGTTGGAAAAGGCAGAGAGTCTTTTGTTGATAATACGCGAAATTATTTTTTAATCAGAATTTAGTAGCGAAAGAGGCCGAAAATTGTTTAAGTTGGTTTTGCCTTTACTCTTAGGAATCAGTACTATTTTACTTTCCTTAAACTCTGCAGGGACCGGTTTTCCGTTCAGGACCTCATTTGCCATGGAAGTGATCTTGTCCCCAATTATAGACCAGTAGCGGGCATAAAACTCCACAGGGAGGCCATCAAGTCCCGGAGATTTGTTGAGAGGTGAGTTACGCACTGCCTCATGCACTTCATCTTTAGTAATAGGTGACAGGATGTCAGCGTTGTCTGTTCCCGACAATTGTGGACCTAAAATAGTGAGAAAGTCCTCGAGAGCTGCATCTTCCACTGTGGTAGGGGCATATAAGGTTTCATAGTACCTGTGGACTTCGTCCAGTATTTGTTTCTGGCATGTGAGCCTCGTACCAGTATGCGTCTGGACTTCATCAATTAAAGTTAGACGTCTGTTTTTAGCATGCCGCACCAAGTGATACAGAGAAGCTGTTTCATCTGCTACGACTGATGTGGCTTTCGATTTAATTTTGAGTCCCTCCATCTGTTGCCGTTTAATGCTTAATAACTTGGCTTTTATTTTTTTGATATCATGTAGACGAATTACGTCATCATGGGCCTGTTGATATAAGTCTCTTAAAACTTTATAATAAAACTCCATTGTATTCCTCAACTCCCTGTGCCTCGCTGCACTATACTGCATGACAACTTTCCGCAGCCTTGGTTTAGCCCTCCTTGTCCACCAGTCAATGACTGTTGGGTGCTTGTCTACTGTGCGGCGGCACATAGTCCACGCAAACCTTATTTCCTGTTCCAGTTCTTCGTCAGTTAAAACAGAGATATTTAAATTCCATTGGCCTCTGAATCGACGGGTTGGCTGTACACTTAGATTAAAGCAAATTAAAAATGTACTGTGATCACTAAAATACACTGGAATAGTCTCAACGTTTAATAAATAATTTTGCAAATTTGGTGACACGTAAATTCTATCTAGTCTGCTGCGGGAGTGGCTGGTTATATACGTGAACCCGACTGACGTCGGGTGCTGAAGTTCCCACACATCCTTAAGGTGTAGATCACTACTAACTTTCTTAACTGTGGCGAGTAGTTGAAGTTGGGTTGTTGATCTTTCTGGTTTAAAACACAGTTAAAATCTCCACCTAGTATAAGAGAACACGGATTTTCCCTCAATAAATAAATCAGTTCATCTTGAAAAAACTGCGCACGATCCAATTTGTGGGAAGTTCCTGATGGGGCGTAAAGGTTAATCACTGTCACATCGAAAATTTTTATGCCTATGGCTCTTCCCGATTCTAGTCGTTCGATTTCAGTCACCGGAATGCCTTCCCTTATAAGAATGGCTGTACCGATATTGGCTTCCGTAGAAACATTAACAATTTCAAAAAAGCCTGGGATCCGAAATTCCGTTAGCGCAACTTCTTGTAGCAACGCGATATCTGTTCCGGACTGGTACAAGAATTCTTTTAGTGCTGCCAATTTCAAGGGTGACTGTATTTTATTAATGTTAATAGTAGTAATGCTATAAGCTTGCAGCACAGACATACCGGAAGAAGCTATTTGGGATGAGGTTCGGTATGATTATAGCAGCAAACGTGCTTCCCTACAAGGCACGATCTTTACAAGCTGTGTGCCCATTACATGTACTAACTGCCTAGAAAAATTTGCACTGCTTTTAAACAAATAGCTTGAGAAGAAAAGTATCCTAAAATCCTGACAATGCATTGCTATAAGTCACTGTGGCCATTCTCTTTCTCCTCGTCAGTGTTGGCCCTGATGACTTCATATTTAATATTCTTTTTCTTGATGTCTTTCTTCTCTGGTGTGACTTTCGCTTGATGACGCATGACAGCAAGACCCGGTGTCTGTCGCAGCCGCCGGCGGTGGCTGAATGGGGCAACGGCCGTGGCTTGCGAGTCGTCAATGTTTGGTTCCGGCGTGGTGTCTGTTGTGTTGTTTTGCTGGCGAGGCGGTGATGCTTGTGTATTTCCTCCTTCGGCGCGGCGTTGCGCTTCGGAGTCAGCAGGTCCTTTACCTGGTACTTCCTCGTACGGTTCGCACTGTATGGGTTGTGCACTTGATGCGGTTATTTCAGCCGTGACCTCAGGCTCAGGGTCACATTTCCGTGAAAAATCACTACCCGCTGAGTCACTATCTGTTCGTGGCGGTGTAAGTCCTTGTGCGGAAGTGGGAGCCACATCGACCTTCATTCCATCTCCTTTTTCCACTTCCAACAGATCTTCAGGACTGGGCTTCGGCCTCCTGGCAACGGGTGTTTCACAGGAAGAGTCCTCATCAACATTTCTTTCAGTGTCCTCTAGAGGACGCTTTTTTGTGGGAATCTCGCTGTCACGGGACGGAATTTCAGCAGTTACTGCAGGTTTTAAAGACGGAAAGTCATTAACATTAAGTGCAACATTTTCAGAGGTAGTAACAGGATCCACGACCGCCGCCGGCTCTGTTGTATTACTGGCTGGCAACAAATCGTTGAGTGTCAATTTCCGGCGTTGCGTAAGGTTATTTGTTAGCACAAATGCACGGCGAGGGCAGTCCTGACGGAGGTGACCAGACTCGTTACATACATGACATGTAGGGGTTTGCCCTGAGTACATAATATGTGCCTTGTGCCCGTCAACAAAGATGTGGGAGGGAATGTTTGCTTTCACTTCCATCTCCACGGAGCGAATGCCGTTAAAGCACTGCAGCTTGAAATGCGAAGCCCACCTTTCGTTGACTATTTGCCTGACAACGCCATACTTTGAAAGGACATCTTTAATTTTCGAATTGTCTACTTCTATGGGAATATTCAAAACCCTAACATTCCTAATTACAGACTCGGAATTCCGGAGTTTGACAGTACTTTTAGTACCATCACGGTGTATAAATTCCGTTTCATAACCAAATTTTGCCAGAAAGCGGTCTACACTCGCGGAATCTTTAAACTTTACAAAAATGCAGTATTCATCAGAGTCCAGCTGCATGGTATGAACAGATTCAGAATGAAGGCCAATTACCTCGGTAATCCAGTCGTGTATTTCTAGTGCAGAGGGCTGTACTCGACGGGTGTACTTGTCGAAGGTGAAAATCACGGTGTTTTTTCTCACGGAGTTTGCCATGGTGTTCTGCAGCGAAGAAATCTCGGACAACGCCGAAATCCCAACGGCATTTCCTAGAAAGATGACACGAAAGAAGACCAAATGCTCAATTAATAAGGCTTAATTCACGTGCAAAACGTCAATAAACGAGCACAAAACACGAAAACACTGGCGTAAACACTGAACGTTCACGGAGCAAACTTGAGGAGCGTGCGACCGCTGCGACAGCTAAAGCCAGACTGTGCTAAACCAACATCTGCGTTTCAACATCTAATTATAGTATCTCACCGCTTGCTGAAAACTTTAATCGTAGATATGATACCAATTGAAATTGATAATTAACAAATTGTACCAAGAACAATGCGTTTTGTGTGGCTCTTCAGTGTGTCGCTGATTTCAAATAGCCTGTCATAATACGCAAGTTACAATAATTCTTTTGCCACGAATATGACGTATCTCATTATTTTATTGGAACGAATCACACAATTATCAAAGGGTTTTCCAGTGATTCTCAATTTGCTGGTGCTCAGAGACAGCATATATAGGCATACACTTGAAATGAATGCCAATATGGCGCCTCACAACTCTGTATTGAAGGGAGACGGCGTGCTTGTGACGTAGGTGGCGTTGTGCCATCTCATTGGTCAACGCTCAGACGCACGCTCAGAATATCTGACATGCCAGATATTGCTCTGCACGTTCGGAAAGACTCCCGAGCGTGCTATTCCACGCTATGACGTCAGAAACTCGGCACGCTCAACGCTCAACGTTCGGATGCACGGTCCGTGTGCCGACGGCTTAAGGCCATAGTATCAACATGGCAGACGGCGGGTCTGTGAATGACTGTTGCAGATCCACTGTTCACATCCAAGATTTTATTTACCGATGAGGCAGGGTTCACAAGAGATGGTGTTGTGAATTTCCATAACCAGCACGTATGGGTAGATGTAAATCCCCAAGCAATTCAGGAAAGAGCGCATCAACACCGATTCGCAATCAACGCATGGGCAGGCGTACTTGGCGATAGATTAACAGCGCCATACGTGCTCCACAAAGGTTAACTGGGGCGCATTGTCTGGACTTTCTCATTAATGTATCGCCTACCTTGCTGGAGGCTGTGCCATTCCAGCAACGAATACAAATGTGGTTCATGCATGATGGTGCACCAGCACACTTTCGTCACAATATGCGCGAACATCTGACGCAGACATTTCCTTGGACTACTCGTTCCCCAGACCTCAATCCCCTAGACCAGGGCTTAACAACTGGCCGGTTTTGAGCGCGAGTACTCGCGTCTGCTCAGGCACGTGCCCGCGAGCAGGTGCAAGGTCGCGGAGTAGGGAGGGAGGGTGGGAGGGGAAATACGCGCGCACGTTTGAATGTGATCTCGCGTTCTTAGCAGATTTAACTAGCCATCTGAATGCTTTGAAGATTTTACTACAAGGTAAAGATCTGCTAATTACTCATTTCATAGATCGAATACGAGCTTTTAAAATGAAATTGACACTTTGGGTGAGTCAGCTGGAGACAGGAAACCTAGCTCATTTTCCTAAATTATCATCCATGCAAGATGTTCACAAAGACTGTGAACGTTATTCACATAGTTTAGTTGATCAGCGCTTTCAAGATCTGACAGCACTAGACAGTGATTTTGATCTGTTCTCTCCATATTCAGCGAATATTTAAGATATTCGTCCTGAGCTGCAGCAAGAAATTATTGACCTGCAGTGTGACAGAGAATACAGAGACAAATTTCAGAACAAGAAAAACATTTTGGAATTCTACAGACACTTGCCTCAGGATAGATTTCCTCGTTTGCACAAACTGGCGGCTACAATAATATCAATGTTCGGTTCCACGTATGTTTGTGAACAACTGTTCTCTGCAATGAAATGTAACAAGACGCGCCTGAGAAACGCATTGTCTGATCGAAATTTAAACTGCACGCTGCGCCTAAAATGCACAAGAACAATTACTCCGAACATAGACGCAATTGTAAAGGGCAAAAGTACAAGATAACCGAGAATCCCACGCTTCAGTGACACCTTCTATTGTGTAACAGTTCACAAATTAATGCGAATGTAGAGGCATACACTAAGCTAATAAAATTATGTGGCATGTGTACATTCTCCTTTATTTGTTTCATTTGTCGCAGTAATAATTCGTGAGTGATATCCCTGCAGGTGGCTGCGAATTTACATTGACTGACGGCAGCTGTTGTGTGCCCCACGTGACTTTCCCCACTCTCCGCTCTGGTCCGGTAGTGGGGGTAGCGTGCTCGCGCTGCTCCGTGCTCGCGCCTTGCTGCTCACAGCTTGCTCCGCGAGCACGTATGTTGTGAAGCCCTGCCCTAGACTTTTGGTTATGGGGGCACTTGAAGGAATTGGTCTACTCCACGCCAGTCAACGATCTGTGGACGCTACAGAGTCGCTTCTTCAATGCGTGCCATCAGGTACAACAACAACCGGGTATACTTCAAACGGTGTGCCACTCCTTGAACACCTCCTGTAAACACATGTTTATCGCAGAGAGTATTCATTTTCGGATCCATGTTTATTGAACTTTTCTCAGACAGTGTGCACTCCGGACCCATGTTTATTGAATTTAATTTTCTTCTTTCGATGAGTATTACCACCTCTCATAATATTTGACACTTTTTTTTAAACATCCTGTATATCACTCACCACAATAGTTGTTATTCGAACTCTTTTTCCCGTTACAGTGAAGACAAATTCGCATGAAATGATTGGCTGAGATTGCCCCAAGAGGTGTATTCAGCCGCCTGCATGCAACTTCTTTCAGTTGGACGCCACTGCGGCGATTTGCCTAGTAACTCTACTGTGGACAGGGGATCTAGACTGAAAAATTGCGGTGTGTGATCGGGATTTGATCCCGCGACGTTACAATTTTCACGGTCGCACTTCACCACTAGACCACCAAGCCCGACACTGTTGTAGTGAATTCTCGTAATCAAAACTGTCTGTTTCCTTTTTGTATCAAATGGTATGACGTTATAGTCACCATGCTGTTTACGTCGTCTGTCAGACTGATCAAAGCCGCCAGTTAGTATCGCAATTTCCTCTTCATCCCATATTCGGAAGAACGGAGGTTCAAATCCCCGTTCGGATACCAGGATTTGGGTTTTCCGGGATTTCCCTAAATAGTATAAGGCAAATGCTGGGATGGTTCCTTTTTAAAAGGCACGGTCGATTTCCTCGCCCATCCTTCCCTACTCTGAGCTTGTTCACCGCCACGCCACCTTGAACGACAAAAGTAAGAGAAATAAATATTTATAATATTAGTCTAACATTTGACCACGTACCCTGCACTTACTTTTGTTTCCATGTGATGGTCCACAGTACATGCAAAGGAACGTTCAAACTAGACTTTAAACTGCTCTACAGTTAGTGCTTCAAGACAGAAGCATGATCTACCTCCAATCTTCGAAAAAGAGCATTTGCACATCTGAACTCTAGCCCTGGACACACTGATCCACAGACGATTAAGAACTACCCAAGATGTCGCAGGTAGCTATCCGAAAACATGGTGACTGCTTGAGGGTTAGTTTGGATACTGACAATATTTGACAAAGTTGCTTGTGGATTTCATATTCTTTTAAAGTGGATGTCCGTGCATTGGATGCTGACATCATTATGGACTTTGTGAAACCTCTAGCTCATGTGTCACAGCCTACTGAAGGCGGGTTTAGACCTGATGCAATATAGCTGTCCTCCACTGAGCTAGGGCTGAACCAACCAGTCCTAACGCGAAGTGTTCCAGTCAGCGCGATATCTGCTTACTCAATAATCGGGCGAACAAGTGCCTTATAAGCCACTTCTTTCGTGGATGAGCTACATTTCCTTAAGATTCTTCCGATGACTTTGAGTCTGGTGTCTGGATTTCCCACTATCTGTTTTATGTGGTCATTCCACTTAAGATCGCTCTGGTGATGACAATCATCTGGACAGAACGGGTGTGTGAGAATGGACAAATGGGAGTGGATGGGTATGAGCGACTTACAATGAAGGACCAGTGGGTGCGAGCGAGTTACAGTTAGGGGAGCTTGTGGAAGGGAGAGGTGAGCTGAATGTTAAAAAGAGCGTGAATTGTTGGCATGCCAAAATTTTTGGGCACTGAGGAAGGTAGAGTGAGGCACCTGAAACCCCACTTTTCAGTGAGAGTCTGCCGGCCGTTTTGGCCGAGCGGTTCTAGGCGCTTCAGTCTGGAACCGCGCGACCGCTACGGTGGCAGGTTCGAATCCTGCTTCGGGCTTGGATGTGTGTGGTGTTCTTAGGTTTAAGTAGTTCTAAGTTCTAGGGGACTGGTGGCCTCAGGTGTTAAGTCCCGCCGGCCGCAGTGGCCGTGCGGTTCTGGCGCTGCAGTTTGGAACCGCGGGACTGCTACGGTCGCAGGTTCGAATCCTGCCTCGGGCATGGGTGTGTGAGATGTCCTTAGGTTGGTTAGGTTTAAGTAGCTCTAAGCTGTAGGGGACTTATGACCTAAGATGTTGAGTCCCATAGTGCTCAGAGCCATTTGAACCATTTGTTAAGTCCCATAGTGCTCAGAGCCATTTGAGTGAGAGTCTTCTAGTAAACAGGAGGACATGTGCCTTTTTGTGCTCCGATAGGAGCATTTTTCCGCTGGTTGTGATACTGTTTTTCCATATGCTGTAACAAAATAATTTAAAAAATATGCAACAAAGTTTATCGTTTCCTTGAGTTAAATTGGACTGTTGTTGACTGGTCAGGTTAAAGAACGATTTGAAACATTTCACCCAGTTCCACAATAATGAGGATGTTGCACGTTTAATAAACTAAAGCATCGTCTTTGATATATGTCGTAGAAACTCAATTTTTTAAATAAAGTTCGGACGCTTTTTACTATTCTAGGTGGTAACCTTTAAGCATCTTTCATGGTCTACAGACTCGGCTGTAGTAAATATATGTAGTAACAGAAGATTGTTAGAGTTGTAAAATAAGATTTATTACATGTACAGGAAAATACTTATACTGGAGAAGCGTTTTATATATACTTGTCGCAACTTGCTTATACATGTAGCAGTGAAACAGCCTAAGAATTTCATTGGTGTCGTGGCGCATAAATTTCCAACGACAAGCCTGGAGAGTAGACCTCGTACGGCAGAGCACACGCAGAGCTGAGTGCATTTATCATGCTTATTGCGCGCCGTCTCTGCGTTCCTGATTACTAATTTCCCCGAAAGGTGGTCGTCGTTTCTTTATGCAAGATGGTGAAGCTCGGACGCAGGGGGATTGCGCGTTGCGCGACGCGCATAATTCTCGCCGGAATTTATACAGCTCTCCGTCGTTCCTTCGCTAAGGTAAAGGAAGATTTGTTAGGGCCTAAGCTCGCGCAGTCCTAACGCCGTATCGACATTCGGACAAATCCCTAATTCATGTCTAAGTTGCGCGTTTATTAAGTAGCCGGCGGAGCGTGTGTGGTGACGCAGCGGGGATTAGCGCGGGCCGGCCGCGGCCGCTATGAGCTGCCACCTTACCAGTCCGTTGACAGCCCGCGCCGCGCTTAAGCTCCAGTTAGGAAGCTACAAACGCAAACAGATCTCCGCCAAGCTCGGGCTTAAGAACGCATAACTCATTTCACAGCGGGAACCCGTTTTAACACGCATAAGCGCTCCGGAGCTCGTAGCGAGCGAATTCATGCATAAATGAATCTCAGCCACAGCATTACCCTCCAGCCCCTTTTCCTTCACCAATGTTTTTTTCCCCGTTTCTGCCGCATTTCGTGGCCCTCTGTCGCTATTGACGCCCTACAACGTGGGCATTGGAACGACTGGCTGTTAAGCTGGTCGTAAACGGAGAAGTTCGCCGGTTTTGCGGAAAGGAGCCGGTATATGGCATAGACTATGCATTAGCCACTGAAATCAATTTTTCAGTAACGTATTGACAACATAGTGCGTTTACAGTTTCAGAACTGACTGTGGAAGTAAGAAGCGTGTTTTTTTATCACAAAAATCTGTCAAATGCACTGTTTCCCCACTAGGTGCGCTAAAAATCTACCTTGTATTTCTACAAAAAATGGTTCAAATGGCTCTGAGCACTATGGGACTCAACTTCTGAGGTCATTAGTCCCCTAGAACTTAGAACTAGTTAAACCTAACTAACCTAAGGACATAACACATATCCATGCCCGAGGCAGGATTCGAACCTGCGACCGTAGCGGTCTCGCGGCCCCAGACTGCAGCGCCTAGAACAGCTCGGCCACTTCGGTCGGCGTATTTTTACATGAACCAGGTACTGATACAAAGGGGGAAGGTTGGGGGGAGTCAAAGGGTGCCATTGACCGTCTGCACCGGCAAGACGTTCGCAGTTATGGACGGTTACAGAGGTAATATGGCTCAATATGTCTGCAGGGGACTGCCAGCGACTTGTTGAGTCCTTGCGACATCGAGCTGCTATACTACGCCGGGGAGATGGAAGTCCATCACGATATTATGAGGTATCCCACGGCTTTTGTCACCTCAGTGTGCTTCTTAGTTTTTCGGACGAATGCTTTTCAAGTACTTTATTTCTCTAAATTGGAATTTTTGTAAGTTATGCTTAAGCGGCGTATCTAGCACTGATGTAAACACACAATTATTAACCCAGATAGTCCTGAATTATTTGTTTTTCAAAAATTGATATATATCTTATCTACATTTATTCACAAGGTTGTAAGGAAGAAAGTAAAAACATTTTTGAGTATTTATTTTTATTTAGTATTTCCAAAAATGGGCGTCCTTCCAGAAGGACGTCAGGACAATAAGGGAACATGTTTTTAAAGTATATGACATTGCACAATTAACTTGTTTTGGTTTTTATACTTTCAAATAAACATAAATAAATTTCAATTATGGGCTAAAACAGCTAATAAATACAAAAAACAAAGAAAATAACCTATACACATATTTTATGCAATAGTAGGATAAGACAAAAAGCAACAAACATGAAGTGGTTCGTCACATTTTACGCACATAGTAGTAGTTTTTTGTGGCAACTTCGACATTTCAGCTGCTTCTTCTTTTTTGTTATCTCGTCCGTTGGTAATTCAGCAACATAATGTTCTCTTCCATCAAATCTAGAATCTAGTTTTGCCATATTACTAGGACATCCTCTGCTGGTAGTGACTCTTTTGTTACTTTCAAGAATTGCAGTGGCAATTCGACGACGAAATGTCAGATGATCTATGGGTTATTCGTTGTGCTTGTAAAGATCCCAGGAATTTTGCTCTGCAATATATATAAAATGTGCAATGATCGGGAAATACTACTTTTTCCCTCTTATAGAGCATCTATATTGGGATTCATTTTGGTCAGTTCGATCTATGTCTCCCATATGAGTATTGTAGGAGTGTAGTAAGTTAGGTTGAAGTACGCTAATCCTTTTCTTTTGTTCCCTGGAAAATATTGCTACAGAGCATAGTGGTTGCACTCTGTCAAAGTTGGTGGCTACAGTAACAACATTCTTGTTATTCCAGCGTACAATGGAAATCCCGGATGCAGAGTCAGAACACATTTAATATGATCCTCTATTTTCTTTTATCATTTTATCTACGAATGATAGAGTACAATTTTTAACTCTGTTTCCTCTTATTGTTCCTGTTGCTTCCACGCCCCTCTCTTTTAGGTCATGTAGCACAGTAGCATTGAGCTGACTTGCTGGTAATTTATCTACACTTGGATTTTCTTCAGCACCCTAATCTTCATCTGTTACGTCATCGGTTGTATTTATAGGAGGGTGTAATGTTACATTCACACCAGTATTAGGTATTTCCTCATCTTTTGATTCTAACATGTCCAAAAGTTCCATAAGTGTACATCGTTTTCTGTGAATACAAAATGACAACATATTATCCTGACGTCCTTCTGGAAGGACGGTTGAAAACATTATTGAATTACAACTGACGAAAACTTTCAATCGTAATATGACCCCATAAATAATATAGGTTAATTCTTTAAGATATTATATGACAAGTTCCAGAATTATTGACGCAATATGAAAGAAAATATACATACCCATCGATGACAAGGTCAGTCAGTTCGTCCATGGTAAAATCGGCCCTATTTTCAAGACACAGTTCCCCACTCACTATGAACGACAGCGTCAAACTGACTGTCGCAGCGCGCAACTGACTCTGCCTACTTCATATAACAATGCGCCACAGTCCGTTGCAACAATGCGTTATTCGCAAAAATAAATAATTTCAACAGTGAGTTATGTCGTCTTTCCAGAAGGACATCAGGGTTATCTGGGTTTTTACATTAAAACATTTTATAAATTTCACTTTAAATAAATAATAATTATTATATTAAAAAGTTTTATATTTTATTGTTGCCCCAGGGATCAGTGTTGGGGCCGCTCCTGTTCCTTATTTATATAAATGATATGCCCTCTAGTATTATGGGTAACTCTAAAATATTTCTGTTTGGTGATGATACTAGCTTTGCACTAAATGATGTTGTGTGCAACATTGACTCAGTTTCAAATAGTGCAGTACATGACCTCAGTTCATGGCTTGTAGAAAATAAACTAACGTTAAATCACAGTAAGATTCAGTTTTTACAGTTTCCAACACACAACTTAACAAAACCTGACGTTTTAATCTCACAGAACGGGTATATGATTAGTGAAACTGAACAGTTCAAATTTCTAGGTGTTCAGATAGATAGTAAGCTGTCGAGGAAAGCCCACGTTCAGGATCTTGTTCAAAGACTTAATACTGCCATTTTTACTATTCGAACGGTATCAGAAGTGAGTGATACTTCGACACGTAAATGAGTCTACTTTGCTTATTTTCATTCACTTTTGTCGCATGGTATTATATTTTGAGGTAACTCTTCCCATTCTACAAGGATATTTTTGGCTCAGAAACGGGCGGTTCGGGCAATAAGTGGTGTGAGTTCACGAACCTCTTGTCGACCTCTGTTCACGAGTCTGGGTATTTTGACATTGGCCTCTCAATATGTATATTCCTTACTGTCGTTTCTTGTTACCAATATTAGTTTATTCCCAAGAATAAGCAGCTTTCACTCAGTTAATACTCGGCAGAAATCAAACCTGCATTTGGATCGGACTTCCTTAACTCTTGTGCAAAAGGGTGTGCAGTATACTGCTACATCCATTTTCAATAAGCTGCCACACGAATTCAAAAATCTTAGCAGTAATTCACGCGCTTTCAAATCGAAACTGAAGAGTTTCCTCATGGGTCACTCCTATTCTGTCGAGGAATTCCTTGAAAAATTAAGCTGATTCTTATTGTATTGCTGATAGCGTTTACTTAAACTTATGAACTGACTTTTTTTCAGGTTCATGAACATTTATTTTTATCTGTTATTACTTTTATGTTGTAAGTTCATGTACTGACATGTTCCATGACCTTGGAGATTTGCTCCTCAAAAAAGAAGGGGGGGAGGGGGGCAGTCAAATGAAAACGAGACAGACGGAAATAATAAGTAAACTGTTTATTATTTCAAAAGTAATCACCATAACTGTTAATACATTTGTCCCAATGTAGACGGCCAATGTCTTCAAGGAAAAATGTTTTCTGTTATCTACGGAACCATGAGAGGAACCACCAAACGTGCACCTCTTTGTCCGAAGCAAATCAACGTCTATGAATGTCTTTCTTCGTGCCTCCAAAAATATGGAAATCGCGCAAGAAGAGATCGGGACTGTATGGAGGATGTGTAAGGGCTTCCCAGAGAAAATTCAGCATCGCAGTCGAAACGATCTTGCCAACACCTGGGCAGGCCCATCATGTCACTGACCGTCCTGTCTCACAGCGGAATAAATATACTGATAGTTATGGTGATTACTTTCGAAAAGATGAACAGTCAACTTGTTTTTCTATCTCTCTCGTTTTCATTTGACTGATCCCTTATTATTATTAAAATAAAACTGCTTTTTTTTTAAAGAGGTGTTTTTAAAGATGTGTTTTAAGGACATACGAAGAAAGTGTATTCGCATCTGCTGATGCGATGGCTAATTCCAGAGAGAGTGCGGTGACGGTTCAGCATTCCCTCTGCTTAAAATGTCCGACGTCCATATCAGAAATCTTGCTAAGAATTTCTTTGTCGGAACACAAAGATGATGTCCGTAGCACAAGTCATGAATTCTCCAGAAGTGCTATTCGAAAACAAATGATCCCTGACTTCCATCAGCGTCCGCCAGACCATCCCCTCCATTGTTCTCGTTCTTATCACACAGATCGTGCCTTTAGTTTGACCTATACAAATTTTTGCTATAAAATATTGTTGTGCCATGTGATTCCTATTGCCAATTGCAAACAAAAAGTGTTTATTACAATCCCAAATTGTTTATTTTAGTGACATTCCATGAGCGTCAACATCTTTGCCCGTTAGACTCTGGGATTTCTCGCGATTTACTGTTATTGTTTGATATGCAAACTGTCGGGTTCATAAACCTTTACATTTAAAATCTTTGTTTTTCAGAAATTTTGGACTTTATCTGTCTTTGGAACGTCTGCTTCTGGCTTATCACGAGCAATTCATTCCTCATTTCTTGCATTTAGCTCTACCTCGACAAAAATCGGTACTATCCAAGTAAAATGAGTGGTCTTCTACAAAGTATTTCACAGACTCGTGCAATCAGATTAGCTGACTATCTGTGATGGGACTGCTTGAGCACATTGTCTTCACAGACTCGCCTAAAGAATATTTGCTGGAGTGTAAAGAACGCGTTGGGGCAGCGGTAAAATCATACACAGGACTCGCATTCAGTTGGACGACAATTCAAATCCTCATTCAGCAATGCACATTTACGTTTCACATGGTTTCCCTAAGTCGCTTACGCAAGTACTGGTGTAGTTTCAATGAAAAGAACCCGTACGACTACTTTGCTATCATTTCTCAATCTGAAAATACTTATCATGGGCGCCTGATGCGTGTAACGGCGGTAAACTGCGAGATACACTCCTGGAAATTGAAATAAGAACACCGTGAATTCATTGTCCCAGGAAGGGGAAACTTTATTGACACATTCCTGGGGTCAGATACATCACATGATCACACTGACAGAACCACAGGCACATAGACACAGGCAACAGAGCATGCACAATGTCGGCACTAGTACAGTGTATATCCACCTTTCGCAGCAATGCAGGCTGCTATTCTCCCACGGAGACGATCGTAGAGATGCTGGATGTAGTCCTGTGGAACGGCTTGCCATGCCATTTCCACCTGGCGCCTCAGTTGGACCAGCGTTCGTGCTGGACGTGCAGACCGCGTGAGACGACGCTTCATCCAGTCCCAAACATGCTCAATGGGGGACAGATCCGGAGATCTTGCTGGCCAGGGTAGTTGACTTACACCTTCTAGAGCACGTTGGGTGGCACGGGATACATGCGGACGTGCATTGTCCTGTTGGAACAGCAAGTTCCCTTGCCGGTCTAGGAATGGTAGAACGATGGGTTCGATGACGGTTTGGATGTACCGTGCACTATTCAGTGTCCCCTCGACGATCACCAGTGGTGTACGGCCAGTGTAGGAGATCGCTCCCCACACCATG
This sequence comes from Schistocerca cancellata, assembly GCF_023864275.1. Taxonomy (NCBI): domain Eukaryota; kingdom Metazoa; phylum Arthropoda; class Insecta; order Orthoptera; family Acrididae; genus Schistocerca; species Schistocerca cancellata. The sequence goes on from NC_064629.1 coordinate 305,343,446, forward strand.
ATGCCGGGTGTTGGCCCTGTGTGCCTCGGTCGTATGCAGTCCTGATTGTGGCGCTCACCTGCACGGCGCCAAACACGCATACGACCATCATTGGCACCAAGGCAGAAGCGACTCTCATCGCTGAAGACGACACGTCTCCATTCGTCCCTCCATTCACGCCTGTCGCGACACCACTGGAGGCGGGCTGCACGATGTTGGGGCGTGAGCGGAAGACGGTCTAACGGTGTGCGGGACCGTAGCCCAGCTTCATGGAGACGGTTGCGAATGGTCCTCGCCGATACCCCAGGAGCAACAGTGTCCCTAATTTGCTGGGAAGTGGCGGTGCGGTCCCCTACGGCACTGCGTAGGATCCTACGGTCTTGGCGTGCATCCGTGCGTCGCTGCGGTCCGGTCCCAGGTCGACGGGCACGTGCACCTTCCGCCGACCACTGGCGACAACATCGATGTACTGTGGAGACCTCACGCCCCACGTGTTGAGCAATTCGGCGGTACGTCCACCCGGCCTCCCGCATGCCCACTATACGCCCTCGCTCAAAGTCCGTCAACTGCACATACGGTTCACGTCCACGCTGTCGCGGCATGCTACCAGTGTTAAAGACTGCGATGGAGCTCCGTATGCCACGGCAAACTGGCTGACACTGACGGCGGCGGTGCACAAATGCTGCGCAGCTAGCGCCATTCGACGGCCAACACCGCGGTTCCTGGTGTGTCCGCTGTGCCGTGCGTGTGATCATTGCTTGTACAGCCCTCTCGCAGTGTCCGGAGCAAGTATGGTGGGTCTGACACACCGGTGTCAATGTGTTCTTTTTTCCATTTCCAGGAGTGTAGTTGATCGTCAGTGGCATTGAAGGTGAATCATTATTCGAGAAATTCCTGCCTGTCTTCATCGTGGCAGGCGTTCATTAATAACCGTACCACACAAAATATTAGTCAGCACCACGAGACATCCCGCTAACACCATGTCTATCCGCCTCTACATTATGGCCTCAATTCGGCGAAGGCGAAGTAGGAGGTCCACAAATTCCTCCATGTGCGCCACATCCAGCTGAAGCCATTCATTGGTTATTAGGTCCCGTAGTACTACCAGTTTGTGGCGATGTTGATTGCTGTACACTCTAAAAGAAAAAAAAAAGACACATCATGAAGGAATTATCCGAATGGAACGGAAATCATTAGATGTGATGTACAGGTACAGACAATAAATGATTACAATTTCAGAAAAATTGGGTGATTTCTTCAAGACAAAGATCTTTCCAAACTGAACATATCAGTAACGCATTCGTCCACTTTGGGCCCTTATGCGAGCAGTTGTATGGCTTGTCATTGATTGATAGAGTTCTTGGATGTTCTCCTGAGGGATAACGTGTCATACTGCTCCAGACGTTCTCAACATGGGATGTATCCGGTGGCTTTTATGGCCAAGGCAGGGTTCGGCAAGCACGAAGACAAACAGTAGAAACTGTTGCCATGTCCGGAAGGGCATTATCTTGCTATGATGGAAGCACCAGTGAGCTGTGAAGACGTATCTGGAGACAACACTGACAACGGTGGGATACCAACCTGACTGTCGCCCGACATACAGTGCGACTACCAGTAGTGATACAGGATATCGAATTAAACACCTTTAAGCCGTCTAGTTCAAACCTTATTTTATTTGGCAACTAGTTTCAGCGTTTTATTACGCCATCTTCATGACCCTGACCGACGTGTAGGAAGACTCTGCCTCGGTTTTGATTAAAACAGGAGCCAGCAATACTGGCATCAGTGTCGACAGATGATGGTTGAACTGATCGCTATAGCAAAAATCTTCTAATACCAGTATTGCTGGCCACTGTTTTAATCAAAACCGCGATAGAATCTTTCTACACGTCGGTCAATGTCCTGAAGATGGCGTAGTAAAACGCTGAACCTGGTTGCCTAATAAAATAAGATTTGAAACTAGACTGCTGAAAGGGGTTTCATTTGACATCCTGTATCGAACAGCCGAGTACCGCAAAAAGATGGACATACAGAGACCATGGGTGACGGGCAGGGGTGCCATTTCATTTCATAGCACTGTCCTTTCGATGCGTAGACGATATTTTACTC